>NC_140379.1:10010000-10656250 GCF_054491055.1 Hypomesus nipponensis | reverse complement strand
GTCCCCACAGTCCCCCCCCAGTTCCTGAAGCGGCCGGCCAACATCTACGCCCGCGAGTCCATGGACATCATCTTTGAGTGTGAGGTCACAGGCTCGCCAGCGACCACTGTGAAGTGGGTGAAGAACGGAGATGCCGTCATACCCAGCGACTATTTCAAAATCATTGTACGTTTTTACACTTTTTGAGAGACACTTGAAGTAAGGTGTAACATGCTATAGATGGTGTTCTGACTCATCAATAAGAGACTTACTGCAAATGGACAGATTCAAAACAAGGTGTTGAGCAAGACACTTGACGGATTTAGCTTCTGCCGATCAACTCAGTTAAAGACAATATTCACCAACGTTGCCTCCGTCCTTGTCCCTCCCTGTGTGACTGCAGGAGGAGCAGCACCTGCAGGTGCTGGGGCTGGTCAAGTCAGATGAGGGCTTCTATCAGTGCCTGGCGGAAAACGAAGCGGGGAACGTGCAGTCCAGCGCCCAGCTGATCATCCTAGAACACGGTATGTTTGGAGGAGGAGCTGAGGGCTTTGGAGGGTTTTGTTTTGATATAAACTATATAAATATAAACGAATAGCATTTTGCCTGTTTAAATAGAAGTTTGGTTTGATTGCCCGAATGCACAGTCAATTCCACAGCTCCAAAGATCAAAGTAGGGATACTTTATGTGACAGTATAATCCCCTACCCAAAGACAACGTTGACCCCTGATGGTGCTGAGGCTGTAGTTCAGTACAGTAAGCTGACAGTTTGAGAGCGCCGGTGTCCTGGATTTGAACTCTAGTCATGCTAATAGGAACCAACATTGGAACAACTTGTGTAGTGAACACTATTTACATAGTGCGTCTTCACACTGGGAGACAGGAGCAGAACACCAAGTGGCTCAGACAACAGCACAACAAAGCTATCATGTATAGTGACAATCAAAGAGCCTGAAAGAATCATGAAACAACTCGCAGACAGAGAGAAAGAGCAAGAGAGAGAGCCAGAGACAGAAAGCAAGACGCTAAAATACATTTAGCAACCAAAAATAGACTCATATAAAAGTAAACATTATTAAAGTTTAATATTCTTGTTATATATTGTGGTTATATTGTACACTCGAGAAGTTATGCTCTATACACTGTACCCAAAATACCATCAATCTATATGAAGACTTAATAATTATATATATATATATATATATATATATATATATATATATATATATATATATATTTAGATGGATTTATTTATTATGTACTTGATGTAGGCTACTGGCCAGATTTAATCAGCAAATCGTGCATATGGTGATGAGGAGTGATGACGATGTGTATCTGTCAAAAGGAACACTATGTCCGTCTCTGAGAAGCTATTGATAAGGGACGGTTAAACCGCAGGTGTTTAGTGACCCAAATAACATGTTTTTTTCTTTGTGGGAAAGGGGGTGGGGGGTGGAAATGAGGATAAATGAATCAGTGACACAGCTGTTCTTGCATCCTTTCCTGCCCAAAGCAGGACATTGGAGAGAACAGTCTTTCATCTCACGGTATCAAAGGGGACCTTTTTTTATTTTTAGTACATCTGTCGTTTGACGACTTTTCTTTTTACGTAATCCTGAGTGTATTTAATTGTGTCTGAGGAGTTAATGTCAAAAACTGATGCAATTGTGCATAAGTAACATATGCACACATACACAATTTATTTACGCATTGACACTTGACATTTGAAAGGGAATTCTCAATTTTCTTTGACAGTGAGTTAGGATGAGTTTGATCACAGATGGTGTTATTTTTTCCCCATTCTAAATAACTAATTGGTTGATGATCCATTACTGCTTCTGAATGTCAGTTGTATTTTAATTTATTTAAACGTACACTGGCAGTTTAATAATTGCCTACACTCCTGAATATATGAAAGTGTAAGCAAGACAGTGTTGAGCAAGACAGTGGTAAAGCCTGCAGGAATAGCCTAAGTCACCTGTGAATACTGGGACTGGGAGCACTGGGCTGTGAGGTTCACAGTTGACTCACTCCCACACAAGTCTAATTGAAAGATGAGGTGTGTCTCTCTCTAGAGTCTCTCCTTTCCTCTCCTTTCTCTTGTGCTGTGGGTTTACACACAATGTGTAGAGTCCCAGAACTATCTTCCATTTCCCCCCTGTGTTCTTTCTTTCTCTCTTTCCCCCCCTGCTCTTGTTCACCCCAACACCCCTATTTTTCTCTCTTTCTCTCATGGGGGTACACACCACCTGAGCAGTTCCACTGAGCATCATGCTAAATGTGCCAACCAGAGTGTTCCCACAGAGACACACACACACACACACACACACACACACTGACACAAACACACACACATCATCCCTAACATGTCCCTGCCCTTCTCTCCTTCACCTGTTGGGCTTGAGCTCACATCTCCGTCTCACAAACATGAAGAGATGTGCTACTGTATGCTAGCCTAGTCCTGCGAAAGACCAGGTAGAGACCGGCAAATCAAAAGGTATTTTCAACAAAAGGTCATATGTATTCGACATCTGCTGGGAATTATTAGCATGTTTTAAATTCATTAGTGAGAGTAATTGCTGTTTACTAACACCACCAGATACCTTGTCACGTTAGATCTGCTGTTTGAAAGGAGGACTTGTGAGGGGATGAAAGTGGTGGTATGTTCTTGCCATATGAGAAGTGGACTGTTGTAAACATCCCCTCCCACTAACCCCTATAAGCAGACAACAACATGAATAAGAAATACATAGCACTGACAAAACAAGAGTAGTTTTGTTGTTTCTTTCCTAAGCTTCTTTTAAAACTTAAACACACCAAACCTGACAAGTACACTTTTCTTTAAGCTTAAAAAAGTCTGTGAATCCCAATATAGAACCCAAATTGCAGTCAAGGGTAATTTTGCTGACATTCCACGATCGTGTGCAATGTAGGTTAACTTAGTTGCAAACAGATGTGGGACTGTGGAAAACAAAACTACTAAAAAGAGACCTTGAAGGACCTCATCACACAATAGAAGGCACCCAGTTGATGCTACCCTTTTCTCCTGACCCCTCGGATCCTGAGGGTGTGATAAACTGCTTCTTATTGTTTTTCATTGTTTGCTTGGCATTATAGTTAGTTACAGTATGTCATCAACACATACAACTGTGTTTGGTAGTCCATTGCGACTAATGTCTGTAGCTGATGCTAATTGCATCATTGTGAGAACTGTAATTGCTTTCCACCAAGAGGGAGCTGCATTATATATGCTCCTCAGCCTTAGGTATTTTGCACCTGAAGCCATATTCAAAGCAATATGTTAATATCAGATAGTTTAGCTACCGTACTGTCTACTCTTATACACAGGAAGAAACAGCACTAAAGTGGAAAGTAAACACAGGAAACACTACAGCAAATGAAAAGAAACTTCCTTTCTCCTTACTACTTCTAGGATAGGTTTTTGCTCATGGCTGCCACTGCATAGCAGGCAGCAAATAGAAACTGCCATTTTATAAATGTTACAGTTTAGTTCCTTAGTGCCATTCTTTGTACAGAATCTCAAAAGCAGGGCAAGGTTAATATGTGTCACTTGCTATTCTAGAGTATTGCAACCCTTCTGGACATGTTCTCTACTCTCTACTGCAAAAAAAGAGCCAATTTGAAGATTGAGTCATCAGTAAACATTTGTGGTGACTATATCTTAAAATGTCACTGTTACTGTACAGTATGACTGTGTTTGTTTGGCCTCAGTGTGTCTTTTTTCTGCGTTTGTCCTCCACATTTATTCAAGAGATATTTTGTATTCTTTCTACTCTTTTAACTGGAAACTGCAGTAGTCAGGTGTACTCCCCTCTCCCTCTCTCTTTCCACTTTCTTTCTCTCTGTCCCCATCTGTCTCCGTTTGTCTCCATTTCTCATCCTCTCTTTTTGTACCAAATGAATGCTCTGACATTGGGTCTTGGTGCCAAAGTTGTCTATTCAGTAGAGCTGGAGCCGCTTGCACTTTGTGTTGTGACCTCGATTGATAAAAATGATGACAAGCGAGTGACTGACATTCAGACTGGCTGAAAAGTCGACCTCGGGGGGCCTCCAAAAACGTATTGTATCCAGAATAGCTTTTTGACTAAAACGGAAACCAAGTCATGGGAGTCTACTGCAACTCTGGCTGATTGACTGTATTCTTACTGTTGTTTTCAAATCCGGAAGGGTTGTGGGCCCATCTTAGACCTGTAAGTTGATAAATGACACAAGGTGTCATGGTAACTCAGTCAGGTTGAGCGGGATACGTGTGTGTGTGGGGAAGGGGGGTTCCACTCCGCCCTCCTCCCTCACCACCACTGTGGTGTTTGTGTGTGCAGTGATAAGTTGAAATCAATGGCGGGTGGTGTGGAGGTAGTGGTATGGGGTCGGAGAAATTGATCGGGAAGAGCTGAAATCAGACCCTTTTCGATTTGTTGTTTTTTGTGTGCACCGATGAAAATGGTGTGCATCCGACCTCTGCAGACTAAGGCCTAACAGCATGGTGTGACCTACCTGCTGTTCCCCATATGCACCTTACCATCTTCACTATTTGTTTTCCACCGTTCCATTTGAAAATGTCACAAGAGTTGTTAGCTTGGCTCTTTCTTCTTTTGAATGCACGTCCATATCCCAAACAACTGCACCAGCTCTTATGTTCAGTATTTACTCCAGAGCGACTTCTTTCCAGTTCATCATCGACGAACAATTAGTGGTTCTTTCAAGGTTGTCATCTGCTAGTTACAGGCCTGTAGGTTGTGATGTTGGTAGTCTCAAACCTACTTCTCCCAATCTGCTCTGGGCCTGGGCACACCCTCGCACACGGACACACACACAGACACACATGCCATCCAGGATCCTGGCTGCTGGTTTTGGATGTCAGCAGTCCCCAGAGTGTGCTATCAGGTGTTCAATCAAGCAGCTGAATGGCGGAAAGCGCCACGCGACCCAAAAACAGGCCTCTTCCTCTATATGCCGTAGGTCACCTGACCCCCCCGCTAGGCCTTTGCCCAGAAAGGAGTGGCGCAGATCGTTTCCAGCTTCCTATATCCTGGCCAAGCCAAACCCCCCGCTCCCACCCTCCCCCATGGCGTCACCCGTCCGCCCACTCCCTACTCACAAACACGGAAAATATCTTTTTGGAGCCACACTCCAGCAGACCCCGCCGGGACTACATAGCATGATATCTGCTCCACTTTACTGCCCGGCCCAGGGAGTTGGCTAGCCAGTCACGCAGACTACCCAGAAACCACAAGGGGTTACTCTTCCAGCTACACAAACATTCCATTTCACCTCTTCACCCCATCTTTGGGGGAGAATGCCAGTGTGACAAACACACAGTCGGTGCCAGAAGCTCCCGTGGAGACCACATGTGTGCACATGCTCACTCAAGCTGGCCATATTTACCTTTATTTAACTTATACACTAGCTGTGGCTCCCACACACCAACATCCCTTAGTGTTCACACAAATTGCCACGTTAAAGGGGGATTCGGCTTGTCAGGCCTAGGTAATAGGAAGATGGAAAACACGGTTGGAAGATTCAGGGAAGGATACAGCTCAAGCAAACAGACATCTCTCTGAGTCCATCCCTCACTTCGGGGTTTTCCACGCAAGCGGGCATGCACAGTTGATGGATGAGACCCTGATTTCCCATGAGTGAGCTCGTCGCAACATGAGAGAGCGATGTGGCCCAAACGGCGTATATCAAAAACATGGACACACATATCAGTCATTTGCATATCATTCTTTCTCGCCACAGCTGGTGTTCATGTTCAAGAGCTTGGGGGAAGGGGGAAAGAGGGCTGCTACAACACACATAATCAAATTACCCTCCAGTGGATAGGGAGTAGAATGCAAGCGCATGCTCAAAAGCGTTCGCACGCTTGCTCGTACAGGCTGTTGATTAGGGATGGGTGCCCAACACCAGATTCAATTACCATTAAAGCTTGTTCTTATTTGTGTTATATATTTATATATACAACTTTGGAATAGGGTGTGGAGGTCCAGTGGGACCTAACTGGTCACTAGCAGTTCATGTCTTCGGTCTGTGGTGGGAAACTTGTCCGACACTGAGGTTGTGACCGGGTGCAGAGCCTTTTGAGGGTTAGGCTGGGAGGTTATGTTGAGGATTTAGTTGGTGGTTGAGGAGATAAGGTTGTCCCAGTAATAAAAGGGGACTTACTCTGTGACCCTTGAGGGATGGGTTTATGTTCAGCTCTGCCAGGGGGCTTCCAGCTCTCTGGCAGGGGAGTGGCTAGATCTGAGCCCCCTCCACAGGGTGCCATCTCTCCTCCTCCACCAGATGATCCTTTATATTCGACCCCCCCATTATGATAGTATTACACATACATGACACAGATGATGCCCCCTTCATGGTCCATTGGGGGTCCTAATCCAACTTTACCATGCTGAGACCCCTACTTCAAATGAAAAACACACACATACACACACACACTCTCACACACACTTTTCCACCCCCCGGCCCTCCTCCCCACCACCTCCCATGGCACATAAAGCCCCCCAGTACTCTCTGATGTGCTCCGCCTCTCGGCCCCCTCTAGTCCTTTATCTCCTCAGCCAGTGCCCCTAAACACACAAATCACACAAACACACACCACTGATATACACACTTAACCCCCTCAAAACCTTTCTGAATCTTTGATCTAATTTTCAGTGCACCTATAATAGCTTTGGTTTCCACTTGCTGGTACCAGATGCTACACATAGAATGTAGAGCTATTTGGCTCATGGTCCGCTGTTCTTATTTGTGATGGTCAAGTGACAGTGAAAGCTGGCAGTGCAGCACCAGCTTGTCTAATAGGATGTAAGACTCCATGCCACAGATAGAATAGGGCTATCAAGCCCTGAATAGCTTCTTTCACTTGGTCTTGGTGTCCTACCAAAGCAGTGTTCCAGAAAATATGTTTGTGACTGTTGATCAAGAAAAGTGTAAAAGTATTGCCTGAAAATACAACACTCTGTTCAGACACCACAGACTACTTTTTTTTCTGTGTGTCTCCTTTGTGTGCTGAACTTACCCAGTTCAAGGATTTCATTCTGATTGCTCACCCTAACCCTGGCTGTGTTAAAGGCTGTCTTTTTGTAAGAATACATTTGGAGTCACTCCACCCTTTGGGCAATGTGTCTTGTAGTCTGTCAAACAAAATCGTATGCCTTTCCTGCACGCCCATCTGAAACGACAAGTCCTCCTCCAGGGCCAGCTTAATAAGAGATGGGTTACTTTTGGCCCCAGCCAGGGACCAACGGTGTCCCCCAACGAAGGAGCAGCGTTGAGGCAACCGGACCTACGCCGGAAGCAAGGGACCCTGGAGATGTATCAAAAGAACAAACAACAGATGTTTTGATCTGCCTCTCTCCCCTCCCTCTGACTCTGTCTCTCTCTCTCTCTCTCTCTCTCTCTCTCTCTCTCTCTCTCTCTCTCTCTGTCTCTCTCTCCCCCCTCCATCTGACTCTGTCTCTCTCTCTCTCTCTCTCTCTCTCTCTCTCTCTCTCTCTCTCTCTCTCTCTCTCTGTCTCTCTCTCCCCCCTCCATCTGACTCTGTCTCTCTCTCTCACTCTCTCTCTCTCTCTCTCTCTCTCTCTCTCTCTCTCTCTCTCTCTCTCTCCCCCCTCCATCTGACACTGTCTCTCTCTCTCTATCTCTCTCTCTCTCTCTCCCCCCTCCATCTGACACTGTCTCTCTCTCTCTCTCTCTCTCCCCCCTCCATCTGACACTGTCTCTCTATCTCTCTCTCTCACTCTCCCACCCTAGCATTGTCTCATCCTCCAAACATCTGTCTCCTTTACAGACTTGCTATCTTTTATCAGAACATCAAGCGGGCTGCTCAGTAATGCCACAAGCTTTCGGGGTTCTCATTCTTCTGATTGTATCTCAAAAGACCAAGGGACAGAATGTGCCCTGTAGAACAGACATGTCACAATGTTTCCGCTGTGCTCTTGACAACCAAAGGGAGGCAATGGCAGCATGCTGTTGCACAGAAAATACATTTTGGCATAACCATAGAAGTATCATGAAGGACTCCCATGCATTGATATCATAAACAAATTGTACTGCATCTTGTATATGGGCCAAATGATTAGCCTTTGAAGTAACTTTCTTGACCTTCTAGAAGGACATTTTTAATTTAAATCATCATCATGTAATCTTTGTCTCTCGCCCACTTCCTTCTGGCATTATCTTGTCTTCTGTCCTTCTGACCGTCTCTCATCCCTCTTTCCCTCCCCTAGATAAAAGTGCTTGTTCAGTAATAAGCCATTCGCATAACCGTGCGCTTCGACTCAACCCACATTACAATTACTGACGCGGATGCACAAATAACGACTTCCCTTTTGCCATTACTTGAGTTTGGCGGTGACATTGGGGTTTGTAAGGACGTTAGTCCAAGCAATGGATGATATAGTCATCAGTCCATGGGCAGAGAACCTTGGTTAATTTGTAATGTTAAGTAAGGTAAGCATCCTGTGTGTGCGCGCAGTGACGAAATGTAGGAAGACTTGATGGCGTCACAGTTTCCCTCGCTAGTGAACAAAGTAGCATTTTATTCAGGCAGGTACTGTAGGGCACTCTGCACTCTGCAATGGAAAGTTGAATATTATTTCACTTGTTTGATCTATTTCTGGAACTCTGAGAAACGTGGTAGCTGGTGAAGAACTTGAATACATTTAATTCTGTCCTTAAGTACCCCTTAAGATCATTTCACTGTGTTGGGAAAGTTCTAAAACATGTCCATCAATATTTAGATACACATTTTATCATGCATCTTGTCACTTCACAATTTTACATAGGCAGTTGCCAGAATCATTATGTAGATAGAGAATAGCTTTCCTCATTAGGCCCCAATGTCACCCATTCATTACCTATGTCACGCATCCTAATGATACAATTAATCCTCTATTAATAGCGCAGGCAGGGGAAGTCAGAGCCGGCCTTACTGTTACTGTCGACGGCCGCTGCTAGCCAGATGGATTGTGACAAAGGAGACAGAAATGCTCTCAGCACTAGTGTAGTGCCACTGACCAACATTTTGGTCACAGTGTAGTCCCTGTGCCCAGTGTGCCAACCGCTCTTCTGGCATGGTGCCCAGTGCCGGCGGCCATCGGGCAGGAGGCAGCTTTTAACTCCCCCCTGTCTGGGGAGCAGCCAGTCTCCTCTCTTTTTAACTCCCCCCTGTCTGGGGAGCAGCCAGTCTCCTCTCTTTTTAACTCCCCCCTGTCTGGGGAGCAGCCAGTCTCCTCTCTTTTTAACCCCCCCCTGTCTGGGGAGCAGCCAGTCTCCTCTCTTTTTAACTCCCCCCTGTCTGGGGAGCAGCCAGTCTCCTCTCTTTTTAACTCCCTCCTGTCTGGGGAGCAGCCAGTCTCCTCTCTTTTTATTCATTCATTCCTTCCGTGACACGGGCCAATTTGCCGGCGGCTCAGCCTGCCACAAAGGTGATCCCCATAGAAGAGCCTTAGAGTCCGGAACAACACGAGGAGGGGCAGGAGGAAGGGGTGGTATAGGAAGGGAGGCAGAGGACGAGAGGGAGTTAGACTGTTCTGCGCCTCTCTTTCGCCAACCGTCTCTGGAGGAGGGGATCCCTCACTGAATTGCTCCTCCCAAGGTTTCCCCCGAAAAATCTAAAATTTGTTTTTTCTCAAGTTTTTCCTTGTCTTCCTCGAGGGTTTAGGTTGGTTGAGGGACAGTTGTATGGATGTATGTGAAGGCCTGATGTTCATATGAAGTAAACGGGTCTTGTTATTTAAAGACAGAGACATTTTCCTTCACAAGCTCCAAATGAAAAAAAAGATTTGGCTTGGTGGAATGGCATTCCTGTATTTTGCCACCAACTTAGCTTCTCTGTCTTCGACAGCCACTAACACTAACTGGTTTTTCAAGTTGTCTATCGGTGTGACTGTCTGTGTGTCTGTCTGTGTGACCATGTCTGTCTATGAGTGGGTATGGTACTGTATATGGAAGCTGGTGTTATGGAACTTCATCAGCACTGAGGTTGTCTGTCTGTTGACGCTCTTTGTATATCTGGACGATGGATTCATCTGTGTGTGTGTGGGCTTTTAGAAAGTGTCACCTGATCCCATGTTGCTCAATTCAATCATTCCAATACCCAAGGTCACAAGATTGCAGAGACGTAAACACCTCATAGTTTCCAGCCACATTTCTCACCCGGGCCAACACACCATGCTCTCTCACAAGTCATTTCCTTTAACCTCGTTCGGTTAGGAAGTAGAAAGCGAACCTATCCCACATGTAGCTGCTGGTAGCTGACAAAACATAACCGATAACATATTTTGCATTTCTGTATCTGGACTGTGGAATTTGACAAAGTGCATAAACATATCATGCACCATGTTGCACATAGGATAAACTGATTCTAGGATAGGTCTGGTTGTAGGGTTGTAAAATGAGAATGTTATTATTTTATTAAGTAAAGAAATATAAAATTGATATTCATAGACAGTGTTGAATTGTGTTATTTATGTGATGCTGCTGCAACTCCTGCCTTCCCCTTAGACATGTTTGCCATAGATTCTGCATGTTAGTTTCCCATGTATTGTGCTTTCTGCGTGTTGAGTAACCCAGTTGTAGTTATAAGTGTTTTATTTGTGATTTCTTGTCATGCCGAAAAAGTCCTTTTTCGTTACGTTGTTGTTATTTTTTCTTCTGTTTCTTTTGTTTCTTGTGTTTTTGTGTTCCGCTGTCATTTCCCATTCCCCCCAACCCCTCTCTATCTCTTCTTCTCTGTTCCTTTTGAACGCCCCCACGCTCCACTCTCCATCCTTCCATCTGTCTCCCTCTCTCCTCCCCTGTCTTTATAACTTCCTCCGCGCTGCCCCCCTCTCCACCCAACCAACCACCCACCACCACTTCAATACGTCTTCCCCTTTCCTGCACCCAAAGACGTAGCCCTTCCCTCCCCTCTTCCCCCCTCACTGACTCCTGACACTACTGACCATGTAACGCCAGGCTCCGGAGGCGCTGCCGCCCCCGCTGGCCCCGCCCCCTCCGCTCCCCGAGACGTGGTGGCCTCGCTGGTCTCCACCCGCTTCATCAAGCTCACCTGGCGCCCCCCAGCCGAGCCACACGGAGACGAACTCACCTACTCTGTCTACTACAGCCAGGAGGGGACCAGCAGGTAAAAGCACTTCTACCCCCCAAAATGTCCACCCCACTTGCAACTTTATTCAAGATCCCATCCAAGTCATTGAGAGTATCATGCTAGCACTAGCATGTGTTTACCATGCAGCATCTGCTGGTACCAATATGTGTTTAATGGACCGTGTTGGTTGCACGTTTTCTCAGGGAGCGAATCTTGAACACCAGTCGACCCGGCGAGATGCAAGTGACCATCCAGAGCCTGATGCCTGATTCCAAGTACAAGTTCAGGGTGGTGGCGCACAACAGGAATGGTCTGGGGGAGACTTCAGCCGTCCTCAAGGTGGCCACCCAGGCTGAAGGTGAGGCAACGCACACACACACGCCTACATAAATATGCATTTGCATATTCACACAAATAAGACACACCAAGGTAAATATAGGCACACGTACAGGTAAAATATTTATATGCATATACACTCTCAAATGTCTAAAATGCACACATGCAGACACACCTCCACACACACACACACACACACCGGGCTGTCAGTGCATCCAGCCCCAGACCACCCCACTGCACCTCAGAGGGGCACAGTTCTCATCTGAGCTGTGGAAAACACATGAAACCAATGTTGTTTAGTTGCTTATATTTGTTCATCTGTGTGTGTGTGTGTGTGTGTGTGTGTTCTCACACAACCTCCCTCTGTGAACCACGGCTGAGGAGGGGATGTGGACAGAAATTGAATTCCTCTTCTTTTTCCCCTTCCTGCTGTCCTTTCCAAAATAACTCAAAAGGGCACTCACTCACACATTCCTGTTTACTACTAGCACACACTATCTCATATTAGGTGTTCTCTAACTGGAAACACAAATACAATTTTGACGTAATTATTTCATCCCTCTCTATTTCTGTTTGAAAATGGGATGATGAAAAGGTTTCCCCCGTACGCACAGCGGAGTTGTGTGGCCCAGACATTTATCTGTCTGTCTGCTCAGGCCTCAACTCAATCTCAATCTGTTTCTGGGTCAGTCTGCATTTCCCCACAATTGTCCTTGGTGCTTGGCGGGCACATACACACGTTAATGTGTTCCAGCGGGAGTCCTAACTACCTGCAGGGTTTGAAGAGTGGGCGGGCAGTGCGCTGCAGTATGTCTCTGTCAGGGTCTGAATGCTGTGCGGGTGTGTGCGTTTGTGTTATGAATGAGGGCTCTAACTGTTCACCTGCATCCAAATACCAGCCCTAGACTCACCGCTCAGCCCTATATCTCCTCCCCTTAGAGAGAGGGCCTTACATTCTGCAGGCACACACATAGAGACTGGACATGAGTGCACACAGGAATGAGCACACACACACCTCCTTGACAAATGAGTCCTTTCAAACACTGCCAGGCCCACCTGCAGCTTCACTCTGTGCTCTCACTTACACACAGTACCACTACTTTTCTATAAAGCATACACACCCCTCTAACTCACACGCACACACACACACACACACACATGCACTCCTTCACCCTCAGAGACAGCAGTGCTGCCTCTCCAGCATACGTATGTTGACCTCAGCACCTGACACTGTACAAGTGTTGCTACACCTTGATGGTTGCCATCAGAGCCGCTAATTAAATGTAACCATTCATTCCCCTGAAGGGCAAAAAAGAAATGCTCCATGCACCCGCTCAACCCTTCCACCACTTTATTATTATTCTTTTTTGCCTGGCTCGCTCAGCTTATCCGAGGTAATTAAGTAAAATCTTCAAATAAATGTCCCCGTCAGTGATGCATGACCGCATCTTTCCTCTCCTGTGCGCGACAACGGAATGCTAAAGGGAATTTGCGGGGCTGTTAATGCGTGTCAGAGAATGCCACATGCATCTGGCTGTTCCTATGGGAAGACCCGGGCGGTAACATTCCAAAATGGCCGCCCGGTTATGGGTTAAAATGAACATGTTTACGCCCATGTTCATTTTACACGTTGACTTCCTCCTGCCTTCTTTCTCCATTTCACAGTTCAAGTCCCTGGCCCTGCCCCCAACCTACAGGTCGTATCAACCATGCCCTCATCCACCACACTGAGCTGGAACACGCCCCTCACGGGCAATGGAGAGATCCTTACCTACAAGCTCTACTACATGGACAAGGCCTCTGGTATTGAGCAGGTGAGATGTGAAAGCTTGTTATGTGTGTATCCATAAGTGTCTGTACTGTTTGTAAAATCTCAATGTTCTAATGAATATTAATGCAACTAGTGGATTTCAGTAACACGCCTAAAATGCGGTTAGGGTTAGGACAGGACAGGACAGTATAGTATACACTAGCAAGATTTTCTTGCTCTACCCCATCCCAGTCATATCATTGCCACCTGTGCGAAATCAACAATTGTGAACCAGGAAATCTGTTTAACCAGTGAGACTGTGTAACCATTAGGACTGTGTAACCAGTGAGACTGTGTAACTAGTAGGACTGTGTAACCAGTGAGACTGTGTAACCATTAGGACTGTGTAACCATTAGGACTGTGTAACCAGTGAGACTGTGTCACTAGTAGGACTGTGTAACCAGTGAGACTGGGCAGCGTGGCATTAACAAGCCTTTACTATTTTAATGGTTGAAATGTCAAAGGCAATGATGTCTCAGTTCCCTGGAGGACGCAGAGAGAAAAGGTGGGAGAGAGAATTAAAGTAGAGAGATAATGATAAAGAAAAGGGAGAGAGGGGGAAGATGGAGAGTAGCAGAGAAGGTGAGAGAATGATAAAAGGAGGGGAGATAGTGGGAGGAAGGACTGACGAGGAGGGAAGGGATGGAAGGACCTGACATTCTCCTCTCTGGTGTCTGACAGAGAGGGATGGAACAAAGGGGGAGAACAGAGTGCATGCTGACTACTGGCCTCCGAGAAGCCTCTCAATTATTTAAGGATATGGGAAATATTCAGGAAGTGATGTGTTGTCTGTAGGGGGAAGCTGTCATATTCAGGGTACCTTACCTGGGACCAAAGGTGAATGTAGTACCTTTGGTTGCTGATGAGATTTCCCACATGGATTTGACTTTTTTGTGTCACTTTAGCGAACAAGAGGTGAATGCCAGTTGCTGGTTTCCAGTTGGTGTGTGTGTGTATGGAAAACCAATTATAATTATCATCTATTTCTCACTCACTCAATCTCTCTCTCACTCTCACGTACACTCACTCTATCGTTCTCTCTCGCACACACACACGCTCTCTCTTTCCCAGGACGTTGACATTGGGACCCTGTCCTACACCATCACAGGCCTGAAGAAGTACACAGAATACAGTTTTCGGGTGGTGGCTTACAACAAGCACGGCCCGGGAGTGTCCACCAATGACGTGAGCATCCGGACACTGTCTGATGGTGAGCAGAGAGACCAGACCAGGGCTGTGTCTGGGAATGCAGAGCCTAGTTTTACATGGCTAGTATTGGTATATTTGTTGCGATACACACTGTGTACACTATTACACTCAGGGCTTTTTCAGTGTGAACCTTTTGATGAGATTTGACCTCTTTTCTGCTCTTTCCGCTCCTTACTCTCCAGTTCCCAGTGCTCCGCCTCAGAATCTCACTCTGGAGGTCCAGAACTCAAAGGTAAGTGGCTGCTTACACATGGAAGGCCTTGGTTCTGAACCTCAGAGATTCAGTTTGTCACTTTCAATGTGTTGAATCGTCACTTCACAAAGGCGTTTCCAATACTACGAGGCCAGGTTGTTTCTTGGGTGTGATAATCTCTTCTATAGCCTGCCCTTGGACATCATACTTTGAATTTCAGAACACAATGCTCTCCTGCTTCATTATTGTGCATGAACAGCATTTGTTACACACGTGCACGTCATTGCCTGTGGCTTGAGCAGATTGTATAAATTCCACCCGAATCACATACTGGAGAAATCTGGCAACTCACAAGCCAATTTTGGGGTAATCTAGCTTCAATTTGACATGCTCTCTTTTTATCCACAAATCCCTCAGCATTCGCCTTCTCACCTTCTCTTGTGGTTTCCAAAAGTCAATCAAACACATGTGTTTTTGAGAAAGGAATGATGGGAGAGGGGCAGGAAACAGGGCTAATGAGGTAAACCTGAGTGTATTATAAGAAAAAAGGAAATAAACTAATTGAACACACTTAGCGCCAATTTAATTTGCACTATTCCCTCGACTCGAGTGGTAAGGAGTGCATGTCTGTGTGTGTGTTTTTCTTTCACTCTCTTTCTCTCTCTTTCTCTCTCTCTCTCTCTCTCTCTCTCTCGCTCTCTCTCTCTCTCTCTCTGGGTGCGACAGTGTGGTAGCGTTAATTAACTTTTCTCACATGCCGAGTTAGCCACCGCCCCATCACACACATATACACACCTCCCCCCCCCCCATCCACAGTGCCCACCAACTGAGAACCTGCATTCATCTCTCTCTACTTCCTGAGCCCTGCAGGGACCCCCCACCCTCTGCACACACACACACACCACTCACCAGGACTCCTCAACTCATATTTATCAGCTATGCATGTGTTCCCTCACACTCAGATAGCATCTATGACACACCACCCTCTACCGCAATGTGCATTTCTTGATTGCACAGTGCATCTGAATGGGCGTTGACCAGTGTGACGCTAAGTCACATTAATATCCATTAACATCGTCTGCACACAGGTCGGTAGGTGTGACAATCGATCTCAGGTTACACTAGCACCTTTAGAATTGGGTATGCCACATAGGGTAATTTAGAAAGGGTTCAAGGCACATCTCTGGCTCTGCTGTAGACGTAACCCTTAACGCCTCATACAGTAGTGTAGGTAGTTAAAAGCTGATTGTTAATGGAGTTACAATAGTCTGTCTTTTGTCCTGAATGATGTTGGCCAACAGCAAGCATGATGTCTTTCTTAAAAGGTCCTAAAAGGTTTTCTGTGTTTGATACCTTATCTGATCTCACATTGTGTCTCAAGGGTACCAGTGATTTTGTTATTTCCCTCTCTCATATTTATTTGGGGTGTGTGTTTACTCCCCACCTCCTTCCCAGAGCATCATGGTCCGGTGGCAGCCCCCACCCCCTGGCACCCAGAATGGGGAGATTACCGGCTACAAGATCCGTTACCGGAAAGGCTCCAGGAAGAGCGAAGCGGCTGAGACCACCAGAGGCACACAGCTCTCCCAGATCATCGAAGGTAATGACCCTTCACCCTGGGTTAGCCAAAACTACTGGAGCCAATGTACACGATCATGGTAATCACCAGATATGAATATTCATAACAAAGCTTGGAAAGATGCAGACTTCCAAGTGTGTCCCAGTTAAGCCAGATAAGGGTAGTGTCTTTTTTTGTAACCAGAAATGGTGCCAGATGGTGCTTTTTTTGTAACCAGGTCGCAAATCTAGAAGGAACGACGTTTGTATGTCTCTTTGCCGGAATATTGTTGATGCCTAGAGATTGGACAAACGTTGATTTTAGTTATTAAGTGTTAAAACAAAGTATGTTTCTGATCCACACTGTTTTCAAAAAATCCAACATAATTACTACTTCCTCCAAGAAGTCTCCCTCCATCTCTCTCTAAAGTCTCCATCCATCTCCAAATGTACAGTGGATTTTAGTCTCTCACCGGGGACTCTTAAGAGATATCAATGCATACTAAATTAGTAATCTCAGCAACTTTTTAGCGTGTGCATGTAGGGGGGAGGGTCCAGTCTCAAACTGTGAGCCACTATCAAAGAGAATATGACTTAAAAGTCATTTTTGGTTTCATTCAGAGGGTGAAATGGAGGGGGCGTTTGTTGGTCTAAAGACATTAAGCTGGAATGTTGTAGCCTCCAGGGCTGTGTGTGGCTTTGCGGTTTTCCACACCCAGCCTTTGGGACGCCCTGGAGAGGATAGAGAGTGCGAGAGCAGACAGATGGATTAGCATTTAGCGTACAAACAGCAGCAAAATCCAGCAGTTATGAGGAACTTGCACAGCAATTGGAAATAGTGTTTTTTTTTTTTTTTATGACAGCGGGTGTTCCCTCAATTTTTTATTCGAAGTTGCAACCCCATCCCCATCCCCTTTGGCAACAGAGAAGTTGCCTTAAAAGATTGAAACAATGTCTACTGCCGAAAATGTGTAAAAAATCGAAATAAATCATCAGGGCAATTTTTTCTTTCCCCTCATGGACATGTCCTTTCCCAAAACATGCTGATCAATGACCAGAAAGTTGCATCTCTATCTTCAAATTTATTTTGAACCGAGGATAAAATATATTGGTGTGCCACGACAAGCACAGCCTCAGGACAGTTATAGATTTTTCCCTCACTCACACCCAAGAAATATCCAGCCCTCTTTCCCAAAACATTGTGGCTTTAAATAACAATGATGTCTACAGCTGGCGTTGATGCTCGTCGTGTGAATAAAAAAAGAATCCAGTAGTGTTTTATTTGTGGAAATTTAATTTTGCCTGCTCTGGGTATCATTATGGTTCTGCTTCACATATCCAGAAGGCTAATAAGATCTTGCAAGTAATGCCTTTTTCAGTATTTGTTGTTTTTTTGAGTATCGTATTTTTAAGGAAGTTGATGTTATTGGAAAGGACAATAGTCCTTAGTCGTTTTCACTATACAGTTAATCTCCTCCAGCCAACAGTTAGTGACAGTTGATATAATGTGCGTTTGTGTGTGTATGTGTGTGTGTGTGTGTGTGTGTGTGTGTGTGTGTGTGTGTGTGTATGGTGTGCATGTGTGTGTCTCTTCAGGTCTGGAGCGAGGGACGGAGTACACTTTCAGAGTGTCGGCCATCACAGTGAACGGAACTGGACCTGCCACAGAGTGGACCACAGCTGAGACGTTTGAGAGCGACCTGGATGGTAAGGAGGAACTCTCCCTCTGCGCATCACTTCCTTCCTCAGACAGCCCTTTCAAGACCAGTTGCACTTTTAAAAGTAAAACACCCTGTTCTGAACTCAGGGAACTATATTGCTTTTGGCGATAAAATACCCTCAGTAGGGTGAATACAATTCTACTGAGTTTTGTACTGGCCAAAGTTGGTTTACTGAATCCACAATGTTTTATTGGTTCCAGTTAAAACAACCGTAATTGGTGTCTGGGAGAATATGGTTTAAATGCCAGATGAGAGTGCTTAGAGGACTGGGGTGCAGTGGGTGCTCTAATTAGTGTAAGGCACTTCAAGTTCAAGTTTTTTTATTGCCAGGTGCATAGAACAACACAGACTGGGCACTGAAAAGACAGCGCAAGCAACCTGGCATAACATAACATATCTATGATAAGCTAAAATAGAATTGAGTAATACAATTATAATAAACCTACTAAATATATAAAATAGTATGCAATATACAATACAATATAGGAGACCCCTAATACATATAATGACCCATACTAACCTTTTAGACCTAACTAACCTAAGACAAGACCTATACTAACCTAAGACTCCAAGACCTAAGACTTGGAGCCAAACCACTAATACTCTGACTCCCCCCCCCCCCCCCCCAAATCTAGAGTCCAGGGTGCCGGACATCCCCAGCTCCCTGCATGTGCGTCCGCTGGTGAACAGCATCGTGGTGAGCTGGACCCCTCCAGAGAACCAGGACATTGTGGTGCGTGGCTACACCATCGGCTACGGTATCGGCAGCCCCCATGCACAGACCATCAAGGTGGACTACAAGCAGCGTTACTACAGCATTGAGAATTTAGGTAGGTACTCCCTAGACGCTTTTTCTTTTGAAGATAATCCCAATTTTGAGTGTTGTCTTGTGCCGGCTCCTGTATGTTTGTACATGTGCAGAGTCCATGGGCAGTACTGTGGAGTAGATATGCTCACTGGGGAGGTTTTGGAGTCGTAACCCCTAATATGCTAATTAAAACAGCGGGGGAAGGCAGAGTTGCTTAGCTTAAATATGTGCATAATTGTAGTTTTCCATCAAGATTACAATGAGAAAGAAATAATTGTGTTTAAATATTCACCCTGGCCAATAGAATGATTGTGAAAGGAGTCTCAAGAGCCTGGCCCTGGTTAGCTTAATAAATAATTTCACACACTCTTTCTTGTGTGCTTTCTTTATCGACGTCTCTCTCCCCCTCTCTTTCTTCTTTTCTACCTTCTTCTCTCTCTCCTTCCATGCATCAGACCCCAGCTCCCACTATGTGATAACCCTGAAGGCCTTCAACAACGTGGGGGAGGGCATTCCTGTGTACGAGAGCGCTATCACCAGGCCACAGTCAGGTAGAACACACAGGCATGCACACACACACACACACACACACACAAACTGCAGACACCTTTCATACTGTAGTACTGCATTCATGTCTACTTCAAACGGCATTAGCAGTACTGAAACAGGTTTTTAAATGTAGAAGACATGGTTTGGTTCCCAAATATTAATACCACAGCAATGGAACTTTATCTCCAATACAAATGTCTGTACCAATGGCATTGCCTGTCACATTTTCAATACTGGGTCCCTGGTTTGATTTCTTCACTATAAGTATCAGAGTTTTCTATCCTTCTCTACTCAATGTGATTGATCTTTCAGCTTGGAATGGTCTTTCAATCAGAGCTCGTAAAATATCATACCAAACCTATTTTCCCTTGAAAAGTGCCAGCTGACTTTTGGGTATCAGCTGCACTTTAAGTATTCCTGAATATTCTATTTCGAGAGGAGCCCAATAACTTCTATTAGGAAGTGCTTCAAGCTTTGGCTTTCTTACATTTCTCCCAGCATCATTCAGTCTGACAGAGAGAGCATTGGCCATTGTTTAAAGTAACTTAACTTAAGAGTTGTCCTTTGTACTCTGTTACAAGTCTCTAAATGCTGGTTAGATTAAGTGGAGATTTGTTCCATTTTTACATCTTTAGTTTTGCTTTTGAGTTCCTTGACTGGTAATCTTTGTAATGGATATATTTAGGTCAAACATTGCTAACAGTAAAAGTGCTCAGCCCTTTCTCCTTCAGGATTATCTGGTTTTGTGTGGCGAGACCGCCAATATATAATTCCCGTGGATAGGCTTCCTGTTGACAATTTGTGTGAGAGTTAGTTAGAACCCCCCCAAAACTCAGCCAAGTGTCTTTTCTCAGCCAAGTTCACTCAAAGTCTTACACTGCACACACACACACTTTGTTAGACGTTAACTTCTTACCCCCCTCGGCGCCCCTAGGGGCAGACTGTGAGCGTGTTCCATGCCCCCCTCCAATCTTTCCTGAGCCAGCCCCCCATCGCCACCCCCTGTCTGTCTGTGCTACACTATACCAGCATGCAGTCCTGTGAGGAGGGGACAGGATGCCGGAAGGCTGTGGATTGCGTCAAAATAGGCTGTACACACAACCCAAACTGTGCTGTAGAACAACGCACAAATTGTCACACACCATCCCTCTCTCTTTCTCTCTCTCACACACCCCCTGCTGTGGCTTTGCCAACCCCTTTTGTCAGATCAAGTATTTCTCTCCCAGCCAAACCAAAGCCCACCACGGTAGTGTGCTCCTTCCCCACCACTTTGTTCATTAGATGAGAAAGTTTGGATTCAAAAAGTCAAGTTGACCCAGATACATTTCTCCTTGAAAAGAAAATGGGAATGCTTGGAAAGTGAGCGACAGTTTTTTTGTATTTTTATATATATTTTTGCTTCAATCATAACAGTTAAAAAAGCGGGAGTTGATAGTGTATAGGTGGAATCTGCATCCAAGTGAGAGATCAGATGTCTCAGAAAGTGACAGTATGGTGTGCTTCAAACTTCTTGGTCCTACTAAACCAGAGTACAAAGTTAGTCCACAGACCTGACTCATTCTCCATTCCCCTTTGACACACTGAGCTGGCAAAGCCTGGCAAAACCATGCCAACCTGAAACCACTTTTCCCCCTTCTGCTACTGATTTCTTGGATTGTCTCAGTGTTCAACACACTTGTGCTTACACACACACACATACACACACAGACAGGCCAGCAAATAATGAGCCCGGTCCGGCATAATGATGTGTAAAACGGAGGGCTCGGCAATTGACCAGAACCTTTCTCTCATTACCGCTGGACCACAGTTGGAATCTGTAGAGCAGAGACGGCGGTCAGTTGGCGAGAAGTGTAGCGTAACCATGACTGAGCCTTCTTGAAGCATTTGCCCAGCAACGTGGCACCCCGAACCAGGAAATCACTTGTTCTTGCATTTCTCTCTCACAAACTCACACAGAAACACACACACACACACTGCAGAGTTTACACATTCTGAAATTGTGTGCTCATAGCCTTGAAGGCACCATGGATTTGTATTCAACGTGATTCTGTTGTAAATTACGTCAGCTGCATAGTGTCCTTCTTTACAACAAAAATGGAGAAGCTCGGGAAAACAGAACCACTCAATAAGTAACTTCTGGATCAGAACACACATAAACAGAGAAGGTTAAAGTTCAAGACCGAGCCAGCAAAACATTTATAGGTTGCGTTTTTTTTCCCTTCATATAGGATATATGAATGCAATGTTGCCCACCTTTTTTTCCAACCCACTCATGCAACAATGGGCACATATAAGGGCCATCTGACACACGACTCACATTGTGAAGGTGCCGCTTGTGCTGCACTTGTCCCTAACCTTGTGCTCCCACCATTTTCAAGTTATATAAAAAGAAAAAAAACATGTGCTTAGCGTCTTATTTTATGCTCCTATCCCTCACACACATTGTTGTGATGTGAAGTTATTTGCGTTCTGACAATGTGGCAAAAACATAATTTTTGTTTCACATTGGGAGTTTTTCTTCCGTCCTACCAACGTTTTTGTATGTGTTTTGCCTTGAAAGACTGATAAACGATAACAATGTGGGACTCAACAGAAGCCCCATTTGAGCTGTATGTTTTCATTTCCAATGAATCTAATATTGCTCTTGGCCAGTTTTTATTTTATTATAGAGCACAGCATTGGTTCCTAAAAAGGTGTTACTTGGAAATGTTTGTAGCAATAGAATAAACCCACTGGAAAAAATCATAATCTAGCAATGTGTTCAGAAATAATCATTGAGAGTTCCGTTTTCCCTATATGGTTCTTGTGTCCCTTTACATTTCAAATAAAAAGAATGGTGCTTATGAAGTATGAAGGGTTCAGACTTGAATTCACTCTAGTGACTATACTTCTGTGCACCTTCTTTCTAGTTCTCTGTAGTCATCTTTGGAATGGTTCACTGTCCTTGACTCTGTTTTACTAGTTGGGATGTAGAAAATCCCCAACCCTCTGTATAGATTCTCAGTCTATGTAGATCCAGTAATGTCTGATGTTTCTAATAGAATATTCTCTCTTTCTTTTCACCCTTCCCAATCCCATGCTCGTTGTACTCCTTTTTCCTCTCCTTCTCCCTCCCTTTTCCCTTCATACCAAACTCATTAACATAATCTATCTTACATTTGACCTGCATGTGCTTTCTCTCCGATGCCCCCCCCCCCCACCCCCCTTTAATACCATTCGCATTATTGTTTTGTCCGTTCAACCTCATACCTGTGTTAACTGCTCGCAGAACCCATAGACCCTGACGTTGATTTGATTGAATTCTTCCATCCTCCATACACGCCAGTACCAGACCCTACCCCCATGCTGCCCCCCGTCGGTGTTCAGGCCTCTGTCCTGAGCCACGACACCATCAAGGTCACCTGGGCCGACAACTCACTGCCCAAGAACCAGAAGATCACTGACGCCCGCTACTACACCGTGCGCTGGAAGACCAACATCCCTGCCAACACCAAGATGAAGGTATGGTGTCCAAGTGAACTGCTTTTCCCCCTGCTTACTGGACAATAGCTGTCAAGGGACTGGGTTGGTAAGCGCTGGTACATTCTATATAATGACACTATCAAGACTCTTAATTTAGGAGGGTAAAGTCACATCTGAATGTGTGGAATATACTGTAAATGTGGTGTTTATGTACAAATACTTCCCTTTGATTATAAACTAATTGGATAAAAAAAATACTGTTAAAATCCCAGGTTTACAAGATAAGAAACACGCACAGTGAGGCTAACCCTAAAATAGGGTGTGTGAGACAGATTTAGTGTTGATTTAGCCAGATCTAGCCCAATTAAGATCATTACCCATCTCCAAGTACAAGATTGATGTTTCTGTGTATTTGTTGTGCATGCATGTGTGAGCACGTGTGTATGTGCACACACCAGTGAGCAGAGCCAGATAAAGGACTGCATTTGATCATAAATTATTCAACAAGGACAAGACAAACTGAGAGCTGGGGGAAGGAAAGGGGAAACCTGACAGTGCATTTTGAATATGCTCAATTCTCACACACAAGTCTGATCTATCAAACAACCGCCTCATATAGAGGACACACAACCTTCTGTTATTCAATAGTCTCACATTGCCACTAAAGTCTCCAATGGGCTATAAAAGGCTGCATTGTTTTATTCCTTTGATACAGCTCGGACGCTTGACCAAAGGCAAACTATTAATCTTATGTTTATTTTAGATTTTAATTGTATTTGTTATTCTGCATATGTCATTGTGTGATTAGCTTCTTAACTCCAGGAAGTTAAACGCTAGCTTGATACAAACCTAACCGTCTGAAGGATTTGCAGGGATTTCCACAATTTACTGGACTCGATCCACCCTGTTGTTTGTTTGCCGTATTCCAGTGCGACATCGTTGTTTTTCACCTTGTTTATTCATTGGGTTTACCACCGTGTCCAGAGTGGATAGAGAATAGACTAGACAAACCTCTGTATTATTAAAGAGACAGGCAGCTTTCCACTGAGCTGGATCCACCAGGAGGACCAATGCCCTCTCTCTGACATCCACTAGCATGTAGTTGGACCATCTTTTCAGCAGGTACTATGCCAATCTGCATGCATTTTGCTGGGGGCTGCCATAGAAAATTAGAGTTGAGATTAGACGGCTATCATAAAGGAGATTAGTAAAGAAATACAGCTTCAGAAGGTTCCGGGTTTCAGACTGTGATGTTGTCATTGAGAGGGTATTAAATGGCTTTACAGCTATTTATTTAATATCTAATCCCAAAGCATCCAGAGATGGTGCCATCTGTTGTGCCTGAAGTAGGGCCACTGTATGAAAACTCAATGGCTTTGTGTCATTAGAGGGGCGTGATGAAAAGGGCTCAGCTTTGGTGTTAAGACACTGGTGTTCTAAGTCTCTGGTACCACCTAGTGGGCGTGAAGTGTACTGCCTTGTCATGAACATGAGTGAAGTGACAAAATAACGTAAATAAATGATGTATTCAACGCTTACTCTCAAAGCAATGTACTGGGGGAATTTGAACCTGCAGCCTCTTAATATGCAATGGCATGCTCAAACACTGAGATACAGCCTCCCTATCCAGGTGTCTGATACGTTTATGTGTGCGTCTTTGTAGACTGCCAACACCACCAACCTGAGCCACATGGTAACCGGGCTGAAGCCCAACACTCTGTACGAGTTCTCCGTCATGGTGACCAAGGGCAGGAGGACCAGCACCTGGAGCATGACCGCTCAGGGGACCACGTTTGAGACTAGTATGACCGACACACACTCTCTCTCACACACACACACACACACACACACGTAATAAGCACTTACAACAGTACATACACTCCAGAACAATAACCATGTTCACACTCAAATTTCCTCAGCACAAACAAGCAGAAACACCAACACATCATTACTATAACAGTCTTTTTTTATTATTTGCGCCCCCTGAAGTGAAGCACACCTAATAAATAATGATTGGTTTTCGTCCAACAGTACCCAGCTCCTCCCCCAAAGATGTGACGGTAGTGAGCAAAGAGACTAAGCCGAGGACCATCATCGTAAACTGGCAACCACCCTCGGAGGCCAACGGCAAAATCACTGGTGAGCCACACGCTCTTTCACTTGCATCTCCCTCCTCAGTGCTACACACACACACACACTCATGTATATAAACATACCTGGTAGTTTGGATCCATAAAAATATTTTCTTAAGCTAAAGGCTGTCGGTCAGACGGACGTAATTTGAAATGGAAATGGGATATTTTGAATTCTCCAAACGGAAAGATAGAGAAGCTTATCAGTTGTCTAAGCCCCCAATTCCCCCGCCCCCTCTCCTTCTGTTTCTCTCCCACTTTCTCTCTCCCTCTCCCTTTGAGCCTACTGTCCCCCCCCTCCCCATTCCGACTGTATGATAACTCCACCTCCTCATCACCTCCCCCAGGCTACATTATCTACTACAGCACTGATGTGAACGCAGAGGTGCACGACTGGGTGATCGAGCCGGTGGTGGGGAACCGTCTGACCCACCAGATCCAGGAGCTCACGCTGGACACCACCTACTACTTCAAGATCCAGGCGCGCAACTCCAAGGGCATGGGCCCCATGTCGGAGGCGGTGCACTTCCGCACGCCCAAGAGTAAGTCTGCTGTACTCCGAGGAGGGGTAGGGAATAGTGACAATGCAGAAACTGTAGGGGGGGTGACAGTAGCCAGTAGTTCTATGACATTTTCTCTCTGTAGTTGGGTGTTAAAATGAATTTGCAAGTGAGAAACCTCTCTGATTTGGGCTGCCTTTCTATAGACAGTTTTCTTGTCATAATACTACTTTGGCTGAACTCTCGGCTATCTCCTGTGACCTCCCTCCTGCTGATGTCACTCTGGATCCTTCTCTCTCTCTATCTCTCCTGTATCCTTCTGCTCCTGTACCGCACCTCCTCTCTGCCTCTCCTCAGTGTTTGGTTCCACACTCTCTCCCCATCCATCCTCGCTCCAACCCTTCTCCCGCTTTATCTCTCTGGCCTTCCTCTAACCAGTGTCCTTTGTATTTTCTTTCCCTCCTCCCTGGCTACTGTCCCCTTTGGCCTGTTTAGCTGAATCCTCTGACAAAATGGCTAATGACCAAGGTAAACCTCCCTCCCTCTTTCTTTCACTCTTACTTACTTCCAAATGGTGGCTATGGCAGTTATTGTGTTATTCTTACGTTTTTCTTTCTTCTGGTCCCAAGTCCTCTGCGAGACAAATGTTGGGATGTTACATGCAAAACTCTTTTACAGGTATAGCGATGACAAACCAATGTCATAGAATGCATATGTCATGCATATGAAATATGTAGAAGCCTGACTGTCCGCTGAACAAACTTGCAAATCAAATTCATAAGTCCCATGTTTCAAACACGCAAATGCAAAATACTAGAAATGTTACAAATGTAATATTACATTTTTCATGTGATAGCCAGTCATTAGGACCAAATGAATGTGTCTTAATGTTTGATTTCCATATATTAACTGTCACTCCAATGTTTTAATCTCTAATATTGGTCCATTGTAGTGGTTTGAATCTGTGTAGTAAGGATCTGATGTGTATATCATCTGTGCACAGCAAAGTTTGAAAACACCAAAATTGTTCCTGTCTACTCTTTCTCAGCCTCTAATTTGCCAATAAAACCAGGCAGCAACCAGCCACCTCCAAACCATGGCCCTGGGTCTCCAGTTGGTAATGCCCTCTCTTCTTAAGGTCTTTACTGTCAGCTCGAAGGTCTTGAACACAATAGGGAGATGTGTACAAGTGGAGTTTGTACAAATCTTGATATATACATACACACACACAGACAGACACACACACACAGACGCCAGCTTTACAGTGGTGTAGTAGGTTCACTGTGGCTCTTCCGTGTCTCTGTGTAGGTAACCCAGGGATGACCGGCAGTGGGGACAACCATATCCTGGTCATCGTCATCATCATCTCTGTTGGAGCGTTCACCATTATCGTGGTGGTGGTCGGGGCCTTCCTCTGCACACGGCGCACCACCTCACACCAGAAAAAGTGAGCTCATGCTGCCATGACAAACGGCTCGCTTGTTTCCTCAGATGAACATTTTCTTCACTCTTTCTGTCTTTTTCATTACTCATTTCCACGACTTGTTTTCAATAAATGTTCTCTGCCTGACACACACATACAAATACAAACACACTTTGACAACATTGTTTTCCCACCCCCTACAGAAAGCGAGCGGCGTCCAAGTCGTCCAACGGCTCCCACAAGTACAAGGGCAACTCCAAGGACCTGAAGCCGCCTGACTTGTGGATCCACCACGAGAGGCTGGAGCTCAAACCTATGGACAAGTCACCAGAACCCAACCCGGTGATGACCGACACCCCCATCCCCCGCACCTCCCAGGACATCACCCCAGCAGAGGCCAGCCTGGAGAAGCCCATGCTGCAGCAGAGACGCAACTCCTACCGTGGTGAGCCTCCCCAGCACGGAGGGTCCAGCTTCAGAGGCTGGGAGGCCAACAGGCTAGGAGATTCACAGGCAGGATTTGATGGGGTGTTACCATCAAGACAACAGGAAAAATGATGAAAAAAACACAGATAGCTATAGCTAGCTTTGATGTATCTCAGTTAGACCAACTAAAAAGCTGTACATCAACAAATTTACACCATCAAAAATAGTGGAGCTAGTTTATAGATGTTTTTTGACTCTTTAATGTGAAGAGTTATAACGTAGTAGTTCACTAATGTAAAAGTAATGTAAAAACAAATGGAAGTAGCAGATGATTGAGTGATTTGTCTAAGTGCTTATTTTAATGAACTGTGTGGTTTATTAGCCTAGTCATACATCGGTTCAGCCCAAATCTCATTCTCATGCCAAACATTTCTGCTTGTCATGCATTTCACTAACTGCTGGTGTTTCCCCCTCAACAACTGTGCTTCAAAAGGATTAACTGTAGTCACAAACTAATAAGACAATACCTTACTATTTTGTGAATGAATTACATCTTTAATAGCCTTCAGTACCTGAGATGAATAGGGAGATATGTGGGCACTTGTCTTTCTCTCATTAGTTGGTTTCTGCCATGACTTCTAGGACACGAATCAGAGGACAGTATGTCTACGTTGTCAGGGCGACGGGGGATGAGGCCTAAAATGATGATGCCCTTTGATGCACAGCCCCCTCAGCGTAAGTGTGTGTGTGCGTGTGCGTGTGTGTGTGTGTGCAAACAAGCAAGCATGTTAGTGAGAGAGAGAGCCTGTGTTTGTGTGTTTGAGAGACAAGGTTGGTTTCTCTTACAGGTCAACACTAAAGAGTGAATACAATCTCTACAAAGACTTGATTTCTATGAAGAAGCACATGAATAGCTAGTACTCACGGTTTTGTAAACAAAAGCCTGGCCTTGACATGCATGAGTCTGATGCCTGCATGAATGGATGGCCTAAATGGATATGTCCTCCTTAAACTTGCAGCATTAATAAAGTGCTGTTGGGGAACTCAATGTCAGTGTTTAAGTAGCAACATTCAGTCATTTGAAGTGTGAAGTTACTTCATATTTTTTGGCATTTTTGCCAGGATAAGGCCAAAGTATTTTATTTTATGGAAGTCTTAAGGCAGTACATTATAATAGAGTTGTTCTTTTGTAATCTAATTATTTGAGTCAATGACTTGGGAAAGCCTTAGATACAATATCTGATATGTGCGTGTCAGTACATTTAAAGATCATTCATTCAGAAACCTTCCGTCGGTGTGGCTGGTTAAACGTCTTGTCCTGTGTGTGTGTGTGTCAATTCACAGCCGTGATTAGCGCTCACCCTATCCATTCCCTTGATAACCATCACCACCATTATCACACGGGCAGCCTGGCATCCCCGACGCGCAGCTACCTCCAACACCACCAGAGCAGTGCCCACCTGCGCCCGCACGCATGTGCCACGCCCATCTCCTATCTAGACAGGGCGGACTCCACAGGTGAGACGCTCACCCGCAGGATGGCTGGGCAGATGACAGGACAAGGCCCATCTGCCGAGCCCACCTGTTAACAACTCATTCTGCTCCGGTCTCTGCCTTCATTCATTCATTCGTTCATTCACTACTTCATTCATTTATTCACTCACTCATTTTAGCCGTGTTTGTAGAAAAGTTGCGGAAAGGATTTGTTGTGGACAACCCTTGCTTCCTTCCTCCATTTTCATGTATATATGTTTCAGCTCCTCTAACCTGTACAGCTTCTTCCAGCTTATTTCTGTTTTGTGTGTCCTTATCCACTCACTGTCCTCTCAAAGTGCTCTCTTAGAGGAAATGAAATGTGCAATGCTGCACGCTCCCCGGGATTAAAGATAGTGAGTGCGTGAGGACTCAAATGAAGGCAGTCTCTGTAGTTTGATGTTTGATTTCCCCTTCCTACCGCATTGTGACTGTTGGCATGAAGTCGGTACTGCCTACCAACACAAAAAAATGGTTATTAAAGAGACTGCCTCTGTCATCTGTTATGTACTTCCTATACATATAATGGATGTTAACCCTTGTTTCCACCTCTGTGAATATGGACAAAAATGGTTTGGCAGAAGAAATATGAAGGATGTTACAAGTCTATCCAAGATTATTCATATCCAAAAGGATTCAAACAGGCTTCCAAGAGTACACATCCATCTGCCTAACCCCCCCCCCCTCCCCTCCCTCCGTCCTCTCCCCGTCCTCCTCCTCTTTTCCACTCCAGAGTCAGTCAGGAACACCCCGAGCGTGGAGCCCGTTATTACCTCATCACAGCCATCCTGCGCGTCAGAGCACGCCGACCCAGACGGCAGCTACCACGGCTCCACTGCCACCGATGAGGAGCCTAGCTTTGCCAGCAACCTGCCCACAGCCCACGTGCGCCCCACACACCCGCTCAAAAGCTTCGCCGTGCCTGCCATCCCCGCCATCACCTTTGAGTCGCCTGCCCTGCCCAGCACACCGCTGCTCGCCCAGGCTGGTGAGGAGCACATAGCAGTCAGGGACTCAGTTCCACAGACGTTAGCTCAAACTGCTATAGCTAGCTACGATGTATCTAAGTTAGTCCAAGGTAGAAGACTAGGAATCTTGTGAGTGATAAAGGTCCTCATTCTGACTGTGTGGTTTTGCAGGGCCCTCCTCTCACCCCCACGTGGTGAAGACGGCCTCCATTGGCACACTGGGTAGAACACGCAACCCCATGCCAGTCACGGTTCCCAGTGCCCCAGATGTGCCAGAGACCAGCAAGATGTTGGAGGACGTTGACAGTGTGAGTATAGCACCTTTTATAGTCTTCACTAGATTTGAAGTAGCTTTATCAGGAACTGTGACAAGGTATTTGTCACAAACATGTAGGAACTTGCAAATATTCACTTCATCAGTTGAAGCTAGTTATATTAAAGACAATTAATTTCATTCACATTTCATGCACATACCATATATTCCTTTGTAAACACTTAAATGTTTTGGTTATTGAATTTTAACCTCATTCTTGTCTCCTTTCTCTCTTTATTCTTTTTCAACTTGTTGCCTCATTCTCTCACCATTTTATGTTGGTGCTGCTTTGGAAATACTTTAATTGAAATGCTATTAATGGCTTGATTAATTAATTTACCTCTGTAAACCTCATCTTTGAATGATTTTGGGCACTGTCTTCCCTAATCCATGTCTGGCTACTGAATGTGTTGACATTGGCTTCATTTTTTTTATGTGTCCTTTGGTTACCGCTTTTGTTCTTGCAACGCAGTCCCATTGACCTTTCCTCAACACTCCCCCCCCCCATCATCCCATCTCATGTCACCTCTTGGCCTTGTTCTAAGAACCACCCTAACTGACCCTAACCCTGTCCTCTCCTCCCCCAGGTGCTTGCCTCCCTTGCCCCTTGCCCCTCCCCCGCCCCCCGCAGTAACCCTGTTCCTCTCCCCCAGAGCTACGAACCCGATGAGCTGACGGAGGAGATGGCCCACCTAGAGGGCTTGATGAAGGACCTGAATGCCATAACCACAACCTAAACACACATACACCTGCACACACACAGCTGCAACACAGGCAGACAAACATTGCACACACCCTGATGAACACACTAAATGAATATACATTTACATGCACACACGCAGGCAGAAGAAATACACACTCACGTAAATCCCCTCGGCATTCTGGGAGCCAGAAGCCCACGGACACAAAATGGCTGACGCTCATGGTTCTCACACCCCTTGCAGAGAAACATAAAAAAAATACTCCTGACTAAACCTTTCAAACTTTGCCTCACCTTGCTCAGTCTCAGGAAGGAGATGGCCATTTTAAGAGGAAAAAAACAAGATGCTTCAACCTTTTTATGAAGAAACATTCTCAGAGACGATAATCTAACATTGGTCGCTTTCAGATGGATGATTGTGAATTTTTCTAGCAAAAAAATGAAAAGGTTTGTATTGCCGTAGTTTTTACGGCAATTATTATTATCTTTCTTTTTTTTCCCAAGACAAAAGGAAAACTCCAAAATATGCCGGTATTGATGTTGGTGCTCGTAAGGCACAGTCTACACACAGTGTTTGTTTGATTAGTGTCATTTCTTTGTGCATTTCCGTATCTATTGCCCTGTTTCAGTGAAGTGAACATTGGATAACGGTCCTCTCTCTGTCTCCATAAAACGGTCATTTTTATAGCTATCATTTTGATCCAATTATGTCTTTCTATCCCAGTGCTCTGTCATATATTGTGCCATGTCTTTAATTATTTTTCTAATATGTCTTATGTATAATAATTTTTTACATGCATATCCTAATAGATATGTACAAATGTTGTTTTTTTAACTGCATAATTTTGTCTATTCCTTTTGGTTTCATTGTTATTTGGGATGAGTGACAAATGAACTCTCAAAGCTCTTTTTCAATATCAACAAGGAAGATGCCTTGTGCGTGGCTACAGTACATTTGAATGAATTATTGCATTCTTCTCTGGCATTCTGTTGTACATTGAAATGTTCAGTCTGTTTATTTTTTGTGGGAGCTCTGTTTAAAAAGCCTTACTGCTGTGTTCAGGCGTCGACTTGGTCCTCCTGGGAAGTTGTTTGAGTTACACTGTGACAATTCTGCCAAGTCCCCTCCTACAAACCAGTTTTGCCTGTGTGAGGCTTGTAGCTTGGTGCTGATTTTTCACCTGTTTGTTGGATATTAAATCCTGGCAGCATATGTACTGGCCACTCGGCTAGTCGATTTCTCACTCCAAACCTCACATTCTACCCAGTTGACCATTCATGGCAGTTGAATCCTGATAAATTGTCTGATATTCTATGAAATGTGTGTCTTGTTTTCAAGAGAGCCAATATTTGGTTGAAGAGGTTTTCTTTGTTAAACGAGGTTTTATCAATAATGGAGAATTGGTTTAACATTACCTGAGGTCTCTTTCAGACACGACATGCTGTATAGGCTCTTTTTAAATGTTACATACAAAGATGTTGGCCTTTTGAATAGAACTCCCTAAATCCGTTTTTTTTTTTACTTGTAGTTTGTTTTGTATGAAGAAAGAGAGAAACGTGTTCTTTACACAATTACAATGTAAAAAGAAAAAAATTAAAATATGTTGATGTAAGAAACTAGTTTTTCATCTACCCTCTTACCCAAAGAAATTTGTCATTGCAATCATAGTTGTTTGCTCTACTTTTGTGAATACCATGTTTCTCATAATGTACATCCTCATGAATGTCAATATAACTGTAAGAGATTTTAAACTATGGATTCAAAAGGAACATGTTAAGAAAAATGTTGAGCAAAGAGGAGAAAATGACCAGGACTATTCATTGGGAAATAACCTATTAAGTTGTAGACAGTCAAACCTGTATTGCACTTTTTCAATTTTTGGAAAAATACATTTCTTACATATTTTGTGTTTTAAATAGAAAGCTATGTTTGTGTAACGTAGTGTCCTAGGTTAGCAGCAGGCAGCTCGTCTTGTTTTTATGTTCATTTTGCTTCTGAGATAATATGAATTTGAGCGGCGGGGGTTTTACTGTGCTGCTGATGAGGAATTCTGTTGTTGCTTGTTTCTGTACAGAGATCTCTTTTTGCTTTCTGTAGAAAATTCTGTGGCTTTTTAAAAAAAAATCTAAAAAGTTTGGAAAAAATAAGATCTTTTTTTTTTTTTTATTGGTGCTCCTATACTTTGTGTATACAAACTATTATTAATACTAACAAAGTTCATGTTTCTACTTGTCTGTTTTGTCATGGAATGTATTTTTATAGTTTTGTAGAAGTCCATATACAACATTGACATACATGTTATGAACCAATCTTCAAATCATCCAAAGAACTAGTCATCTAGTTCTTATGGTTAGATACAACTAGTATCTCAGTGCTTACACGAGGTGGGTTTAATACACACGAACACACACACACACACAAATGAGGGGGTTGAAGCAGTTTATTATAATTATGGTTATTGAATACACTCCCCAGTTACTCAAGTCGATTGGCACCCATTCCCCAAATTAAATTCCTAATAATCTGTATCCCTGTGTTTTTGGAAACCAATTTTATAACACTATTATATGTATATATTTATTATAACAAAAACCATTATAGGGAAATACATTTATCTTCCAAAAACACTGGGATACAGATTTTTAGAACTTAATTTGGGGTGGCTTTTTTCTTTTTCATGAGGCCATCTGCTGCTGTGAAAACATACTATTTGTCATTAGTATTGAAGGATTCATACATACTGTTTTCCATCATTTCTAAAGTATATAGAGCAGTACATATATTACCATAGTAACCATAAATATTCCCAGTCTTACTGCTATTTTTTAGCTCCTGCTCTACTAAGCAAAGGCATTTGATATCAATCCATTAATCCTCCATCTAATTTGGTGCACAGAACAGCATCAATTTGTGACTTGGATATTCCTAGAAATATATGTTCATTAAAGCCCTACAGACTTAGGATTTAAACTGTGATGTCTCTGGGCCTACTTTGAGGCACTAGGCACCATAGGCATCTAACACAGTGGTCTTCAACCCTGCTCCAACACACCTGGGGGTCCCTAAGGACCAGGGTTGAAGACCACTGGAAATACAATAAAAAAATACAGCCAACATTTGCTAGGAATTGATGCATTTAAAAAAATATGTTTTAAATACAAATTCCGCCCAAGTTCACGTCAACATTTTTCAACAACAGTATCCCAGCGATTAACTTCACAATATACAGCTGCCCGCCGCTTGCTCTATAGCCTACTGCCTGGATTTAAAAAACTCCTTACAAATAAGGTAGGCTGGCCTATTAATGCAACCCTTGTCCCGGGCTGCAAATTTATGGCTGCGACATATTCACCCACAGATGGCGCTCTACGTCTTGACGAACCGTTTTGTCAACTTCTGATGACGCATAAATATAATAAACATGTCTGCCAGTTCTGAGAGAAATCCAGCTTCGTTCTCTGGAGTCGATGATCAAGGCCCGCTTTCCGAAATGGGAGATGGTGACAGTGATGACGGAGAGGACATCTTTATTGGCAATGTGAGTGCGAACGAGACTTAATTGCTCTTGAAACGTGCTAGGCATGCACACCATGTTAGGATTAGCAAGATACTGTAACAACATTATTGCTGGTGGCTAATTGCTTAGCCTAGCTAGCTTAAGCCTCTGTCTTAAATAACCTATTCTTAGAAATGTGTCTTTTGTTTTAGTTAATAATTCACAAACTGCAGAGGTATTCGCTTCACGAACATTTTGATTTTTCACCATGTCATTTCCTAATACATGTCATAAGAAGCAACCACCGCTTAGCTAGCTACCAAAACGTAAGCTAACACACTTGGCCAGCAGCATCTCCATCTAGCTAAGTAAGTAACAGTTCAGTAACTGTCAGTTCAGTTCATCTCCAGCACAAGTCAGTTGATAGCCTTAACATCTATAGTAGTTTTGAAACACATTACACCAAGGCTATCGGGCTTGGATTCTGGTAGCGAATTGACCTTTCTTCACTGATAACCCAAACTCAGAGCCGCAATTCCACTTACTGAAACCGATAGGCTACATGTTTCAGGTCCTACTTAAGAAAGTGACCTCACACGAAACGTTTGTCTTGAATTGTTGGATAAATTTATCAATTAGGTCCATTGCACAACTACCAAATGCCCTGATTTGATTAATCAATGTAACATTTCTGTTGAAGACACGCACACACTCAGGTTTATATTAATCTTGGAGACAAAGGCACATCCACATGTATTGTATTGTTCTGTAGAAAAACCCTATGGAATCAAGAATAGAGCCTCCTCAATCAAACAGTGAGGAACCGCTGGATATCTTCAGTGGAGAGGAAGACCGCACCACTGCTCTCAACTCCAGCACAATCACTAAATCCAATGGTGTCCACTCTGATGATGATAATGATCTCTTTGCAGGCAAGCTATGTTTTTGTCTTGACACATGCTATACACTTTAGCTCTTCAACTCTTGGAAATTTAATTCCATTATTTTACACCTCCACTACTCGGCTATACCAATATTATATACACACATTAACTTGGAGTTATTGTATCCCCCCAAGCTCTGTTTTTGGCTGAACAGTGCAAGATCTGCCCTTTTCCATTCTATAGAGGCCTCAGTGGAACTCAGCATGGAGCACCCCAGTAACAATACAAGGAAAGACCTGTCCAAGCCCTCTTCAGCTCTGCCTGTGTCCTCGGTTGCCTCCAGCACACTAGCAACACACTCCAATGCCATGGAGCAGGTAAGATGGGTAAATAAATTGTCGTATGAGTTTGTTACAGTGCACTTGTTAAGGCATTTGTGTGTTAGTTTCAACTTTGCATCAAATGTTTAGGTTGGTGCCAGTAAACCATGTTAATTTAGTTTTTTAATACACATCAGTACAGTAAAATTGTAAATGTGAGCTCTTTTTGGTTGTATTGTATGCAGCTGGAAGAGGAAGAGGCTATGAACAGCTTTGACGTGGATATTGCGGTCACTAACCCAGAGAAAGTTGGTGAGTGTCACTCAATGACATCACCAGTGTACATCACAATTCACATTCATAATAGTGTGCATGTAATGAAGGCAAGTCTTCCTTTTAAAGCTGTGCTCAGGTGTGTTTAGGATCCCAATGTTTGAGGAGCAGACAGCAGTAAAAGTCAAAACATCACACTTACTAGTTATATAGTGGTGAAAACGATATGGTGGACAATGTTTTTGCCATGTCTGTCTGAGAACTGTGAGTCTGTAATTTGACTGTGGTTTGTCCTTGTAGGAGATGGCATGAATGCATACATGGCCTACAAAGTATCCACTCGGGTATGTCGACACTAGAGTATTGAATCCCAGCTTTACATATTATTTGTGCCATATTCCTTGTGTAGAGGATTGTACTTTCTCCAGTCTTTTCCTAAAAATGTTTGAGAAGTGTCATCTTTCTTCCCTTCTGAGTTTGTGGTTATTTCTCTTGCTCTCTCCCTCTCTCTCTCTCTCCCCCTCTACCCCCCCCCCCCCTCTCTCTTTCTCCCCCTATATCTATCTCTGCCTCAGACTTCACTCCCGATGTTCAGGAGCAGGGCTTTCTCAGTAAGAAGGCGTTTCAGTGACTTCCTGGGTTTGTATGAGAGGCTCTCGGCGAAGCAGTCACTGAATGGTTGCATTATCCCACCCCCCCCGGAGAAGAGTGTTGTAGGTGTGTTCATCACTTCTTGGCAATGTGAACATTGCATTTTGTAATCAACCTTGTTAAATAAGTATGTGGAATGTGAGTCTGTGTTGCAACATATGTTTCTTTAACTGCACAGGGATGACCAAAGTGAAGGTGGGCAAGGAGGACCCATCTTCTGCAGAATTTGTTGAGAGGAGAAGAGCGGCCTTAGAGAGGTGAGGTCTTGTGGCATTAACATGTCCAACGACAGATGTTATTGAAAATTGTTTTGGTTTCCAAAAACCATTTATAATTGTTTAGTGTCTTTGACAAGAAATTGGTACTTGGATTACTTTTTTAGTTTTTTTTGTCAGGGTTTTTTTAATTTTATTTTTAAGCTGTGGTAAAAATGTGTAGCATTCATTCAACAGTGTCTTATATCATGACATATGACTCAACGACTGGTTGTCGTGTGTGCATACAGGTACCTCCAGAGAGTGGTCTCTCATCCATCCCTGTTACAAGACCCCGATGTCCGTGAGTTCCTGGAGAGAGATGAGGTATGGTGCTTCACTTGCTTACAAACTGATAAAGAATATAAGCCTCTGTATTTTAGAGTTATATTTATAAAATGTTAGTGCAACAAAACATATGGTTATCTTTTAGTTCACAAGAGACCAAATATTTTGCGACATAATTAAGAATGAACTGCATTGCTCATATGAACAATGTTAAAAATAACCACAATTATTATAAACTGCTTCAGCCCCCTCATTTTTGTGTGTGTTTCAGCTGCCGAGAGCAGTGAGCACACAGGCTCTTAGTGGAGCTGGCTTTATGAAGATGATCAACAAGGCTTCAGATGCCATGAACAAGATGACTATCAAGATGAATGAGTCAGACACTGTAAGTCATTCTTTCAAATGTAGGTGGAATTGAACAGCTGACTTGCCTATGTTTGTTGTTGTTTTACAAATGATGCTTTGTTTCAGTGGTTTGAGGACAAATTCCAGGAAGTGGAGAATGAAGAGCAGCAGCTTAGGAAACTCCATGCAGTGGTGGACTCACTGGTCAACCACAGGAAGGGTGAGACTCACACGTTAATTAACACACTGTCATTAGAGAATACCCTGACAGTTTAGCTATAAACATCTGTACTCTATTGATATTCGTTCATATAAAACACCATCAAATCAATATCTACAATTAAGTAACCAGGACTAGGATATCAGAATTTAAAAACCAATTACACAGTGAAAAGACATGGGGCACAGTGCATGCTCCAGTAGTTTACATTTATTTGGCAAATAACAAATAAAGTTTGTTAAATATTTCTCAATGACATTTTTTGATATGGTCTTGTCAGAGCTGTGTGGAAACACTGCTGTGTTTGCCAAGAGCATGGCCATGCTGGGTAACTCTGAGGACCACACGGCTCTGTCCCGAGCCCTCTCCCAGCTGGCTGAGGTTGAGGACAAGATGGAACAACTGCACCAGGAGCAGGCTTCCAGCGACTTTTTCATCTTTGCCGAGATGCTCGCCGACTACATACGCCTACTAGGAGCCGTCAGGGTACGCATTCACTATTTTGCACATCTGTTTAGAATGTAGGTAGGACTACTGATGCCTCTCGTAGGAAGTAACAAGTTTGTGTTACCCCACCTCAAACACTAGCCCAACTTTACCAGCTGCAAGTTACTGAACTATAATGACTGTAGCCTAGTCAAAGCAGTTTTGGGTGGTTAAAGCTTGTTTTCTTATAAATCAGTGACATGTCATAGTCTTCCCATGGTCTTTGATAAGTACATTAGTTTCTAAAGTGTCCACTTATGTACATGTAATGACTAGTGGACAGTGATCAGCAGCACTCCATCTGTGTGCCTAAAATGTGTTGACACTTTCCGTGTCGTGCAGCTAAATCTAACAGCTCGATGACAGTCATTGTGCTTTCCCACAGGGTTCTTTTGACCAGCGGATGAAGGTGTGGCAGCGCTGGCAAGACGCTCAGAGTACTTTGCAGAAGAAGAGGGAGGTGGAGGCCAAATTGTTGTGGGCCAACAAGCCTGACAGACTCCAGCAGGCTAAAGAGGAGATCACAGAGGTGAGTATGGCAGTGCTTGAAATAAAAATGAAATCAAGTCTAAATGTGTTTTATGACCTGTTAAAACGTTCCTGTGGAACTGTAGAACACACACAAATTATACTTCATCTATGACTCTAAACTATAATCTGCCAGGCCAGGTTTAACACATATCTTTTGTATTTCTGAGATGTCTTGACTCTTAAACAGTATTTAGCGCCATCTTAAAATGGCAGAAGTCTGGATGTTGCCTGTTAAGAAACAGTGAATCAGTCTTTGCCCTGCTATCTGCTCATTTAGGATTAAATGCCTGACAACTGCTTTTCTTTTCAACTCTAGAACTTATCCCTTATTTCCCTTGTCTGTCCACAGTGGGAAACAAGAGTTACTCAGTACGAGAGGGATTTTGACAGAATTGGCATCACCGTGCGCAAGGAAGTTGTCAGGTTTGAGGTATGGTGTATGTATACTATATACTGAAACATTATATATAATTTTGACTGCTGTTTTCTAATGTAAAAATGTATACCAACAGAAGGAGAAGTCGAAAGACTTCAAAAGCCAGATATTGAAATACTTGGAGTCTCTGTTACAGTCTCAGCAAAGGGTAATTCTCATGTTTTTCTTGTTTTGTCTGACATTGTTTTGCATAAAAACTGTCTTTCTATTATTGACATGTTCACAATTTGTTGCAGCTAATAAAGTTCTGGGAAGCATTCCTGCCTGAAGCTAAGGCAATTGCATGATAAAAGAGAGAGAACTTCATGACAAAGACCCCAACTGCCTTTGAACACTTTACCTCCTTATTGGGAACCGAGAAAAACTATTGCCACTGAGAAAGCTGCAGTCCATCCATATATTTCAAACTTTTTGTGTTTTCTCTCTAGCTTGTCTGTCTGCTCAACATTAATACGAAATGTATTCACACCAATAGATTTGACTTTGCATATGTTCTTAGTTCATTTGTTTTGTGACATTTAGATAGAAAACATCAGATTAATTTGGCAGTAAAGCTTGTTAGCGGTGGTCTCAGTGGTATTAATTGGATATTTCTTTTGTGTTCTTTGCTCAGACATCAAGTTCATTGATTTTGATTTGAGATGTTCCGGTACTTCCCTAGAATATTGTGTATTGTTTACAGTAGAAGATGCACTATTTCATGGCATTCCTATTGATTGGCATAAGGCTAATCATTTGTGAAAAGTTTCAGCATAGCTCAAATGGTCTAAATGTATTTGGAGTTTTGGAGAGGCTGCTCATTGTAGGAAATACCACTTTGCAGGTTTACAGCCTTGAGATGGTTAGATGTTGGTATTTGGCCTTGAAAATCATGTCAAAGTTGATTCCTTGTGAGATCCAGTTTGGTCATTATGTACATGTCCTTGTTCATGTTTTTGGGTATAAGCAACCACTGTTGTATGAGTGAATTGTTGCTACAAATGTTCTATAACTAACTGCACCTGGGAACTCTGTCCTCAAAATGTATGTTTCAAAACTAATTTGTCTGAATGTGTACTTGAGACCAGTGTAAATTGGTATACCTTTCATGGCAATTTTGATAAAACTATATAAAAGCATAGTGATCTTTATCCCTTAAGTTTGTTATCCGGCATTTATACAAGTAGTTCACATCTCGTCATTTGTTTCCTTAAAAACATGCTTTATTTTTGTAATTGCATATTAGAATATTCCTGAAAGTGCTTTTAGATGGAAATAATAAATATGATTGATACTACCTTTACAGAAACTGCCAGTTTTATCGTTGCCATGTCCCTTTGCTCTGAGTTTACTGATGGGTAAGAAGTAGTTTAATCTGACACATTTGTGGCAACCAGTGGCTATTGGGATAATATCCATTTGTCATACAATGGGGACTGTGTTCGGGGTCCATTTTCTCGCGTAACCTACTAGTGATTGAGATAAGTAGGAGGGGGTGGGCTACTTTGACTTGGGGCAATATATGACGCATTTTGTGTAGCAATTTTAGTGTGAAGGAACTTAATTTAAAATAAGTGTGTATGAATAGAACACATTTATTGCAAAGACATCGGTAATTAATGTGTTTTATGCTTCCCATGCCATTCGGAAGTTTTTGTCTGAAGCGGGCGTGTCGATGTTTTTACTTCCGGAATACACAGCCTTTCACGAGCGTCCATGAAAGAAAAAGAATGAAAGGGTTGCTATAGTGTCCCTTGGCATAACATCGCCCCAATAATATCTGGGGATACATTACGAGTCCCTACTGGCTCTCAAGATACATTTTAAGGCTGTGGACGCTGTAGTCGATCCAACTTTTATTTTCATCGAAAGTAGGTAATGTTTATTTTTTTGCCGTCCTTGTTAGGCTAGCTTTGTTCCGGCGTAGCTACCTAATTTGTAATTTCCTCGTTCCACCCGCGTTTGTACAGTACTTAGCTAGACTAGCTCTCTAGCTTGCTAGCACTTAGTACTCTGTCCGGTAGTTAAAGTACTGTAGGTAGATCAGGTGTTTAGTGAGAGATTATTCGCTTGTTGAACCTGCCGGCTAGCAAGATATTAATTCAAAGTCATTTTGAGCGGTACTGTATCTAAACATGAATGCAAGAGAGGGTGATTGAGTACTACTGACTGAAGGAAGCTTGGCTTCAGTAGCTGGCTGTCCTTTCGAGCGTTTGAGATGTGATTGAATCGGGTTTGTATATTTCTACGTGCCCTGTCTGTCTGATATATTTTGGCCAACGTTACTAACTATATACTAGTAAAGTTAGCTAGCTTGTTGGTGGCAAATGTGTGTACATAAGTGTCAGCTGGTTAATTAATTGTATACTTACTTATAGAGGTACTCTGGTTGGCTAACACAGCTAGCACTTGCGTTAGCACACACAACTATGAACTATACTACTAGCAATCTGGCTAGTTAGACTAGCATATGAAAAGGCTTTTGTCTGCTTTCACACGTTTTACAATACCTAGCTAGTAAGCTAATTTAGCTGCTTGTTTTATTACGTTGATTCACTGTAGTAGTGTGCAGATTAACCGTTGTTGCAAATACAGTTCCCTCCCCAGCATTAATGTACATATTTTCAAAGCGTATCATCTGTACCAGATTACAAGACTAGACTAATCATAGACTGATCTCAGAGTAGTTATGAAAAAGTATATGACGCACGAGCGTACATAGCTAGCATAGCTTATCTTAAACATTGCTGACAACTATTACATGGAGAATCATTTGTTACGATCGGGTATAGGGGGACGTCGATTGAGGTAGGCTCTTCAAGTTGTGTTGAGCCTCAGGTCTTGGTGTGGGTGGTATAATCCTGTTTACTTGACCATCGGTGTACTGTTTGAGTAGGCTGCCTAAGTCATAACATTGTTGATCAAAGGAGTTTGGACCCTATTTGGTATTTTCTTTTGTCAACAGAGTGTAGTTCAATGGAAATACGGAAGTAGTCACAGATTGACCTTGACCCCCAAAAAGCACGTTAAAAGATTCAAACGAATGTTTGTGGAGGGACTGCATTGTTAACAGAAAATACACTACATTATACTAAGGGTTAGTCCCTTCCCCCAAGCTTCAGCTACACGTTGTCCTTCACCTGGACAGGACAACGACCACACCCACCATGTTCTAACAGTCAGCACTGGTGACAAACGTTTGTTGTTTTTAACATGGAGACTGCTTGGGGTGGGTGATCCTGAGATCAGTTTACTTTTAGACCTGCAAAAGTAACCTACTGGCATTCAGATTAGAGAACCATTTTCATTTCAAAATTAGTCATGTTTTAAATTGTAACAAGAGACACACATTCTACAAAATATTGACAAATAGAATAACCTTTGTATGGTATGCAATTTACTGCGTACATTTACAAACCTCAGTTTGTTCATGCCCGATGACCTGTGGAGTCTGGCCACACTTTTCTTGAAGTTCATTGGGAAGAGATGTTGATAGAAAACGACATGCTAATAGCAGACATTCATTTTTAATGAACTCTCCCTTTGCCATTGTGCATGTTTGGGATTGCAGGGCTAACCTGAACGTTCTCCTAAATGCACAACAGAAGTTGGCAGGCTAAATATCACTATTTGTCAGAGATTTTAAGTGAAAGCAAAGGGCCAAAGACATTTCCTTGCATGTCGCTTAAGCAAAATCAGGCTGTGAAGAGAAACAGCTGCTAGCTGTCACTGCCACAGTGGGAATCCTGCTGTATGGCATGGCCCCCTTCCAGGCTGATATTTCAGTTGAAGGTTAATCGCTCTACTTAGAAGCACTGTGTGTCTATAATCGTGGATGACCATCAGTCTAGCCCTCTTCACATTGTATTGTTGAATTATGATGAACACTCCAACTGTAGTGCGTTTTCACCAGTTTGGGGCTGATTTGTGAGGTCTACACTCAGCCCTTACATTCTTTTCAGCTGTTTTGGGTCAGACAGGATACAATGAGGTCCTTTCTTTCATGATAAACATTTAGAATATACATATTTGTACATAATTGTAAGGCTTGAATATGAAAGTTATTTTTTTTAAATCTACTGTTTATCATTAACACTCTCCAGAATGAAGGCATATTATTTTAATAAAATGTAGAAAAACTAAACAAGTCTAGCCTATTAAGGAAAGGCTGCATACGTAAACCTCCCTGGGTAAACTACAAAATGCCAACCAACCACTAGAAGACTGAAACATTTAAGGACATTTTTATGGTTTGCTAAAAAAGTACCTGAAGAAGCCTGGGAAGTGTTAAAAGATGAGATTGACTTGGTGGGACAAGAAAAGTGTGAGGACAAGAGGAAATTGTATTGATGGAACGCGTCAACTCACTTCTGAAACAGTGTTATGGCTTGGGCATGTAGTGCTGACATTAGAACTGGCTCTTCTTTGATATGGCTGCTGCTGTGCTGCAGCAGAATGAATTCTGGAGTGCACAGAAATATGGGCAAAAACAAGACATTGTGTTAGTTCAACCATAAAGTGTTTCGTAGCCAAACAGTAGAATATTGTTGGCTAGCCAAAGAAATCATGCAATATGAATTCAATGTAATGTTCATCGTCCTAGATTCAGAATTGGTGTCAGTAGGATTTTGTACTTTATACAGTCTAGATATAGATAGCCTATCTTTATCCATATGTCTCAAGTCTCTACCGTGAGTTTTGTTTTCAATTTGACTTCTTCTAAAACTGGAGTAGGCCTACTCCGTTTCACTCTGGTGTGTTCAAGCATGTTGGATACTCCCAGACAGTAAACAATCAGTACTGCTCATGTAGCGTGAGGTATGCCTGTACATGGACAAGACAGGTTGTTGAGAAGTGTGATCAGGGACAGCAACACAGATTGAGATCTTCCCTAGTGAATGGGGCAGATGTGGTATAGTGTCACTTGGGTTTAGTCAAATATTTCCTAGAAAATACATGGCCGGCTAGCTTGTGCGGTGACATTTTTATTTGGTGCTCTACTACATTGGTAAGGCAAAACACTTTTAGGCAGGCAATCATGTAAACGTGAGAGGAAGCAGAATTGAAAGCAGCAATGGTGTCATTGATCTCATCAGGCACATATTTGATTGAACGGAAAAATAAAAAGCATGCTTGATTAGGATGAGTACACCAGTAATAATAACAACAACAACCTTGCGCAATATTAAGCATGGTGGTCTCATCCAGTTGACAATCATTGTTACGGTTGGGGAGTTGTCTGTGCAGCCAGCTCTCCCTGCCTGTTTTGTAGTCATACACTGTCCCTGGGTTTATGTAATGAGAACACTGCAGAGTTGCCCTTGAGAGTGAACTGGCTGTCTTTTGATGCTGAGATTTGTGCAGAGGATAGGATTCAGTAACTAAACACGGGTCACTGGGGAAGACAGGCCCACACACAAACATGACTCTAGCAGTAGCCTCGCACAGTTTAGCAAACCTGGGGTTCCTTTTTATCTTGAATTGTTAAGATGATCCTATTTAGTTACTCAGCGTTGTAAGTAGTCTATAGATTGTGACTATAAAATCAACACTCAAGGTGTTTACAACATTTGCTACAATTCCATGTTGCCCGTCTAACCATGGTTACTGTTTTCTAGGACCTGACCAGTATGTTTTGGCAAAGTTTCAGACACAAAAATGTGACAAAATTGAGGGTTTTCTAAATGATCTCTGCTTCTGTGGTAGTTGCCTTTATGATCTGCTCTAATGCAAATAACCTACATGAGACTGAAAAGGTTCATAGGGAGATTATAACTCCCCTGGCCACTCAAATTGTAAAAGATGGTTTAGCATTTGCCTGGTTTAGCATGTAATGCCGATATAATCATTTATGTTGTAGCCTCAGTGCCAACAATTACACAAATTGGTCTGAATCCCTTCTGTGCCTTCTTTCTCCAGATCTTCTCCACCGTGCCAGCCAAATGTCTAGGCCAGAGACTTGCCTGCACCTCGCCTGGTAGAGGTGCCAGGGAGGAGAGGAGAGGTGCTGGCAGACAACGTGTAGTGTGGCCTGCCATCGTCCCATGAGCGTGGTCGTGCCAGGCCTGCGCCGCCAGTAACTGGGGCTGTGGTGAGCACAGCTCGCAGCTTTCTCTGGACCCTCCCCAGCTGCCAGCGCTCTGTGGTGCCCGTGCCATGGACCATCCAAGAGAGAAGGAGGGGGAGCGGCCGGCCAGGAGCAGCAAGGTGGCGCAGCGCAGCGGCCACTCGTCACGGCCCTCCAGCTCCTCTACTTCCTCTGGGGTTCTCATGGTGGGGCCCAACTTCCGTGTGGGCAAGAAGATTGGCTGTGGAAACTTTGGCGAGCTGAAGCTTGGTAAGAATGTGCTCTGAAGTCCATCTTTTACTTTTTTGGGTATCTCTTAAAATGCCTTAAGTCACTGGACAAGATGAGTGCTCTTGAAACATCTTGAACTTTTAATTTTGTTTAGATTAGTTTCTTTCACAGAAAGGCACACACAAGCCAATTGTACATGCTCTACCGAATAGGATAACCCATGTGGGTCAAAAGTCAATATTCACACTATTATTTGGCCTCTGGTTTTACTCTGACCAGCAATGCCCTGACCAGCAATCCCATGTTTCTGGAGGATGCTAATCTATACTGCACCTATAATCGATGGCTTCTGTTGAGTGGAATACTATAGCCATAAGCAAGCCTGTTTTGTAGGATTAGTTTTTGTAGGATGCCCGTTGTGGTCTGAACTCAGACTCTGATGTAAATCACTCTCCATTCTCTCAACCTGTAAATATGCACACTCGCATGCGCTTCATACTCTTCTCTCTCCACGCTCATCCACTTGAGGTTGCACTGAAGTGCCCCCGAGTAATACACGGCTCACTCTCTTTTTCCATCGTTTTTTTGTGCTGCCATTACACAGTTTTGGGGGATGCTGTTGGATCTAATAGATTGATGTCACCACCATTGTTATTTAAATAGCAGAGCCTGGGTAAATTATGTTCATAATATGTGCATTTACTCTTCTTTTCCCAGGTAAAAACCTCTACACCAATGAGTATGTCGCTATCAAACTGGTAAGTGTTGTTGTTGGTGCGATGCACTTGGGCAAGGCCTTGCATCTCTCAAATGTAATAGTTTTGTTTGTCCTCGTCATGTCGCATATAAAACTTGATCAACAAAGCAGTTGCCTGTGCCTTACGTATTTGATACACTGCATGATGTGTCCTTTGTCATTTATTAATAAATAAGCAAAGGCTTGGCAAGGCATGCAACTCGCCCTCTTTCACACTTCTGATGGCACACTGCTTTGAATCAGGCTACCTGTTTGAGACAGACAACTATTTTGTAATTGTTGCCTGTCAACATTGCAAGCCCTCTTCATACCCCTGAAAGGACCTAGTTGTTTCTGACATATGATGCCATGCATGATATTTCAGCCTGAAATGGCTTCATGTCAGATAATTCAACTCAGAGGAAAGGTGCTTTTTTAAACATGAACTACTGTAGGAATTGTTCTTCAGTGTAGATGAAAGGGTAGCAAACTGCAAATTCATTTTTTCACTGCTGAGCCTATACACTTTTGTTGCAAAAGTTTTTTGGGGGGTGTTTTAGTTGTAAATATCTTGTTTACATTCTTCAAAAAAGCAACTTGTGGTGAAAGTGTTCTGTTTAAACTATCCTTCTCCTTCCACTACTTGATGTAAATGAGCATAGAGGTAGAGGAGGTAGGTAGGATTATATACATTAGTCTTATAAAGTGCAAATGTTTAAATATTGTAGAGTATTTTGTTAGACAAGTAGGGCAGGTAAAGATTATAAGCTTTATTATGTACATCTATAACTGGTTCTAACCATGTCTCATATCAACATGAGACATGCAGCAACTGGTGAGTACCATTGAGTTTGACTAACATTTCTACACAGTAACAAACCTGAATCTCTATCCTGTATACCCGCACAGTGGTTGCTACGCAAGGGTGTTGGGAACCTGGAGATAAATAGGAGAGTGGAAATGCCAGCTTAGGTGTGCCTCTCAAAGCAGTGGTGCTGGAAATGAGTCATGCCATTATAATAGCTCTCCAGACAGCTATAAAGTACCAAACCATCAAAATATGAAACACTCAGAACAAGCATTGAAGAATACATATAAAACATGGAAAAACCTCATATAGCATAATGTTGGTCAAGTCCAAAATAGGTCAGTTTGATTATCAACCTTGCATTGGAAAGTGGAGTGTGGAGTGGCTTTTTTTATTTGAAGCTCTTTTGTTCTCCCTATTATACAGGAACCAGTTAAATCAAGGGCTCCACAGTTGCATTTGGAGTATCGGTTCTACAAAACTTTGGGAAGTACAGGTAAGGTCACGTGCCAAATCAGCTTGATGTTCCTCTGGTGAGGCATTCCAATGACTCAACAGTTTTGGTAGATCAGCTAAAAAGATAACTTCATTTCCACAACAAGCGATAATCACACAAAACCAAAACAGTCACTGACCTTTACCTGGGGGAATTGCATTAATGCATGGGTATTTTAACATGATACCATACATTTAGGATTTTAGAACTATAATTACCTGGTGATGGGATTTTCTTTTTGCATGCCCAACTACATTTACTAAGTACAATATCTCAATTTCTGCTCTAAGTGCTGTTTTTATTGTTCTAGTTGTCATGACTGTCAGTCATGTGGGAATGGTTGCTTTGTTGTCCCAAATGTGTCATAACTCTGAGAATTGTGTTTTCCAAAAAGGAAATGCAGTGTATTTTGCAACTAGCATGGTGGTATATTGCCCTGACTACATATATGCTAAGTATATACTATACACTTTGCTTCAAAGGACAGCTTTAAAGAAGGTTTCCTGCTAAATATGTATAGATCACATTTGTTTGATGCACAGAACCTTTAGCAACCTCTTGACAAGTTTGATCTTTTAATATATTTACCTAACCCCTTGTCTTTTGAGAGTAGCCCTGTCATCCGGTTTTATTTACAGCCTACTTGCATGTTCCAACAGCCACTGTCAGACACTGAGCTTTAAGGGGCACACTGCATTATTCTTCCAGAGTACAATTAAAGGAAATGGGTTGAAACGCATGATATACAATACATTAAAAAATAGTCAGATCTTCTAATAGCTGCCCCTAAAATAAAATGTATACAAAAAACTTGTGAACACTGTATTTGTTGGAGAAGTTGTTAACCTAAGCCAAGGTCACCCACTCTTAGAATCTATCTTCAGACTCCTACTAGCCGGCTATGAAGGCCAGCATACAAGCCAACATCCATGGCAACTGAAAAAGACATTCTCATTAGGTCATATAATCCCTCCCTATAATAGAAGCTGGGCACATTTTATTGCACTTGAAAGTGTGACTGTGAATATTGTTTCAAATACTGTTTGCTTTTCTGGCCTACAAGACATTTTCTGTAGTTTAGCTGCTTTTTTTGGTTCCTATCGCCACTCTAGTCAGACAAAGAACAAACAGGGTCTACTGGTTTGCATAGACAAGGTTGGAAAAGGCTAACTGTGCGGAAACTCATTAATTATTTAGATAGTGGGACTGCCTCTCTAAGCACTAACCTGCTTCTCTGCTCCAGATGGGCGTATAGTGACCCCATTCCTGCCCAGCTGTGCACTGTACCTGTAGTTTTTGACAGTCGGAAGACAGTGTTTGTGCAAAGTTGAGTGCATCTTGGTGCAAATGTATCAGTTTACAGTTTAACAGGCTATTGGTGACTAAAGCTCAATTCATAAGTGAAGTGCTTTGTTTTTTTTCCCGGTTATTTCAGGAATAAATAAGTACATGATTTAACACAGTTTACTTTGATGAAGGAACCTTTAAGAAGTCTGAGTCAGTGTTCATATGGTAGCATGAGCATGCTGGTGTTTATAAGATAAGATAATCCTTTATTTGTCCCACAGTGGGGAAATTGCCGTTTGCAACAGCAGCAGGGTACAGAACAGCGCTCAGAGTACAATTTTAAATATATAAAATATACAAGATTCACGGAGGGTCATACAAAATATGAAGACAAGGATCTAAGGGTATAATATAATAATATAGAAAGTAAGTGAAAGTAAAGTGTGAGTTAAGTGTGGTGGCTGCCACTATGAATAAGTAATGAGTGACATACAGCCAAGTTATTGCACTTAAGAAAAAATAGTGCATGTAATATTATTGCACGTAATTGCATAAATATTGAACATAGAAGTGGTTATGGACATGGTTCAGCAGCATGTTTATGAAACATCTGTATAAAATATGTCAAAGACATATTGATGTCAAAGATTTAGAGAAGCTTTATCACGTCATGTGCAAGCTCTTGAGCTGGCAGCAGACTCAGCCTTGAAATGGAACACCAGCTCTGATGAGTCACGACGGCTCTCAAGTGTTCTCAGGCCGGGAGGTGCTTAATGGGACAAACAGGTGACCCTTTACCTGTTTGTGATTCAATGGAAGGTTAAGTAGTTGAGATTTGGAGAGTCCTCTCCTGTTCTTCAGTTAAAGGCGTAGGCCTGATTGTTTACTGACTTCACTGTGTAAAACATCTTACAACATGCAAAGAGCATACTCGGAGGTGTTGCGCATCAGGAGAATATGATATTTGTAACTAAATACCCTTACTTATAATGGTTAATTATATGATTTAGGATTTGTGAGAAAGCCAGTCAAAATGGGTGTTCTTAAAAACAGCCTCGACAAGCACACACTTGTGGCCCTTTACTCCAAGAGCCCTTCTGGATAATGAATGTGCTCCATGTAAGCAGATGTTGGCACTGGAATGATCGCCTTGAAGATTAATGAAGTAGGCTTACTGACTGGTGTAATTTAGATGAATAGAAGTGCAGTGGAACACTTCTGTCATCCTCCAAGAAAGCTGCTGACTTTGCTGCATCCCTTTGTAGTGTTTGTCTTTTTTTAATCTCTTCATTTTTGAAGCAAGTAATTTTCATTCCTTTAGGTATTTTACCCTTAAGAGATCTGCTTTAAGGTTGTAGTGGGAAAAAAATAATGTACGCCTAGCTGTTTGGTGTGCACAGTGAGGTGCACCATCCTACATCAGATGGTGTCCCATTTGTTTAGAGAGACAAGAGAAATACATCAAGCCCTTGGATTTCAGTCCTCATAGTCCTGTTTGTTGATTTGCTTATCATGTCTCAGAAGAATAACTGAACGTCTTACCCCTATACTCTATTCTCTGATTTTAGTGAAGAGACCTGCTTTTGACTATGATTGTTAATGGGACTGGTTGGCATTGTATGGCATGTTCTCAAAGGGATTTTGCTGCACCTTTGTTTATGTAGAAAGGTAAACTCCTCTGAGCTCAGTAAATTTAGTTACTCCCCATGACATCTGTAAATCTTTTTAGGCATGCCTGGACATGTCTCTATGAATAAGCAGTATTTACTGTACTATTAACTTCTGTCTAAAATAACTTTTGTAAGGCATAAACAATAACACTACACTGAACTCCTTGTTCGGAGTGCAGCATTATTATAGATGAGTATCTAGCACAGTAGCAATGGTACATTCTGGTACTATCCCAAAGCTGTCATTCCTCGCCAATGAAGGTAAAGTTTCATTAGTGTATGCTCTAAGTTGCTTTGTCATACAGCCAGTATTAAGTCTGGATCCAGTACAGACCAACCAGAGCAGAAATGGCAGGTTTTGTCCCTGGTCACGGATCTAGGCAATCCCCTCAGGCTCTTCTAATCAATGGTATTGTCAGGGTGGAAGTGGGAGGAAATGCGCCATTGAACATCAGAAGTGATGTCTAGGCTAAACATCGTAATGTAACATGTAATCAAGTTCACCGGAACCCCTTTTGTTCACACTGTCTTCTTGCGTTGGTTCATGCTGGCCTAACCTGAGGACCAGCAGGTTGCTGCTGGTCATGTTTTCCATCAGCTGTTGCATTAACTGTTCTATCAGTGTTAGCTAACTCTTCTTTTAAACCCTCTAAGCCAGCCATGTCATGTACTTGTTGCCAGCATAGCACCAACAGGGCCCACTCTGCATGTTACACTTTCTGTTGGCGCCAACAAGTGCCAGAGGCAACAAGAGACCAAATTCTGTGCCATTATGAGTAACATGCTATGCAAGTTAATTGACTTCGGAAATGGCACAGAAAACACCTATTCCAGCTATTTTAGCATGATTCCTATGTGAATGCAAAGATTATTCACTGTAAAATGTTACAAAAAATAAAATAAAAATCCTATTGCATGTCTTTTTTTCTGGAAAATTATTTGAAAAAATGTACTTAACATTTTGCAACCCTGTGTTGTAGGGTTTTCAAATCAAAATAATACAAAGTTTAAAAGTATCAGATACAAGTATACACTTTAATATTTGCTTACCGTAATTTTCGGACTATAAGGCGCATCGTTACATAAGCCGCAGCAGATAAATTGAATGATGTGTACATGTATAAGCCGCACTGGACTATTAACCGCAGGTGTTTTAATGTTAATTACCATATGTAATTAGTTGTCTGGAAAGATATGGCTGCTTGAGAAAGCTCCCATGTATCAACCGTTAGCCGCTAGCTGTAAAAATCCATAGATTAGCCGCACTGTTGCATAAGCCGCAGGGTCGAAAAATGCGACAAAAGGCGCGGTTTAGCCCAAAAATTACGGTACTTAACCAGCTTTGTACAATGATATCGCTGCTCATTAGATATTAGTTCCCACTAGGCCAGGTTGAGTTCTTCTTATACTTGCCGTGTAGATTGTAACCTAGTTAACTCTTCGCTCTTCAAGTTGGCTTAATAACTAGGTTTTTATGATTCTAACTTCCCGCTCCTGTTCCATTGCAGCGGAAGGCCTGCCCCAGGTGTTTTACTTTGGGCCCTGTGGAAAGTATAACGCCATGGTGTTGGAGCTGCTAGGCCCCAGTCTGGAAGACTTGTTTGACCTCTGTGACAGGACCTTCTCACTAAAGACTGTCTTGATGATAGCTATTCAGCTGGTAAGTTTTCCCTACGGCTGCATTTGCCAATGAAATGAAGAATGAGTACAATATGTCTCTAATTTGCATTACTTCAAAAGCTGACCCCATTATGTGGTTGAACTCAAAAGGTCTCAAGATTGAACAACAACAAAATGTGGCCATTTTTGTTGACTAGCCAAATACAACTGCCACTTGTTTCAACTTATAGTTACAATGACACAATGTAGACTGTTTGGCTGCCTGCCAGGCTGGTTGTTGGCATGTTTGGGAGCTTGTGGTACTTTTTGTGGTACTGACTGGTCCTGTTGCTCCTCAGATCTCTCGGATGGAGTATGTGCACTCAAAGAATCTCATCTACAGAGATGTAAAGCCTGAAAACTTTCTCATCGGACGACAAGGAAACAAAAAGGATCACATAATCCACATTATTGACTTTGGCCTGGCCAAAGAATACATTGACCCAGAAACCAAAAAACACATTCCATATCGGGAGCACAAGAGCTTGACCGGCACAGCCCGATACATGTCCATTAACACACATTTGGGTAAAGGTAAGGGTGGATAAAAAAAATTATTTCATTGTTTTATGTACATTTCACCACCGGCCCTAATGAACACTGACCTTTTTGTTGCCAGTGTTTGGTCGAATTAATCATGCAAGTTAGTGTTAGTTAATCACATTAAAAGTGTATGCTGATGTAATAGCCGCAGCTCAGTTCAACTGCCACAGTCCTTCCAACTTAACACTGAACACAACCGTATCAATTATATCATAAGTACAAATACAAACTTTGCCAAGTTATGTTATTAAGACAAGTGTGATCATTTAATATGAGACATGAATTTGTGTTCATATGAATGACTGGCAGCATGTAAAGTGACTCTCTTTTTTTTATTTTTTTATTATTATTATTTTTTAGAGCAAAGTCGTCGAGATGACCTTGAAGCGTTAGGTCACATGTTTATGTATTTCCTCCGAGGGAGTTTACCGTGGCAAGGTCTCAAGGTATGCTGCACTAACTGGCCCACTGGGACTGCCATTTAGTTGTCATTTAGAAATCCTTTCTCTAATTGTTGTGTTTACCTGGCAGGCGGACACGCTGAAAGAACGATATCAGAAGATCGGAGACACGAAAAGAAACACACCCGTAGAAGTTCTCTGTGAGAGCTTCCCAGGTAAATATCATTGAAGTGTCTGTAAATGTTTTTTTAATTCTGAACTGTATCCATCATACACGTATACGCACCTGTGTGTTGCACCTGCTGTTTTAGAGGAGATGGCCACCTATTTGCGCTACGTTAGGCGGTTGGACTTCTTTGAGAAACCTGATTACGAATACCTGAGGACTCTGTTCACTGAGCTCTTTGAGAGGAAAGGCTACACCTTCGATTACACCTATGACTGGGTCGGCAGGCAAATTGTAAGTATCTTGAGATAATGATGATTATATTTCGAGCAAACGACATGAGAGAACAACCCTCAAGGATATGTGTTTTTGGTTGTCCTTGTCTGCAGCCCACACCTGTAGGGTCTGTCCATATAGACTCTGCAGCCTCCGCCATCACGAGAGAGAGCCATCCGCACAGAGATCGGCCTTCCCAGCACCAACCCATGAGAAATCCGGTATGTTCTAGTGCCCTTTCCCTTGGAGAGATGCTGATGCCAGTCAGATTGTGTCAAGAGGAGAGAGAGAACGTTAGGTTACTAGTGAAAGCTCAGGAATCCTAGTATTCGAGAAACGAAAGGTTTGACAGGAACCCCCCAATGCGTACTCCACTATGCTTAACAAACGTCCTCACTCAATAACCACAAAGGGGTTGTCCTCATGGAGAGGGGCTGTACGGTTTGCCATCTGCGTACGGAAGTAAGACGTTATTCAACTTCGGGATCTTTCCTAGCCCAACTGTTAAACTGTGGACAAATACATTTGGGGTTTACCCAACTTCTTTGAAAAGCAATGCATGCATGACTGCAACGCTGGCTTTACATGCATAATTGTGAGATGATGTGTATGAAAAGAAGCCAGATGGTTACATCTGAAATTGCAGAGATGTTTTTTTTTTTTCTTCTGCAAGCTATGCCATCCCCCCAGAGATGAATTGAATGTGCATCCTTTGTTTGCCAATTCTTAGCTTTGCAACTTTCATGTTATCATTCTTGGAGGGATAACCTTAAGTCAACCATTGCACCTTCTTCTTTTTCTTTTCATTCTAAATCCTTGGTTTATAAAAAAAAAAGTCCAAAGTAAACAGTCTTGGTGTCTGGCTGGATTTGATTTAGTGTACTTCCAGCAGCAAGTAGAAAAACTGAATAGAACTGAGTCAGTCCTCAAACCTGTGCAACAGTTGAATATTGTCTTGTCTAGTTCCTTTAATTCTCTCCACCCGTCAAATACAGTCTTGTATTTATTTATTAATTAGCAGGTCTTGGGGTGGTAAGGTGGCCAGAGGGGACCGACCTGGGGGGGGGTGTATGAACACAACAGAATTCCAGCTACAATGGGAAAGCTAAAACTATTACTAAAGCTATTACCCAATAAACGTTATGATGTGGCTCACTCTTATTTTTGTTGATAAATTCAACAGTGTAATACAATGTTACAGTCTTAAAAGGACATACAATACAGTATGTATTTTGCGATAACTGCTTTGCACTCATCCAAATGCAACACCCTTTTTGATTAATGCAGAACAGGTCTAACTCAAGAAGCATTCCAATATTGTCTTAGACAGTTTTCCTCAAAAAACCTGTTGGTTAAACATCTCCCAGTTAGTGTCCGGCACCACCCTCAGTCCATCACTGATCCAGTTCGCTGGCTTTGCTTTATCTCTTATTCACTCTTTTGTTTTGCTGTTTCCCTTTTCCTTTTGTCCTGCCGCTTTGCACAACATTTGGTCTTGCGCACCACCACCACCCCCCCACCCACACACACACACACACACCAATCACCCACTCGCCACCCTCGTTCCTACACCACTGACCCGCCCGAGCAGACGGCAGCCACAGACCGGCGGGGAGCATGGGAAGTGCAGCCCAGTCGGCAGACTAATTCCTCCTACCTGACGTCCCACCTGGCGGCGGACAGGCACGGTGGCTCTGTGCAGGTACACCTTTGTGCTCCGTCCTCTCAGTCCATCGCCGTCGTGCCTCCCCCGGCTCTCTCTCTTTTTATTGTCCCTCTCTCTCTCTCTTCCTCATTCACGGGGTCACCTCCACTTGTACGTCAAGGGAAAGGACTGTGGAGAGTGACGACGTAAAGAGTGTGTGTGTGTGTGTGTCGTGTGCTCATGTCTAATTGGTAACACAACTTTTGGCCTTTGGTCTCCTTGCTTGCTTTTGGAGGATGGGAGCAGCCTGTCATTTTTTTAACAGCTTGTCTTATACTACTGTCGTGGTAGTATGAGGTGATAACAATGCTGGCTGCATGGCTAGTGGGCAAGTTGACTTGGCTTAGTGGCAGTGCATGCTTTTAAGCAAAAGGGCAGTGGTCAAATTATCAAATGAAAGGCCACTTTCGTAAATGACGGGATGCAATGTTCAGTTGCCACTGATAAAGCGTGTAAAAACAACCCTGTGCATTTTAGGAGGTGCATTGTTATAAGAAAGGATACAGATACAATATAAACATAGAAACACAATTTATTCAGTGTTCCATGATACCAAAACACAAGTAATACAATAGTGTGTTCTTGGTAATCATATGTATTTAGTATTTAGACGTATTTAGTTTGTCTGAATAGGTTCTACTCGCCCATACCTGTTGGGTATTGTTTATATCTCTGGAATTGCTTATCCAAATTAATGCATTTTTTTCTGTGCCACAGGTGGTCAGCTCAACCAATGGGGAGCTGAATGCAGATGATCCACTGGCAGCCCACTCAAGTGCACCAATCACAGCCCAGGCAGAGGTGGAGGTGGTGGATGAGGCCAAGTACATATGACCTTTTGTTCCCAATTGCTCTCCCTCTTCTCTCTCTTAAGTCTTCTTCCTTCTTCTGATTAGTTTACATATTACTGTACCTTAGCACCTCCTTGCATTTTCCCCATCTTTATTTATCGGTCTCTGTATCTCTCTCTCTGTCTCTACCTGTATGTCTGTAATTGTGACAGCCCCATGCCCCCAGCCCTCTTCCTGCACTCTTGTCTAATCTTTTCTGCTTCCTGATTGTGTGATCTGAATCCGACTGTTACCTGTTACTTTCACTGTGCTGGGGTTGGCTAGGTGAGGATGGACGAGTAGAGCTACTCTATTTTTGCAGTCAGTGCCATTATAGATGCACACAATATTAAAATGTCCAATTACAATGATGAACTGTAATACAACATTTATGCCATCTGGATATCAATTATTGAATTATTCTTAAGTGTATTATAAACAAAGTTTGTAGAATTCCAGTTCAAATGAACCACCCCGCCATTAGACATGAAACACAGTATTTATTTGTATCTACCTGTTTCCATTGACTGTCTTTCCCATATTCATCTTTAGATCTAAACTAGACTTACACATTATTTTCTCTGCACTGGTCAGAAATTCATTGAGTTGGCCTATTTCGTCTTCCTTTACTTGCTTGTTTGATATAATGATTAACATGCTTGCTGTCGGCTCTTTGACAACACTCTCAAAGAGCTGGTGTTTGATGCAAGTGCTCAGCGAGACTGAAAGCAAGCTAGGCAGCTGACAGCATTCAATTAACATGGGACTAGAGAGAGGTGCACAAAACTGGGTTTCCATAGCAATGTAAAGAAGAAAAACACAATTTTCCACCCCTCTAACACATCCGCTTGATGCCTGGACATCCGCTTGGTCATTTGTTAAACCGAGCTGACAGAGTGCAAGCCATGATATTTGTGAGGTTTATGTCAGAAGGATCCTTTTTATTGCCCTCCTTTTACTGTTGTTCAACTCTCCACTGGTTGCAGTAATGATAGCGTTCCCTAATGAAACCTTAACATTTGCAGTGGGTGAAGATTCAATAATCTATGAATGATGTGTTTCCACCAAACATTGACAAGACTGCATATTACTCCTTCAAAGCCTGTGCTTTTGATGTGACCCCTTAACCTTCGCCTGCGTGTGTGCGTGGCATGAAGTCTGTCCCATCGTCCTGAGCCTTGCCTTGTATTAGCCTAATTTCTCTTCTCTTTACGCTCTCTTCTCTTCTTTGTAGCTGCGTGAAAATGCTCAACCTGTGGTGAGTCCCTCTCTCCTAGTCCACATCATACCCATGGGACAGGAAGTGGACCAGCCTAAACAGGACCCAGTATTGTTGTATAAAGAGACTTCATTAGTGCACTCTGCATTGATGTCAAATTTGGATTTGTAGGACCACTACTTGTGACTAAATAACCTTTCAGATGTTTCCTACTCGTTCCTACCTGAACTAGAGTTATAATAATCTTGAATATATTAAATCTTGAATACATTTTATTTGTTATGATATGATTTTGGACTATGGCATGAAATGTATGCCTTTAACAGACTTGAGGCACTGTACAATTTGGGAAAACATACATGGTGTGGGGGTTTATGATTGGATCGTAATATTTGGGAAATAAATATGTCTCAGTACCCTAAGGTTATAATGAAAACATCTGTGGTATACCAAAATCATGTTCAGGTTTCTTTGGGACTGTCCATTTATGCCGATAGCCTTTTGCTCCGTTAGTTGAGTTTTACTCCCAAAATGTTAACATTCCATGGCTTCAAATTTGCAATTGACATCAATTCTGTAGTTTCCGTACACTTGCTGTAGGCAAATTGTGCTATTAGCTAGAGCTCCATAGCCCTGTCTCAGTCACTGTCCTTTGTGTTGTTCTCTGACAGCTCACTTGTCACTGAATGTTTTAGTAGTCAACCACTTTGGCCCAAAGTGTCCTGTGCTCTCTGTCTCCACTTCTCATGTTCTCTCCATAAACCTGTATGTGTAAAACACTTATGCTTGACTTTAGATGCCTTCTGTAAGCTTGTAGACATAAGGTTAGTCTTGCTAACCCAGTAGTAAATGTTCTTTATTGTCAGCAATTATGATTAACCTAATTATCTTTGAACCTGTTTCCAGCTAGGCATTAACTCTGGCAAACTGCCGCAGTACTGCTTTTTTTTCTTTTAAACTTAATTGCCTTAGTTCCTCACAGACTGTTCTTTTGATTGTCCCTGTACATGAAGAATATGACCAGCCTTGCTTGGCATCTTGTTCTTTTTTCTTCCTCGTCTTTAAGTTAACTAAGTCTACCCTTATAAGTTTTGTTACACTTTGTGTTAAGCTTCCCTGTTTCTCTTCATTTGTAGGTGCTGCTGCTTCTTCAAGCGAAAACGGAAGAAGAACACACCAAGGCACAAATGATGATGATGGCCTGTGTCATCCATGTTTCTTGGTCAGCCGATTGTGATTCCAGTAATCTATAAAGTCCGGTTTCAGACAACAACAAAAAACTAAGAAGAGAATGAGGCCCCAGAAGATCTTACATGAAAATCATTCTTTGCGAGAGGGAGGTGTTACCTTTTGCTCTTAGAATTGAGATGTGCGCTGAATAAAAGTGAGAATTTATTTTACTTTTTATTTTTTAACTCCTTCCGCAGTGCTTCGGAGTATTTGGCAGACTCAGTTGACGGGAGTTGGGATCCTGTACATTGGGATTCAACAGAGAACGAAGGGCATTTCAAAAAGGCACTTGGGCAGCATTTGCACTTCTTTATTAGCTGCCCCTCCCCCCTCCGTTTTTTAAGGATTCTCCATGGAAGTAGAAGCAAAGAGAGAAGACTCGGGCGCCTCACAAACATCGCACTGTACCACGTCATCCCAGCTTTCTTCACATCCCAGCATCCCTCACTCCTGCTCTGGCCCATGTAGAGGGCGGCTGCCTCTGTTTTCCAGCGTTTCCCCTCTAGAGCTCTCTCAGCGTTCTTTTGGCGACGGAATGTATACCTGTAAACTGTTAGAAGGAGCCAGGATCAGAAAGGCTTCACTTCGCCAACACGGTGATGTGAACCTAATACAGGACTAAATGTCTTCAAGCACGCAGGGAAAACCCGTCTGCAACGCTCTGCTGATTTGGTCCTGCACTTCAGCCTGACTTCCTCCAAAGGGGTTGAGATGTGGCGGTGGGAGGAGGAACACCGTGTAGTGCGCTCCAGAGATGTCCTTTTTGTTTCCTGATACATTCTATTGCAAGCTGCTTGTTTTAAAGCACTCACCCCACACCGCACTCGCTTCAACACACTACAGACTCCCACGTGGCTTTGGTCTGGTTGGCTTTGGGAGTTGTAAAGACCTGACGCTTGCTTGTTGGCTGAGAAATGGAAAGAGTTGCCATGTATGTCTTTTCTTCCAACCTTTATTCAAACGCGTGCGTGTGCACACACTCATAATGATTGTATGAGCAGAAAGTTTAACAAAAGCATTTCAAGAATCTGGCAGGTGGTTGGAAAGGGAGTTCTCTGTGATTTAGTGATGGTTGGCATTTAGTCATTAATTCCCTGTAAATATTCGACCAATAATATAAATCAATGAAAGCAATTGCCACATGATGGAAACCAGTGAGCGTTTCTCAGTACAAGAGGGACGATGGGATTCTGACTCTGAGACTAGATATGACGATGAACTGGCGAACAGTAGAACATAAGCATTAGATCCCAGCTTTCTTCTGCTGTCCAATGCCTTAACCAAACTCCCAATCATAGGGCTGATAAAATCCTTATTTGCGTGTCAAGATAATTATATATTCTCTGACGTGTAGTTTTGTGGAATAATGCCAAATGCAATCTGGAGTGGTAATAGTGAATGATCTAAAGACACCCCTGCCCCCCTGTCTGTCTCTCTCTTGATGCACCCCACTGTCACCCACCCCAATCAGAGTATAAGTATTAGCTGTGAGGCCACCTCTACTGATGGGGAACAATCCTAGGAGAACTAGGTCCATCTTCTTGATTGTAATTTATGTTTTTTTGTTATTTTTTTTTGCAAATGTGAATTTGAAATGTGAAAAACATACTTATTTTTTCCATTCCAAATAGCCATGCTTCATGGGACTTGAGTGGACTAATAGCTAGACACTATATCTGCACTACGTTCTTTGAGCCCCTCCCTTCCCAAGGAGTCCTTGCCTTTCTTGCACTGTACTTACTTTTACTTTATTGTACACAGCCTTCTGTGATATGGAATACAACTATCCAAATAATAGGCTCTTCCTTTTTCTTTCTTTTCCTTTTGAAACCCGTCCGGTGCCATACGACTCTGACACCCAGAGACAAACTAGACAGACATCATCTCCTGGTGAGGTGTTTGACATGGAGTGCCGCTTGTCATGTCAGACAGTGCAAGAGAGACGTTTTGGAGAGAACGTCAAGGACCTTGACAGACCTGTGCTTGTACATGCATAATATCGTGTATCGTTTTCTTTGAAATTTCCTTCCCTAAGTTATTGTGTGAGTACTTGAATTAGAAACTATGTGGGACTTTTTTCTGTTATCTGCAGTTTATGGTGTTTTCCATTGATGGCTTTTGAGGGAATTCTGTGAGAAGGCTTTTTAAATGACTGATCTTCATTCCTCTAAGATGCCTTAGTGCCTCTTGATTGAATGTTAGGCGTATGGGCTAACATTGCTGTCAGGCTCATCACTCTGTTGGTTGTTTGTGCTAGCTGGTGAGAAGGACTAAGGGAGTAACAAGATAAACCTGCAAGCTCACTGTCAGCTTTGGGCCATCACTTTAGCTACAGTTTTCCCAGGTGGGTTGTTTGAATGATCTTATGACCTTATCAGTCAATGGTGCCTACACTGCTGCCGATGGGGACATATGGTGTCCTGTAGTTATTGCGCTCAACATACATATTAGAAACTGTGTTGGTCTTTGCGGGTCACATGTTAGGTGCCACGCCTGCTTATTTATGTACCACAAAAGCATGTGCCTGTGGGACACATCTATTATTTAGCTTTGATTCAGTTGTTTAGTAACCAACTCTGTTCTGTCTGTAGAGCAGCAGTAAATTCTGTACCAAAACCATAGCTAAAGATACAGCCTCTAGGACTTCACTAGTTTTGCAGTTCCTTGGGTTCAGGTGAGGCATCTGGACAGAACATTGTGCCACCTGCTGCCCATTGTCCAACCCTCCATTGCATGGAGTGGCACTGCTGCATGACAGTAATGTATTGAAAGTATAAAGTATTGTTGAGTATAGTAAGAGTAATTTCCAGACAATGGCCTTGAGTTCCCCAATGCCATTCCAATGACTACTACTCGCCTCAGCCTTTCCCTGTGTCGGGAAAGTGTGAAGTAGAACTTCATGTGACTTGACCAGCTTGTTCATCATTTCCTCCTCCTGTAAGAGTTGCAAGTGCCAGTTAGACAGTTCAAGAAAGAACAAGACTGTGGAAATACCTGAGAACAAGATGGACTGTTCTTTTCCCTTTATGCCACTTTTACCAAACCTCTATTTTCAGTTGACCATGTTTGATCTTGATTTGAAGTAGAATGTGTGAATTTTGCCATGTTTCCATGTGGTTTATGCTGATTTGGGGTTTATGTTTTAATTATATTGTGGCTATTCTCTCCATTTTAATTCTGATCAACATGTGAAAGACATGAATCTACTATGTGATATGTACAGTCTAGTTTATATGACAAGCTTGTCTAGACTGAGTAATATACTTAAGTTTGTATCTGCATGGCTTACCTGGAAATGACAGCAGCCTACCTAATGCAAGGCTAAATATAGTGGACCATGGACTACAGCAAAACTGACGGTTATTGTTTCCTGTTGAGTGTAGTGGGCCTGTATGTCCTCAGGAGGCTCTGTAAAAAGGCTTAATGTAATTTGATCAGTCATCACCACAGCACATTCCAATTTTAGTTCCCTCCTGTGTCGTTACTTACAGTAGTTCAATGCTTTGCCTCTCAATCCTCATTGCTTTAAATTCACTTCAATATATTGTGTAATTCATATTGGTTTTTCCTACGTGTCAAAACAGGCATGTAAATCTAAGCAAAGGAGAGGAATATGGAATGGCAAAGTAGTATGTAATTTGGTTCGTTTCTGGCACTTTTCTTCCAGTTTCTGTACTGTAGAATTGGATTCACTGTAAATTGTATCTGGGGAATATGCTTAGGGTGACAAATGACTGCAATATTGTGATGATTCTTTTGAAATTGTAAATTGTACAGACTTCCACCATTCTTGATTTTTTTTTCCTGTTTGATTCAGTAAGTAATGTATTCATTTCTTTCTTTTTTTTCAAGCTGTGGAGAAACAGAATTGTACAGTACAACGAGAGTTTATTCCTCCCTTTTTGCTCGAGCAATTGTTTCAAAGCTATGGTTGAGAGAAATTTTACAGTTGTATTATGGGTATTGTGTTGAAATATGAATGTTACTTCAAAATGTGTTTGAATGGGTTAACCTAGTAAAGGGCTTCATGAGTGAAGGACCCACTATTTTGTTCTGTACAATTTTTTTGTTGCAGAAAGATAAAGGTTTTGACTTTTTCAGAAATGCCTATTTTCCCTGGGGAGCCATGTGAAACGTCTCACATGTAAACCGTACAAATTCACTTTTTAATCCCTCCAATTGTAAAGGGAACTCCGGTTTGCAGCCTTTTTTATGTAAAATTAAACATCTCTTAACCTTTCCATTGAGCCTGTCTATTTGTGTCACTTTCCTGTCACACAGTTCACTATGTGGTTGACTGTTACATGCAGTCAAAAATGTAGGTTTATTAATACTCAAGTTCTTGAAACACAATCCACAGAAACATTTAAGCAGAAAATCTACCTTTCGTGTTGAATTACAATTTGTATTGCCTCACTGCACAAGCTATATTGTTAGTGGTCAAAAAACTGTATTTTTACATAGAGGTACAAACCAACAACTTTCTATTGAAGTACACAACCTTTTAGTTTGTGCTCATAACCGTGTTTTACAATAATGCCCAGTAGATGGCAGTCTTTAAGGAACGACTACTGTTCAGGAAAGCCCAAACTTCCGCCCACAACATCCCCTGTTCTCTTCCAATAGTCCGGGCCAACATGGTGGGTACTGAAAAAAAATGTTCTCTTCGGAATCCACCGCAATCCTACTCCATATCAGTTATTCGCACGTTTAGCTTCAACCAAGGCAATTGTAGGTGCAAATGCCCTTAATTTCTATGACTATTATATTCAGCATATTTTGCGTTACACAGATTTTTACGTTTAAGACACTAGCGCTGTTAGCCTTGGTGGGTAGCTTGTTCACCGAAACCACGGAGTTGTCACCATTCTGTGTGTCAAACCTAACTACCCACACAGTAGAAGGACTTAGCCCATCAGCCAAAACTTGTCGACCCATGTAACTTCTACCTGGCACCTGGTTTAGAGGCTACCTGCTGCAGTTTGTCCATTGAAGTTAATCAGCTTGTCAGGGCTATCAACCAGAATCACATTCCATAAGAAAAAAGCAATTTAAAAAGTTCTCAAGTGCACTCGGTTTACAAATTAAAAGACCGACTTGAAAGAGGAACGCTACTTTCATTACAATCTGTATAGATAAAATGACTGACGTGTTCTATGAAATTGAATGGTTTTACCATTGCGAGTAGACAACCCGCACATAAACCCTTTAACTTTTTTTTCGTTTTTATAAGTAAAATCACAGAACCATCATATATGCCTATGACCTTACTGGTACTATTTACTAGCTGTGTCATGAGTTCATACTTTGTGAAATAACGTTAGTAATCCAACATAGATGACGTAAAAGTCTTGTTAAGGTAGTGCTGACTATCTGTCATTTGTTCTCAGGGTCGAGTCAGGACCAAGACGGTGAAAAAGGCCGCTAGAGTCATCATTGAAAAGTACTACACCCGACTTGGCAATGACTTCCACGTCAACAAGAGAGTGTGTGAAGAAATTGCTATCATCCCCAGCAAAGCACTGCGCAACAAGATTGCTGGGTGAGTTCAAAGTAACCACATGGTCCCAGTCTGGAGGTCGAAACGGTTGAACAAATATTTGAGATTTATTTTCAAAAATAGTTTTGTATCTTTCATGAGTACTTGATAATGACTCTATTAAACTCTACTGTACTCTGCTCTGCTTTACTCTTTTAGGCTTTTCTGTTCTCTACTCTCCCTGTGAACTTTTTTTTTCCCACAATGTGAAAGGGAAGGGGAGTAGAAAAAACGTTTTGGAAAAAAAGAGGGGAACTTCTGGCCTCCAGGGAAATATGTTCTCCCTGTGTTCTCAGTGTAAAAGACAGGTGTATAGATGAAACATGTTATACATAATGATCCCAGTAACATACATCACCACCATCACTGTATTGCTTCATAAATAGCCAGACCCAGACTGTAATATACAGGGGGGGACCACTTTCCTCAGGCCTCCAGGGAAATCTGTGAAATGTGTTCTCGGTGTAAGACAGGTGTCTAGATGAAACTTGTACATTATGATCCATGTAAAATAATGAATGAAAGATGAGTATCCCAAAAAAACCACTGACTTGCCTATTTATCGTACAGTTCAATAGTTTATTTGTGCCTGCAACAAACGTAAGGTTGTTAAAAACAAAAATGCATAACAATAAACTAAAATATAAACTACCATCCGAACAAGAAAATGCTCACGAAGAACTAGGCATTTTCAGTTCAAATTGGAATACCTTAGAAATTACAGTAGTGCTGCTGCTACTGTAGGCTACATTAGACGGATTAGCACTAGCTGTTACAGACTTTGACAAATTACCACGGAAATTAGATAGTTGGACAATTATCACACAGGTTATAAGGTGGTACACAAGCTGTCATCTCTGTGACTTTCGTTGATATAACCTTCAACAACAAAAAAACAAATGTTTCATTTCTATATTGTCGTTTGTCTCACTGTTCAGGTATGTAACTCATCTGATGAAGCGCATCCAGAGGGGCCCAGTCCGAGGCATCTCCATCAAGCTGCAGGAGGAGGAGAGGGAGAGGAGGGACAACTATGTCCCTGAGGTCAGTGAGCTCTCTCTAAAGGCCCAAAATACACCAACCCAAAAACCTGCCAACTGCTCAAGACCACAAGTTGGCCATTGAGCCAACGACATGAGACCCATGTGGTCTTATGTTTTTAGCCAAGTTGGCAATCATGCTCTGATTAGGTCAAAAATGATAATGACTATGATTAAATATGTCTCCGTGGCCATACGTTGGACCCCATCTGTTTTTTTATGTAGGTGTGTTTTGGGCTTGAAGACCACTCTTAGCTCAGTCTACTCAGAGGGTGGTTATGGGAATACAAATGGGGCAGTTGGGTATTGAAACTGCTTTTTAATTGATTGTAGGCATGAACCAAGTCCCTGAGGAAATGTGTCACCCACATGTAGTTATATAAAAATGTGTCTTGTTTTTGGTCTTGTCTAGGTCTCTGCTCTCGACCACGAGCTCATTGAAGTGGACCCAGACACAAAGGAAATGCTGAAGATGCTTGTGAGTTCAGAAGCAAAGATTTTTGGTTAACAAAGAGTCATATAGGAGTTTACATAAATTCCAAGCATAATACATTCTTTGTTGAAAATGTTTTCCTGGATGCCAGGATAAGTGTAATTTGTATTCAGCAATAATGACAAATAATCATGGCTGCTTTAAAGATAGCAAGCCTCATGACACGAGTATGATGTGACATTGCGTCAGATGACCGTCAGGATGTAATTCTCTGGTTGTGGGTGGAGGATAAACATGTTCCTTGTTTCCTTTTCTAGGACTTTGGTGGACTGTCAAACCTTCAAGTCACCCAGCCAACCATCGGAATGAACTTCAAAACGCCCAGAGGAGTCTAGACACACAACATTTCCCTCTCAATAAAATGAATAAACTATCTGGGTGTCTGTGTGCTCTCTAACAAGTAAAGGTGCCATGCTGACTACCTACAACAATTAAGTTAATGTAACCTAGAACAATACTAACTTTTCTATTAATTTTCCACCTATGACAGTCTATGGGAAGCTGCGGTTATTTTAACATGTCTATTTTTAATCAGTAATTATGTTCAGGATTGGCTACCCCTTTTCCCAAGAGCCATTTCCTTGTGGAGAAAATCCCTATCTCTTCACAGATTAGGGTACCAAAAAAAATTCTGCTTTTCAACATAAGGTATCCTGTACTATCATTTGGAGGAAAGAAAATAATGCATCAAACTAATGCTTAATTTGACATTAAAATCTAAACTATAACTATATGAATATAAATCACATTGAAGGAGAGCACACATACTTTTCTTGTTTCATGAACTACTTTATTGAAAAAGCAACGTGCCAACGTTTCAGATTAATTCATCATTAGCCAATATTAAATTGAAAACCCCTTTTACATAATGTCATTGTACAGTCATCACGCCATCATCTGTCATCAGCTGTTTGCTCCTACTCATTGTGGCGCCATCTTGTGGTTAAATTAAAACAAACAAGCCAGCCAAAAGAACAAACAGGAAAACTGCATAACTTCACACGAATTGTATCAAGGTTAAATAATTTTATATTTAGCTTTATTAAAAAGTTTGTCTACGGAAAACAAACATACGCTTGTATAAAAACAGCAGTTTTTCTTACATTTGAACACACCACATCAGCTAAAAGCTTTTAGACACCCTCAGTCTTTAATTCAGAAAACAGCGTTTTATATGAGCATATCAAGATAACAATAGTAACAACACACAACTACAGAAGGTTGTGTGTTGTGTAGTTCGCCGGCATTTATTTAAGTCTGACGACCAGCACGTGGATGCTCAAGTAGCCTACTTCCAATTTTGGAAATAATTTTCCTGCTTTTTCCCCGACTCGTGGAGGTCAAAACTACACTTAATAATTCGCATTTGCAAACTTGCCCTATTTCAGCTGATCAACTGTCATTAATGATTGACCAGAGTTTGTCACGCCTTATTGGGATGAACTTGACCAATGCCTATCGGATCTGGGGTGGCCAAGGGAGTGGCCAATGAGATTTCAGGGGTGGTCACCGTCACCTCTGAAATCTCATTGGCCAACCCTGTGCCCACCCCCAGCTTCCAAAATCGCCACTTATGTGCTGTAGGCCTAATTGAGCTCTATCCTATTCACCTGGTGTTGTTAGCGCACATGTTGTCAATTTGAGTTAATTAACAACCGAATTCATAAATATTATTTTCAGACGGAGGTTTTCTTATGTGTGAAATATTTCTAATTGACAAACTATGGCGTTTTCTCTGGTGAGTTGGCCAACAAAACAATGTTGTCAATTGTTACAAATTATAAGACAATTTGGATAGCTTATATCAAGGCTACCAGTCGATTTGCTTAGCTAGCTAGTGGTCGACAACGTAAAGCTTCCATCTCTAACATTAACTTAAGGCGTACTACATAGGCCTACTGGTTAGTGTTTTGAAAGTAGTTTCAGTAGCCTGCTGTAGGCCTACTTATTTAATTGGCCTCAACAACAGTTTCAATCCTTACATCATGGCTACATGACATGTGAACATCTTTTGTAAAGCATGACAATTTGTTTTTGTCTCCAGAGAGACGAGAGAGCCCATGACCGTTGGGGCACTGAGGCTCCGGCCTTGTCTGCATGCAGTAACGCCGACATATTTCGTAGAATGAATACAATGTTGGGCAACGCGCTTGACTTGACCGGCGTATGTACCACACCAAATACTAAGGGAAAGCGAGACCTACTGACAGGTAAGTTGTACATTACTGCTCTCTAAAACTTTCATTGCAATGCAACAGATGGTTATGGACTTAATTCAGGCCTTTTGGCCAGATCATTATTATTCAAGTGCCGTCAGGTGATTCATGCGGCACTGCTCATTCTGCAGCATTGCAGCACTTAAGGTTTCCGAAGACTGAAGTATTTGCCAAGGATAACCAAAGCAAGCTGTACATTTCATCCTGCTCTCCCCTTTGATTAGCTATTCTGAAGTTAGAATGTTGTCTTTGGAGACACTAGAAATGTAATTTGATAAATCTGTGACCTTTAGCATGATTAGATTTGCTGGTAGGCTATATCATTGGTCCAGTGTGACCTTTTCGTACCAGTGTAGTTATCAAATGTAAGATGGTAAACTAGCTTAAATAATTCATGTGACAGTTGTCTAAATTTAGATTGCACTTCATTTGAAGTCAATGTAATTCTAATTTCTACTATCCCATCTACTACAGCAAAGTTAACATTAACAATACCCGAGAAATCCTGGTCCCACAGTAAAAATGTGTTTGAAAACAATGCAGTCTGGTATTGTAATGAAGTTTCATTGATGGCCTATGCACTGCCTTCCTCTGCCTTACCCAGAGTTGCTGAATCAGGGCTGTAGCTAGCAGTTGGAGGCTGGCCAGCGCTGAAGAGCGATGGGAGGAGCTGGCTCTGCAAATTGCCTAGCATCGTCTGACATATGACAAGTCAGCTGCTGCTGTAGTTGCGTGTGTCTAAATCAAAAGAACAAACCTTCCCTGATCTCCACTGAATCTAACCCATTTTCCAGTCGCCTTTTTCATTTGCCTCCTGAGACTATTCTTCCTCCTCCCTCGGTGCCTTGCCTGCCCACCCTCCCTTGTTTGCCAGCTCACTCACGAAACGAGATCCACAGTGACTGTCTGCCAGCGACACGAGGAAGGAGGGGCGTGTGGCTCTTTCAGCCAGCCAGTATCTGAGAAAGGAATTTTTTCATTACACAGTTGTTAGTTAGAAAAACCGAAAGGGGGGGGTGGCGGTCGGTGGGAGCTGGGGGAGGCTGCTAGCTGATGTCATTAGCAGGGGTGTGCAAGTGCATCAGCAGCCAGGTCACATGCTGCTAGGTGGGTCAGTGATGTGGACGGAGATGCATGGCAGTCGCACCGAGCACAGTCGCAGCAGGTTAGCCCCTCTGCCTACAGGGATAAGACTAAAGGAAGGGTGGTCGCTACTCTGGGACTTTTTGATCTATGATTTTATTTTTAAAGAAGCTATTTTGTCCACAACAACCTTTTCTCATCCCTAAGGGGTGAATGGAGACTACCAAACAACTATTTTTCTCTAATCTTTCTCTTTCTGTCTGGTCTCTCCCCTCCGTGTCTCTGGCTGTCTCCATCCACATTCAGACCGGCAGGAATCGGAGCTGGCTTCAGTGGGCAGCAGGATGCTCTTTCCTGGCAGTGGTGGCATCAGTGGCTCCCAGGAGGCTTCCTCAAGGGGCCTGCCCGACGTCAATGATCTGGGCCTCGGCCTCCAGTCCCTCAGCTTGTCAGGCTGGGAGCGTCCTTGGAGCAGCCACGATGCTGACACACACCCCACTGCCTCCACCCAGGCCCAACTCGGCTCTCCCTCCAGTAAGTGCTGTCCATAAACCAATTTTCTTTGTCTTTATTTGACAGTGAAACAAGGTCAGGAAGTTAGACGTGGCTTATTTAATAGTGTGTAGTTGACTTGATCTATGACCTGTAATAGATTTTTGTTGTACAGAGTTGCAATGTGGGAATGTGTCTGAGGCCTCTGGTCTGGACATTGTTGGAATATGTGAGCTATGTGACTGGCGGTTCTCCTCATCACCCTAGATTTAGAACTATGCGTATGAGGGCAAGCTGTCGCTGCTTTCCAGAGGATGATGTGGCACTTTTCCTGTGCTACATCTTTTTCCGGTGAACCAAGTGGTGTCTTTGTATTAAATCGTTTCATGTTTGAATTTTACTTCCTGTAGTTGTCAGACCTGTTGCAGCTCTCCAATGTATGATACATTTTGATGTCATGTAATTTATAACCAAAATGTACCACACCTAGCCCACTTGCTGACCCATTTTTGTTGTGCTGCTGCCGACTGATTGCATCACAGCACATCCCCACACCATCCAGACACTTCATTAGGAGGGTAGCTCAAAACTGGGCCTTCAAAGTGGGGCAGTCCTGTGTGCTATGGCTGCATGCAGCTAGGTTCCCTCAGCACCTGTGTCAGTGTACAGGGACCATTTCATAGTTGATATTTGGTAGGTCTGCTGACTATGTCAGAGAAGGCAAGCGCTGACTATGTCTTTAGGGTGCATGCTCTTGTTGCATAGGCCTTGTATGCTGCTGGTGGCTTCTCCTTGGGTGCATTTATTTGTCATGTTTCCCTCCAAGCACTTGGACATAGAGTTTAGTGATTTGAGCACGGGGATGCTAACTGCAATGCTGATTTCCTTCCAAACGTAAAGCCTAAATGTGCTTTGTTAGCTGCAGTTGTTTCTACTGTGCTTAGTGTAACCTTTTTTTTTTATGAATTTGGGCTTGCCAAATCTCTTGGTACCAGAGGCATATCTTGGATGAGACAAGAAATGCATGTATGAACAATTTTCTGGCTCTCTGGAGGGGAGGGAGAAGATGTCACTCTTGAAAGGAAATTCACATCGTCATTTTTCCACTGATTTGTGGTTGCTGTATTTAATGCTGTGTCATTGTTACAGTGCTGGGCATGCTGGGGAGTCCCCTGGGCAACATCCTGGGCAGGCCACTGGGCTACCCACCTGGCGAGCCCATGGGCACTGCGGCCGACTTCCTAGACAAGTTCCCTGGTATGGCACGCATGGGAGGCCGTCTAGACTCGCGCTCCTTCCTGGACTCGCGCTCTAGCAGCCCCGTGGACTCTGAGACCAGCGGCTTCAGCTCTGGCTCCGATCACCTCTCTGACCTACTGGTTAGTGGAGTTCATGTTTTGTCTCATGGGAATGAGCACGTTGGGTTTTTCATTCATTTCTCTTGTACGCAATGGGTCCATGAACAAGGAATCCTGGATAGATTTGTCGGTTAACAGTTGATAAGTCTTCTGAGGACTAATGCTCAATTGAATTTCAATATGTATAGACTAAATCTCATTTATCGCCCACTCCCTGCACCAGTCCTCCCTGAGGATATCCCCTCCCCTCCCCTTCCTCATGTCCAACATGCAGAAGGACCCCCTGCGCCTTAACCTAAGCTCCCGTCTGGACCACCACCTCGACAATAGCGCTGGCTCCCCTCTCACCCCCCCATCCAGTGCCAGTCCTTCAGGCACCCTGGCCCGCCGTTGGCCCGCCTCCTCACTGTGGCCCGGTCTGGACCTGCTGGACACACCCGATGACCCCTTCAGCATCGAGAGGGAGGCCCGCCTCCACAGACAAGCTGCAGGTAAAGGGCAAAGATTTGGAGGAAGAGTTAATGTATGATCACTAGTAAGGACTACAATTGCCATCATATCCTACCAATGTCTTTAGGTTATCAACAGATGGCCTAAGGTTTATTATTTTTAATAAGTCTGATCAGAAATGTATCCCTTGTCAATGTAAACTACTGTTTTATTTTTTTAATGTCTCCAGTCACTTTTTCCTGTTTAGTCTAAGCCATTTTAACCAGTTGACCCCCCCCCCCCCCCCACAGCGGTTAACGAGGCCACCTTCACCTGGAGTGGACAGCTTCCTCCACGGACTAACAAGAACCCTCTTTACTCCTGCAAAGTTTTCTTGGGAGGAGTGCCCTGGGACATCACTGAAGGTACCAAATGCAGTCAATTTTAAACCTTGAACAGTTTCAAATCTCAGATTAAGATTACATTTTGATTTCAAGTGATTAATGGCTGTGTCCGTCCCCCCCCCTTCCAGCTGGCCTGATCAGCACATTCAGTGGTTATGGCCCTCTCAGTGTCGAGTGGCCGGGTAAGGATGGCAAGCACCCTCGCTGCCCTCCCAAAGGTAATATGCCTAAAGGTAATAAACTGGCTGGTAGGATAACTTTTTATTCCTCAAGGGATCTAAGGTTGCACAGGGGTGAACACAGCATGCTGGTGAGTTTTTATTTTGGCAGATCAGCAACTTTCCTTCCAATTCGCTTGGAATATGCACCAAATTATTTATATTTTCAGATTTATTGACTTTTGAAGATGTAGCATTGTTGACTCAATATTCCACTCATGGTTGTCTTACCTGTGACGAGTCAACTGAGTCAAGAAATGACTGGTAGATGTTCTGAGAAGTGTTCATATAAAATAACTCCTGTTCTACTGCATGACTCTTGCAGGCTATGTGTACCTGGTGTTTGAGAATGAGAAGTCAGTGCGTGGACTGCTTCAGGCCTGCTCTCAAGACCTGCTCCACCCAGAGGACAACGGAGAGTACTACTTTAAGATGTCCAGCCGCAGGATGCGCTGCAAGGATGCAAGTTTGCTTTAACTGTTCTTGTGACTTAACTGCCTTGACAATGGCTTGGAAGCTGAGCATGTTTCCCTAATCAGTGATTCGTTGGAAGATTATGCAGTGCATCTGGATGCATCATTTTGAGTATGTAAACAAAAGTGAATTCCCCCCAGCCTTTGTTCAAATTCCTGGGTTTGACTTGTCCAGTCATGAGGATAAAAATATTGTAGTTAAATGATAATTTAAAAGCCAGTGTGACCCTTCATCTTCTTCATCTAACTGGTTTCTTTGTTCACTCACAGGTGCAGGTGATCCCCTGGGTGATCTCAGACAGCAACTTTGTGCGCTGCCCCTCCCAGCGCCTGGACCCTAGCAAGACTGTGTTTGTGGGGGCATTGCACGGCATGCTTAATGCTGAGGCCCTGGCCAGCATCATGAACGACCTTTTCGGAGGGGTCATGTATGCTGGTATTGACACGGACAAGCACAAGTACCCCATAGGTGACAGATTCTTAAAGGCTGGTGGAAACAAAATGCAGTTAGCTGGCTCAATTATTTAAATTGACAGTCAATGCATCATACTTTTTGATTTGGGATGTTTCGTTTTGGTCTAGGTTCTAGTACCTAGTCCAGTTTGATTGTATGCCTGACTACACTCTACTTGACCTTTCTCACCTAATTATTTCTGATACAGGGTCTGGCCGTGTCACCTTCAACAACCAGCGCAGCTACCTAAAGGCTGTGTGTGCTGCCTTTGTTGAGATCAAAACCCCCAAGTTCACTAAGAAGGTAAGGGAGCCCAATTAATCCAACAATGTCCTGTAAATGTGACCGAGGCATTGATCTGAATGCATGTTTGCTTGTGTTCGTGTGGAGTAATGGTGCTTCTTCCCCAGGTTCAGATTGACCCATATCTGGAGGACTCCATGTGCCAGGTGTGCAGCCGCCAGCCAGGACCGTTCTTTTGCAGAGACCAGGCAAGTTTTTGACACTTGTTTTGTAGTGTTCTGTCACCCATCAGCTTGCTTCCAATAGTTTCTCAATAAGTGCCCATTCCCCAGGCCTGCTTCAAGTACTACTGCCGCTCCTGCTGGCACTGGCAGCACTCCATGGACATCCTGAGCAACCACCGGCCCTTGATGCGCAATCAGAAGAACCGGGACTCCAGCTAGAGTCCAGGAGTCCTTCTATAGCTAGGGGCCAAGAGTGAAAGCCCCACACCACACGGGGTGAAGCTGTCCACTGAGCAGAGCACGAGTCCCAGGGTCCTTCCCCCAACTCCCAGCACTGGAGAGAGGGGAGGGCACGACGGCACTCCACCAGGAGCTGGGGATAAACACAAAGTTCACTTGCACTTGCTACATTTTTGCTGTTTACTTGTTCACAATGGCACTATGCACAGTGACCTTGTTGGGATGGACAAGGGTGGCCCTCCCTCACACTTATGCAGTTGTCCCAGACTCAGTAAATTGATGGTTTCAGGCCAGGGTTCAAATGTAGATGAAAATGCCTTTTTTTGTTTTCCTTTTGGATTTGTTTTACATGTGTTGCATATTGATAGAGCAATCATGCAAGTCTCATTGCCGTTCATTGGCAGATGCCATACAGTGCCTTTAAATTGCTTTCCCCTTCCCTCACCCCCAGTTGGCTAACTGTTTTTTCCTGTGCAAGCCAACTGGTGTTTTTTACTTTAGAAGAGAGTTGGGCTTACTTTAACCAGTCGCATTGCAGACATTTTTACGCAGTTTTTTACTAATTTGTACACAAACGGTTTTAAGTCATGACATGGAAATTTTGAACTGAATTCCACCTGGCGGCTTTTTAATTAATTTTTCATCAATTTATTTTTTTCCTTCAACCCCATGCATTTGCTTTGGGGCTGTTGGCAACTTTTCCGTTTTCATCCCCACCCTTCCCAACGTTCAATAATGAACGGGCACATATAGAAATGGTGTTGAAGCATTACTTTGCTTGTATTGTCAGTCCAGTTCTTAGACAATTGTACAACATTGCAGGACACAGCTCCTGCTTGGTTACCATCAAGTTCAAATCAATTTAATGGGTACCATTATCAAGACTGGTGCAGAAGTTGACATTTTGATTGTACATAGTTTATTGTTGCACTTTTTAATTTGCACTTTAAGAGGGGGTGGCAGTGGTTTTTAAATCACTTGACTTGTACATAAGTAGATGGACAGGTATTGTCTTGGGCAGGTAAGCCAGGAACTTAACAGCTGCTTGTTTCCTGTTGTATGTAGAACTTCCACTTTGCTGATCAAACATGTACCCAGAGCTTGAATAGACCTACCACAGAATTCCCCCTTTCTTACCCCATTGCCTACCTTGTTCCAGTTAGACAATTACATTGCGCTGTGTGCCAAAGACTTATTTTTTTCCTCCAAGTTTCACATGCTGAGCCTTGTCTTTTAGCCCAGCTGCATTTTAGAGTTTTGAAAGTCTACCTCATTGTGGTCTGCCAAGTTTGCTGCTACTTAACGGATGTGGAATATGTTCAGATTGGGCACAATAAAGGTGTTAAAGCATTACTTCTACTGTTTCTTAATGGAACGCACGCTTACAGTTACATGACAGTATACAAGAATCGACTTCATTGCCAAGTATGCCTACACATGTTAAGTACATATTTGAAGTTTAATATTTTACTTTACACTTTGTGGGGTTTGAAGTTACTGCTGTGCTCTGCCTACATCCTTTTTGAGCTGACTTTAGTCCTGCTCTAGTACCATGGTAGCTACTCAGACTTGTCAAACATGACCCTTACTGCTTTGACATGCAATGTAAAAGGACAATGGATTACATTTCAAAACGTAACTTTTTAGAAGGTTACAGCTGTGCTTGCATGGCATGAATTTGTGCAAGCAGTTTGCATGACATGCAATGTTTGGTACAAACTGGCTAAACCTTAATGTGCAAATATCTATTGATCTACTGCTGTCTTTAGAAGATGGCTTATCTGTGTCACAATGGGTGTGGACTGTATTTTCATAGATGTGCAATGTTCCAGAACCATAATGAGGAAGTACATTCCTTCCTTGTCACGAACACTTTCAAACTGTCAGTTACTCGTTTGTCTTAGTAATACTAGTGGTTATATTACGATAGTTAAACTTGTGGAAATCTAAATAAAATTGAATAAGAATTTAGGTTTATTACAAGGTTGTAGTTAAGCATGTATGACATTCTCATATCTGCCATTCAAATAGCAGTCCGTTTCTAAACATTTTCCTAGATAATTTGCATGGGTCATAAAAGTTACTGTAGATGACGCTGACTATTCTTTGAGTTAAAAGGCCTGTGATGCGTCTCTTGTGCCATATTTCCAACAACAGCACTGATGCATATTTCATAACATGTTACCTAATAAATGGTTTGTCTAACCAATTAATTATTAATTACTAATGATAACATCTGTGGAAGCATAATTTGCATGCATATGATAATTTAGCCATGATTATCGTATTCATATTCAAAAGAATATTTGCCAAAAGTAAAGATACTAAAACCAAGACTAAATACATACATTTCTCCACCTGATAAGATGTTACACACAGTGATAATCATCGATTAGCTCCACTTTGTTAGGAAAAGTACTCATGGAAAAGAACAGTTCTTCCTGGGAGTTGCACATTAGCTTCAGAGGCATTGTCTCTGAGCTTTGAAGGTGTTTACTCTCTGGACATTGTCTGTCTTGCTCAGCACAATGACTTGCAGTCCACTGACATGAGTTGTGCTGTTGTAGGCTTTGTAATGCTTGGTAATCATCGCCACTTGGGGAAAGGCTGCATGTAGGGGTAGGTGTGTTGTGTTCCTTAGTTTTGCAAGTCAGACTTATGTCTTCTGCTGGTGAGGAACTTACAAAACTATTAGTACAAGGGTGGTAAGATGAGTCTTCTTCAATAGGAGACAATGTGGGATCTTGATTTGTACCAAGAAATATTTGGGGAAAGGTGACCTTAATTTCATTGGAATTATAACTACCATCACAAGGAAGTGCATGCCCCATTGTTAACAAGGTTGAGCTTTCCATCACTGACTGTAAATGGTTGATTGGTTTTGAGTTGGAAACATTCATGTAGCTTTGTGACTTAGAAGGGTCAACAGAATTGACGGAAAGATTGGGAAAGAGACTGAAGAGTTCCGCTTGAATTTTTGCAATTTGTTTTTGCGCATTGCATGGTGTCGGATCATTCATTGGCGGCGGACATGTGAGAGCATAACTCTGGGAAGAAAAGTCATGGACTGCTTCACTTTCATACTCGTCCCTCTGACCACTCCCATCTTGAATAGCCCTGCATTGTAAAGAAACATGTATGTAAGCTTAACTGATCACAGACACTTTTGTTTTGCTATGGGAATGGGTAACTTACAATTGTTTTACTTCTGTCCCATTCATCTTAAGAGAATCAATTGAGATGGGACACAATGTGGTCTTTGAAGGAGAATATATCTATAAAGAAAAACATTAAATAAGTAAGGCCATCTGATATCATATATTGTATTGGAAGACGGCTAACCAGAGACATTGAATTTGTACAACTATTCAAGCTTACCCAAGGCTCTTTAGAATCCATTTTCAAAAGGGCTGGATTAGGATATTTAGGAACTGTATCCCAGCACTTATTTTTGAGTCTGCAAGGAAAATTAAATATCAGCATGCAGAGCTAACAATCTGTTGAGGATGCGAGCACTGAAAGATAAATCGTTAAGAGCTTCATACTGACTGTACATACATAATTATGATTAAGGATGTCACTTACCTGATAAAACACCAAAACAGGAAACATGTTAGACTGATGGCAACAATGGACAGAGCAACGATGACAATCTTGAATACATGAGACAAACCCACAGCTGGAAAAGTAACGGAAAGTCCAGTTAGTTTAACAAAATAGTTTATCTACTACCTAAATAGTGGTATCACCTTAAACTTACGGGTCGTAAAGTGCCACTCTTCACTGCTATCACTGAAATGTTCGCTGAAATATGTCCTGATTTTTAGAACATACTTTGTATTTGGCTCCAAGTTCCTCCCTAGTATCTCAAACAAAGTAGATGTGGTATTTTCGGACACCTAAAAAAGGACATTACATTTGTATTAGATTAGACTACACACCATCATAAATGTAATGAAACATAATCATTCAACCTTACCCCATCTATATCTCCCATTTTTTTGTATGTCAGTTCAGTCGTCAGTTGATCGGCAAAATATTTGTCATAGTTTGTTTTCCATGTTACCCCGAAATCTCCATTTGGTGATTGTTTCACCTCAGTAATTGTAGGACGTTTGGGTTTAACTGCAGGAACAAAACAGATTGATTTATAATGTAGCCAATAATATTCACATATGAAGGAAAAGTAGTATGCACATGGAACATAATTGTCACAGAGAAGACTCACTGCTGTCATGGACGCGGATTGTGAAACTCTGATTCCTTATAGTTGCTGTAAATTCTTCAGTGAATGATAAATATCGCATAGAAATAGAGCAACTGCATATGACATCGCTTGATCTCATAATTTCCTTGAAAATGCAACGAGGCCTATAGGAGCTGTGAATAGTACACAAGAAGAACATCAATGAAATTACAGACTATCAAGATAGGCTATTAGCCTACTGTACAACATGATGAGTGTATAACAAAACAGGCCTACTCGTTCAGACCAGATGGTTTCAATTCCAGGTTATATTCACTACAGTTGGACATCACAGAAGAAAAATGGCAATCCATGGTTTTATCATAGTCATTGTAACATTGAAGATCCATGGCTCTGACAAGTGTTGCTACAAATAATACATTATGTTATTTTATGTTCACTTTCATATGCTTATTTAATTTTTAAACTTGTTTCGCAATTCAACTTACCACAAGTCATGGTTACAAGGATTTGCAAATACATTCTTACGAGATTTCAAACGCAGCAAAGTTGAAACTGAAAGAGACAAATTGTTCATTTTTGCTAACTCTTTGCTAAAATTGTTAGAATGTTAATGACACATAGGGTAGTAGCCTATAATTGTCCTACATTGTCGAAAGAAGTATGTATGCGCTCACCTTCAACGTCAGTTTGAAGAGGAAGTAATTGTTTTAATCCCTAACACTTAACTGTGTTTAATCAGAGTAAGTAGTTTAATAAAGTCTGATTAAAGCTTTGAATGCTGGATTCGAGTCCACTGATCGAACCTATTCAGTTACACAACTATCAAATATCTGACGACAATATTAAATTGGTGCGTCATCACCGTAACTTTCTGTTACTGGAATTCGCGTTCCTGGCAGCAGGATTAGGACACACCAGAGCCTGTTTAAGGAGAGCCTTGCCACTCCCTATTAAACCCCATTGTACCGAATTTGGCTGCAGTTCCACCAAAGTTCCAATGGGGGTGATCGCGAGCGAGTGCATGTTGAATGGGAGTCTATGGAGCTAAACGGCTAAATTTGTCTCTCGCCTGATTGTCGTTGAGAAATCTCCGATTTGATTGTAGTTTTTGCATGTTCAACATGGATTATAGGTCGAAAGTTGAATGAACGAGTACTTATGTCCTTTTTATTTCTTACAGGGTGAGTCGTTGTTGCCCATAACACGCTAGCATTGTGCTAATGAATGCTGATTGGTTAGTGAAGGACTGATACCCTATGACTGATACGACCAGAGCTCCCGCTTGATGGCATCCGAAGCGGAATCAGAATGTCAGAGCATTAGCAACATTAGGAAACATAGACATATATATGTCTACGTTAGCAACAACATTAGCAAGCCAAAATTCTTTCTAGCATGTGTATTGACAGGGAGAGCCTAACCTGTCAGCTGTGTTGTCGATGCCCTGAGAGAGAAAAGAAAGTGACCAGAGCTTGCCGTAAAGCAGTAGCTCTGGTCGTACTTTGTAGAACAGAAAGGCGACTTTAATACAATCTAACAGCCAGCAGTGTGTATTATTTTTGCCTCCCCTTTCTAATTCAGAATTCAAATTACTAGACAAAAAATGATATCTTGAGAAAAGTGGATTTTGAGGGGTACCGCTCCATAGACCTCCATTCATTCTGCACTCGCTCGTTAGCGCCCTCACATGGAACTCAGAACCCGGAAGTTTCCCGAGAGTGGCAGTTCTCTCCATATTAGACATTCTCTGGACACACCTTTCGTGGGAAATGCATCCCATTTCCTTAGGAAACATAAAGTTTGTTCTGGATTGTTATCTTTTTAGCTAATTTAGGTAGACTATGCTTTGTGTTTTTGATGAATTTGTGAACAATTTAGGAATGTTAACACTGTCTTCCTGTATGTTTTAAAATTGTGTATGGCTACTGTTAGCTATAGCCTAGCTAAGGCAGGCACGCATTTCAACCAGTTCACGCTGACGTTTGTACTTCTCAGCTGTTAAGTACTAGCTGTAAGTATAGTTAGGGTGACCAGACGTCCTCTTTTGTCCTCTTTTCGAGACCTAAAAAATGCGTCCGGCAGGGATTCCAAAAATTGTCCTTGATTTTGCCTCGTCGGATATTTGTGTTTCTCTGGGTCTATCACAAACTATTACGCACTTACAAGTCTTGGAAAGGGTATCTTACTTTCCACCTTCTTGCGCGAGCTCTGACTGTAGAGAGAACTGTAATTTTGATCAGATAGTGCGGCATGCAATACACGACCAATACAGAGGAAGTGTCCTCTTTTTCACAAACTCAAATCTGGTCACCCTAACTATAGTTGCTTGTAAGCAACATATTTACCGGCTGCATCACAGGCACTGCACGGTTTCTGTAACTTGATTATTCGATCGGGCCTGCTCCTCGATAACACCTACCATATATTCCTTGATACTAGATATTCCTACCACTTACCATATAGCGAGCCGCAAACGTGCCTAGCCTGCTCCAGGAACAAATATTCTTACGAATGTAGCCTCCTCTGTCGGTTGTTGGTGTCTTATTTACGATAATGCAATATAGAAAATACAATACTTTTTGTAGGCAGGACTGCATAGCATTGCACTATGATTCCATAATTCTGTGTGTCACTGACATCTTACTAACCTCCTTCAATACGGGCACTGATAGTTTCTACACATTTCTGCTACAGTAGGCTATGAAGTGCTGTAACACATCTTCACAACAAATTACAATACAAACAGTAAAAGTGAAAATGTGACTCATGTTTAATCTCTTACATTCTTCCGCTTTCAATAATGTTTTAATTTGTTCTGTTAACATTATATGCCATACCTACAGACAAATTTCAGCATTGGGCATCATTGTCATCTAAACCCTGGCCATAGCTTACATCAGAAACTTCTTACAGAATACTGACATCATGGCTAAGCATTTTGACTCTTGTTTGTGAACAGTGAAACAAGGGCTTGCCATTCTAATGGCACTGACGTTTATTTATATAAATATTTACTTCTGAGAGATTAACTTTATGGTGGATTATTGCAATTTGTCTGTTTCGATAAATGCACTTACTGTTCTGCAAATGTTAAGGATGATTCAGGGAAAGGACCAAAGCGTCTGAGAGACTCATTTTAAAGGTCACATGACATGAAAACGTCATTTTAGGAGGTTATTTAACATTAAAATGAGTTCCCCTAGCCTGCCTTTGGTCCGTCAGTGTCTAGAATTTTCGATAGGTGTAAACCAAGCCCTGGGTGTTCTTCTCCGCCTTTGAGAAAATGAAGACTCAATTGCTATGTTTGAAAATCTCCTAGTGACGTAGATAGGAGCAAGGTTACCTCCCCTCTCTCTGCTTTGCCCCGCCCAGATCATCTGGCCGGCCCATGAGAAACTGAGCTACCACCGTGCAAGGGCGAGTGCGATATCGGTTTTTCTTGGAGAGACATCATGGCTGGAGAGCAAACAAACTAAACATAACAGTTGCTCAGTGCTTGGATGTACAAATGCAACCACAAATCCTTTTTTAGTTCCTTCATCTGAGCCTCTGCACAACCAGTATCTCAATTTTATTTTCGCTGGAAATGCGCCGACACAACTTCCCAAAGTTTAGTATGTCTGCGCCAAACATTTAAGCCACTACTGTTTAATCAACTTGAGCCAATACAAAGCTGGCCTTGCTGAAATTACATTCTGGATCATTACTAAATCTCCTTGGTCAAGCTACAAACCTTGGACAAGTAAGTTGACTAACGCTATATAATTTGGTTGCTTTACTGTATATGGTTACCTAGCTTGCTACCCTTAGAATGTGGCTGTAACATTAGCTCTGCAGCCAACAGCTGAGTTACTGTTGCTATAATGTAAAGATAGATGGCATCAAGTGTGTGTGTGAATACAAACACTGTGATGCCAGTGTTGTACACTTCTTTGTTATTTGGAGAACTGGTATGCTGTTGGTCTTAGGCGCGCGCGATATCCGCCTCTACCCTCATTGAAATGTCTATGAGTGTGCACCTCTGCAAACCAGGATGATCAGATGAGAATGGCTAAATTCGAGGCATCTTACAGCAAAGGGGGCTACCGCCATTGCGATACATCCGTTGTAAACATTAGCGCATGTTGCCGCCCCTCTCCTCCTCATTGGGATTTAAAGCTACAGACACAGAAACAGCGCGTTTTGAGGAAAGCTCATTGAGGGACTGGTCGTAGTGGCTGTAATTATGCACCAAGGCTGAATTTCGGGAAAGATACTTCAGATACAGTAATAGGCCACTAAGGCCTATATAAAAGCATCCAAAAACAGCATATCATGTGACCTTTAAATCCTACTCGCCCTATTCTTGTAATCTGTTTACAAATCTACACAAACTGGTAGATTCTCAAGATGATGGGACATGAAGAGGTTCCTGCCTGTGCAAGGTGCATATCTGGCTGTGTAATGATTTAGTAATTGTTTAATACACACATCCTCTGTGATATTCTTGGGATCATGAGGAGTTAATGAGACGTTCATGCTATGAATAGTTTCCCTACATTTGAGACATACACATTATGGGCATGCTGTACTGTATTTCACTTTTCAAATGTACTTTTATATGTATTCATTCACGTAGAAATACTATTGTTAACCAGTATATAATGTACACATTTAACATGTTTTATTCCAGATGCGTTACAACTTTTTACACCTCAAAGCCGTGTATGACACTGACATTCACGGAGAAAAAAATATTTGAGAAAACAAAAGCGCTATTAACATTAATAATCCAAACTTCATGAGATAATGTACATGGTCTACTTCAACAGCACATGCAATAATTGCTTGTTTGTTGCTGGCAATGCTTAAATCTAAGCATATCCTTTAAAAAAGGCTATTTGTTGTGGTGCAAAGCATGTCTGCAGACAGGAGTCATCTGTCCTTTAAGGGTTTTTAACCCTGAACTGAGCTCAAGCCTTTTAAAGTTAGTGATGCCACAATGTTGTTAGACTTGAGTTACTTGACTATTCACAAACAGAATTCAAGTTTGTATTTCTTCAATGTTAAAGTGCATCATATTTTTTTATTGTTCAGTTTACTTTCCAAGAATGAAGATGCTGCACGGAAAAAAAACAAAAAAAGGTCAGGGATTTCCAAAATCTCCATATTTCTTCAATGTAGATCATCTCCAGAAAAATATGTAAATATTGAAAATTATTAGTGGTGGATATTTTTATCGTAGCTCTAACACTGCTTCTTCCTTCATTCTTTCTCACACTTATTTTCAGACTAGACAGTACAGTTGCCCAACATGTCAGCCATCAGCTGACACACCACCTTGAGGTTTCTTATGTCTTTCAAAATAAGACGTATAAAAGTTAATTACATCTAAAGCTAGTGAAACAGCTCAAATCATTTTGTCTGATGGAAAGCCAAACCCTGTATTCTTTTAATTATCTAGGAATGAGTAGTCAAGCCACATCTGGCTCCATCTTTCATCTATAATGTCAACATTTTAGCTTTCCTGTAAGTTATCGAAGGACAGCAGACGGTAATAGAGCATTAGGAAGTGAATGGCAGGACAGGTGAGGGCCCAGTTGGACAGGTGAGGGCCCAGCAGGACAGGTGAGGGCCCAGTAGGACAGGTGAGGGTCCGGTAGTCTTAACAGTACATGGCTGTAGGTGTGACAGTGATGACTCATTCGGTCATGGGTCATTCCAGGGAGTGTATAAAAGACGGGCCATCCATTCCAGTGTACTGAACAGATTTGGCCTGGCAGTCTTGTGGACTGCCTGTTGTCTGGACTGCACCACGGTTGCTTGAGGAGTCGAGAGGGACAGTCCCTGAGTGTTGGATCCCCTGTATAGGTGTATGAATCCTGACCCTAATCCAGCATTATCGTTCCTCAGCCACCTTCCTGTTGGCCTGCTCTTCCTTATCCTTCCTCTTTTGCCTCCGGAAAAAGCCAAGCTTGGCAGGAATAAAAAAAGCAAATGATTCTCAAATATCATTGGTGTCATCCGGTTGGTAAAATTATTTTACAATTTCCAATAAGGCAATGGCACTAAGAAAATGACATGACATTACCTTTCATTTAAGAGTGAGATTGGCTTACCTTCCATAGACCTAGACTTAACAGGGCTAGAAGCAAGAGTCCTCCCAATGAACTCCCTATTACAATCCAAGTTGGGATTCTGTAGTCTTCCTCTTTTCTAATCTCAAGGATTATCTGTAAGAATAACATACAAACAAGAAATGTTACCTTCATTTGAACCTGAAAAGTTACCCTTATAACAGTGGATGTCAAGTTACATGGATCTTAATAGGCTATTTCAGATGCCAGGGGAAAAAAAATGAATATTGCAGTTAAAATCTTTAGAGACCTGAGATCAATTTGAACATATATGAGACATATCTACATCTGTACCATCACAGGATTTCTGATCAATTAAATGATGTGCCTTAATGCGCTGTATGTTGTATGTGTGATATTATCAAATAGATCAAAGAATAGAAAAAATTGAATGTAAGGCTTGCTCATGTCTGGAGGTTTTTGTTGTCAACAGTCAGTTTAAGCATTTTGGTAAACAGTAGGCCTTGGGTTGGGTACCGAAATTCGGTTCCACTATGGAACCAGTTCCTACAACCGGTAGGAATCGGACCAATTTAGAACGCAAATATTTTCCCTCTGTCGCTCCGAAACGGACTTAAAATATCACACTTTCTCTGTAGTCTACATTTAGCTAGCTAGCTTTTAGTGCATTTAAAATGCCTAAAGCAAAGCAGTCGAAAGTGTGGCTGCAGGTATTCAAGGATTCCGACATCGCAAAATGCAAGAAATGTTTAAAAACGAAAAGAGTCTTTCTTTTATGTAATTTTTAAGTTTTTCAAGAATCGGTTTAGGAATCGGAATCTTTTTTAAATTACCGGTTCGGTACTTTCGTAAAATCGGAATCGTGAAAATCCAAACGATACCCAACCTTAGTAAACAGTAACATGTTGATCCTCGTTGCTTATTTTTTTTAACCACATTTAGGGCCTATTTTATACTGTACATGCCTTTGAACATAAACTTGTGAGTCCCCATCAAAATTGTGAGTATTGTCCACTAGATGGCAGCACATCTGCATATTTGACCATAGGATTACAAACATTGCTGCTGGTCCTTTCGGTCCTTCAGCACCTTTCAGTAGTGTGTTGGAACATAAATCTTGGCTGCAAGACTTTCAGCTCTTTATTACATTTTTTTAATGTACAACCAGAATCCCAAATAACTCAACAAATGACGTTGATGTAAGGGATCAGTGTGCTCCTTTAGGATGCGTTACAGTGTGTCTGGTTGGTAGACCCCATGCTGGGCTACAGTGACATGGAAAAAATGCCTTAATGACGATTATGATTTGTACTGTTTACTGATGATGATGTGTATACAGTATTTATAACATATTTAGTTCACTCACATTTCGAACAGGGTTTTCTTCATGTAAAAACATAGGACTGGATGTGGGCAGCTCTATTGAGGCACTTGTCACTAGCTCCAGGATCTTGAACTTCAACTGGTGAAATCAGGAAGTCACTTGTCATTGACACACTGTTGTTAAGACATTTGGGGGGTTTGTGTGAGTGAGTGTGTGCATGTGTGTGTGTTTTCATCATGATCTGTGTGTGTTTTAATTATGTGTCATATACTCACAGCATGCAGGGCATCTATCCTCAGTGCCCCTTTGATTCTCACACTCACGTCCCTGTAGACAGCCATGTTGACAGTGCATTGGACAGGGAGAGTCAGGGTATTTGAGCTGTTCTGCATATAAAAAAAACATTGATTAAGGCTTGTTTACAGAAAGGAAATATAGCCTATTGATTAATTTGAGTCTGTTGATTCATATATGATTCATATATACACTTATTATCACCTAGTTATCATATTATTAAAAGATTATTGTGAAAACATTTATACATTAGATTATGTTTAATATTAGTAAACTGACTAGGAAAGGCTATTCAAACCCCATCTAATCAAACCCAAAGTTCTTTCTCAAATCATACAGGAACACATTTTTAAGAATGTTTATAAAAAATCCAACAACACAACAGTGTATCTTACCAGGCGTGAGAAGCGAGACAGATCCTCAGGTGAGGCCCTGCTCTGTGCCAAGTGTTGAGGAGGGATACAGTGGCTACCATCTGTCTGAGATGGCGCATTAGTAGAGACCAGTCAGAAACTAGAGATCCTCATTTATAAATGATGTAAAATGTTCTCAGGTACACCATAGCTCCTGCTTAACAATTAACCTAATGTACTATTAACCTTAGTCTTGATCAAATAAACTGGACAAGCGATGAAATAGGCATAGGTATCAGGGTACAACCTTTTACCTGGTCTATATGGAAGTCTGATATCTTCAAGAGCTGGTTCCCATTTGTAGTCATTTCAGGAAGCTCGATATTCAACTGCAAGTCCTTCACCGGGAAAAAGCCTAGATTCTGGATCTGGGGGTGGGAGTTGTAGAAACAACTATTTGGCTTACTATAATGTATCACCCTTCAGTGCAATTCCATAGTAAGTAATGAAAGTTAATTGATAATGGAGTTAGACATTACCTGGAAAGTAAAATTGAATGCAGGGCCCACGTCCCCAGGTTTCTCAAGAGAGATGTCTGCTCTGATCTCATAGCGGGTGGGGTCTGAATCCCTTCAGGACAACCAAACAATACATTTTTGTATTTGATTCATTAACCAATTATTTTGCTTTGTGCTATGCATTACAACAACCATATTCCAAGTTAAAACCAATGTTCACCTTGAAGATATAATCCCGAACTGTGTTGTATCAGCCTGTGGTATTTTTTTATATTCTCATTATCAACAATTTTTTTCATTTTCATAGCACTGCACGTCTCTACGTGACTGTATATCAAGTGGGGAACTACAAACCTTGTGAATAGGAGGTCAGCCTCATATTTCAGCGGGTGGTAAATGTAATTGAAATTGTTTTCTGAGCTCAGCTCCTCTCCATCGCTGCAGAAGAATACAGCCATTTTACAAATGCTAACTATTTGCATTTCCCATTATCACACCCAAAGAGAGAAAGCCAAATGACCCTTGGCTGACTTTAAAAAATATTTCCCTGAATATTTCAGTGTCACACTAAATGTGTGAAAAAACAGTGTTGCTGCCCATCTGGAAATCAGCACAAAAATGCATTGAGGCTTAATACTTTTTTTTTATTTTTTTATACTTATTTAATACTTATTATTTAATAATATTTAATACTTATTTAATATAATATATATAATATAATATTATTTAATATAAGAACTAATATAAGAACTGAAGAAATACTTATTTAATAGAAGAACTGGATTCATAACTGGTGTTCATACCTGCTGGCATCCAGAATGACCCGTAGATGGTCCAGAAATACGGAGCGGCTGAATTCAAACTCAAGACGAAATGATACCTGCAGGGTGGACAAAATAAGGAGACATGCTATCATTTACAACAAGAAAGATCATTTAATTGATTATATACTAATTCATGTACTAATAATCACATTTCTATTTTAACGATAAAGAGTGAGGTTTATGAGCTTTATTTTTTATTTAGCACTGCTTTCAAAAATAAGCACTCAAGCACTGCTTTCAAAGATTAGCACTGAATAATCTCAGCAGTCACATGAGCAGCTACAGGTATCCAGACCTGGGTAGAAACCACTGCATCTTTAATAAGATCTTCATTCATAAACAGTTCCAAATGTGGCAGCTTCCAGCCATAATATGAAGATGTATTAGAGATTGCCAGAGAAAAGCCAGCAATAACCTGCAGTAAACTCTTGGCCTCAGACCGAGGAAGCCTGAAGCACTGTTGGCACTATAGAAAGAACCAGGGTAATTTCCTTTAATAAAGACCAAGCCCTAAGCACATACATACAATTACTTAGAAGTGTGTATGGCCTCAGTTTAGTAACACTGCTACTACTGTGCATTCAGTATTCAAAGCTTGAAACCACTGCAAGGTGAGCAAATAACTAGATTAGAAATGCTGTCCCCCTACCAATAGGCTAAAACTAACTGGGAAGGACATCACATCACTTATGACATGTACTGTATTTATTGATTTTCTGGACCAAAACAAATAAGGCATATTGAAAGTACAGCAGAAGATCAAGGATCAGTAGTGCATTTAACAGTATTTCAGTCGTCAAGGAACGGTCTGTATTTACTCGTTACATCGCAAAGAAAACCACATCTCAGCTACCAGGCACCAAAAGCAGCGTATTAGAACAACAGACGATGTAGTGAATGTAGAACAGAGTAGAACTGAAGGATGAATAAGACGAAGGGAAAAGCATCTGAGGGAAACAACACCACATAGAACAACACAGAAAAGGGGGGATGGAAGAAAGTGGGAGGAAAGGAGAAGATTGTTTACAGTCCTCTTGTCTTATAATGAACTTGTGATGGAAGCCGGCTGGACGAAAGGAATGTCTAACCAGATCTGTCTCCTCCCTCTTCATTTGCAATCTCTCAGTTTTGACAGGGCACAGATACCGTATATACATAAACAATGTTACCCTGCATAAACCGGTCTGTTTTAGAAGTAATGTCCCCTTTAATGATCTACTGTTTTGTGCTCTTCTGTGTCTGGACTGGAGAAATGGGGGTTACTGTACTGGAAGAAAATACATTGATGGAGCAGTTTAGGTGCAGACTATTTTGGGACCAAGCTGTTCTTGTTTCTCTCTGTGTTTATGTTCCAAGTTTGTAGCAGACAATTGCTAAACATCCTTACACTCCTGTAAGCACATCACATGAGCACACAATACACATTGTGACCAGACCTGACAGTAACGTAAGAAGCCAATCTCCTTAGAGAAAGAAACATACTGAACAGTCTCCTCTTCATTTTAAACAATCCTCTTAACAATCCTGTCAAATTTGCCTGAAATGGGGGGGGGGGGGGGGCTGGATTTAGAATGATTTCTAGATGTAATACATTGTTTTGGACAAAATACTTTACTTGGTTGGAATGTTTGGACCTTTGGGAATGGATCCAGACCATTTTTGTTGGGATGTTTTGCATAACTGGACAAATGTGAACCTTGTTAGGTGTTGTTTACTTTCAGTTTGTTTACATGTTTGTGGTCCGACAAAGATGTTGATTGTACCTACTGTTGTATATTGTATGTGTACCAGTAAAAACATATTGGGGGATGCGTTGCATAGTTTATAGTTCATAGTTTCATAGTTTCCTGCCTGCCAGTGGGAATAGGAATAGGGATACTTTTCCCAGCATGCAGTGGGGCAGACTCTCACTAAAAGCCAGATCCATGTGGTTTCTGGTGATTGTGAATGCTCCACAGCACCCACCAGGCACATGGCTGTTCTTACGGGGCTGATTTGGCAGCTTCTTCACTGATGTACTGAAAGTCTTAACCCAGCACCACACACTTTAAGATACTCGGACATGGTTAGCCATAATTTGATGTCTGCCCGTAATGTGATCGAATAAACTGACCTGAGCCATTGCTCTCATAAAGGGTGCGCTAACATTGCAGGTCTTCTCATTTCTTAGTCTGTCCTCACTTCGGCACTCTATCTTGATGTCCGAATTGTCCTGAGTCAAAAACAGAGAAAAAACACTTTTAGTAACACAATATACAGAAATAAGATCTGATTTTATAATTAGTTTATAATTTGACAATCCTAATTACTCTCATTTGATCCAGCCATAGTACAGTATTCACTCTTTTTTGCTGTCATTGATCATTCGTAATTTGAGCACACAATGTGTCTTGTTGGATTCCCTCCAGTGTGATAATTGGGTTCTTAAGGACCTTACCTTGACTATGAGGCTGGAGAAGTGTAGGTTGGAAGTGTAGGTAATATTGAGACGGGTGCTGTAGGCATTCTCTCCTTTGTTCTCCAAACGAACGTCCACTACCATTCTTCTTCTGAATCCTTCTATGACTCGCATCTCTCTTTCTCCTTTGCTCCGGCAAAACACACTCCTGGAGTGTATAGCCTGTCCACAGAACTGGCTGTTTGTGAAAAGAAAGCATAGTAGAGTTTACGTGTGTGTGTGTGTGTGTGTGTGTGTGTGTACACATGTGAGCCGTTAAATGTAACACAGAGTAGACGTGGGCCTACGTTTGTGTGAGCAGGTCAGTGTTGCTCTGCAAGACCAAGTCTGGTGCACAGTGGTCATCCTCGTCACAACCATTCCAGAAGGGCAGCTAGAGAATGAAGGATATGATATTCAGATCTAAAGATTGAGGGATTTCTCAGACCAAAGGAACAAGGTAACTTGTAACTAATAAAATAATTAAATGGACAACTGTATACATGACAGACCTTAACCCTTCAGAATTCTCTATTTCTGCTTTAATTTGACACAACATAAGGGCATAATGGACACACAGCTTCACCAATAAATTTTCAATATTAAGATACCTGTATATGTCAAAATCTATGTAGAAGAACAATACAGAAAAACCTAAAGATTCAAAATGTCCCTGATACTGTACACACTGTATGAAACGTTTTGTATAAAGAACATCTGTACAAAACCTGATTAATATTTTGGATGGATGTGGTGGTTATAACTTAATTGATAGTAAGTTAAAGCAAAGTAAGGAAGTGATACCCAGTATAGAAGAAAGGTTCTGAAGAAAAGTTCTGTCTTCTGGAACGGTGTAACTATCAGTTTAGGTTCTGCAGGTGATCCTTAGTTTACAGTAGGCTGATCCCAATATGTATCTCACCTCAGTGCTCACAGTTGTTGGCCATCCTTCATCCAGCATGGGTCCCTTGACAGGATCCTGCAGTCCCACATCCACAGTAAATAAAATGGGCCTTACATAGTCTGTGGTCTCCTGGCAAAACAAAGCTAATTTTTAGAGCATGCTTTAAAAAATGCAGGTGGATTTATATCAATGGGTTTCTAATATGTTTTGCATGCCAATGCAGCTGTTTCCACATCAACAAATCAGTAAATTCACTCTTTGCAGAATGAATGTTTACACATTTACACGTTTCTTGTTGGAAATTCACAAATGCACTGTGTGACAAAATCATGCTGGTTGTGTGAATAATGAAATACCCATTTATTCTATTTTTATAAGTAAAATAAACTAGGGAGGTGATAATACAACTGGGTATAATACAGCAATAGCAAGCAATAGCTTTCCAATGAAATTACAGCTTTTTTCCCCTGTCTATTTTGTTGTTGTTTATGCCATGAAACGAAGTCAGTGCTAACCATGACATGAAAGTAGATGTGTTCACAGGTCTGTTCTCCAGCAAGTAAGGTCAGGTTTTGGGGCTGCATTTTGTCAGTGTTGTCCATAATTGCTCTGGGTTTGAAGCGACGCTCACCAATGGAGGCATTGTACTTGATGACTATTAGAGGAAGTAAAAAACAAGGCATCAGTGTCGTTATGCATTGTTCTAAAGTGGATTTGCAAACATCTCCCAGTTTTATAATTTAGTTGGCAACGATAGTGGTCATTTTTATGGAAAAAAAGAGAGATGGTTCTAGAATTTTGACTGCATCCAATAATTCATAAGAAGTATTTGAGCCACAAAAAAAATATATGTACATATAATTGTGTCAGTCTTGCGCTCAGGACATTTCAATGAGTACTTGAAGTTGAGAGAGTTAAAAGACTAAACTCCCTCCAGTCCTTTGGGTTTGGAAGTAATTTAATTCCAGCCCACACTGTTTTTAAGCAAGCAACAGTATTGCCTTGCGTGTTGGTAGTATAGATAATAGTAGGCCTACATGAAGCCAGAACTAATGCATACAACTTGTGTCTACCAGATAGCACAATTGTCCCCAAAATGCTCTACTCATCGTAAACAATGCAACATCATATTGCGGACCATGTGGACAGTGTTAGACTAGGCCACATTTGCAACATCATGAAGCTCAAACCTTTTGTAATCAATTGTGGCCAACATTTTGCATACAGTTTATACTAGCACATAATAAAAGTACTTTCCTATGCCCTTTGTTTAGTAGAGCCCACCAAACTTTCAACCCCTGGTACATCTGATAAGCATTACTGGTCAGAAGCGATAATAAGAGGAAAATGAAATAAACATGTTCCCTCCTAGATGTCCTAAACCAATGAGCCCCACCATCGACAAGATACCATAACTTTCTGTTTTCCCTCAGTCCTCAGTCCATTGGGATCAGCGAGACCTGGTGTTAGGTTGTGGTTGGGCTGCTCTTGTAGTGCTAACATCTTAGCTCAGTGGTAGACGGAACATAAGTTTCTCTGACTCATGGTAGAAGTATGGGATGCCAGGCTGGGATATCAATAACCATGTCCAGAGGCCATACTCTATACTCCAACTATACTCACAAGACAATGAATCATAATAATAGTTTTTTGTTTGGTTTATTTGTATGGTTTGTTTGAGTTGTTACTACTGTCAAAGTAGCGTTTAGGTGCCTAACAAATAGAAATGCATTAATACGTTCGGATCAGTTATAATAAGAGTTAATACTGCATCTCCAGTATTCCAATTGGCAAGAACACTGACATCTGAAGGATGATCTGCCACTTATTGCAAGGAAACATTTCCTTTGGCTCTTTTGGGACAAGTTATGTTGCCATCCACCCCTTCTTTTGCTGGCTAACAAGTACATTGAATGATCCAGGCCTATGATCAGAGAACTAGGAGTAATTGAACTATTTATAACTGTAACGTTTCTTTCAAACTTTTTTTGGCATAAATGTAGCAGACGTTGATAAAGAATTCACCATGGATGGGATTGTCTGGTAAATTAAGGAGCTTTCACTTTCTTATAGAAACTGGAATCTGTTCAATATTCAGTTCTAAAATCAAATAGAAGGAAAAACGTCCTTTGTAAGAAGACTTTGTGGCTTGCTATTAAAGTCTGTGAAATTAAACCCATTTTATTGTTATAGTTCTCAAGACTATAACCCCATCCAAGGAAGCTTGGGGAAAAATAAGACATTCCACATAGCAGGAGTTTCCTTTATCATATTCTTAGCTAAAGCTTTTTTTCAATAATATGATACAAAATTGACATTTTGATTTCACTTCTTGCCAGATCAATACATTTTCCAGAAGGAAATAAGGCTAATAAATAAACCAGTTTCAGACTATTGAGATATGTGTTGTGTAAACTTATGCTCACTTACAAACGTCCTCTTCTGAAGGAACGGCTGTCCTGGCCGTGACATTCAGACACACGATAGCAGACATGCAGGTGACATCCCGGCCCCCTCTGCGACAGTCTTTTACAAAAATATTTATCTTGCTGGGTTCAAACCTGATGCTTGCGTGAATACGGACAACCGTACGTGACCTGTGGATAAAGACTTATGTCCATTTTTGTGTCAAATTCAGTACAACATATTTATTGAAACATTGCATCATCAATTTGAATACCCATTTTTAAATAACACGCTCATGAGAATCCTTTGGAATAATTTTAGATATACAATTACATGTGTGTAACATGTTTACAATGAGATTGTATAGGTAAATGTGTTGTTAGGGAGAAGCAACTAGACATGATATACTGTAGTGAGGATACAGGGACGCCATACTTACCAGAGAAGCACTGCTGCACCCAGTGAGCCCACTGCCAGGTCCACCAGGCCATCATCATTCATGTCCATCTTACCATGGATACTAAGGCCAAAATACTGCAAGCCAGGAAGCAAGTCTATTGCAGCTATCCTCTGAGAAGATCAGAGAGAGGGGGATGGATTGGGTGGAGAGCAGAGAAACTAGTATTTTCTTTCTTGGAACAACCACAACCTTTCCATTGGGAGTTATTTAGGAACTCTCATTTAGATATCTGCAAACATCTCAGTTTGTTTCACACAACTGCTGTCTTACACGGCATGCTTATTTATTTATATTCTCCATTGGTGCCAGTACAAAAGAGCTGTATTTCGATTGTTTTATGTTTTGTCTTTTCATATAATTATTTCTGAGTATCTTTTTTTACTGGAATGTAAGGCTTCTCCACTGTACTGTTTACCAAATTTAGATTACAATCAGCCATATTCAGCAAAGCTAGACAGCTTATCCAGTAGGCCAATCCTACACACAACACATACAGCTGCTGTACCTGTTTGTATTTGCGCAGTATTCTGTTGTGCTGGCTGAAGAAGACATATATAGCTCCGCGGTGGTTGTCCTCTAGCGGCGCTCCCACCACCACGTCATTGAAACCGTCACCATTCAAGTCAGGGACTGGGGCTATTGAGGAGCCAAAGCGAGCATTCTGCCCCCCGTTCTGTATCTCAAGTGCTCCTTCTAAGATGAAGCGATTCTGAGGTGGATTGACAGGAAGAGATGTGACAAACAGTGATAAATATTTGGTATAATAACTAATCATTTACAGTCAATATTCCATATTAGATCAAATTTTGTAATGTTTTATTTTTACGCAAATTGTCTGGGTACAGTGTCTGTGTACACTAATGTTTCCTCAATGGCAGGATGTATACTGGTCTCCGTCTCTGTTGCTAAAATAGCCTGAAAAACACTAGGTGCTGTCTCCTATGGATATAACTTTGCACTTTTATAACACAGCTGGAAAAATATTGGGGGGAAATATGTTGAGCAATATGAATAATAGAGGCTCAAATAATTGTTTTGTGGTAAAGTAAACACGTTAAACAACATAAATAATTGACTGTGTAGTACAATCGACTAAACACTACATAGTGAAATAATAACAAACTAGACACAGATATGCATAAACATAAGCAAAATATCACATGGCCCAAAGGAAATCCATTAAATCAGCCATGAGCCATGAACCAGCTCCAAGTCTCCCACCTCTATGCTGCATAGAGATCCAAGCTCTGTAGCCCTCAGGGATAAAGTCATCCAGTCAATACACTAATCCCTTCCTCAAAAGACCGGTTATCCATTTATTTACATGACCCATAATGAACCTCAGAGAGATTGCTGTCTTAACCTCACTCCCCCATATTTCAAGTGACTTTTATTTATTATTACAATTACTTCCAATTTTATTATGGAAAACTTTTATATGGTCATTGGGGATCTTTTTTTCAGGTCAAACAGAACAAAAAGAACTTACAAATAAGCAATAAATCAGGTGAACACCTCAAGCTTGCATTGTTAGATTTTGTTTCAGGAAAATGTCCTAATAATGTACTGTAATACTGTAAACATTAGTGATAGAGGATTTTTTTAAGAGCCACATCATCAAAGGCAAAAATCGCTTTTGAACTCTCATTGGGACATTTCTGCCAAAAAATAGACATTTCTCTCTTTTTTTCTTCAAAGTTAGGTGAAAAGTCATGTGTAAAATATGCATTTAGATTCAATTCAATCTCATTCCTCAACATTCTGGCTGAATAGGCTAGTACTTAAACCCGTCCATTTGACATGCATTTTATTACTCGCTATGCAGTCCCATTAGTAATTATAATAGATAGATACCAAGATGAAGTGTGAGACAACTTGTTTTTCAAGGCATCCTAAAGGAAAAGGAGGAGGGATTGAATTGGGTAATAATTAAATTAAGGCTGTGTAACCAAGGTGGTTAGGTCAACACTAACTGTTAGTAGATGGTTGCTAGCTTTGATGAGTGCTGGTTCACCAAGCTAAAGTCTGGGTTCTAACTTCACAACAAACTAACACAATTTCTATGTTCCAGAGAATTGATCAAACTTCTGGGCCCTGTTATTTCATTTAGTCCTGGGACCTTAAAGACCAATTCTCATTCAGCTTGAAGATGGAGTTGGCGGACTGGTGTGTTGGCTCGTAATAACCAGAAATGCGGAGGAATTTCTCTGCAGCTATATCCGCCTATTAAACAAGTACCTTTTCCTCTCTCAATGACTGGCTAGTTATTACCTTAGAATGCTTTCCAACTGAGTTTTGTGCACTTGCCACCTAATAAAGCCTGCATGTTATCTAAGGGTGTGTTTTAATTTGACCTGTATGACAGGAGGTTTAAAAATCCTCAGCACCAGTGGGTCACATTAGGGTTCTAAAGACAGGTGAGTCTGGCTTAGGATGGTGTGTGCCACAATGTGCAGGCCTGGCCAGGGTTGGGTCTGAAATTCCCTGATTAGATGCATCTGTTTGTATACAGGTGCTGACTCCAAGTAGTGGGAAATAGGAATCGGGCAGCATTTTACAGTACGTTGATGAATGTGTTGCTCTGTAACTAAAGGCTAGAGAATGTGGACAGTACCTGTGTGTGTATGCTCACACTTGTCTACCCACCAGTTCTGTGACTCTGTAGATGTACACCTTGCCCTTCTCCAGTCCTCCACTAAAAAACATGGGTGCTGCCACCAGGAGGTTGTCGGTCACTCCGTCTCCATCTATGTCCACTGGGGCTATCTCACTGCCGTAGTATGAGCCAATCTGAAACCCAGCAACAACCACACGTCATCCATTGTTCATTTATTAATTCTTTGGAACTGTTGGTAACGACATTCCTTCTTTCCTTTCCTTTCTTCTACGTTCATTCCATTGTTTGTATAAAATTTGCCACTACATACACAAATAATGTTGAATCCTTTGGAGTTCAATGCAGTATCTCTGTGAAAATAACAACCGTATGTTTCCCGGTTATGAAAAAGAGGCCTTTTTAGGCACAGAAAAACGTTCATAGTGGTTATGCTGCTCTAGTGTTTCTTGTCCATTGGGAGGAAATTAGGAGACAGGTCTGTGACGGATGGCACTATTAAACAACTTCAGGACACAGAAGTGAAGGAGTGACACACTCATAAAACAACAAGAGAATACAAATGTTTGTGCTTTTCCTGTGTGTGAATGTGAACTTCCTCACCTGTTGTCCCTTTAGAGAGTGTAGAATAGTAAGCTCGCCAGTGTTTTTGAGGGTAAAGATGATAACCTTTCCCGTGTGATTGAACCGTGGTGCCCCGGCCACAAACAGACGACCGTTCCTAGCCGACACCACTGACGTCACTGTGTAACCTGGTGACACAAACAGTACACACTGTTATATGAGAATAATTATAATAATATATATTATTTAATATAATAATAATACCTCATACAGATTATACTGTTTCAAAGTCACTTGGTTCAGACGTCTGAATGCATAAAAATTGTTACGGTTAACACTGCCATCCCTGCAATGCTGTTTTTAAGTTAAAGGTCTCAAAGTTATCAAAACCCATTAGTGTCCCAATGGGTGTTTTTACTCTCTGTCTTACTTTCTTTTACTCTACAGGAACTTTTTCTAAACTGCCTTGTGGAGCACAAGGCCTGTTTCTGATGTAGCCTACTTTGAGACAATTAAACCTGTTTATACAATGTGAGGTCAAACCCACTTGTTTGTGCTGTATCAAATTGACTAAATAAAGGGTTAGAGTAGCAGTGGGGATTGTGTGTTTCCTTGTGTAAGTTAATTTAACTTGGTCAACGATGCAATTTTGTGTTTACATAGACTACATAGAGATATCCATGCCTCCGTGTTTGGGTTTGTTCCTGCTATTTGCTTGTGTGTGTGTGTGTGTGTCCTTCAGTGTAAATGCATGCTAGACCCTCTGGTTCAAATTTACATTCATTGCATGACCCAGAGAGTTCTAAAACAAAGTTGAATGGCAGCTATTGAGTCCCTGAGCAGTAGCCCTGGCCTGTGCCTGCCCAGTCTATCATTCAGACCTCAGTAGCACAATAAGCTAATTGCTGATTTGTTACCTCAGGTAAAGATTTAGCCTGTCTTGCCCATGTTTCTGTTCATCTCCATCTTTTCTTTTTCCACAACATCTTACTGCTCTCTTTCTCCTCACTCTTTGTCTCCATCCTCTATTCAATCTCACCGTCTCTCTCCCTGGCGCTTTCATTCTATGAGCCTGTCCAGACCCATGCCTTCTTTGCATAACGCTAATGAGAATGGAAAGCCTTCAGTTGGTAGGCAGTGAAGTGCAGCATAGGCAAGCAAGCCATGTCCCTGATGGAGAAAGCAGAGGCTGGTGGAGGTGCTTGTGGGCGCTGGGGAGGGGGGAAGGGGGGAGCAACTGTGCAGTGGAACCCTTTATTGAGTCAAGGCTGCAGCTAGGATCCATGGTGCTAAAACACAGGGCTTTTAGAGTTTGTGATACACATCCCTCCCGAGAAAGAGAGATGGAGAGAGAGGTGGACAGGTGGGATGTGGAGGAAGAAAAACTTACTGTAGTACGTAGGATAGGCTATAGGAACATGGATGCTCAAGCAGAGACGGAATAAGGTTTACAAGAATGAAACACAAAATAGAGGGATGGGATGGAGATGGAGAGGAACAGAGAGGCATATGTCACTTCCTCACTCACCTAGGTAGGCGCCGTGGTTTTTGAGCTCCTCGGGGAACTCTTGTGCATAGGAGGACTTTGGTGGGATGACTTTGCCCTGTCGGGTCTCTTTCAGTACTGCCCCATTCCAGTCATAGGCCCCCACGGCACCCACTAGTATCCCATCCTGTAGGGATACAGAGTTCACAGCCAAAATAAGAGGATCTCTGGCTGTACAAAGACACCAAAGAGTCTCCCTCATTCTCTCTCACTCGCAAACTCTACACTCCTCACAGGATATGTGTTCAGAAACCAGATCCTGAAATGTGTACGCGCAAAGATATGTGATGGCCCTTAACACGTTCTGCCAACAATAATTGTAACAATAAATTAGTGGAAACTAAATTTGCCTAAACCACATTAATTATTTTTTCCTTCCTTCTACTCCCAAATATATTTTAAATCCATTGGAGAAATGGAGTGGATCATAAATCAAGCCTCTCTAGACTATCCCCATTATTTGGCTTTAATTATTGTGCTGCCTTTGGGTCAATATGACCCACCTTTTGCACCACGGCGGAGGGTCACAATAACCCCGAAGGCAGCATAAGGGCCATATAGTTCACATTCCCATGGGTGCTTCATATGAAAACCTAAGTATTGCAAGCCAGCTCACTGAGGCACTAATATAATAAATAATGCGCAAATCATGTCAGATTGTTGCTACAAACATAGAGAGATGCTAAAGATATTCAACCTCCCTTGTTGATATTAAGTTCCTCTGAACAGGTTAGTGATGTCAGTGCAAAGCTTCCCCTAGACTAATCCTGTCCTAACATAATATAGTGAGGTTGTAAACAACTCCAAACTTCAGTGTACAAACTGTACCTCGCAACATAAGAGACCGCTTACATATATGCACATGGAACTGTCTGCTCACCGAGTAAATTACTGGCCAATCTGGCCTCTTTTGGTATGTTATGGGGAACACGGTTGCTATGGCAATTGAGCCCCAAAACAGCAATGGACTCCTTAAGTGACTGACCCATTTTTAATGCCAGTTTACAAAAGGACATGGCTTCACTGCCCTATGAACTAGTATTTTTTCAGGCTGTAATTATGATGGAGCTAGCCAGCTTCTTGGTAAAATAACTCCCGTTCTCAAGAGAGGGTTTTGAGGGAATAATATTCAAGTAATAGCCTAGTTTACAAATGAGAAACATACATGAGATACAAACTGTGCAAAATTGTGTAGACATCCTTATACTTGTAAAAGCTATTATTGATTGTTTGACTTTCACTCTACTGAAATGTTAACCAATTAAAAACAAATAAACCATATATTATACAGTGCCAAATAAAAAATATTCCATAATCCACAATCTAACCAACATACCTTTCAGGATTACTGAATAAAATAAGACAAACAAAAGCAGTGGCCTGCATGGGCGACAGCAATGTCTGGATATGTATAACATAAGCACAAGTTGACACACCTGACATTCGACAAAAGTGTCTGCTCTGGAACATTTTTCTTTTATAAGACTCAAACCTCTTTCCAAGAAGTTATCCTACTCTCAACACTCGGGTTGCCTTCATCCCTGGGATCCAACCTTCTGGAGTGTGGAATTTCCAACCATCCAAGTCACCCAGCTGCATCTTTGTTTTCTTAAGAGAATATATTTATCGTTCCCCAGGGCAGAGTGGAACTGGAAAATCAAAGCTATTACATCAGCAGAACAGTAACACGGGAAAAAATAAAAGAAATGAAGATCTGTCCAGGTACAGTAGAAAATGTGAGTTGGACCGACACTCACCAATATGTCTTTCCAGCTGTGTCAATCCTGAAGCCAACAAACCTGCTGTTATCAGCATGCAACCGAAAGCTCAAGAAGAAAAGGGCCACATTAACTTTCCATTTTCTTGTGCTGCAGTAACAACCTCTAACTCAACTTTGTGTCAAGCTTTCACTATTATGTCACCCTTGGGGAAAAGTGTAGTCATCTTTGGGACTGACAAAATGGAAAAATACCCCTCTGCCAGACGGCCCTAAGTTACAAAATCCTCAGCCTGTAGGGCCACACACACACACGCACAAAAGGTGGGACAACGTGGGGAATTGGAAACCAGTTGTGTTGATATAGAGTGTATGAGAATTGGGAGCAGATAGGTGACTCACCTCCACGATGTGGGAGGAGAAGCCAGCCTGTGACATCTGGAGACCAAACGCTGTCCCGTTTTTATTGGTTCCTGTGAAGACACAACATTAATGTGACTGAGGACAATGTCTTGACTGTTTGCCAAGACAGCTTTGAAGTTTGGCTAGTTTGAAAGTTAGTTCCATAAGACTAAAATTATGGTGTTATATTGTATTGGAATCTTTAAGAACACATGTCAGGATTTCTTGCGGTCAGTAGCATTTTACTTTACCTTCCAAACTGAAGATTCTGTCTCCTAGTGCATCCACGATATCCTTTAGAGCAGACTCGTCCGTTACATTAAAGAAATGCTTGTCATCTGGGTCACTGGCTATGTATTTGATTTCATTCAGGAAAGCCTCTGGATTGATCCCACGGCGATTGTAGTAGCCTAGGACCTAGACATCAGGCCAAGTCATCTGTTATGGGGTGTTTTAGACATCCTACTATTTGAACATTTGGGCACAAATGGACACACGTGTGTCCAATTCTAGATTGCAAGTGGTCCCACTAAAGTGCTTTGTGCTCTAGGAAACCTTTAAACTAAATGTTGACTTGGGTTGGAGCTGTCTGAGAGACTAAAATTTGAGTTTGGACTGCATTGGACCTCTGTCTAAGTTCACATGCATAGATGAACTGTTTCATTAAAATGTTTTATTATTTTTAATATATGTGTCAGATGTACATTGAAATTATTATTATTATTTGTTCAAGTAAAAATGAATGAAGTTCTCTAAAAACCTAAAAAAGAAGGAGAAGGAGACTCACAGCAATGGCGTAGCGGGTGATGCCATCCTTCTCGCTGTCCTCAATAGCTTGTTGGAGGTCAGGACTATCATGTGACTCGCCGTCTGTGATCACTATCATGACTTTCTTTGCACCTCGTCGACCACCTCGCTTGAATGCCTGTGATCTGTGGAAAACAAATATTTTCTTATAAATATACACATCTAAATAATTTCCTTACGTAATACAATTATTATATTTGGAAACGAGGTGAATCCAACCGTGCCACATTGATGCCGAGGGCCGTGTTGGTCTCCTCTCCGCCACGCTGGTTAATGCTGCGGGCTCTCTTTACCACTTCCTCCACTGATTTGTAGTCACTTAGTTGGAATTCATGAACCACCTTCTCACCATACTGAACCACTCCAACCTAAGCAAAGACAAGTTAGAAGAAATAGCACATTACAAAAACGATATATTGTTTCTCATAACTTGCTAGTGCACTTAACAAGTACTACAATGTGAAACATATCTATGTTAACACGAGTGGATGACTTCTCTCTCTCTAACACACCTGTATCTGGCCTGGTCCAATGTAAAACTTCTGTAGAATGTTGATAAGAAAGGCCTGCACTTCATACCAGGGATAGATAGAATTTGACCCATCCAGAACTATGACTATATCCATAAAGGTTTCACACCCTGCAAAAAAATTAAACAAAAGTTAGAATTTAGTTCAAAAGGTTTCAGGAAAACTATCAAATCACAAAACAAATACTGGTTGACTTCATGAAAAAAAGGAAAGGGTAGCGCTTTAGTCTTACTCTGAAATGCAGGAGAAATGGTCCGTGAGAACTTGAAGCTAGAGTTGACTCTGGAGCATATGCCAGTGCTGTAGTATGAGCTACCACATTCATAGGACCACAGAGGTCCACAGGCCTACAGAAGTAAAGAAAATGCTAAGATTTGCCAACATGGAACAGAAAAAATCTGATGATAAAGGGTTTGGTGAAAAATTATTCTCAATTTCAAAGTTTATTGTTTCTTATGCATCTTTCTTGTGCTTGACAGCTAATCTATGTTAGAATAGCAAACACACATTTTCACTGGTCTTATGCATGCTTCAATTGGTAACATTTGGAAGAACATTTCTCCAACAGTTACCACAAAACTGTTGTCTTTAGGATTTGATGTGAGAGTCATTCCCAGTCTCATTTTGTCCTTTCGTTCAGCAACATTAGTCAGAGATATCCTTCCTTGAGAAAAGAAAAACAATGACAAAGTAAAGGTATTTTTCACACTTTCTAACGATTTTATACAATACTATGTTTCAGTTACGCATAATACTTTCATCCAACCGACCCTATTGTAAACCATAACCCAGTTTTTCAATAGCATCCAAACTTATGTATACAATTTTTTCTTCTTAAGGTGTTGGTTAGAGTTGTGTATGGATGAAGTCTAAATGAAGTCTTAACAATTTCCCTCTGAGGGATCAATAAAGTATATCTAATCTAATCTAAAGTGTACACCTCTCTGTTGCATGGCGTGCATCTAAGTACATGCATATGCAATTTCCAGTTAGCTGCATTTACTGTGACCATTGAGTATAAACACCTGCCCTGAGAGATTAAACAGTGTGAGGAGTTAAGAACTTCCTCCCCCATCTGGGAACTAGGTTTGTTTCTGCAGTCTAGCCAGGCGTAGGAATGTCTAAATCCTTCAGTATCTGCCAGTAAGTTTACACGTCTTTCTGCGTCTATCTACCCAACACGACACAGATGTGTGTGTGGTATGACGGAACATGTGGTCAGGTGCCAGGGAAGACACAGATGTGGAAGTGTACATAAACTGTACTATAAGGAATGAACGGCATGAGTCCCAGTCTCCCTGGAACACACGTGGCACAGATGCACAAATACACACGTACAGTAGACGTCGGTAAATGGTATTTGATTCATAGACAAGTCAGTTTAAATTCTAAGACTGATAACTTTGGTCTTCTTGAAGCACTGGGTGGACTCAAAATTACACTTCTGGTTGTGTTCCATTGGTTCCAGGCATTTAAGAGACAAGTTACAGGGTGTGAAATACATTTGTGTAGGCAAGTGCATAGCAACAAAAACCACACACATACAGTTATGTTTGACAGTCTGACTTGTTTAACAAAATGGCACAGCAGTAAGAGAAGGCCCAGTAACTATAGTACCTAGGTTGAGTTTGGTGCAGCCGCTGCTGTTGGTGCGTTTACCCAGTGGGCATTTGTAAACATCCCCTGTCTGGTGTGGACCATTGGTTTCATAGGGGGCACCCACCAATAACCTGTTAAACAAAAACAGCAAACACAAGTTACACTTAACAGTGCTTCCATAATTCCAATACCTAAATTTTTTCACATTAATGGAATAGTGGGGTACAATGAAGAGACTATGGCTTCGATGTGCATTGAAAACTGATAGACCTTTTATATACAGATGAGTGCCTTCTTTAAATTATGTCCAATCGCAAAATGTTTTACTCCAGACAACGACTTTCGTGGAACAACTCAATTATGATCAATGTGATCAAAGGATTTGGGTGTTATCTTTGATTCAGCACTAAAATTTGACAAACAAGTTAATTATCTTGTCAAAGATAGTTTATTTCATTTAAGGACTATTGCAAAACTAAAATATTTCCTCTCTTTCAAGGACTTCAAGGAAATTGTTATTCATGCACTTATATCGTCTCAAATTGATTATTGTAATTCTCTGTATTATGGCATTTGTCAGTCATCATTATCACGCCTGCAGCTTGTCCAGAATGCAGCTGCTAGAATGTTGACTGGTACCAGGAAGAGGGACCGTATCTCCCCGATAATGGCCTCTCTTCACTGGTTGCCAGTCAAATAAAGAATTGATTTTAATGTGTTTTTACTTGTTTTTAAAGCTTTACATGGATTGCTCCATTGTATATTTCAGATCTTCTTATGCTATATCACACTTCGAGGCCCCTTAGATCATCAAACCAGTTCCCTTTAGCCATTCCATAGACTCTGATGAAAACAAAAGGTGATCCTGCCTTTTCAGCTGTAGCCCCTGCTCTGTGGAATAAACAGCACATTTTTATCCGGCCATCCCCCATCATCGCAACATTTAAGTCTTGTCTTAAAATAGATTTTTTTTCTTTGGCTTTCGAGTCAGTTTAGGGTCACTTGTACTTATTGTAATTGTGTTGTTTGTCTGTTGTTCCTACTTATTGTTGTTTTTGTTATTTGATGATTTTGTACAGCACTTTGGTCGGCATTGGCTGTTTTTAAATGTGCTCTATAAATAAACTGACTTGACTTGACTTGAATGTAAAGGAATGAAATAAATGTCCATTTTAAACTTAATCTGTAACACAACAAAATATGCAAGCAGAGAGGGATCACTCTGCAAATTCACAGAAATTCAGTGGAGTTGGCAGTAAAACACATACTGTGTATAAAGGTCTTTCTAGTCTGTGTCCCTAAGAGAGTATGGCCATGTCTGAAAACATCTCTCCTGACCCTAGATCAACATGCAGTTAAACACACTGGCCCACAAACCCTGGGACTATTCTCACATTGATCTTTGCGGGGAAACACACACACACAATGGAGGGAGATGAAAGTTATAGACTGGAAATATGGGTCACCCAGCACAAGGAAAGACACAAAGTGTGACTGAATAAGCTCAGAGGGACTGAACATCGTCACATGTACAGAACTGCAGGTCACTCAGGGCAGCAGAGCGCTTACTCAATCAAATTAAAGACCCACCCTGGAGGAATATCATAAACTGCTACCGGGTCATCCATGGCATTTTTTTGGGGGTGACGTAGACCCTGTAAGAGATGTTTCTCCACTCACTATGGGTAAAGTTCTTATTAGAAGCAGGTCAGTGTGGTCTCATAAATGTCAGCTGAAAGGTTTTAGATGACTTCATGTGGTGGAGAATGTAAAAATGCTGAGTGTTTACCTAAGGGCTGTCTTGAATGGATAAAGGCCTCAAAGGAAGGTTGTAATCCTGAAGTACTGTATCTTTGATAAAAGGTCTCTTTGTTTTGTGAGTAGAAACAGGAACACAGCCAAGCTATTTATGTAAGAGTGTGTGAAAACTATTTCTGTCAGTCAGGAATATCCATTTGCGTGTAGAGTTTTATCTTGTGATGTTTCTCTTTATATAAGCCGCATCAGCGTTCTCATGCATTTGCAAACCTACTTAAGTTTTATTTTTTCCTTTTTTTGGGGGGGGGGGGGTTACTCAAAAATGCTTGGTCAAAGTTTTCAACTAAATAAAGCATCTCTACCCCCCTCTGTAGTCATTCCATATGTATTTATTCAGTCTTAAACCGATAAAAGCTTAGCACTCAGGTTAACAAGAAGCAAAGGAAAACATGCTGTCAAACTCAGGTGGATAATAACACACAGCAGGAACAATTCACTCTGTTCCATGGTGCCCCAAGGGAAAGATACTCGACACCAGTCTATAACAAAACCAGACCACCACCAACGTATGCCTAAAAACTCAAAGGTCAACCATGTCAACCTCCAAACTTCAAAATATGTCTCAATCCTGCCAACTGTTTCAGTAGGTAACATTTGGGAGGCAATTAAGATAAGTGGATAATTGCTACATAATGTTTTTGTAAGCAAACATGACACTTGACATTAACATTCAGCTATCTCTAAAGTTGTAACACTTTATGTAACACTTTTAATTTGTCTTTAAAAGCTTGCATTACACCTTTTTGAAACTAATAATTACAACTTTAGGGATAAAATATAGTCTACCAATCTATCACCTCCCCTTCACCTCTCATTTTAAACATTGTTGATTCCTATTGATGCCATCTTTGCATTTTGATACAGGGTAAAAACGACTATTTTAATAGTTTCAAATTACCTTGAAATAATGTGTTGTAAAGTTATTTCTTACATTTTGGATATACTTAAATCCTAAAGGGATAATGTGGACCAAGGAGAAGAGATGAAAAGCAGTGCTATTCTTTAGTCTGCAGTATGACAGACTCAGACGCAAGTAATTATGGGATTGCATCTCACGCTAGCTGTCCAGTTGTCAAAGGACTGGAAATCATTTTCACCTCAGGAGCTCGAACAGTGCTCATATTTTCACTGCTATTAATAGCATGATTATTACTGAAGTTATTGCTGTCGTTTGGCACTGGAATACTTTAGGAAAAGTTCAGACCAGGACATGGTTACCTTGGTGAAAGGGGCCATTGTTAGAATTGCCTTGGACTTCTGCTTTTGAGGCTCATCAACAAAAGCTGTTTAAATAATCACTGTCAGAATCATCAGGGGCAATTGCTAGCCATGTAGCATTATTGTGGACAAGGTAATGACGTCGAATGAAATAATATGACCCAAACTGGATGCCCGTTTTCTCCCACAGATAGGAATGTGGGATTTTGGGTTTGTGGAAGTGCCAACACAGACCTAGCCGTCATTAATGTGCTAATGTCTTTCACATTTGGAAGGAGTGAGACACATGGGTTGTGAAACCACATCTCTGCCCAATACACATGCCCTTTCATCACATTCCAGCCACAAATATTGATAGGATATGCATTCTATGGATTCATTTGACCAATCAACAACTGGCAACTGGTCCTGTTTCATCAGAGCTAAAGAAAGAAAACTCTGAAGGAGGTATAGCTCTAAATCTTACAGCATGGCAAAGACTGACCACAAAGGGAAAACTAGACTCATGGCTTTGAAAGTAAATATTAAAGGGGTTTAACACATGACAACACTAACTGATTCTTCTTGTTTTTACAGCTACAGCACAAACAGTGCTACCTTTCCTTCCCTGCACAGTGGCCTGCTCAATGAAAACATAGGCTCTAATGACGGGGGACTGTATTTCAGACCAACGGTGGTGAAACCTCTCAGATTCCCCAAGACTTTAAGTGGTCCACACCTTGTGACCAAGCTAGGGTTTAAAGGGTAAATCCCATCTGGACAGACCCAGCATCTTTGCTGGAAAGTAACAACAGGAAAAGAGAGTGGGAGGTAGCAGAGGCCTGGAAGATAGATTCTGGGCCTTGTATCTCACTAGTACTTGGAGTTTAGGCTTATTGTCACGTGAGAATATTGTGGCCTCTCGTGGACCCCCAGAAAGAGTCCAATCTGGCAGACTGTTTAACCCTTTTGTTCTCTTCGGGTCACAATGACCCGAAGGTTCACAACGAGCCATCGTTGTGTTGCAACAACTTGCTTCACTTTATTTTTGAATGAGGTAAAGTTGTTGATCTCGTGGGGGGGGGGGGGGGTCACAATGACTGAAGGGTCACAATGACTCAAAGATAACACAAGGGTTAAGAAACCATATTGTCTTGGAGAGGCATGTGGGACTATTGCACATTCTTTAAATTGCAACATTTCCCCAAATTAGCAGGTCAACTGCTTCTTCCTTGGAAAGACTCAAATTTCTGTGGTTTTGGACCTACTTACTACTGTCATGTCAAGATGGATATTCTACCTTCTTTATAAAAAAGTATGCTACACGTCGAGATTTGTTTGTCGCAGCCTTATTTGTCTATTAATATGAAAATGCCAGGCATAACAGTGTTCTCTTTGTCATCAGATAATCACATCAATGATCAGCAAGATGTGTGGAGACAGTGTCAAAATACAAATAAGTGACAAATTTAATATGTCCACAGAGCAACATCTTAAACATATAAATTATGCTTATGACTTCTACAGAGCAATACATTACATTTAGTCTACACTTTGTTCCACTGACATTTGTGTCTGGTAAGAGGATTGCAGACATATATAAAAGGTGACGCAGATTCATATGAGCTAATGTACGGTATGAGTATGGCAAGATCAGGTGATGTTATTTCTAAAAGTTGGTCATTAAATGTAATCTGAACTCAGCTTTATGCATCTCTTTCCAGACAAGGTCATGAAAATGCTCGTTTATTTTCAAGATCCGGAGCTATGATCGCATTCCAATCCAAATACCAAGCTGAACATTTGAAAAATCAGACAGTTCATTGTAGAACTGGAAAAGCTGACAGAGCTACGGTATTTGGCACACATGCTTATGGGCACTATCAATAATGAGCGCAATTAAAATTCCTTTAAAAAAAAGTCTAAGGTCTATGTCCTTTATGGTGAGCTATCATGCTACATTTCATGTTATTTGGGAAATAATGCATAATAAAAAGCTTGTAATTAAACAGGAAACTTTGAAAGACACTTAAAAATGTATCCTGAAGCTTGGGTGAATGCACTTATTTTAAAAATCTTAAACCTAAAACTGTAATGTGAACCTAAACTGAGTCCGTCTTCAATAAAGGTTTTTATAAACAATATAACTCAACAAAATGCTGGGCAAGTGGGACTCTGTCTGCCATTTTCTTGGAATCTAGCTTATTCTTAACAAATCATGGTCATGATCATAGGCACCATTGGAGCCTGACAGCATACCACACGCTAGCATAAGAAAACACAATAAGTGTGGACACATACACACACAACTACACAGTGCGACACCTCACCTTCGAGGTCACCTGAGGTTCCCTGACACTTGATGAGTGCACTTAAATCCACAGGAGAGCTATCCTGCACTTCAAAGCCATATTTTGACGACTAAAAAAACAAAACGTCATTGCCTTTCTTTTGGAAGCCCTTTAAATTCTTGGCGTCACAGACAGATTTATCACAACTAAAAAAATACAAATGTGACATACCCTCAGTTCGAAAACACGGCAGCAGGCCCAACCTCATTGCACAATTCTTGCTGCGTTAACAGGGGTCTGCTTCCCACATCACAGACCTGGTGCTGAGTTCAGGTCTCTGTGATTGATATCTGGGGCAGTGAAGCGGGTGTTGGGGTCTCTGACTGAACGCTGGTCAGTGCAACCACAGTCGCAGTGGGGGGAAAAGATTCCTAACTCGCACGCAACACTGATAAATATAACCAGAACCTGCTCTCTTCTACTTGACTTGCATATTTAAAGGAAAATAGGTTTTGCTTCTCATGAGTAGCCAATAGTATAATGCTTGGCTTTGTAATACATAGGAATAGATGTTGTTTAGGAGACAAACAAAAATAATAAACATTACTAGAATATTTTCATACAGTTCTTTAACTGCAAATAAACTCTTTTGCAAAGGGTAAGACCATTTGGGCAAGCTACAGTACTGTCACTTCATTGCAAATTCAAGAACTTCTTCTGGAATATTTGCTTTGCCCTTACTGCTAGGTTATGGAGTAAAGCACAACACACTCCCCTCGGATCCCTGGACTCCTTGGCTCAGTAAACCACAGCTGAGTAGTGTTGCTATTTCCCCCCCACCTCTTTCCTTCTCTTCTCTCACCACCATCAAACACTCTTCCACTATGCTCCTGAAACTCACAAACTATTCTTCAGAGGGGCAGGAGTGGGGGCTGTCAGCCTGGGTGGGTTCCATGCAGCAGTAGTGAGAAAATGTACCATTATGTGTTCAGTTAAGTAACACGTCATGAAGAATTATTTGTTTATTACTATGCAACTAGTACTAAAAAACTTACAGGGGAACAAAGGTCTCTCATGTCAACATTCCTAAAGAAACACACTCTTCATACTTTTTATATTTGTATACCTTGTCAATGGCAAAGTTGTGGTTGGCACAGTTGTGCTCGATAGATAAGTTCCCCAAGATAGGATTAAGTGAAGTTGTCAAACATGTTGAATTAAACCAATTTTTTATTGTATTGTGCATTTTTGGTCGTAAGTAGGAGTGGCACATCATACAATGGTCATGATGAACTCCCCTTTGTCTAACCAGTGACATGCTTTCACACACATGCACACAGAGGGATGCATGTTCTTCTAGTAGCCTACTTCATCTATCTTGAATCACAAAAACTACTGTATGTCATTTAGTCAATAGGCAGCTCCTGATTGCCAATTACTAATTGCAATCAGTCTCCCCAAAGGCCTGTCTTGACTCCAAACTACTTCCTAATCAAATACTGTCATGGTTATAAGCACATGTGAATGGACACAGACAAACATACACAGAAAGCTAGTCGATACAGTTAAGTTGCCAAGAATAGTAACCAAATACCACAGTACATTTATCTCAATATGGGGCTTTATCCACATATTGTATAACCTATATTATTAGCTTCATTACAATACCATGTCTATACTGTACACTGGTCCCTTTGTATTAGTTAGACTGTACCTAGTAGTGCTCAAGTCATATGTTACTTTCATGTGAAAACAATTCACCCTGAGGGAAATGGTGGAAAGTGATAGATGGCAGGTAGTTTATTTGTCAGTGTGACAGTGAGGGGGTTTCCTGTTATGTGTGTCAGTAGATCAAGCTTGCTCTGAGCAGTTAATGTACTTTAGTTGAAGAGATAGGAAAGAAAGTGGATAATGCAAGTGATTGTGACATTTCCTACGACTTTTGTGAAATGCACAGAGAAACTAATCAACTATTCCCTCACTGACACACACACTAGTAACAAACATTTGTAACATACATATATAAACCCACCAAGACAAGCACACTACAGGCACTTAAAACAGAAGCCCGAGACACACACAAGCGCTTTTTCAAAACTTCCTTTACCATTTTAATGATTGCCAGATGCTAAAGGAATATCACTGGACGGAGTGAGCCTTCAGGCTGTTTGTGACTGATTTATGTAAGAATCAGCTGAGCTCATGCAATTGCACTTTTCAGACACTATTGATACCTTTCGGGAACTATGTAAAATATGACACAAAATCTAGAAAACTACTCTTCTCCCAAACTGATTTATATAGCAGTAATATTTCAAATAGCTAAAATATTACAAAGTAAACAGTCTTTGTTCTACTCATCTTTTAAAAAGCTGCGTAAGTTTAGTTTGGGAGAATATGAATAGAATATTGGTGAGACTCACGCATGCACACACACACACACACACACATTCTCACACACATTCACAGTGGGAAGTGGGGCTGGAACTGGGCTTTGGTCCAATACGGCCCTAGCCAGCACACGTACTGAGGATGCCAGCAATGAATCCCGTCACCACAGTGCCAATTGGCCTAATAATAGTGTGAATAACGAGTCTGCTATGAGGCAACATGATGAAATGTCCAGCTCAGGACCATTTCTATTGGAAGCACAAATGATGACAGGCAACATTCCATACAGTGGGAGAAGTACAGTAGTGTGTCATCTTTTCTGATAAAACTATTACAATGCACATCTTTGCCAGCAAGACAGACAGTAAGAATGTCTCAGAGGATATCTGTCTCAGACTCTATATTTACCCAGTTATCAGCAGGTAAAAACTAAGATGATGTCATTTGCTTGATTTGAATTTAAATAACTATCGTTTTAAACAACTTAAATAGACATTTGACAATGAAGGCCTCTTACCACTTCTGTCCCCCAGCAAAATGCTGTTGAACTGTATATCCAAATTGTGCCTGTTTAGAACCTTTGATGATCCTGGGGTTCTTGGTGTCAATGGTAAAACCGTCAAGGAGCCCTGGAAACACACAAAGTAAGGCAAGCACAGGCAGTTAAAAGCATGCTTGAACAGCAACTTACAGTACATTGTCGTTTTTTTAGCTTGTGTCCTGAAGTGCAGTGGAAACATTTCACAGTGGTTAAAACGAGTATGTTGGCTAAGTTACACAAACCAGAGTCAGATTTGGGAATTTATTCTGAAATAAGTTTGAGCACATCTCAGTACCGTAACCGTAACAAATCAGTATCTCAGCTGTGATTTCCTGGGTGGCAGCCAATTCCACGTAGCATCAACAGCTAGCCTAGAGAACCTCAGCCTCATGAGGGTAGGCCTCTGCTAAGCAAAGGGTGTACATTTGAAATTCGTCTCGAAGAGCAACCATACCTCTGTGGATTTGTTTTCAATAGAGAAAACCTCACATTTTATCTGGAATATCTAGGTCTTGACACCTGCCCTCCAGTGTCTCTAAGAACAACAAACACAGACGTGGAGGTCTCATGACGACACGCCAAGATGATAATCGTCTTCATCCCTCTCATCCCTGTGTAGAGCCCCTGGCATAACGTGTCTTTCTGATCTCCAGCTCCACTATAAACAGTCTTGGCCCTGAGGTATTAAGACAGTTAACCCCATGAGGTGCACATACGTATAAACATCAGAGCTGTCTGTCACCAACATTGCTATGTCAAGGGTAAGGGGGATGATTCACTGTTTTGAAGCACTGTGGACATGTAGGGTAGTAGTGCATACACTGGAATGTGTTTGTTGACTGGACATTAAGTTGCATTTGTTTAGACTACTCATACTAGATGTAGAGACCTCATAGCACTGAAAGCCTTCCACACAAACATTTTGGACTGTTATGTTATTGTAACTGCATAGCATTGATGACTGCCCATTTATGTGACACCCAACAGTCTAGCATTCAAGTATAAATCTTCACAATATACAGTAGCATTTAAAACGTTAATACTGTTCACACATTTTATCCTTCTGTCAGCGAGCTTGGAACTGTAAATCTAAAGTGTTGAGCTGAGAAACATCAATAATGGTGAGCCAGGTGCCTGTCAAACTGTTTATTTCGGATTGAACTGGAGCAAAGCTCTGTTAAGCACTGTGGTGAAATCTTGATTAGAGCATGTGGGAACTATGATTTGTGGACAAGCCTACTTCATCAAGGGAAACAAGAAATCAAAGGCAGCAAACACAACTATGGGAACTGATCAAAGCACGACCAGATTTTCTACGGTGTAGTTTCACTCTCCTTACATCCTCTGGACAATTTAACCATATGAGGAAAAAACTAATTCTTCTGGTTTAGATTAAAACGTATTTTTAGATTTGTCTTGCTGTCACCAAGTTACCCAAAAATGTCCACGATTTGGTGAGGGGATGAAAGGGATGAGATCTCCCTCTTGGCTTATGATTGTGAGAGAACACTTAATCCTCAGTCGGACTTGCTTTTGATCCATTTCACCACTCATCTATCATCTCCTAAATCTTTAGAAGAATAAAATCTCTGTTTCTGTGTCTTGGTTGTGAAAAACTGTAAATGACTGATGTCAGCTACTGTGGGCTTAATGTTTGGATTTCCATTGGTGCTGAGGCCTGCAAATTAAGAGAACATATTATATTGCAACTAAATTGTGGCCAAAAATAAACAGAACTGTATGACAGAAAATGAGCACACCTCCTAAAACTGCAAATAAAGAAGTCAAAATGGAGAGAATGAGTGTGACAACTTTAAAATGTCATTGTACTATTTAATGAGATACAGATACTTTTTAGAGAAAATGAACTACTAGGAAAGTGTTGTTGGGGCCCTTCAGGTGAGCTGTAGTGCTGTAATCTTTTATAGGTCACACAAACATGGACAATGGGTCTACCTTTTCTACGTGTAGCTCATATCCACAAAGCACAGAGAAAAAGTTCAACTCGGTCGACACTCAGGCATAGCAAGAATTGTGTATCCAAACGATTTGGGTCAGTAAGGGGTCAGATTTGTCGTGAGTTTAACCCTTTTTCTTCTTCTTTTTTTTTACCTTTACTCTTAATGCATGACTGTGCTCAACCTATGATCTTCACCTATTTGTGTCATCAATTGCCTCTGGAGAATGAAGATTTGTCACTGAACTGCTCCTCCAAAGGTTTCTTCAATTATTTTTCGATTAGTGTTCCTGGGAGTTTTTGTGTCTTCCTTGTGGGTTTAGATTGGTTAAAAGTGCTATACAAGTACAATTTGATTTGAATATTATTTGATACATTGTACTTGAGTGCCTGCATGTGTGGTAGTTTACTGCACGTTATTTAAAGAAACTGCCCAATGTGTTATTTTCCCACCTGCCAAGTGTTTAGTTGGTGGGTTTTGGCCAGTACAAGACCATGCATTATGCAATCATCACTCAAGACAAACTAAACAACTTGCCTCAGAATTAAACCTCAGAAATAGTTTGCTGAATGTTGAATGAATGAATGAATGTTGTAAACTATTCTATTCTTGTCATGAAAACCTTTGTTCATGACAGCCATGTTATGCATACCATCTAAATATTGACACAGTCCCCTTATTGCTCATTTCCTGTTGCCTAAACGGTTCACATGTCCAGCTGGTCTTTGATCTTGTCTCCATATATCCTCCTCTGGAAATCTGTTTGTGAAGAACCACAAGCGCTTGACCTAAAATAATTTGCCTCAAATCATCACTCGTAAGAACAATAAGTCAACAAGTAGATTAATTAACATGGAACCAACATTTTAAGGAAACTAACAAATGGTGCTGAAGAGCTTTCATTCTTCGGGGGAGGGGATTCTGGAAATCTTTCCCATATGTGTTTGCCTCATTTTTCCAACCAGCCGGCATCAGCACACGCAAAGAATCATGACATTGCTAGCTGGGGCATTGATTACTATCAGGCTCATTCTAGAAGCAAACAACTTCAGAGACAAAACAGCTTTGCTGTGCTATGACCAAGAGACAAAGAGTGATAAAAATTAAAGTGAGAGAGAGAGAGAGAGAGAGAGAGAGAGAGAGAGAGAGAGAGAGAGAGAGAGAGAGAGAGAGAGAGAGAGAGAGAGAGAGAGAGAGAGAGAGAGAGAGAGAGAGAGAGAGAGAGAGAGGGAGAGAGAGAATCAGAGTGGAGAAGCTCCAGTTTCCATTTCAAAACCCTAATGTGGCAGAGCAATTTAATATTCCCAGTAATATCAGCAGCTCCTAAAGCCAACGGGAGTCTTGCTGGGTTTCCTGTGTACAGGTTCTCTTGCCCAGATAAATAAACCTCAGGCCGGTGGCTGCTGGTGCTCTGCGACCCACGCCGGGCTGCCGCTGCTTTTGGCCCAGTACCAGGCAGCAGGAGCTTCACCGCAGCCTTGGGGTGGACCAGAGACACACTCCCTCAGCCAGGGGATAGATGTTAGCTGGAGTGGTTCCTCACAAAGGACATCATGGAACCTATCACTAGTCACAAGAGCTTAAAGGCATAACACGAGTTCAAGGCTTTTGAGTCTGGGTTGGACTGACTCACTTTACTCTTGTAGCTTCTATAGGCTTCTATTATTTTTTTTGTGCATTGTCTACTGTAGACTCCTCTGTAATATCAGTAAATGAAACCAGTGGATCCTTCGACTGAAAAGTCCACAGCTGTTTGTGCAACAGTATGTGAACAATTTCTTCTTTATCCCCATGCCTGGCCTCTGCGTATTTCACTGTGTCTCCTCATATCTCTCTCTCTGGACTACAACGTGAGAGAGAGAGAGAGAGAGAGAGAGAGAGAGAGAGAGAGAGAGGGAGAGAGGGAGAGAGGGAGAGAGGGAGAGAGGGAGAGAGAGTGAGGGAGAGGGAGGAAGAGAGAGAGCAGCACTAAATCTACACTAACGAGCATGGCTGTTACCCGTAACTAAGATTATGGGCTAGTGAGATTGACTGTTAAATAACTCCACATGGACATGAAGGCATCTGTCAACCACCTCCTTGCAATCAAAACCAAACTTTATGGGGGTATACCTTTAAGTGGTGGATTAATCCACATCCCAAGAAATTGGAAACTTAATGGTGTGAAGGAATTCACATCATAGCTTTTAGTTGAGGTTTGCAACTTGAATGAAAAGATGGAGCTTAGACCTATATTGGCCTGTATCTTTGGAAAGCTTATCTGAGCCTTGTTGAAAGATCCTTCACAATGGGTGAAGCTGCTCTAGGCCAAGGTAAATGTGTAGGACACACAGGGTATCTGGCACAAGATGTGACCCTCACACAGTCTTCAGCGCTGCTAAACAAGCTGTCTGACTTTACAGCCAACAAAAATCTCTCCCAGGCTTCTTCACAAATCCACCATGACTCTGCTTGAGTCAATTCCAACCAAGGTCTGTGCCAATCTGTTCTATGGTGAGTTGTCCAACAGCTGTATTGTTTGGAAGATAGTGGACAGGGTCTACTGTAAATTCTGGTTGAATTATGACAGCAAGTTATCATAATATGTTGAATTACTTTTTTAAGAACAAATAGATAAGATGGATGGATTTAGTCCTTCCTTTAGTTTTTATAGGTTGCATATTGTCTTGTTTGCCTGTCTAGTTAGTTTTGCCTTTCAGTTGAAAGACTTTCTCAATGTCTGGAAGTCCGACCCATTTAAGTTTTTATGTTTTATTTTTCTGTTCAGTCAAAAGACATTTTAAATGTCTGAAAATATGACCCATTTTCCCACCATTTTCCCACTTCCTTGGGCAGACTTGGAAAGTTTCTCTTAAAGTTGATACTCTTCCCAAAGCATAACATTGTCATAGTTACAACATACAGGAGCTACATCAATAGTATAAACTGAGGGTCCAACAATAACCTCCTCCTTGGTCTTAAGCCACTTTCTGTATTGGCCAAATAAGTAGACTGGTTACTAGACTTGATTTATGTTCAACAGGTCATTCCTCCATCTTCTGTAATACTGCCTGTGTCCACTTTGTTCCAAGAACAAATTCCAATATCAAGGCAAATATTTACTGCGGGCATTTCCTCTACTCCACCCCTAAGATAAGTGCAATATCATCAAACTTTTTCCATACAATTCATGAACTTTCCACATGAAGGTTTGTAAACACATAAACTGCACTCAGGCAGAGACTCAACCAAAGAGATGTCATTATAAGAAGACATAGGAACTGAATTACTTTCACAGAAAAGACAAATTATTGCAAATTACATTTAAATGTCTGCTAATTTCTCTTTCTCAATATATCAGTTCAATGTGAAACACTAAACACTTTGATTCTGAACAGAACGCATCACCTTTCATTTCAAGGTACACGCTTGCCCTCAATAAGAGACAGAGAAACTTCTGTTAACCCCTAGGAAATGCATCCTCCTACATCCCACACTGAGCAGAATCAGGATCTCTCAGACACAAGATGGGGTGTAGATGTGAAACTTAGATGTCAGATTATTATTTACAGTTCATGCTCTGCTTAAAATACATCATTTCATTTCCTCCCTTTACCAGTTCCCGTACAACAAAAACAAGAAAATTAAAACACTTAATTAGAAGATTTAAGACTTCTTTCTTTCATCTATTCAAATATAGATTTTCTATATTTTTTTAAATAGCATTCCATACAATGTAGCACTTCAGAACACGGTGGTGCCACAAACTCTTCCTGAATTTCTCAGAGGTGGACTACATACAAGGGATAGTAATAGTAGAAAAAACACACAAACATACTGTCTAAAGAGGCAAAGTGTTGTATGCACACACAGAAATACACACTCAGGTATACACACACACACACACACACACTTACCTGGCAGCTGGCTCCCGATCCAGAGCAACAGGAAGCAGCAGTACTCCATGTGTCAGGATGTGTGTGTGTATGTGTGTGTGTGTGTGTGTGTTGGGTGGGCTGAGGCAGAGAGAACCAGCAGCGTGCGCTGTTAAAGATCCAGCTCTGATTGACTCCACTCCCAGTCCAAACTCTAACTATATCTGGGCAGAGTAGGAGGGGACTGTTCCAGTAGAGAAAGGAGGTTCACATCGAGACAGCAGATGACAGTCTACTCTCACTCACTAACTCATCCTCTGTACTCTGCAATGTAGACAGTGACGTATACAGAGGAAACACAAAGGAAACACACTAGTGTACACTAAATGTGCTCATCTTAAATTGCTTTTCCACCCCAGCCCTGTACATAATGCCAAAACATTAAGTATATAATCACAGTACTGTAGTATATTTTGCTTTTTGTACAATTAGTTTTTACTGTAGCTACACACAATCGGCAGACACACAAGATATATTTTGTAAAGCAAAAGGTTTGTGAGTGCCTTGAATTCCTATGTGCAGAGTGCAACTATCAAGTCAATTATTAAATTATTACAATGTAAATTACATTTACATTGATTCTCAATAGGATTGCTAACACTCAACAAGCTAATGTTTTCTTTTATACATTAATCCTTGCTGCTACTTAGCCACATCTCTTAAAAGAAACTAAATGTTTTTATTTCTTGTAGCGCTGAAGCTGAGTGGTTAACACACATGGTATCATCATGTGGTGACCACACACTAACCAGTGTATTCATATGAAATGCAAATGTAGGGTTTCTTTGTTACCTCCTACCATGCTAGTTCAAACATCCATTCCCTAACTCTGATGATCTCCCTTAATGAGACTTTGCGATTGGTTCAGTAATTAATGTATCGTTAAGAAGAAATAATCTACATATAGATGTAATTGATCAACATAATACTGAGAAAAGCATGGCACAAATAAGATCCATTTCAAAAGAGCAATACAAAAAGTATTTTGGGGACCTTTTATTCACAAAATGATACACGAACACATGAGTGTGAGGTATTCTTTTTTTTACCGTCATGATGAGTTTCACAGGCACATCAGCTTCTCTGAAAGTCAGGTTCCAATGTTCTCCTCAGTCAGCCACGGTCTGGCTGACTGAGCGAGAGGACTGGCCACCATACATCATTACCTCTATGAGCACATCCTTACCTCCCTCTTGCCAGCTCAATCACGGTTTAAGACAGACAGGCAAAGCTGTCAGTGAAAGAAATGTAAAAATAAAAAAAACAATTTAAAGGCTTGGGTTCATTAAAAGATGCTTAAAAGCTCATTGGCTTTGCTCTCTCATCAGTCCTTAGTACTCATAACAGCTTGCCTCCTTGTTCCTTCTCTCTGGAATTGGGAGGGAATTTAATTTTAACTACTGCTGGTTTCCACTGTATGTGCACTCCTTATTGATGACATGTGAATCAACAGAATTGCCTAATAATACATTGAAATACCGCGATACCATGTCGTATGAGTGTACAAATCTGCTGTTTAAATATATTCCAGCATGCTGATTTGATGCTATGGGCCAAGTTCATCCAATAATTGGGGACTCTTTAGTTTGTTTTTCTTTTGGGAGGCTAAATGTGCATAAATGAATGGCATAAAGTTTGTATGCACAGAATTTATTCTGGGTTTCAATATTAAGTGATCCTTGTACTGTATTGTAATGTATTGTGTGTTGTCTTGTGTGGTGTCAGGTATGCTGTTTATGTAGTATTTTATTATGGATTGAATGTGTTTTAATACCTGTCTACAAGCAAATTTCCCCTAGTGGGATCAAAAAAATTGACTTGACTTGAATACATCTGATGCTTAGGGCCAAGTTCATCCAATACATCTGAACAGAAACTGTGAGTTAGGACATTTAGTCAAGTTTTGCTGTAGAGTGTCCCTGCCAAATGTTCAATATTCACAAAGATATAGCCTATGATCATTATACATTTAGATGTAGAAAAATATATAGCATATTCATATGTTAAATAGATACAGGAATGACAAGTTCCTACCCTCACCTATGGTCACGAACTATGGGTAGTGAACGAACGAACGAGATCGTGAATACAAGCTGCCGAAATGAGCTTTCTCCGCAGGGTGTCCGGGCTCTCCGTTAGAGATAGGGTGAGAATCTCGGTCATACGGGAGGGGCTCAGAGTAGAACCGCTGCTCCTCCGCGTCGAGAGGAGCCAGCTGAGGAGGCTCGGGCATCTGATCAGGATGCCTCCTGGACGCCTCCTTGGTGAGGTGTTCTGGGCACGTCCCACTGGGAAGGGGCCCCGGGGAAGACCCAGGACACGCTGGAGGGACTATGTCTCTCGGCTGGCCTGAGAACGCCTCGGGGTCCCCCAGGAAGAGCTGGGGGAAGTGGCCGGGGAGAGGGAAGTCTGGGCCTCCCTGCTTAGGTTGCTGCCCCCGCGACCCGACCCCCGGATAAGCGGTAGATGACGAGACGAGACGAGATGACATGTTCTGGTTTTATAACAGCAAATTGTGTTTTAGAGAGTAGTTAACTTAATGAATCATTTGCTCAGACATTCATGGAGAGCAACACTAATGACTTCACCAGGTCAGCTGATGAACGCATTTCAAGATGCTGACTTCCCCAAGCAGACCAACTAACCTACTTTAAGGGGAGGAACCATAAAATCAGCATGTCTTGAAGTCCAGTGTCCCTCGGAACAAAATATTCACAAATTGGAAAGACAACAATGGGGGTTGGTTACCGCTACAACACAGCATAAAGTGGCCTCCAAACTGTTGTTGCTACAAACTCAGAACTGAAGAGTCTTCACTGTCAGTGTAGAAGACAACATCGCAAGACAAACAATAAATCATAATGTTAAACCTACAATTAAAATGAAAGGTCCTCCGTGCAGAATAGAGACAAGATGCCAACCAAGTGTATGGGTTGGTTTGCTCCTGTCAGGGGGGGGGGGGGGGTTCTTACCCACAATTCTGCTCTGCTAACCAAAATTGCTATGTAGATATCAGGGGGGAGCTTACAGTGGTGTGACAAGTTAACTTTTTCACTACCTCTTGAGTATAGAGGCACAGAATCCCCAAGGTTAGGGTTATGTATAAATGTATAATTGTTGTCCTAACAGTTTACAACACTTCACCTTCTTGGTGGCGGCTTGACACCAAACAGCAACTGCAAGTAATTACCTCAATCACAACTGTATTATCTTCTGGTGTGGTATGTAGTTGTCCAGGGTGGGGAAAGCAGGAGCACGTCTTCTGGGATAAGAAGAAAAGCAACCAAAGCTGGCAAATCCCAGTCCCACTATCCATTACAGGTCATAATGTCATCAAGTTTGGGGCCTCAACTGCTGGTGTTTTGCTGAGCTAGTCCTGAGGGAGGGCTAAAAGCATGTGCAAGATCAAGCGTGTGACTGGACTGAAAGGGCAACCTGAAATGTACTGCATATCATTAAATTAACAATGTCACAGACACTGCCAATTTAACACTGGTGTTTTGGCCCCAGAGTCTTAGGTCAATAGCTTAAGGTTTGTTTCACTTATCCATAAAGTTTGCCACAGGGTAGGTGGAGCCTGTTTTCCTTTCTGCTGTTTTGAGAGGAGGTATCGGAAGAATTATCTAAAACATATTTTTTATTTTTTATAAATGTGCCAGTTTCTAAATACCAATTCAATTTTATTGTCATTATGGGGTATTTAATGTAAATGTATGATGGAAAATGTTATTAGAGTAAGGCTGTGATGTGACAGAATTTGACATTTAAGGGTCTCAATACTTTCCAAATAAAACAGGGTAACACAGTATAAGTGGATGTTCAGATAAAAATTGAGCAACACAGGCAAAGACACTGAGGAACTGGGGGAAACAACTGTAACTGGCACCAATGCAGTTTTTTTCTGTCCATGCTCCTATTTTGTATTTACTGTAGCTTCTGAAAAGTTTGACATTGAATATAAATTCATGAATCTCTCAGGACCTTTCTCAGCATTTGTTTTTATTTGACATATAAAACATGGACTTTCCAATAATCACTGAGGGGTCCTGCTGAGGTCCAATGTAATGAAAGACTCAAAGAGGGAAAGAATTGTCATAGGGGCAATGAAAAAGAAGCAAAGTAATATTAGCAGGACTTCAGAGCAAGAATACTCTGCCAAGATACAACACTGCCCTTCCTCATCTTCTTGCAAACTCACTGTTCAGCTCTGTTTAGTTTGTATGTACATTTAATGTGGTCTCTCACAACAACACACTAAACCAAAAAAGGCATATGTTAATTGATACAATATTGAAAGTCGTCCAGCGCTAACGCAAAAACTTGCTATATAGTGAAAAGGGCATTTTAAAATTATTAGAGAGAAGGGAAGACATTTCCAAGTCTGATTTTGTGAGTCACTCTAACTTTTCCAGATATCTGGCAGTAGTTCTTGAAGACTAAATGTGCCAGTAGCAATACTGGAAGATCTGTGGAAACTGAAGTCACACGCCACTAAATGGACAATGGAATTCAATTCGTACCGCACAAGGCTTGCAGATTCTGAATTCCTCTTTCAGCAGGTAAGACACAGAACACCTCAAACTTTAAAATGACTTCCACAGACCTACAGGGTAATTAGTTTTCACGGTCAATTCATTGTTGACCATCAATTCTACAATACAAATACATGTATTGTATCGGCAGAAAGAAATGTTTGTAACCTTCAAATTTTAACTGATCCCTGCAATCAGTAAACCTGAACGCTCGCTGCATCTCTGAGTTAGAAGCTTCCTTTCCTAACTCCCACATACGGTCAGTGATGTGCAACACATCTCACATTCCTTGCTTCAGCCAACCAATTCATAATACAATCCTGTTAGGTCATAGTTAGAGTCCTGCGGTCGAAAGTCAACTTCTGCCTCCATTATGTCTTCATCTTCTGGAAACACAGACTCCCATTTCAATGAGCTTGCTTCAGCATTCATTTGAAGGCAGATGGAAAACATGTATGTGGAGATGTTTTCTTTTTTTCTAGCTGTAGATGGAAAACCACAGTTTCTGCATGCATGATTTTGTTATGCATGTCAGCTCACGGTGATTTACGTTTTGGTAGATGTCTCAAACACCAAGCAAAGTACTAGATAAAGCCATAAGTAGGTAATGCATTAGATCTTTGATGGAGAATTTCTAAAGGAAAGCTTGTGCTCGTGGTATTTTTGGTTGTTATTGGCTTGGTAGGTTGCTTGGGAGTTAATGGACCTTTTGGTTTTCTTCAATCTGGTCGTTCTTGAGAGAATATTTACTTACTTAATAGTTATTTAATAGTTACTGGAAAAAAGGTGTCTCTCTAAGTGGATTATGGTTTCTTTAAGTGTCTGTACAGTGTTGTGAACCTGTACCAGTGTTGTGAAAACTATGTGCAACCCTCTGTTGTTAAATGTCATATAGTGAACAAATTGTATGGTAGTATGTAAATTGCCAAGATTTGAGATATTACAACATAGTTTCACATTTTGTTCTCATTTTTAAGATAATGTGTTCAGGAATCATGCACATGTTTAAATGCTGACAGGTGCATTATTATCATTTTGCAAGGTGTCTTGATATAATACTGTTGTATAAGAAGCATACATTTTGTGAGGGTTGCATTCCCATACCACTTACTGAAGTTTGAGAAAAGATTGTTAAATAAGATTGATAGTGATTGTCCTTCGGAAACTATGATAATATCCCTGTTATGTAAAGTCTTGATTGGGTGATATCATGACATAAGGGTGGAGGATAAAAAAGGTAGATAATGACCCCTTGTACCTTTGTATATGACTTTATTGATTTCCAAACCTCAACTATGGCAAATACGTCAGTCAGCAAGTAAAAATAATCACATAATTAACGTCGCAGACTTGGACAAAAAATCTGATTACTCGTTTTCCTGATTCCCCAAAAATAAGCAGAAATTGGAAAGAACACACTGTCACCTTTACAGAAATGAGATGAAATATTACTGACTGGTGCCTCACTCTCATTCTGCCAAACAGCTGTTTTCCAGAAATGCACTTGTTTAGCTGGAAATACCTACTCAGTCTTCCTTACTTTCCTTTGGTTCATACTGTTCAGTAACTTAGAAATAAGGCCTCATTCCATTGGTCAATTCTGGAAGTGCTGAGGGTCCTTGCATGTTCAGTGTCTTTCCTCTGTCAGGAGTAGCTGAATACACCTCTCGTGGTCCCTGACAGCCAAAAAATTGATCTAGTTCACTATTTAGGAGCTTTGGTCCTTTAATGCTTTCTGCTGAGCGGGAATGTCAATGTATATTCTGTATGTTATGTTGAGTTACTTCCTGGTCTGATTTCTGGAATTTTTTTCGTGTTTGAAATGTGGTATAGCCAACCATTCAAGTGCATCAATAACCAGATACCTACATCAATGTTAAATCCTTCACTTTAAAACACATAATGTCATCTACGGTAATCGCTTGTATACATTGGCTTGCGTCAGGAAAGATACTTGCTCAATTTGTGTCAAAAAGCTTAAAACCTTTCCTCTCCTTTCTCATTTGCATCAACAATTGGATGCACCCCACAATTCATCCTAGTGAGCTCAAATGAACACCGGCTGTATGTGGCATCATAAATTTAACACAAGAGTTTGTAGACAGAGAGACCTTGAGTGGTCATCCCTTATTCTGCTTTTGTCAGCTGGTTTTAATAAAAGCCACCCTGAATCCTCATTCTGTGGGGAGGGAATCCTAAATCATTATCTCTACATTTCAAACATATGACAGACTAAAGTCAGAGCTAGCGAAGCACAATGCTCCTGTGCTGCGGAAAATACAAAAAGGTTAGCCTTGGTCTTCAACCAGTATTCAGGTGAACAGAGAATGAATAAAGAATGGGAACAGAAAACAGAATGAAATGAGAACAGTCACCATATTGAAATGATTCACAGAAGCTTTATCAAATCCGTTGTCCCTCTTGAAGATTACATTCTGTACTAAAGGAGCTCTCAATGGTTTGATGGTTGTGAAAGTTCTATGACAGTACACTGACCCTTGACATTTCAAGCTTCCCGTATGGAAGAAAGGTTTCTGAAATCATTTGCTTTTGCAGCATTATAGGTTGCCAATATAAAGGTTCTATTCAGGTTCCAGAGCATTCCAGTTCTTTTATGAAGCACTAGAGCCTTAGCCTGTTAGTGTTAAGCCCAGAAGTAAGAGGCCTTGGGGAGGCCCGTGAGCTGTGTAAGCAGGGCAAAAGCCACCCTAATTTAAGAAAGAACACCAGTGTCAGAACCTTATTTAACACTAGGCTTCCACTCTCCCTTTGAGGTGAAGCGATAGACAGCCCACACAGAGACTTTTCCAAACTATTTTGACTTTTCAGAATTGACAGAGAACATTTGCAAGATGGACTCCTTGGATGGTCGATGCTTGAGGGGTAATGATTTATCAGGGTGAAAGGAGCTAATCTAGGATTTTGTCTTAATGTCCTGATTTGATTTAAATATAGCTGGAACCCATGGTTTCCTCTACTTAAACTCTATAGCATAAAAAAAATCTGTTTTCATGTCTTTAACTGCTGCCACATGTGCCTTTGTGCTGTCATTTACTGCATGTGGATTGTTTTCCAGACTCTGACTGTGTGTGTGTTTGTATCTGTGTTTGATGTGACTGTGTGTTTCTGTCTGTGTTTCTGTCTGTCAGTCTGTCTCTATCATCATTTTTCTCAGAATCTGTCCTCTCTGTGCAGCTCTCGGGTGTTCTCTGACAGTCCACACTTACATTCACATTACATTTAGTCATTTAGCAGATGCTCTTATCCAGAGCGACTTACAGTAAGTACAGGCAAGTAGGGTGAAGTGCCTTGCCCAAGGACACAACTTCATTTGGCATGTCGGGGAATTGATCCGGCAACCTTCTGATTACATCACCTGTCCTTATATCATAGGAGATTATATCACAACTCACAAATCAAATTTCCAAGGCTTTATTGGGGTACAAAAAACTGTGACAAGGTCACCAAAAGTCATGACTTGTGTGTGTGTGGGGGGGTGCCATGTGTGGAATAGTACTGTGCACTAAATGTTTCACTATGGAGCTCATCTAACCTGTCTGGGTCATGAAGAACAGTCTCACAGGGGGTTGTTTCCTAGGGAAGACAATCATAAATCAGCTTTGCTTGTGACAGGCAGGTGAAATAATAAGACTGCAGAGATATGTTGCTGGTAGGAAAAGGTGGCAGTGGGGAAACGGGACATTTCTGATAGTTAGAGTAAGAGAAAGAGAGAGATAAAGAGATAGAGGGATAAAGACGGAGACTGGACAAATGCTTTCCTGAGTTGAGCAAAATTGGAAATTCTCTACTAAACTATTCTTTGTCTGTCTTACCCATATAAAACACGTACACACAAACACACATTGGAAAATCAAGCCGGTCCTGCAGCGAAAAAACTTTATGAAACCCACTCCCCTCATAAGCCCACATCCATCTCTCCTCGGCCTCAGCTCAGACTAGCCCCCCTCCCGACTCCCCTCTTCCCCTGCCGATAGAGGAAGCGGTTTGTGTGCAGACTGTGGCTGACTGGAACATTGTGCCGGGTGCATGGGAAGCGGTAATTTGAGCCGTGGCATATTAAAAGTTCCACTTGAGTAACGGTTTCTGTGAGGAGGGATCTTGCGGTGGTCCGGTGTCGGAAGAACTGATGGGAAGCCTATCGAGAGAGTGAGAGAGAAAAAGACAGTGAAAGAAAGAGAGCAGCCTGAAGCGTGTGTTTACTCTATTAAGTAAGGTAGGAGAGTAGGACACTGCCACCTGTGTGTGGGTGGGTTGCACTGCAGTGGAAATATAGTACAAGACTATATTAGTATACAAATAACTCTTTTTGTATTTAAAAAGTTGAGTAATTTTATTATAATAATGAATGAAAACTGAATATCATCTGCAAAAAGCTCCCATCCCACATAATTATATTTCCAAGATGGTAAAATGTAAGTAATGTACTTACAATATACTCCAATGTATAACATTTGATCCAATTTTACAGTTAGTCAATAAACAAAGTTGACTTTAAACAATGCTTAGACTTCTCCATACATACCATCAGACCACAGTGTCACGCTTGGATTCACAGAGCATCAAACCTATGCCAATTACTCCAAAAGATGCAGTCCCGTCCTTCTTTGCAGTCATCTGGCATCAGTGTTCTAAAAAGCAAGTGAAAATCCCTCGGTTATCCGTCCAGTCTAAACTTCAAATGTCTCCTTATCTCCTTATCTGGGTCCTGTCTTATCATTTTTAATGAGAACAGTCTGTAAAGAGCACTCAAGCTAAGAGTCATTTCTCTGGCCTCAGTAAAAGGGCATCCAGCATAAGCTAGATTAAATATAAATAAATAAAATGGTCACTCTTTGATGTCTACTGTTTGTTACACATTATGCAAAAAAAGTTGAGAAGGACACTTGTGAGTGAGGAACAGAAGGGTAAAATTTGCTGTGGCCTCTTAAATTTTACCCTACTGTTCCTTACTCAAAAGGAAAAGGATAAAGTGCAGTGGTCTCTTCATTTTTTCCAGAGCTGTATAGTTAAGTTACTGTTGATAAAACTACATTAAATATCTTCAGAGAATTAAAACCCTGGGATAAAACTATCTGACAAAGTAGGTATAAAGATTAAGCTTGATGTTATAACACGTGAAATAATTAAAGATGTTACATAGTGTTTTTCTAAATATCATGTGATTTGTTTGAATGAATTTCAACAATCTCTTTATTAATCTTATCTTTGACAGTAACCAATCTTTGGAGTTCATGTAGAACTGATCTGTAGCCCTTTGACTCTCCTTCCAGCACATTCAGAGGTGAAACTGATCAGGTGCAAAAATCAATCTCCAATCATAGCATAGACTAAGCTTTGAAATATTATTAGTTCCAATAGGTTGAGTAATGGCATTTGGACAATGCACAATTTGTTGAGACCTCTTTTAGTTCATAAGCATAAAAATCCCAACAAACAAAGCCACGATTGTAAATAGCTGTAAAGAGGTCTAATTCACATAATAATAACAATTTGTCATCTTGTATATAAAACCACAAGAGGGCAGCATACCATAACATACATCCTGGCATTCTTAATGCAGTCAGTATTTCTGAGGTGAGAAGAGTGCATTTAAAATGCAAGCCTGGTTTCACTATGTTTAGGGAGAATAGATAGGACAAAATCACATTAGACAATGTGGCATGGCAAAAAATCACATCAAGGTCAGGTTTATTCTGTTGGAAGGCATCAATTTTGAAAATGTATTTAAAAAAAGGGTCACCCATTATAAATGTTTATTTAAATGTTTTGGGGGGAGTCACACATTCTGACGGCCGTCAGAATGGTGACCTCTGTGGTACTGGCTCTGTGATAGCTCCAAATCAGAAAATATGGTTCCAGATTAGTGTGAAGGGATGACATAACTACCCCAAACCATCGTTTGAAGATTTCACCATAACTGCTTCCAAAAGGAGTTAAAAGAGCCAACACTTTTTACAAATTGTATCAGTGTCCATGACAACTCAATTTTGAATATTTGATATTATTCCCCAGTTTAGAATATTTGATATTATTCCCCGCTATCTGACTTCAGAGAGGAAACACAAACATTGCAGATATTCTGTCTGTACTATGAAGAAACCTTCATATTCCCTTGTTGACTTGACTGAATTAAAATGTGTCTATTTACATCAACTGTGACCTCAATAGGGGAGACTAATCAGCTGATCTATCAGATTACCAATCAGGGTTTTTGTATCAACTAATTAAAAGTTTGTACAGGGTTGAATTCCAATGGGTCACACTCTGCAATGCTGTATGTACAGTACACAATCTCATGTACTACACCACTAAAAAAAATCAACAAATTGACCTCTAGCTTCTTAAAACTGCCTCAGCTTGAGATTTGCTTGACTATTTGAGAGTATATCATTTAGATTCCAGTGGACAGTCAAATGAGCTGAACCTCTGTGGTTAGATGACCAAGACATCATTGTGATCTCTCTTGAGATACTGTTGTCCTTTGGCAATTTGAGACTTTAGGAAATGCCATTGTTCCAAAGAGGAAATGCTGGTCAAGGATTTGACACTTGTCCCTGAGTGAGACTTCCTGTTTGAATATTATTGCCTGTGATGGGGTCACATTGAAACAATAGCTAGGTACAGAAATTAGATACAGACACACAGCTAAATCATGGTTATTGAGATTGAATTATGGCATGTTTATGGCATTTATTAGTGTGAGGATTTTGGATTAAAGTGTTCTGTAGCTGTGTTCCTTGAGGTTCCAAACAGTGAGTGTATGTGTCTACCTGTCTGTGCCCCCATCTCTCTCTTTATCTCTCTATTTTTATATCTCCACATCTCTCTATCTTATTACAGTAACACACACACGGACTCACAAAAACACATGAGCCGACTTGAAGCCCCATGGCACACACAGCCTGGGCACCAGACTGCGACACTGTGCCCAACTGCCACCATCCCTTCCTCTTTCCCTCCCTCCCTGCCTCCCTGCCTCCCTCCCCTCTCTGTCTGCAGTCCTCCCTGTCCTACACAGAAGCGCTATCCCTCCATTACTCCGCCCAGTCCTGCCTGTGCATCAATAAGCTCTATTAGCCCTGCCAGTAATCAGATTGGCAGAGAGAGACAGGATGAGGGTAGGGGAGGGAGAAATAGAGCAGAGGAGGATAGACTGTGTGTGTCTGCTGTGTGTGGGAGGGAGGGAGGATATGCATGCGGAGCTGTTGTAGTAACCATGCACTCCTATTACTTCACTGCAGCACTCAGCAACAGCAGCACCAGCAGCCCCAGAAGCTAGACGCCCATGCTACTTAGTACTTAGTGAGCCAGACACAGTGGTCTGCCTGTCTCTCTCTCTCTCTCTCTCTCTCTCTCTCTCTCTCTCTCTCTCTCTCTCTCTCTCTCTCTCTCTCTCTCGCTTGCTCGCTCTCTCTGTAATTCTCTCTCCGTCTCTCTCTCTGTGTCTCTCTTTCCCTGTGTGTGCTCAGCAGTGCTCCACTCCCCTGCTCCTCCTCTTCCCCTCTCGTCACTCCTGCGGCGTAGCACTCTCTACTTGAAGGGGACACCGGCCTGCTCCTCACCCACTGCCTCTGCATGACTGTCACAAAGGTGAGCACGTTTTTGATGGGGTGATGTGGTAATTATTGTGACTCATGTTGAGTTAACTGTCATGGTTGGACAGTAGATGGAGGGCAGATTAGAGTGTGTGTGTGTGTGTGATGTGTGTGTGTGTGATGTGTGTGTGTGTGTGCACAATTCTGTATATGTGAGCCGGACATTTAGTCCTGCAGTTGCAATGCAGGGCAGGATAAGGTTGGGACGGTAGTTATTTGGGGCTAGTGCTACCTAGCTAGCCTGTATGGTGCAATGTACAGTACTTATCAAGACCATATAAAGTCATTGTGGCTGTGTGTGTGTGTGAGAGAGAGAGAATAGAGAGAGAGAAAGAGAGAGGAAGAGAGAGTGTGTGTAAGCAAAAAAGGGGGAATGGCAAATGAAGGACACAACTTTCACACTGCTGGAGGTGATAGAGTTCTCCTCTGTATGGCAGCGTGCAGCACAAACAGCCACTTGGGACAGTGGTACCCATTGGATGTGCTTGTGTGTGAACATGCAAGTGCATACATTTCTGCAGTGACTGTTTTAATTCAAGCACTGTGGTTCACCTTGCATGTTAATCATTAAACTGTGCAGGGAGGATAGTGCATTATTTCAGAGATAGGAAGTAGGAGAAAGCAGATAGGATAAACTCAGTGATTAAATGCTCTAATCCAAGGATGACCGTGCTGGGAGAGAATTAATTCCAGTATCAAAGTATTCAAAGTATTGATTCTATAATGCAATGTATATGTGTGTGTAAGTGTTGTGTGAAAATAGGCAAAAATGCATTCATGAACAACTTGACTATTTAACACACACTTGTTTATGTTCATGTGGTGTGTGTCTTTTTGGTGGGGAAGCTTAGAGCCTAGAGTCAGTAGCAGGTTAAATCTTCTTAATCAGTTAAAGGAATAGACAGAGAGACAGAGAGAGAGAGAGAGAGAGAGAGAGAGAGAGAGAGAGAGAGAGAGAGAGAGAGAGAGAGAGAGAGAGAGAGAGAGAGAGAGAGGGGGGTGGGTTGGGAGAGAGTAAGCAAGATGATAGAAATAGGGAGGCTTAGAGAAATTAGCACAGCAATTCAGGACTTTGCTGAGACTTAACCTTGATCAAAATAGATCACTCACTGTAGAAAGTGGACAATTGGCTATTTACACACAAACACACACACACATACACACACTTGCAGAGAGAGAGAGAGAGAGAGAGAGAGAGAGAGAGAGAGAGAGAGAGAGAGAGAGAGAGAGAGAGAGAGAGAGAGAGAGAGAGAGAGAGAGAGAGAGAGAGAGAGACAGACAGAGACAGAGAGAGAGAGAGAGAGAGAGAGAGAGAGAGAGAGAGAGAGAGAGAGAGAGAGAGATACTTCTTCCTATGTTACAAGAGTTTTTAGATGATCATATTAGCATGAGTGGTCTCTATGGCAGTATGTATGAGTGTGTGGGTGCTGTGTGGGAAGTTGTTCTCCATGGTAAGAGTGGTGGGATGAGAGGTCAGTGTTTTCAAGGTAGCCAAGAGGCAGAGGAAAGATCAGGTCAAAGTCAAGCACTTAGACCTTTTAGAATATCAATACAATACAAACACTGCAGAGAACACTAAAGATTGCTATAGGATACGTTTTGCCATGTGCAATAAATAATACAGCTGTAATTTGCTCTATTTTTCTACCAGGTACTATTTGTCTACAACCTATGTAGATGTAAGCCTACTACTGAATAAAAATACAGCAATCCTAAAATTCTATCATTGTTATTTTAAACAACAGTGAACAGATGACCGAGCTCTCTCAAAATATAGGTACTTCAATTGAAGGTTGATTGTTCAATTTTTATAAATTTTGTATACTAAAAGGTGACACTTTCATAACACTTTTCACTCTTTGCAAGGGGTGCCACATAATAATAAATAATAATTATAATAAATTGTATTTGGAATGCACCTTTCTTGCACTCAAAAGATTACAGTACAGCAAATGTTCTATTTTATACCAATAATTCTGGAGATGACTCTGTGAAGTGGGGAGGAAAGATAGGTTTCGGTTGGAGAAAAACAGAATGAGTAGGTGGTAAAGAGTGGATAGATGAGCTGAGGTGAGAACAAGGGGTTCTGTGGGTGGGGGGAGGACTGAGGCGGAGGATGTAGAAGAGAGAGGATGTACAAGAGAGAGGGTGCATGAGAAACAGAGTAAAGGTGAAGCAATGTGTGTACGTGTGTGTGGGAGGGGGGGGGGGGTGCACTGACGGTAAGACAGTATGTTTATGGTTCTGCCTAGTGACAGAGTGTGTGTGAGTTCTGTGTGTGTGTGTAACCTTGGGGGATGCGGGACGAGGGCTAACATGCTGATGGAGCTAAACTGCCCAGAAGCCCATGGAGACAGCCCCTAAGTGATATGTGCGGAGTGTAAGTGTGATACTGTGTGCTGAGAAACCCTGCCATGGTCCACTTGCATGCACGCAGACACATACTGTACAACAGCATACACAAAGTCAATGAATTCCTTTGCACCATCTTCCCACACAAGTACACACATGCATGCTCACATTACAATGACTGTGAAATAAACACTCTGAATAATATGTTCTGTTAGGCCTTGGCAGAGTCAGAACTGAAGAGGAGAGGCCAATGGACTGATATAAAGAGAGACCAATTATAAAGGAAGGATAGAACAAGTTCATCTTGGCAAAAGTAATAATTGTAGTTGACAACAGTACCATTTTATTGAAACTCAGTATTTTAGACAAAACCAGAATGACAGGTAAAGAAACACAGTTGTGCAAAACTGAGTAACAGGATCACCTGTGAGGGGTTAATGTGTGGAAAGGGCATAGTCCTCAAAATGTACTGCACCAACAGCACCTGGGGGCAGATGAGCAAGGACATGCAGGGGAACTATGATTGGAAATAAAATGATGGAAACATTTGAAAGGAAGGAAAAACTTTTCCAATATTTGGTCTTTCTGACCCTGCTCCTGGTGAGTAATCTATGTGGTAGGTTTTTGCTCCAACCCTCATTACAACTGACCCGGAAAGAAGGGGAGTGGAGGATGGGTGGACTAGGGGACAATGGCAGGAAGATTGGCAGATTGGTTGAGTACCTGTTCCCCAGGGTACACCGCACCATGAAAGATTCATGTTTTTGTTGTGAAGTCAAGATAACCTCTCCACAGGATATAGTCCATACAGAACTAGAAGACTTCAAGGATCAGCCAGGGGTGATATGGCTAGACAAGTTTTATATTTTATATCTAAACAGGTAAGCATAACAAAATAAGTCAGATCTGTAATGCAGCCTAGGAAGACCAAGATGCCTAGTGCACCAAACTGTCTTCCGTACTAGAAACTACACCACACTGGTAGATGCAAATGATGTGTAAGTAGGTGGGTGGTATGTTCCCGACAGGATAGGGTATCTGTAGTACGGAATATTGGAACATTTAATTCAATAGACTTAATTTGCATACAGTTTATGGACAGGTGTGTGTAGGTGGAACAAATCCTTGGTGCACTGCAAAGTGTAAAATTCAAGTGCCTTTTCTATGTGTCTGTCTGAGAATCCTGAACTAGGTCTCTCACAGTAGCAGACATATTCAGCTGCTATTGAAAGAACTGTAGGAGAGCCTTGTAGCTAACAGCTGATCCCGGGATTACAAATAAACGTTGAAAATTATAAGTTTTCTGGAACAAAAAAACCAGCATTGCCCCCACATCTACAAAGGGCAATAAACTATGGTCCCTCCGTCAATTGTGGCCCTAAAATGTCCACCACCTCCCCTTCCCCCACCCCAAACCTCCCATCACTGTTTCCAGCTTGGCTTCTGAATCCATGTTGGGCCCATGGGAGTCACATAATGGCACCCGAAGGAGCGCTCAGCACAGAAAACCAACCCCTTTCAGAGGTTGAGGTCATGTGGTCTAGTCTGCCAGCTGACCTGTGAACTCTGAGGTTCCGTGGGGACTGTTGCTTGGTGGGTGGTGTGAGTAGGGATGTGATGAGAGGCATGAAGCTCTGTTTGAAATTCAAAACAGAATCCAAGCTTGGAGATCTTTATCAACTGAATAAGCCTTCAGATGCACTTGGCAGCCCTAAAGGCAGCCAGTAGAAATGACACAGAGCATTTGCCGAATATTTTGAATACCCCCTTCATTCCAATGTTTGTGTGTTGTACAGAGTAACCATGAAAATCGTTCACTTGTGGAAGGATACTTGCAGACACAGCTGCGTTCCAGGATTTGAAAGCAGGGAGGGGAGAGGGGGAAAGAGCGAGCGAGGTGTGGTGTCACTGCGTCAGAAATATCTTATTGTTCCTCCAAACACCAGTGAAACCCACCAAACCAACACTCAAGGGAGTTTGTGTAGATGGTGACAACAATTGTTTATGTCCCAGCGATTTATGGAAGGGACACACACACTCAAAGCTCTTGTGTGTTAAAGTGAGGATGTGCATACAGATGCTTTCAAAGACACACACACGCACAAATACATATACGCTGAATTGGCCTCGCTAATGATAGCTTTGCCCTAAACTGAACTGATATAACCCATAATAGCATTCAAGCACTTTCTTCATGAAACTTGTGCTTGCAAATGGAGTGTCTGCAAACAGTACAATTTAGAATAGATACACATGGTGATCTGATGTAAAGCTCACACATGGTTAGGGAAGGGCTGAAAAGGATGTTCAGAGTGTTTAAAGCAAACCTTCCATAAGTTGCACTGTTTATGTCAGCCTAAGTTACATAACAAAAAGTTATCATAAAAAATGTGCGCTCACTGAAAAATGGTGTGTTAATGAACAAAGAAAATTGATTTATGATAGTGCTGTTGTGTGTGTATACATGTGAGTGTAAACCTTTGCAACCAGCAGCTTTGCCACAAACAAAAACTGAATGCCGGCTGCAGCCCCACTCTTTGCTAAGGACTGCCTTCCCACCAACCATAAATCTTAATTGAGCCTGATTCAGAATACTGGCCATTTGTCAAGCTTAGTGTCTGCTTACACACACTGCAAGCACATTATGCTGGCGGTTGAGCCACTAGCCTAGCAACCAAAGGCTACTCACCAATATCCAAGCAATGCGCAAACTGCAGAGACTGATAACCATCATGAAAGCAAATAAAGGTTTTTATTTTGCATCGTTTCTGCGATGGGAAGTAAAGTAAAGGGATACAGAGAAAGACAAAGAGAGAAAAGGAAGGAAAGAGTGAGGAAAATAGGTAAAGAGTAGTTAGGAAAGGAAGGGAATAAAGCTAAAGAAATGCATTCACTGTGGGATAACATTCAGATCAGATGAGCTCATGGCTTGTCTGAAAGCTACCTCATTCTTTCTGTGTGGTGTATGTGTGTGTGTGTGTGTGTGTGTGTGCTTGCACGCTTGTGTAGGAGAGAAAAAGAATGTGAAAGAGACTGTCCAGACAGATTTTATATTCTGTTGTAAAAATCTGTTCAGCGTAGTATATTTCAATATTCCACCACAGAGTAGGATTTTTCCCATATGAATGTGTGAGGTTACTCACACATTCATATATTTGTTTACCAATAAATTGAGCTGTAATGGTGCCCACCAAAATGATTCTAATTGAGCAACATGGCCAATAAAAAGTTTCAAACATAAAGGGAAGCACTCTCTTTTTCAAAAGACTGCAGTTCTTTGTAATCATTTTGTATTGCCCAATGGAACCTGCTTTGGGAAAAAGGGAGTATGTCATTTATAAATATCTCTGTGTGTAAAAGAAGTACTGAGGAGAAAGTGGCAGCTTTACGACCATCCCATTTCCCATCCAGCTGAGATTCCAGGCTCATCCTGGGATGAAGAGCGAGCGTGTGTATGTGTGTAAATGTGTGTTTGTGTCTGTATCTGTCCAACACTGTCTCTACAGACCACCAATAAGCATCTACAGTACAGTGTTGCGCTGTTTGCTTGTGTCTCCTCAGGTAGTTCCCTCTCTCCTCTCTTGTTTTATCTTTATTTTAGTCTCCATGCTTCCCTTTCATGTCTTTGTTTGTCACTGTCTTTAACTCAGCTTTTTCTCATCTTCATAATTTGTCTGTCTCTGTATCTCTAGTCCGCTACAATTCAATTAATTTCATTCTCTCTCTTTCTCTCTACCTCGGTTCCTTATTTCTCTCACTCCATGGATCCTAAAGCTCCAGTCAATCATCATTATAAATAATAAATGATCAGTGATAGAGGATGCCCTCTACCAGGGCAGCTCCACTCAGTGAGAAATGGAAGACTGTAGTCTATGGACCACTATTGAGTAGATTCAGGATGTGGCTTGTTTTGAGATATCAGCCACTTTATGAAGATGATTTACTTGAAAGCATGTCGCAAATGAGCAGGTAAATACAAAACCCTACATGGCCCTGTCATATAAACCTATAATATCAAGCTACCTTCAGAAATGTGCTATATTTCACAAGTTATTGTAGAGGACTTGCCCAAAAACTTTGAGCTCGATGGAAAATAATGAGCTGCGTTTGTTAGCATCTTCCAAAAAGTATCTACTGCAGCCAGGCAAAAGCTCTGATTTTATTATAACCAGAACTGTTGTTTCAGTATCTAACTTTGGTATCTTCACTATTGCTGATGATGACATCCAAATGGAAAAAATGAGAGTAAGCATCTGCTAAACTCATCTGGATGGTTTATATACCCTTTTTTGGGGGGATCTTTTTCCACCTTAATTTATTGATCGGAATCTGGTGGAATTGCACAATTCCCAGTTCCGGGATATATTCTGAGAGTGATACATCTGAAAGCTGTTCTCTGGGACTCTGAAGGAAAATGCTAAATGGTGCAGTAAGTGAGGAAGAAAGCCACCTGGACTCTTTATGAAAGATATGGAGGAAGACAGATTCAGGCTTTTATTGAGGCCATTATTTTGAGCTTTGATCCACGGGTTCTTTGTTATTCAACCAGGTTGGCTCCCAATTGTTTTGTAAGGTTTACTGGTCATGGGATCGATTGTGTTACTACAGTCCAGTATTGTGCAGTTTTTTGAAACCAGCTATTTGGTAAATGGGGCTGGAGATGAGCATGCGCTATAGAGAAAGCGGTGAGGAGTGGGTTGTCTGCAGAGAGGGTGATACATAACGGCCACATCTCCCATCCATCGAGGAAGACACAGGGGGTCATAGTCTGCAGTGAAAATGGTTATCATCTTCATACATTCATTGTCAGGTTGTGTTTAAATAATGAAAGCGTTTAACTTGAAGAAATGCAAAACACAATACCACAGCACTTGGACAATGTTTGGACCCATTCATTTTGTGGTAATGGGATGTGAAAGAGACGTGGATTATGTTGTATCCTACCCCCCTTTTCTCATTAATGACATTATATTACTTTCGTATTCCAAAGACTTCCTATTAATTTCTGCCATCTGGCTTCCCAACACTATGCCTAGGGTGACACAGTGGCGATGCCTGTCACAAAACATGGCGCAAAGACAGTAGAAGGCAAGAAAAGGTGAAAAGAGTATACATAATCATGCCTTATTTACATATGAATGGCCCAGCTTCTGGAGTAAACAACAGTATTTCCTCTGCTTTGACTGAAAATGAATGTTCAATCCAAGTACATTTTCTCATATGCCCCCCCAAAAAATTGTGTTATCTGTGTAATTTGATATGAAGATTAAGAGAAATTGCAAACAAAGCCCCAGCGTTTGGGCAACACTTTGGATGGGTGTATGATGGTTATGTGAGGACACAAGCATTTTTACTGTGTTATACTTTATGCAAAGAGAAGTACCGAGTTTCACTGAGTGACGACAGCCAGGAGCTGCCAGCTAAGAGGCAGCTGGGACTGCATTCCAGCCCAGTGCTTCTTGTCCCTGGGAGCAGCGAGTTAGAGATTTCACTGGGTGTGCATCTGTGCCGGGAGAAAATAGTCCCAGTATGTAACTTTTTCTCCCTCCCCTGTGTCATGAAACCAACCCCTACAAGTAATCACTAGTGAACACTGTACACAGGGTTTTCAAACTTCACACGAGACGATTTTCCCCCTGTGGGATGAGTTCCATCTGTGTCACTTTAAATCTGTCATGTAGGGTTCCGCAGGGAAAAATGTTAGGGGCCAGGAGTTTGTAGATTGGCAGCAGTACTGTAGGTTGAAAACAGATGTTTTGAACCGATTTCGATTTGTCAGTGTGTTAATGTGGATGGCATTCTATGGCTTTTCAATATAAACTGAAAGTTGAGGTGAAATAGTTATTAAATCTAATAGTTGATGCAAAATGTTACCTTTGCAGAAGGTCATTGAGAGTAAACCATTTTTTTATAGCCAGCATTGGATGGAGATTTCTGGGCGGAAAGCCATTTTTTATGTTACCAAGTTATCTAACTTATTCCACCATCTTGGGAACATGTGTTGGCCCAATTTTTCATCCAGATTAGTTTTACCACTTTTAAAACTTAACATAGGATTTGACCTTGCCAGACCTACACTGTCAAGCCCTGATGTCTGGACAGACTGCTAGCCAGGTGCTACTTTGCTGACACAGATCCCAGTTTTTTGTGTGTCTACATCCTGCCTGCCTCTTGTCAACTAAGGTAGGATAATACACAAGTAATCCTACTGACAAAGAGAGACAGAGCTGGGAATCTGAACCTGACGAATAAGGGTATGATTCCACCCCGTCAGGGGAAACAAATATTTTGGGGTTGTGGTTGGGGGAAATGCTGAGGGAAGGAGCTTAGCGGTTGCACAAAAGCACTTTGTCATACTGTACACATACTCAGTAAACTAATTGTCTGTTGGTAACCTGCACGTTGTGACCATTCAAGGTCACAATTTGTAATGAGCCCAACAGTGGGCTAGTATAAATCCTCATTTGCCCATATGACCTGCCTGCTGCATTTAAGTCTGTCTACAGACAGTCATGCTGAGACAAAAATGAATAAGAACACATATGGCCAATAAACATAAAGTTTATTCACTATAATAATATTTATTCAATACATAATTAATGAATGAATTGGCTATCTGCTATCTGTTATCTGCTACTTATCTGGAACAGCAGTCTCGCCAGAGTCATGTATGGAAGAAAAATAGAAACTAGTACCTACATTAGTTTAACACCCAGTTATGTGCCCAGCTGTTGGACCTTTTTAAGGTAAACAGTTCATGCAGGAGGTGGTATAAATATAATTTTATCACCATGGCAGCTTAGTTAGATTGTGATCTGGATGCAATCCCCTAACTGACGCAAACAAGAGAACACAAACAGGAGGTGCTGCCATTGATCCACATTACTTCCACTTTAGCCTGACTCTCTAGACCTCCAGCCAGATCAGACACCCCTTAGACTTTCTGTTTTCTAAGAAAATGGTTAATGTTTGTTTAATGCAAATCTCAGTACCTGCGCAACAACTCCCCTGCTAGCGTCTAAGCCAACACAGCTCAGGAAACACCTTGTGTATCAAGCATATTTTAAGTACTCCAAAGACAAAAGTCAAATGGGAGAGGAGTCCATAGTGAATTTCAATGAATGTTCTAAACTTAAACATTCCTATCTCAAGAGAGTAGTAAGGAAAAAACAGGACATACAAAATATTTGACCTTGAAATTATAGGACTCTGTATGTTTGTGAAATACAATGGCATTCAATCAATAAAGAAGATCAATTTAACAGCCTGGAAACATGTTCATGATGAGTGACCCACAATAAACCAACCACACACTATGGAACTAATCATGGTTGCTGATCATTTTCCATTTACTTTGACTGAGAAAATGTATGTTGATAACAACGTCTTGCAAAATGTTAATATAGTGCACCCAGTCACTTTCTCAATATAATCTCAATGTGTCACCACATACCACCCAAACATTGTTTGAAATAACCCTGAAGGTGCTTGCCAAATGAACACACAAAGAGCGAGTATTAGCATACTAACCATGTGGTTTGTTTTGGGTAAAGAATGCTCGCCTGACCGACTGAGGTCATTTAAAATAGGTCAAATTCACGGTGCACCAATCTTTACATGCCCTGTGTCAGTTCAAATGAGGCATTACGAGTATACAACACGAGGAGGGGACAGCTGTTCATGGATTTTTGGCTCACAATGATGACATGCGTGAGTGTGCATGGATGCATGTGTGTTTGTGATAAACCTCCCATCCCCATAATAAAGCAGCTTTTCAGCAGTTTAACTCAGACTGACAACACTTAGGAAATACATCCGCTCTGTCGCACTACCAAGCTGGTAAGAAACCCCCTTAAGCAATTGTTGCTGTGTGTTGGAACCTTACCTTGGTTGGAAAACCTATTAAGAGTCTCTTTTTCACACCCCCTATAATTAACTAAACAGTAACATCTGGAGTTCAAGACCTACTAGCTCTGCTGTTAAAAAACAAGCGATTGTCCACCTAGTTGGTAGCTGTTGTCTGGGTGTGTCATAATTGACACAATCTGTTCCCCTCTCTTAGCATTTCACTTTATACTTGCCTTTATTTACTTGTAGGCTATCATAAAAACTCATCACAACCCCAGATTTCTTTTTATATGGAAGGCTTAACAAAGATCTTGGCATAACCTAAACCAGTAAACACTTTTTCACTTTGTCTGTTTGTAGTGTAACTGGCTTCTTACAGTTTGAAAACAAATGTTTTGGTACTGTAGAGGGGACCTTGGTAGACTGCCTAAGGACAGTGGGAGTCGGCCTAAAGAGATCAAAGGAAACAGACTGATCAGCCTAATACAACGTTGATTTATGTGATGTCGCTACTGAAGTAAAGAAATTGTATGAGGTAACTGCGTTAGGATATACAGCTGACCAGAAATAAGCCTGTTTCATCAAGGCTGATTTGCTTTGAGCTGTTGTTTGTTGGTGCATTGCTGGTGTCTGTCTGTCTGTCTGTCTGTCTGTCTGTCCAGGGAGGTTGGGTGTATGTACTAAGATAATATTTAGGGTGGTGTATTTGCAAGATTGGTTCAAAGTTGATTGATTTATTGACCAATTGATCCCGTGTATACTACTTTGAAAAACTCTGGAAGCTTGGTTTCAGAAAACCCTGAAATCCGTATTCAGAAGATGGCGGTACAGTAACAGTGCGATCCCCGTGGTCAAGCCCAGAAAGAGAGTTCAAGCTGGGCTCAAGTCTGCGGTGTCTGAGGCCCCCTTCCTTCCTTGTTTCCTCTATCTCCCCTCTTTTCTCTCTCCAGCTCTTGCAAAAACCAACACAGCCATGGTTGGCCATTGACACAGACAGTCAAGAATGTCTGGCACATGAAAATCCCAACTACACTTTCCTTGACAGCCTAAAGTCTCCTCCAATTTGGAAATAGGATCCTTTTGCTCCAGGTCTGTAACAGAGAAGAGTGACAATGGAATATGTGAACTAGCCCACTGAGTAGCTTTTAAGATAAGAGGATGAATAAGGAAACTGTTAAGGGTTGTTGAAATTACAGGATGTTCACTTCACTTAACGGATGTTAAGTGATGTTTGAAGTCCAACCCTTTTCAGGACCTGTTTAAGTCATTGATTCATGTAAATGAGAAAATGATTCAATGAAACTATGAAATGTAAAAATGTACTTAAAAACCATGACAAGGTGGAAATCACTTGTTGATTTTATTAAACATGCCCTATACTTTTACAAAAGAATAGGGAGGTTGTTTTACCACCAGGATGGATATAAACAATGTTTATGAAGGACCTTCCCCCTCTCCCGTGCCAGATGATAGTGCCATCTGTGAGGCTTTAGCTACTTGGACCAATGGCCACAGGGATTTCATTTCATACCAGGTGATCCCTGGTTACTTACAGTAGACTGCATCATGGTTGGCAAGGTGTTGACAAGTGAGAGGAGGCAATCTCAATGTGAGCAGCTTGCTTCTTGTGGTCCATAATTAAACCCTGTATCCTTGCTGGCACTGTTTACCATACTACATTTAGCACTGTAAAGCCTCAAATTATTACACAGTATTTGTCCAATGTCCCTTGAAAACTCCAATATTTCTGTCTATAAGACGGAGGTCTCAGCAGGCGTTCAAGTGCAGTTAATTGACAGAGAGGAGAAAAGCTGAGTCATAGTCCAGTGGCATCTGTCATTTAAGGTTGCCTGCCTTCTCCCCACGTACACATTGTCCATCCTCCTCCAGCGCTTCTCCCTCCCTACCTTTATATAGTCCATCTGTTTCAGTCTCCCCCCCCCCCCTTTTTTCTCCTTTCCCATACCCTGAACACTAATGACCTCAGCCGACCATGCAGGGAAGAAAAACAACTCCCTCAGGTCAACTCTTATTCAATCAGATAAACAACAGGACCAGGCCTGAATCGGCATCAACGGAAGCTACTACAAATCTGTGCAAGTGTGCTTGAGCTTGTTGTACGTGTGCGGAGGCGGTACGTCGTGAGTATGAATACACGTCTTTGCGAGGTAGTTGAGGGAGTGTAAAGTATATGTGAATATGAATGTGTGTAAAAGCAGTAGACAGCATGTGCTTGTGCATACACTTGAAAAGTGAGAGGCCCTTGTTTATGTTTTAGAACCAGGGATTGTCATTACAGTTCTGTCCTTCACCCTGTCACACACTGTTCCACTCTTATAAAGACTTTGTTCCTCAATCTTGGCTCCTTTGATTTCAGTGAAGCCTATCCAAACAAAAGTGTACTATCTACAAGGAGATTTTGTTTTGGTGATCTCAAGGGTTCTCTTTTTCATCTCATGTTGCAGTTGATCTTATCTTCTTCTGGACTACAGACAGATGTGTTTGTGTCTGTCTGTCACAGTTTCGACCAGGCCTTCTGTAGCTTGTCTGTGGTGTGGTGTGGTCAGGATGAGACTCCACTGTTTTGCTTTTATTGTCTCCCTTAATTTCCTTTATACCGTTCGCTCTCTCTTCCTTCTTCTCTCTCTCTTCCTTCTTCTTTCTCTCTTTCCTTCTGTCTCACTCTTTCTACTCTTCTCCTTTTCTCTTTAACTCTGTCTCTATGCCCTTGATATCGTGATGATACCATCTGTTTTCCCTTGCTCTCTCTCTGTTTTTCTTTTTGTCTTTCTCTTTCTATGCGTCTCTCATAGATGCAGAGAGACAGAAACATGTGTCCCATCCAGCTCACCTGTTCTAAAACTCCTTTTCTTTCTCTCTCTCTTTCTCCCCTCCCCCTGTCATTGCAGCCCATCTCAGTATGCTCCAAAAAGCAGGAGGCAGGAAATCCTGTGAGACACAGACAGGCACATAGGGCATTATTAATTTAGACCATTCCCCTGGCTTTTTGGATGACTGACCTGATATGTGCTTCTGACAAAATGGGTCTACTTTGTAACTGGAGGGAAAGAAAGAACGAAAGGAAGAGAGATGTAAAGGACACATGGAGAATGTTGTGTATTTAATTGTGTTTTCATGTGGATACACGTGACCATCTTTTTTACTTCTGTACTTAATTGAAACAGTCCTTGTCACACATCGACTCTACAAATAGCATAGTATCTTGCAAATGTCCCTAAGTAAATATCATGTACGGAATAATACTCGAAGAACTATCTATATTTGCCCTCTGAGATCGGGAACACATACCTGGACACTCTTAACTCAATCCTGCTTGCACCAATAGCTGTTTAAGTGCTTTCCTTTCCCCTTTGTGTCTTACTGTGTGTTTGTGTGTGCGTGTGTTTTTCTGTGTGGGCTGTCTGCCTGAGAGCAACCATTACTAGACCTTCTCCAGCTCCTGTCATTATCGCCGAATCACATCCTGCCATAACATACTTGGCCCTTAAGCCACGCACAAACACAGACAGTATGTACAAACACATCCGTTACACTGACAACATCTCCAAAAACCTGCCTTCTCTGTAACCAGGAAAAGCTTAGTGAGAACTGCCCCGATTTTGCATTAACATCCTATTGCATTAATATCCTATTGCATTAACATCCTATTGCATTAACATCCTATTGCATTAACATCCTATTGCATTAACATCCTATTGCATTAACATCCTATTGCATTAACATCCTATTGCATTAACATCCTATTGCAAACAATTTGTACTGTGATGTATTTAGTGTATAACAAGAAGATATGCAGTTCTGCTGTTATGAAAGCTATTGTTGTCTTACGTACTTACTTCATCGCAGTATCAGCTGGGCATCAGAGACCAGGAAGAAGCCCACCAGGAGTTTATTATACATGCCACATGTGGAGGTCCAGGAAGATATTTACTTGGGTCCCAACAAAACACTTAAAACAGTCCAAAGCAAACAAAATAAGGGAAACCACAAACAGGAAAAGATCTACCAAAGTACCACAGTCTAGTACCACACAGCCACCGCTCGCTCATCCAGGCCCAGGCTCCACCCCAGCATCCTCAGAAGCAGCCCCTTCTGCCTTGACAACCAATTTAATTAATGCAATCAATATTATAACATAAGCAAAATAAACATCCAAAATGAACTCCATAAATTATTATTTCCAAGATGTAACTGAAGGGTACTGAGTACATGCATTACTCTGTAAAATTTAGCTTTTCACCCCCCCCCCCATCCTCCTCTTCCTCATCTTTTATAGCTGCACAAAGTCATTCTTGCAGTGACACTCAAGGCCCAATAAAGAATATTTTCTTGGATATTGTGGTCTACACAGAGAGAAGCATGTGGGGTATCCAAAAGAACCAGTGGGGTATTTATATTTGCCAAATTGACAGAAATACAGTATCACATCATTGAATGTCAATGAATGATATCAATGAATATCAATGAATCTCAAGCCCAGGGAACTGTTAATAGCCACTAGCAGCCTCACAAAGACAAGGCACAGTGAGTGACTGTCACCCCATGGTTTCCCTTTCAGCCATTTTTCCAGTTTCCGCTGGTCCAGCTTCCTCCCAATTGTCATAAGAATTTGCATATTGGAATCAGTTGGGGTTTGAATCATTTTTGTTTCTTGATTTTCAAAGATGAATGCTGTCAATTTTTCAGGAAGTGGTTGAGTGTGCACTTGGGCTGGAACAAACAATGTGTCATTGACTATTGCTGGGTGATACTTAAGAAGTCGTCTGCATACTGTATATTTGATTTAAGATTTATGTGAAACTTGTCAGGCATTTGGACACCAATGCTCTTTGGTTCCTGAATGGCTCATAGCAGAAACTGTTACTTTTGTGCTTTGAAAATAGCATCCCTCTATTTGGCAGTGAGTTAGATTCACTGCATTATGATGAGAGAAATAAGAGGTCAAAAAGAAAAGAGAGAAGAGAGAGAGAAAGACAGAGGGGGAAAAGCAGACATAGGCTGTAAAAGATCAACAGTGACTGCAGGCAAGGTGTGGAAAACTCAATAAACACAGTACAGACCACTCTCTGGAGTGCTCTGCCCTAGAGCCAGTTACACATACATAGATACACAAGCCCAATCACACAGTCACACACAATCACACATAAACACAGCTCCCTCCTTACAAGAAGAAGGGCAGACACAAGCCTTACTCTCCACCTGCAGGGTTTCTGAATACAGCTACACTGGGCCGTTCACCTAAGGCCTTCCAATCCATTTTTCCTTACAGATCTCACAGAGGAATCAAACATAAAATACCCGACAGTGCAGGATTGCCTTGGAGTCCAGATTTAACACAATACCTGCTCCAGTATAGCATAACCTTTCTGATAGACATTTTCATCACAAAGTCAACCTTCCGGGACCATTGAGCACAGGGCTTTTTATTGGACATGGGTCCAATGTTGCATCTAGTGTTCAAAACAATCACAATAAGTTTTTAGCCCTTTAAATAAATATTGCATATGTGGAGGTGGATGTTGTTTTTGTGTGTAAAAATACACTATTTGTCTGTCAATGATGGGAAAAGCACTAAAGTTGTTCCTGTTCACGATCCATTGTTGAGTAACAACGTGAAATCACATGGGTTTGTTATTGGAAAGAGATTAATCTGTTCAGGCAAGAGGTGTGATCTGATATTTATAGTTTCAAATTACAGTGGCGCAATGGTAAAATAAGAGCAACCACTACTAATTGATTTAGGTCTAAATTAAGTGTTTGCTAAATTCCAGGCATCTTCTAGACATGGTGATAGTAGAGGATAAGAATCATGAATGGTTTTCGTCTACAAATAAGACTAAAACCTTTTTGGATCAAGATGGAAGAATGCTACAAATTAAATATCTTGGGTATAATTCTGTAGTTTCACTATTAAACACAGCCGTTGTAGGTCATACTTTTTCTTGCTGTATTAACTTGGTCCAATTGCTGATTGTTGTGAAACCATGCAGTTTAGGAGTAATTCCTTTATGAAGAACTGCTCATGGAGGAAGGAGGAGGAGTGGTGAAGCCTTAGGCAGAAGAAGAGTGGAGGGAGGATGAGAGGCGGAGAGATGGAGGGAACTGCAGGGGGTTCTGGGTATCTGCCAGGAGGGTCTTGTGATTCTTAGGCGGTGGTGTGTGTGTGTGTGTGTGTGTGTGTGTGTGTGTGTGTGTGTGTGTGTGTGTGGAAGAGGGGGGGACGAGGTCACTGAGGCTTCTGTGTCCAAATGGACTTAACATTTTGCACTGGCATTTGGGGCTGAACAGAGGAAGCACACGAATTCCCAAAAAACTTACTCTAACTGTAAACATTAACATGTCACACACACAAATGCATACAGTAAGAATTCAGAACACAAAATAGTATGTCCTGCTTGACGGTTTAGAGTATGAAGACTCCACCTTATTGAAACAGAACATGGGGACCTTTAATTCAATTACTTTGCTTGACTTGGTTTGCTTTGGCCTTTGTTCTCCCAAAACCAGCACAGATGATGCACTGATATTATAATGCCTGGTGCATTGTTTTCAGTCTGGCGCATAAACAACCAGAAAACTACTGAGAAGGCTCTCTCACAAACTCTCTTTCTGAAGCAATATCCCAAGGCAGTAACAGCAAGATTGCACTCCCTACCCTAGACTCAAGTGTGTATCCTGAATTGTCAGCTTAGTATTGCTGATGTGCTAATCAGGCACATTTAACATAATGCTATGTTGGAAAAATGTATCTACCTATCTATCTAAGAATGTTGACTAAAATGTGAACATATTGTTGGAACCAATTCCCTAGTTCTCTACACACGTTTTGTTACAGTGCACAGACTAAATATTGACTGCACGGTCGAGATAATACGTCTTTGGTACAACCTCCAACAGAAGGAAACCATCGGACATACAGGATGAGGACCAGACTCCAGGATACAAGTGTTGTCTGATGGTGGAGAGAAAATGTGTTTTGTTTGGTCAAATCTGTTTAAGACCAAACAAGAGTTGTTGTGAAGAGAGAGAGAGCGAGAGAGCGAGAGAGAGAGAGAGAGAGAGAGAGAGAGAGAGAGAGAGAGAGAGAGAGAGAGAGAGAGAGAGAGAGAGAGAGAGAGAGAGAGAGAGAGATGGTTTAGCCCAGGCCACAGCAAGGAGATTGCCTTGAAGGCCAGAGGACAATACTTTAACTCCAGCAGAGCTGTTTTCATCTGGACGGGTGTACAGTAGGGCTGGAGGGTGGGAGGGGTAGCCGACGTCAGTGGGAAAAGAAGAGGAGGACTTGAGGGAAGTGGGGGCAGAGGGGAGGGGATGAGAGTGAAAAAAGAGAGAGAGACAGACAGAGAGGAAAAGCAAGCCAGCAGACTCAGTGAATATGCAGAGAGAAGCTGAGAGATACTGGCAGCTCTCTGAGGGAGGCTGTTAGTAACCTGAGAAGGGCTTGACCAACAGTGGCTAAATTGTGTCATCACACTGTATAAACAACACTAAGGTAAGATCATGCTTTCACTAGAGGGATAACTATCCAGTGTGTTTGCATGGGAGAGCTGCTCTGATATGGGTGGTATGTGCTCAGGGGAGCTTGTCTTGTCCTTACAACTCTACCAAAGTGATGAAGTAAAGTAAGTTGTGGCTAAGGCTTAAAATGTGTGAAAGATGGCTTAGCAGCCAGGGAGCTAGCATCAAGGGAGCTAGCATCAAGCCAGCCGGACATCAGATGCTAGCCTTCCCTCTGTCAGGGGGAACTGCTGGATTTATGGGGTTGTAGTGCTGTTTGCCTAGACAGAAGAAGAGATGTGTACCATAGAATGTCCTTCAGACTGAAGTTTGAAAAAGCTTCTGGATGGGAGAGACTGGAACAAAGCTTTGAGTTTAACTGAGGGACTGCTGCTCCACTAGGCTGCTGACAGTGTTCCATGTACACTTGCACACACACACACACACACACACACACACACACACACACACGCACACACACACACACACACACATATGGACAGTTCCTCCATGTCACAAGCCCGTAACAAATGAATGGGTGTCCTTGTAGAAAGGGCTCAGTGTAATGCCAGGGTGTCTTTCTCTAACTGCACCCTACGGCCCCTCTTAGCTACCCCTCTGTTCCATATTCAGCAGGCCATATGAATGCTCTAACTTCCAAGATGGGTTCAGAGCAATGTGTTTACTCACCCATCTACTCTCTTGATGTTAGGGATGTTAGGGGATGTTTGGGATGTTATAATGGCAAAATCATTGAGCTGAATGGGTAAATTATTGTGCACAAATCTAAGTAACTCTTTGCTACAGGTACTACAATATAAAGTGTACAATACATCAAATCTACAAACAAATAGCTTATCTGTGCTTCTTGTGCTTATAGTATATCTGATATAGGGTGAAGGTTGTATCTGTCAGCTGAGAAGCTTTTATAGTGCTGTGATGGCTCTCTGTGAATGTAATGGAATGTACTAGATCAATACTGCATGACTCCACCCCATTTAGTGAAAGTGTAAAGTAGAACAGAGTAGAGTTGCCATGATCGGTGTTACCAACATACATCTTAGTGTACTAGATCTTGGTAAGGACTAGCATATCCTTGATTTGCCCCATAAGGACCTGGCTACATACAGTACTCTGAGCTGGCCCACGTGAGCATGGTTGTGCCAATGGTACTGCATGCCAGACCAATCAACGGTATTGGAGTCCAGATCAGACAACAGGAAGAGGCCATTGGCATCTGGGTCTCAGAATGTCTGTGGTAGCATACACACTACCCATTACTGTCCTCCCTTCTAACAATGGTGGATTGAGGTTGGGGTGATGTCATCTCACCACATGGCCAATGATCGAAAAAGCGTTGTGCATTCCCTAGCTCAAGCACTCAATCTTGAATGCAAAAGTCTCTCATTGGTTTCTTTCAAGAGAACCATGATATAGAGTTGGACATTTCCCCACCCCAATTCCAATGTTTAGCATGAAGTGAAAAAGACAAAGACTTAAAATAATTCAACTGTAAAATGGTAGTTTCAAGCTACTTGTTTTTCACCCAGTTCCTCAATTATGGTCTGGTTTAGTGTGACCTTGGAGATTTCTATCTTATGCCACAAACCAGGAATTCAATCAATACATTCTTGTGGGGAACATCAAACAAAATGAGCAGTTTGAACCACAGCAAGTTTTGTGACAGAGTTAACCACTTCCTCCCTTTGTGGAATGACTGGAACCTTTTTAAATAGGGTTGATTCACTGATTTACAAGAATTTTGGCACCTAACCAACTAACAGTATCAAAGACTGGACATGTTAACTGTATTTGTTACAGATGAGTCATTTTACTGGAACCACCTACTTGTGATTTCAGACAAAAAAAATGAATAGCCTGCATTGCCAACTTGAAAACTCTGAAACAAAATATCAGTACAGCACATCCAGTTTTTGATATTTGACAGTGCAGAAGTTTCACTCCTGTGACTAACATGAGATGTGATTCCCCACCTCCTCCATCTGAATGTCATATCTTGTCAGTACAGATTGGCTCAAGTTCTTTATGATTATGGGGGTGTTGGCACTAGAATGTATTATCCAAAGGAAGTTCATGGACTAGACAGATGAACTGTGCATTAATTGTATAGTAGTACATTTATTGCAGTTTTTGGTACAAGCAGTTTAAGACCAATCTCATTCAAACAGGATGATTCTCAAAGATATATGTCTGGATTGATACATGTTCGAATAAAAATACAAGGTTTGTTGATTGCTGAACCATAGCTTTGTTCCATGAGGGGGTGGCAGTGAGAACTGGGTGTCAGCAATGCTGATTCCAGTATTTCTTACCAATGTTGACATCCCCCAATCACATTCTTACCTAATTTAATATGACGTAATGTTTCCCACCACAGATGAATAACTTCATCATCTTGAAAGGCTTAATGCCAGCCTTGCAGTTTCTTCTGCATAAAGTCTTGAATGCCTGTCTGTTAACCTTCTTTTAGGTTATACTGTGACACTTTACTGCATCTTTCTGTGTTAAGGTACTGGGAAAAGATTGAACAAAGATTCAACATTTAAATCAAAACGTAATTTTATTTTCTCCCCTCACCAGATGTCATGGCGTCCAACATACCGGAGCTCCAAGTTTCGGAACGTTTATGGCAAGGTTGCCAATCGGGAGCACTGCTTCGACGGCATTCCCATCACCAAGAACGTCCATGACAACCACTTCTGTGCCGTCAACGCCAAGTTCCTGGCCATTGTCACAGAGAGCTCTGGCGGAGGGTCCTTTATCATTATCCCTGTCTCTCAGGTAATCAGCGTAGCAGGTTCACTGTTCAGATGTTGGTTCATTGGGTATGAACTCTCAAATACAGTGTGTTTTATGATAGGGAGTAGCCTAATACATTCAATAATATATTTATACACAGAAAGGCACTGTAGAAAACATATTCCACTGCAACGTTTTAGTTTGATCATTACGCAAAATCCACATAGCTATTTCCTTTATATTTCACAATGTGATAGGCCCCCTACAACTGTCATAGTCTTCTATACATGATCTAATGCAATATCAAGTAACTGAAACAGTAAATCATCAGTCATTACTGGGATGATGCTGTTTTTAAATTAAACACAGCACTCTCCTTTCTATGGTGAACAATTCCAATATGCTCTTTCAGAGCCAGAAACTTTGAGCCAACGTTGTAACAATGCTAAATTGCTACTTGGAGCTACTTGCACATAAATACCTCAGAAGGGCATGGCTGTAATGGAAAATGTATACCGTTCTCACAACCGTCCTAGTATGACATTTTAAGGAAAATGCTTTAAGATCTCCAGAGGAATCTGCTTTAAATAAATCCTCATCATTATTTGTAACAGTCATAGATACTAGTAGATGACAACCACTGGCAGGAACACTTTTGGAAGGTAATTAGACTTTTGCTTTTCCCCCCCAAAATGTGGATGATGACACAAAATCTACAGAAAATAACCATGATGTAATAACCAAAATTATAATTTTTTATGGAAATGAAAATGAATAACTACAGTCAGGACTCTTATTCTTTGCTACAATACTCCAAATTCAAAAACTCCTCTATAAAGTTATATTTTACGTATTTAAACATCAACTTCATAATTATGATGTATTGTGTGTGAATAATGTGGAAAATGTGAAGAAGTCTGGATACTCTCCAGTGGCAGAGTGTAAATTATTATAGACTTATGTTAATGTCATTGTTTTATTGAAGAATCTTTCTTGTGTGGCTAATTGATTGACCTTTCATATAAAGTAATTATTTTAACATATAAACTGTTGTTAAGCCAGTGTGAACAGATCTTATCATAATGTCTAAGTTTAAGCAAAATAAACAGCAAATGTTTACAGAGGTACACTTTCCCTTTAAGAAAGATATTGCCCATAAGGTGCCTCAACTGCTCTTGGCTGCAAAGCCGTTTATCCCGAGCACCAGCCAAATCAAACTATTACAAGGGAGCTGGCTGCACTAAGCTGAGCAGCCTTCCCACTGTGCCCAGCCCCACCCTCAGTCTTCAGAGTGTCTGAGCTATGCTTTTGACTTGTGGACAAAGCCAGGATTCACCCATCAAACAGCTAGAAAGCGGCATCAGCTTTATTCTAGTGACTAAAGTTAATCTTTATGAAAGGATCTTAAAACTATGATCGTAAATGACTTGCCAAGTGCAAGATTTTGAGTATGGGTGTGTAGCAAAGGGGGATGTTTTGTTGTAAGTTTTGTCCTTACGCTTAGATGTGAGGTTAACCTTCCAACATGAGGCACTCTTAAAGAGAGATGACACCCAAAGGATCTATGGTTACATATCTACATCACACTCACTCACATACACACAAGGTCATTTGCATTCATATTTCAAAGATACTTTCATCCAAAGCACCTTCATTCACTATAATAAAGCTGATTTGGCCTTCTAAGAGTAGGCCAAGTGAAACAAGTCAGACCTCAGGCATAAAATAGTCGTCCTTGAGATGAGAAAGATCAAGAAAGACTTTTGAGACAGATGAGAGTTGAGAGTGACAAAATCTTCAGAGAAATGCCAGTGATATAGAAAGTAAATAATGAACCTGGGAAACACTATGCTAATTAAGGAAAAGCTGTTAGCAGAGAAATGGGTGGCCCAAGAAAATGGAAAAGGACTGCCGGGAATTGACTTCTTAAATTTAGAACAGCCATGAATTAAAAGGGGCAGATGTGGCACAAATACAACAGTCATGTGTGCATCAAATGAAATATGAAGCCCACTTAAATTGAATTTTCACATTGTGGTGAGGTAGTACATGTGCTAAATGTGCAGTTATGAGCTTTGACTCATGGGAAAATTCATGAGTCAATTCTACTCTTCCTCTCGTCTGTGTAATTTCTTTGCCCAGCTCCTTCACTCCGCTTCCTGTCCATGGTCACACTACATTACCCACTATGCATCGCTTTGTCCTACTGTATGACTTTGTGTCTGGCTGAGTGAATGACTTTTGTCCTTTGAGCTGTCTTATTATATTGATGTCAGTTATGGGCTTCTTTCCCAGACCCCGACATTGAAGAGCCATGAAAGGAAGCCCATCTTTCACAAGAGAAAGAATAAGAAATGTATTGTGCAATCTGAGAGGCATTGCTTTTCAGTAGGCTTTCTGCTTATATCCAGCCTTTACCGTCCCCACCCCCTGCTTCACACACCATCCCCACCCCCTGCCTCACATACCGTCCCCACCCCCTGACTCACACACCATCCCCACCCCCTGACTCACACACCATCCCCACCCCTGACTCCCACACCGTCCCCACCCCTGCCTCACACACCATCCCCACCCCTGACTCCCACACCGTCCCCACCCCTGCCTCACACACCATCCCCACCCCTGACTCCCACACCGTCCCCACCCCTGCCTCACACACCATCCCCACCCCCTGCTTCACACGAGCAGACTGTGGTCGATTGATTTCCTTATAGAAGCGTGTTCAGGGGTTCTCTTGCTGTTCTGCTTTGTTGACAACTGTAAGACTAGGAGTACACACATTCCTTATCATTAAGCTACAGAGGCAGAAAGATGGCAGACATACTTTAGTCCAAGTTATGATAAAATGGTGCAACTGAGAGTATACCATCCACTAGGAGGTGAAAGAACCACAGTGGTTCCAAGTGGCACCAAAATAGATCCGGAAGGCCTTAAGCCCCTTATCATGGTCAAGTGTATTCCTGTCAGTTTCGACTGCTTGGGTGCAGTGTAAGAGTGCAGTGAGTGTGCATGCTGTAGAGGGAAATTCAACCACTGTGTTACCACTTAGTCATGTACTATTATAATCCTTTCTGTCTCCCTCTTTCCTCCTCATGTCATTCTCTCTCTTCTGTTCTCTGACCTTCACTCCCCATTCTCTCTCACTTTTTCAGACTGAATCACTCACACAGACACACACAGCAGTAAGGGTAGTGTGCTAATAAGCAGGTGGGAGTCAGGTGGCTGAGCGGTTGGGGAATCGGGCAAGTAATCAGAAGTTTGCCGGTTGTGTTTATATTGTGTCCTTGGGCAAGGTACTTTACCCTACTTACCACGGGGCAATGTCCCTGTACTTACTGTAAGTCGCTCTGGATAAGAGCGTCAAATAAATGTAAGCAGGCTTTTACAGATTTTTTCCAGGTTGATTAAAGCCATACATCATGTCCAACAGCATGTCCTCACACATTGTGGAAGCCATGTAATTGCTCCAGACAAAATTGATGCTGGTGTTTATCACACTGCCATGGTGTAAGCTTGCTTATATAAAGAGGTGTCTCAGTGTGAAGGCAGCAGGAGGACCCCAAACACAAGGAGAGACCGGTGGGTAGTCAGGATCACAAAAACCTAAATGTATTTATTGTGTCAAAAAAAACAGTAGCAAGCAGGGTATATTCACATGACAAGGACTAATTTAAGAAGGGGCCATATATACACACAAGACCAAACTAGACACAGGTGAAACAAATGAGCTCAATTTAACCTGACGTAGACACTGAACAAGACACAGGAGCAGCTAATGCCAGAACACAGGGAAACACTAGGGCAGGGAAAACCCAGAACTCAGGCTAGGGCTCAACCTGTATCCAAAGTATTGTAAAGCAGAAGTTTAAATCTGACAGAGGAAGAATCTTTGTTCTAGAAGAGACTACAGAGGAATTCAAAGACATTTAAATGTACAAACATGAGTAAATCCCTTTGCTTAATAGATTAAAAACTTCTGTCTGGGAAACTTAACACAGAGACTTGTGTTTTTCCTGAAAAGTCTCTTTGACTGATTTTGTGTTCAACCCAAATCCAACCATGGTCCTGTGTTGGTTAATTGCACACTTTCAGAAAGTGCAATCTTCCCAAGCATCAAGCTTTTACAAGATTCACGTTTTTTTTTTGTTGAGTTGTATCATTAATTTTTTATGTTTAATCAGATTCATTGTTCCACTCAATCTCCCGACATCTATTAGCCCGCTGTGTCTGTTTCTTTGGATCTCTAGCTGCCGGGGGAAATCAGAGTGGAATATGAGTGTATGCCATGCCAGTGCTCATTTGTAATATAGTACTTCATATATGTCTAAAGGCGTTCATTTTAATGTTGAATCTTCTTAGAAGGATGTTATAAAAGGAATTGATGAGATAGGGCTTCCGACATGACAGGGGTCTAAGAAATGGCTTGTTGGGATGTTTTTACTTGAAGCAGTTGAACAGCCTACATTCAAGTTCACTGCAAACCTGGGAGCACTTTGGGACACTCATGTCAACATGCCTACATGCTTGAGTGTATTCACCCCCCCCCCCCCCGTCCTACACCCACACACACACACACACATGTACACGCACACACACAAACACAAGATTAACTCATACACATGGGCACAAGCATAGCTAAGAATGTACAGTGTGTAAACCATTAAGCACCAGTCAGTGTTTCAACGGGGCATGACCCCCAGTTATTTGCCAACTCTCAAAGGAGCTAAGAAATAGGTCAGTGGATTGAAGTTATATCAAACATTAATGACATCATCCCCAACATTGAGAGGTCTCCAACCAGACAAAGACACAGCGCCACACTGTGGACACTCTGCTGTACTACAGAAATACATAGATCATTTCATTTTTTATTTTGGCTTACTGGATTGTATGAATAACAGTGAAAAACAGTTTGTTTTTGTTGACAGGTAAATATAAATCTTTGCTCATACACAAGATTTTCTTTCAGGCTGGCCGCATTGAACCTCACCACCCCAAAGTATGTGGACACCAAGGCAACGTGCTGGACATCAAATGGAATCCCTTCTTTGAGAACATCATTGCATCCTGCTCTGAGGATGCCTCTGTAAGTGACAGTTTGAAAACAAAACATCCAGTTAGGAGTAGTCTTGTTACAAAACGATTAACTATTCTATGAACTATTTTGCATATGTGGGACAGACCTGTGACTGTGTGTGTAGGTACTGACAATGTTCAAAATAATTCTAAAAGCCATAACAGCAATAAAACAGCAAGATGTCCGAACAAATTAAATCTTATCAAGAGGGTGGTGGTTTAAGGAGTGTGGCTGTGCAATTGAGTCTTAAGGCAGTTGTCAAAGGTTGTATAGGTTGTGCATGAATATGTATCTTTGCATATGTGTGCATGTGCATGACTGTCTGTGTGTATGTGTATTTGTGTGTATGTGTGTGTGTCGGTGGATATGAACGAACATGCGTGCACGCCAGGTGCGGGTATGGGAGATCCCCGAGGGTGGTCTTCGGAGGAACATGACGGAGGCGGTCCTGGAGCTGTATGGTCACAGCCGCCGCGTGGGCCTCATAGAGTGGCACCCCACCAGCAGCGGCATTCTCTTTAGTGCTGGCTACGACTACAAGGTGATGTCTGCCAAGGCTGTCCCGCCACACACAAGAAACACACACAGATACAGTAACGCTCAGCATAATGTTACAAGCTTTAGGATTAGGGAGCAAAGGATGTGTTTGTCTTGTGTTATGTAGATTGAGGCAATGTAATAGTTGTTGCTCTTGCCTATTTGCTTGACTTGAACATTCAACTAAGGATTGATTGAAAAGAAAGACTGGCAGTAAAATCTGTTGTTTATCATTAACCTAAATGCATCCCAAATCCACATTGTTTTCTGTATTATATCCTTTTAGAAGAACTAAACTTTAGGTACTACTGTCAGAGAAATATGGGACCCTTACATTTAAGTATAACATGTCATCTTAGTGCCACCTCACCCTGATCTCTCTTTCACTCCTCGTCTGTGTGTCTCAAAACAGATCCTCATCTGGAACCTGGAGATTGGGGAGGCTGTGAAGATGATTGACTGCCACACGGACGTAATCCTCAACATGTCCTTCAACACGGATGGCAGCCTGCTCGCCACCAGCTGCAAGGACAAGAAGCTGCGCGTCATTGAACCACGCTCGGGAAGGGTCCTGCAGGTGAGAGGGGACAAGGGGGTCTACTTGTCATGAGGAGGGCCTAGGTCAGTTTACATACAAGGCTGCCTGGACTCAAAGCTGTCATATGCTTCCAAACATGCCATTTGATCACATAAAAACTAAAACCACAAATGCAAACTAGGACATGTTGGATGCATATATGCACAATTTCAGGTAACCTAATACATGCATAAAAGCATGCATACATGCATCTGAGCAAACACTGTAGCACTGAGTCCTAAACAAATCGATAGATAGATTGACAGATAGATATATCTATAAAAATAGATGAAGTCTTCACATAATTGAACTGCTTCTATAGTTAGTCTTTCTAAGGTATCCTGTTAAGTAGAACTAAAAGTAGTGTATTCCCTATGCTCCCTTTACCAGCATGCCCAGTGTAAGAACCACCGGGTGAACAGAGTGGTGTTTCTGGGCAACATGAAGCGCTTGCTGACGACAGGTGTGTCCCGCTGGAACACGAGACAGATTGCACTCTGGGATCAGGTGAGCCCCAGGGTCTGCACAGATGGGCTATATCTATCTAAGGAGTGTGTGTGTTGGTGTGTGTGTGTGTGTGTGTGTGTGTGTGGGTGGGGGGGGGGGTGTATAGAAGAAGAGGTGAGCATCTGTGGAGAGGTGTGGGGGTCTGCAGATGATGTGGTGAGTGTGTAAGAGGATGGTATGTGTGTTGGGAGTGTGTGGAAGCTTTGAAGAAGTGTGTGTGTTTTGTTGTTGTCCTTAAGCAGTGTGTTTGTGTTTTTGTGTTTTTTCTCAGGAGGATCTGTCCATGCCCATGGTGGAGGAAGAGATCGACGGTCTCTCAGGACTGCTGTTCCCTTTTTATGACTCAGACACACATATGTTGTACCTGGCAGGGAAGGTTAGTGCAGCCCTGAAGTCACCAATCATGATCTATTTAGCACTCTTTGCGCTGTTCTCTCTGTCATCTTTCCTATTAAGTAAATAGTGAATCACATGTTACAATTTGTGCTATTAAGCACACCATCAATTAGGTACAGTTTCACCAAAACATTTGCCAACTGTAACACCAAGATTTGAACATCAGAAACTAAACTTTACAAAACCAATATATGTCTAGTTTATACAGTTTACCTGTGTTATTTGACCCTATCAGGTTCAAAACTAACAACAATTTAATTTGTTAACCCACTCTTGTGTATCCGCAGGGTGACGGCAACATCCGCTATTATGAGATCACCTCAGAAAAGCCCTTCTTGCAATATCTGATGGAGTTTCGCTCCCCAGCCCCACAGAAAGGCCTTGGTGAAAATACTTATTTGACTTATTTGACACATAAAAGATATATGAGATAACACTTATCAAAATGCTCATTCAAATTATATTGGCCATGGTCTGATGTTAGAGTGTACTTTAAGTAAAGCAGACTATAAGTGTCGGACAATAAAGATCTGAAGTATGTCTATAAAGATATGTTGGGAATCTAGGACACAGAGATGAATGTAATGATAATAATCCAACTAATTAGTAAGGTGGGACAATGCTGTATATTTGTGAAGGAAAAATGTGCTACTTGGTTGTTAACCAAAACAACCTGAATCTAACAATTTAAAACGTCTTCCCAGACCCTATGTCCCCCATGTTCACACATGAATCCTTTATTTGACGCATATGGTATTGTGACCTTCTTCTTCCTGCTACAGGAGTGATGCCCAAACATGGGCTGGACGTGGCAGCCTGCGAGGTCTTCCGCTTCTACAAGTTGGTGACCCTCAAGGGTCTGATTGAGCCAATCTCCATGATCGTACCAAGAAGGGTCAGTGAGTACAGCCATGGCCAAGTATTGCAAGTATTGGCAGTAACATTACTACGTTTTTGCAGTCTGGTTTTATAATCCAATCAGAATTATAGTGATTTCACCTGACTAGTACTCATTCACACTTTCCCATGTGTCCAAAACTGTGAAATATGGGTTTTTGTGCATTTCTTTGGCTTTTATAAAAAAAAATGAATCTGATCACTGTACAATAATATAGAAACGTGTGAATCAACACCACAACAACTGAAGCAGCAAACTTTGTGAAACACAAAAATTGTCACTGCCTACACTTTTGGCCATGTGTGTGTTTCTGCCTGTTGCTCAAAACAATGGAGTCAGTCCTTTTGAGCATAGCTACTTCTGATTGCTCAAATGTTTTTTTTGATATTAAATGATTATGAGATCCAGATTTCCAACTCAAAACCTTCATTAATAAAACTTGTCTCATTGTGACTTTGTTCCGGTGCTGCAGTCCGAGACCTACCAGGAGGACATCTATCCAATGACAGCAGGGACACAACCGGCCCTGACTGCCAGCGAATGGCTAAGTGGCATTGACAAAGGTAGACAGCTGATGACACACCTCCTGTACCACAATATATGTGTCTCTTTTCCCTACATCAGTAAATAATGGAATACATAGAAAATTCTTATATTGTGATAGTTGGGTTTGATAAGAAATTCGTTTTAATGCATTCAAAATGTTACATGGGTTTGGGTTTTAATTTCTCATGAAGACTTGAACTGTATTGTGTGTGTGTGTGTGTGTGTGTGTGTGTGTGTGTGTGTGTGTGTGTGTGCAGACCCAGTGCTGATGTCTTTGAAGGAGGGTTACAGTAGACCCAACCAGCTTGTGTTTAAAGCCCCGGTGAAGGACAAGAAGAGCGTAGTGGTCAACGGCATCGACCTCCTGGAGAACGTGCCACCGAGAACAGAGAATGAGGTGGGTGGATTAGTTCAAACACACACACACTCACACACACACACACACACTGTAGATCTGAAAGACTGATAGATACAACTACGCACATCAATTTGCCTATCAGAGAGGATGGTGGAACTCCTAACATTTTGCCTAAACCTCTATTGTTCTGTGTAGATGCTAATAAAGTGTCTACGGAGGATGGAGTAAGCCCCCCCCAACCACTCAATTATGAATGTCATAATCCAAAATCACAACCCCTTTAAACAAAAACAAAAAAGTAGATACTGTATCATATTCACTGCACACCTTTACCTTTAATATTTTAAAATAACAAATAATGAAAAAAAAAAACATTTAACACATACAATTTGAACAAATGTATTTTCTTTCCGTGACACTAAACCCCCCCCCTCTCTCCTTCCTCTTGTCTGAGCAGCTCCTGCGCATGTTCTTCCGTCAGCAGGAGGAGCTCCGGCGGCTGAAAGAAGAGCTCACACAGAAGGACGTTAAAATACGCCAGCTGGAGCTGGAGCTCAACAACCTGAGAAATGTCTGTCCTAACAACATTTGACCTCCAACATTCAACCCCCCTCTCCCCTGAACTGGCCCATAGGAGCCCACACAACAATCGCCATGTTGAGCCCCTCCACACACACATTCTCATGATGCATCATGCCACCAATTGTTGTGACAGAAGATGCGCTGTAATAATCGTCACATAATGTTGTAATTCATAAAATGTAAAGATGTAATGATGATGGTTCTTTATTGGTTAGGATACTGCTACAATGATGCTCAGATTTGTGTATTATTTGACTGTAGAATTGTGAAAATTGGATCAGTAATGTGAGGATTGATTCCTGATAATGCCATTGTCTGTTCACGTTCTTTCATTATGATTAATTACTACCAGATTTTGTGGTGGTTACTGTAGTTTCACTCTTTCACTGTTGAGCCCCTTCATTGCACCGTCCAGGGGGATACTCCCCCCTTACCCTGTCAACGTGGCAAAGCCTTGGTCATCATCATCGTGAAAAATGCCACCTACCCCTCACAAAGATAAGAGAACTCTGGGGAACATGACTGACGCTTCCCCTTCCCCCTTCTTTTCCCTAAAGCCTTAGAGACTACTGCACACCACCTCAAAGCAAACTACAACATCTCAAGTCACCGATTTGGTAGACTAAACAAATAGTTTGCACCCAATGGATGAGCCAAACTCCATGGGTTTTACAGGGACTTTAATGAGATGAATAGCAGGACTGTTTCTTTTTGCTCTCTGAATGTGTTCGCTGTGCAAAGCTGAATTTCTCTCTCAGACTGGTTTACAGCAACCCAAATGTAGTCTTACTGGCAGTTTGCCAATTGCATCATTTTTAAGTAGACATTTAAAAATGCTATCATTATTTATTTCCCTGATATATTTTACATTTTTAGCTAACCATGTAGATTTGGTTATTTCATTGTGAATTTGTTGATAATGACTGAGGTAATGACTGGATAACTGGATGGTGATTTTAGTGATCTAAAAATTAGCACAGAAGTGTATCAATCAATGGCTTGGTTTCTTGGGGAAAAAAAGATTGCTTAGAATGTGATTTGAGTCTGTGCCTAACAAAAGAAGAAACTGAATAATTAATTCAACTATCACTTACCGTAATGTTACAAGTTCTCAACAATGTTAAACTATGTTTTAATTAGCAGTCTGTAAATTACATTACGGTATGGTTGTCATAACCATTTTCATATTTTGAAAGTTGTTGCGTGTGTATGAAAAAGACATGCATATATGACAATGTAGATCATTCCTTGAACCTTCCATGTGAGGTAAATAACCCAAAATATGAATGATAGCGAGGACGACTTAAATAATTTCCAAATGGAATGCAGTGAGAAAGGAAAATGATGTTGGGTGTGTTTAATTACTGAGAAGGCATATATTTTTCTTACAACCATATAGTTTGGCTAAGATTAAGGTGAAGGTCAAATATGATGTTGGATTATACACAAGTGACTGGTTTGGAAAGGTGAGGCAGTAAATTGGAAGTTGGTTAGAAGGGTGAATAAAACATCCCAACCTCAGCTCGGTTCAATGTAACATATTTAAGTGCTAGCCTTATCATTCACTTGAGTTTCTTGTTTGGCATGTCTTGGACTGACTGAAAGGGACAAATCTGCTAATAACAATAACAGCTGTGTGCAATTTCAGTATTTCCTTTTCTGTTTTCCTTCCATGTCTTTTGGATTAAGCAGTGAGTGTTGATCAATGGAATTTGTCTGGAAAGGTTTGGCACTACATTTTTATGATCTTTCCCCATGATGTTAAGAAATGTATAGACTAGCTGGGACAATATTTTAGTGTCCTTAGCATCATATTAATATACCTACAGTATAGATGGTGTAATGTGTGTGATTGTTGCCAACTAATGGTCAATCAATGCACTTTCACTGGGTGTTAGAAATGTCACAGTGACACTTTTTTAGAAAATTAAATTTTTGGATCAGGGAAGTGTTTGGTGCAAGTTTAAATTAAATTCAACTTCAATTAATTATATACCATTACAGAAAAGCCATTAGTTTGATTGGGAATAATTGACATCTAGCATGTCAGCTATGCTACAAGCTTGCTATAATGTAGCTGGGTAAAAATGTTTGCATACAATCACAAACTGTGGTCAATTAATCAAATGCAAATTCAGCAAACTGTTTGATATAAATGTAATTGACCATCTGACAATTCTGAGAAAAGATAATGGTAGGCCCATTTCACCATTAACTGGTTTTGAGACGAAATCTGAAAATATACAATTTATTAATTGTGTACCAAACAGAATTTACTTCAAATAATTTGTCAATCATAGCTGTATTTTACTAATCATTTCAAGTGTGTACCTGCCAGATATGCAAAAACAACTAGGATGCTTGTCAATTATCTATACAAGAATCATGTTTTTAATGGAGTTAGGCCTACAGCAGGTCAAAACATTTAGTCTAAAAGTGTAAATGTCTATCAAAGAGAATAGAAAACAATAGATTTGGTCATTATTTACAAAGAACACAATTCCCGAGGAATATTATTTCCACAAGGCCAGACATTATTTGCTATGCTTTAAAATGACCTGTTGCAGTCATGCTGTTAGCTTGAAGCAGACATGATAATAGCCCTACAAATCACACAAACAAACACGTACAAACCAGTAATAATTAAATCCAGTAGTCAACTTTTAAACATATTTAGACATGCAACATAATAGTTTTAGGTAATTTTTCTGAATATGCAAGTTGTTGGAAATTGTTAAATACCTTTTTAAGGATTTGTTAAAAGTGAGAACACAATTGGTTACATATAGGCCTGATATTTGACATTACGAAATGTCCTCCACTGTCCAGCTAGTAGCATGTAAATGACAGTAGGGGACTTAAAGGTTAAAAAACAACAACAACAAAAAACAATAATAATTTAAAAAGTAGAGTAATAAACAAACACAAATCAAGTAGTTCAAGGGGATTTAAAATACAAGGTTAAAACAGTCGGGTCACAATGGATCCTCTTGATTTATTTAGTCATCTTCATCCCCCTCTCCTTCCTCGTCCAATTCCCTTTTCCTCTTTAGACCTTGTTCCTCTTCTAGGAAAGAGAATGTGAGCAATGTTTAGAACAAGGACATGCAATCATTTAAGTTGTTTACTTGCCACCTATCCTAGTCTTCATTCCATGCCAAGTCTCTGCCCCTTTAACCTGTAACTGATTCTATCTTACTCACCTACATCATCCTCATCCTCTTCCTCATCATTTAATTCTTCCTCCTGAAAAAAACATGGTATGATTAACATGGTTCGAGTGGCACACAACATACAAGTGTAACAACAAACAGTAACAAGTGTCATTTAATAATCCTTGCACGTGTTACATAGTCATTGAACTACATGCTGCAATACAAGTCCTACTGAAACAAGCACTTTCTCTAGGTCAAAATGAAACATGCAATTGAACCATCATCAATCATTAAGACTCCCCCTTTCTGATTTCTAACCTCTCCACTAACGTCGTCTTCCTCGTCTTCCTCTTCTTCCCCTTCCTCGTCTTCATCCTCCTCTCCTTCCTCCTCGTCCTCATCCCCTGGCACAGCCTCTTCTTCATGCTCCTCTACTTCTGAAGGTGAAATAAAAGTGTTTTCAGTGCTGCCGTTTCAAGTGACGCAAACAATGAGAATCACAGTATAAAAGGCAACACTGTTGTGCAAAAATAGACAACAGTAATATTTTTCATGACTGTCTAAACATACCATCCTCGTCCTCATCATCATCCAGACCCTTTTCGTATGCCTCTGCGTCAGAGTCTGGTGCTTCCTTGTCATTCTTGTCATAGCCATCTAGATATGTCAACTGCGGTAGTAACTTGAAGACGTTGTCTCTGTAGTCATTGAGGTTTGTCACCTCACAGTTGAACAAGTCTAAGCTTTTGAGTGTCTCAAGTTTTTTCTGTGAAAGGAAAGAAACAGGGTGACCAGCTGTTTAACTCTTCAATCGTAAGTCTACCATTTATTCATATAGCATCAGCTTACCAAGGGTTCTATTGTGCTGAGGTCTTTGATTTTGTTGCCACTGAGGTTGAGGTGTGTAAGATTTTGGCATTTTTCTGCAAACGCTTCAAGGCCACCTGAGATCCTATTATCACTGAGTTCAAGCTGTGTACAAAAATGCGAACCAACCAATGAGAACAGATAAAGATATGCATCAACATAATATCCATAATGCTTGCATAATATACAACCAACCTTTTTCAGTTTACTTAGTTTCGGCAAATTTACCACCGATGTCAGCCCAACATTAATTGTACTTAGAAATTCCAAATCTTTAAATTCTTCCGTGAGGCCCTCTAGTTTGCCTTCATTTGAACGGCAGTTGTCCAGGACTAACTCTTTTACCTAAAAAGAAAGAAAAACACAATTGCTCACTTCTGTAGTCTTGAAGCTATCATGAAATACTGTGTTAAGGTTTTAAAGCAGTCCATAAATAAAATGTAGGCATATATTCCTGGTCGAGTTTCTGTAATTTAGCTGGAGTTTTCTGCCTGGTTTCTTTAATGACTAATAAAATATGCATATGACATTGTAGGAGCCATTATAGCTATCCACAATAAGATGTATTTTGTGTAGTGCAGAAGGCATTTGCCCCCAAGGAATGGGGATGGCTATCAAACCATTCTAGTACATATCCGTGTCATTCTCTACAGTCGCATAACTACACAAATAGTAAGCTCAAACCGTGTTTCATTGGCAACGTCAAAGAATCACAATTAGCCAAATCCTGTAACTTTGATATTAAAACAGTGAAACCGTTTTGGCATGCTAATACCTATCGTGTACTGGGTCATTCACAGAGTAGGAGGGGCAGCAAAGCCGATTCAAACTGAGCTAGTAGGCAATTGTTCATGGTTGCTTCAGCTATTCTTGATGTGGATTGGATTCATATGAACTGTTTGTTAAACGGAAACCATTGGTGGCCTGTGTTCCAAAGTAAACTATAATTCTTGGGTGAAATATCGTCTTTGTTTCTCAGTAAGATGGCGGCTTGCCCTAGATCACGAAAACTAGAGCACGACTCGGAACTGGCTGTGATGAGCGTTGCTGTACAATGGAGATCTATAATTTTTTAGACTTTGATTAACCAAGGCACAGAAAGTCGTTCGTTGACGAAATAAAGGCACGAGGCAGACTGATGCAGTACGTACATGCAGAATATTTAGTTAGCAAATACAAATCTGATACTGTAGGCTATATAGTATGACATATCGACATACCATATCATTACAAAACATTTTGAAAACTACTCTAAATCACCTTTTTATGCACAACATTCTTATTCTTTAAATTTCGGACTGTGTTCGGATTTAGCATGTAACTACCTAGCAAGATGACAAAGTGTAATTTTCCAAGAATGCTGAGAACCACAACTCATAAGACACGGAACAATTACAGTATATGAGCAATACGGTAGGCAACTGCGTACAGACAGCATTACATGGGAGCAAAAAATCAAGGAATAATAATGTATCGAATAAAAATAATCCCATGCCAGATGAGAGCGTGACAAAAATGTTTTGTTTTGTTTAAACACTGCTACAGGCATCTGGTGCATTCTCACAAACTTCACAAACAAGCGAGATGTAAACCATTTAAAGTTGACTTGCAACTCCATGACGACTGTGAAGCTGACGTCTCTACTTAGAGAGATGTAACACAGCTGCAGTCATTTTTGTAGCATTAATAAAGGCTCAACTTTGTGACACCGTGCAACATCACAGGGAGATAACAAATAGGAAGAACATTAGAAAACAATGTTGACATCGATGTTATAGCTTACATCAGATGGCGTACGATTCCGCAGTTCAAGATAAATTCTTTTCTTCATGTCCATTTTGGCCAACTATATTCCACTGATTGACAATCCCCGTAAAATAGTTTTGTATTTTAGTGCAAATGCAACCACTTGAACAGAATACTGTTCATTCAAACATGATCTTCTCTGTAGGCGGGAATATGTTTTAGGATTGTCGTCACTACCGACCAATTACAGTCGCCAAGTAAAGAGGCTGAGAATGTACACAGGTTCACCTACCAATAAAATGCGATTATAAAATTGGGTGGGGTTTCCTGGATAAAGTATATTTAGTTGTTTGTTAGATGAAAGAGGCTGTTTAGATTATTATTCACAACGTTAACTAACCAGATGTGATTAAAGCTATGAGTAGGCCCAGGCCATAAATTATCATTATAAGCAACCACAAGCCTATCAGAACTGTAACAGGATGATACATAATTTTGCAAAATAAAATGTAGGTATGTAATAAAGTAGGCTAATAGTTTCTCTACACTATCAATGTAGCCACAATAGCGTAACTGGCCAATCGCCTGATTCAGCAACTCCTGGGAGGCATTTAAAACATAAGCAAAAAACGATTTGGCCATGAAAATACATTCTTACAACTTTCTTCCGACTACCGGTTCATATGTATTATGGAGAGGTAAGCTACGCAGGAGCGACATGTATCATAACCCAGTATGTGCAAAAAGCAATGTCAGGTCACATTTTGTGTATAAACCTATATGTCATGACGGGGGAGGGGGAGAGAGGATGATCACCTGACTACAATTCTTTGGCGCCATCTTGCACCTAAAACAATTATATGAAATGCATTTTATTGATGAACAAAACTAACAAAAAAATCATGATTAGCCTACCTATAATTGATGCCACTCTGTAAGGATTCCGGCACTGCTTTAACTGCATGGAAAGCGTAGACCGATTGCATGTTGCTTGAGCACCAACTTGTTTCCTTGATTTCATAGAAATCTGTAGCATTTTATGGCAAATGCATTTCAGGTAATTTCGTGAGCCTCTCATATGATAAGATTCTTCATTCTTTCCCCAGGATATACTTTCCGTAACGTGCCTGCGAGATAATGTGAAACCATTTTGAACATTGCTTGTCGCATAAGCGAGAGCCATATTTCCGTTGGGTGTGTCTCTCACTCACTCCTGCCCTCGTTCTTCCTTCTTGTACTGCATAGTGCGTGCTTCGGGTGCGTAGATTTCGTTTTTCACGTTGCTTGATATGACGCCTGCTACCAACCATCGTACCGAACGAAACAAAACCCACTTTTAAAACGTTTTCGATTAAGATCTCTACTGTTATTAGTCTTACAAATGTAGAATCATTTAGAATGATTTGTTTTATTTAATGCAGTTTAAAACGACAAACTAATTCTAATGGGGAATTAATCTCTCATTTGACCGTTTTAACCTTTCAAAATTGTAGTTCCCATTCTGGAGGCCCACCGGAACCATGGGTAGTCAGATGTGATCCTGTTGTTAGGTCCGTTTATTTTATAGTCCCTTTAAATCCCTGACAGTGTAATTCACATTTACAGTCTTGTAGTCACAGGAATTGCCAAATTTACTATACCAGTGCCATCTAGTGTTGAATAGCCTGTATTTGCTCGTCTTTTTTCTACTGTAGTCAAAACCATGTGAATTGTCAGTAGTTCATTGGAGGCAGGTAACATGAAAAGGAAATGTGGTAGTAATAGTCTAAATTTGATTACTAACAGCACAATTATTACAGCATGGACAAAGATCGAGGACACTGGGAATGACTGAAAATTGCCACCTTGATGATATCTGAATAAAATATGATGCAATTGTTCCATTGCTTGGCCTCAGTTTAACAGATATTGTGACCTACCAGTGAGTGAATTTGGGCTATTAATGTTAATTGTGTTGAATATGAAAAGGGAAAAGTTGTATATGTTCAAAGGGAAAGGTATTGTCTTTTTTTATCCACTAGATGGAACCCTAGTGACGGTAAAAATCATGTAAGCTAGAAAACAGTATAATTAATATTGTAAAATAAATAGATAGCAGTAAAAATTGACAACCACAAGGGGGTTGTATTCATTTAGAAAAGGAAAATGGTAAACATCTCCCTCACTTTTTAGAACATATCCTCTTATCAATAGATTTTACTTTCAGGGCCTGTGTATGTTGTTCACTATGTATTGTTTTCTTCTTTAGAAGTAGTATTTAAATTGTGCAATATCTTAAGGTTAAGATGTTGCTTAAATGAAGCGGGAGCTTTTATTCACAATAATGAATTAAATTACAAATCCGATGCAAATTAACCACAAAGTAACCTTGCAAAATTCAACTTGTTTGCATGTCTGACAAATATGGGAGCCTGAGTAGAAGTATGCACTGCTCACTGGTAACTGAGTAGCTTTCCATTCATTATTCATGTTGATTGATTCTGTCAGTTTTGAGGACAGCGCCTTGTAATTCAACACCCGTGGAGGAGAGAGCATAGTAAATGCAGCCTATTCTTCTCAAACTTTGCATTGAAGAGCCTATTTATTCATCCCATACAACTAACGTGCAATGAACACAAGACTATTCAAGAAACCACACAGGAGAGACAAATCAGTTTTGTTCCATGAATAGGGCATAAAGTGCAGCAGATAAATAAGATGCACAGTTCTAACCAGTATTTCTAAGGTTAGTGCCAAAGAATGGTCTGTATTTGACCAGATTAAGCTACTTCTGGAATAAACCAAACAGCAAATTCCTGTACTTTTGAATGGTTATGTTTAGGCCTTTCTCAGGACATTTTTGTGTTGCCATACTCTTAATCACAATGTCCACACTGACAATAGGCAATATTGATGGATACTGTCTTTGATATTGTCACTATATTGAAGGGAAGCACATTTAGTTTCACATTCTGGATCACATCTTGAGCCAGCATCAAAGTTATTCACCACAATTCACTGTAAGGTGACCTGAAACATCAGTCAAGTTGTATGAAGTTATAGTGTAATCTTTTGAAATCCAGCATGATGTACAGTATATGTAGATGCAGGTGCCTCCATTCTGTTCAACTAGGGCAGTGAGATGTAGCCTGGTCCTAACCAGACCGTCTGTACATTTCATTTTGTACAGAGGGTCTGGGATCGCTCCATTGACAAGTGTTAACTTCCTTGAAGGTGGGTATCTGCCCAGAGCCACTCTGATCTGCCATAACCAATCGTTAGCATTCACCTTAGCCAACTCCTTCACCACTACTGTAACGGAGCTAGCTTCCTTAGCTGGAAAATCAAACTTTTCCCGAACCCTGTGGGTAGGAGGGCCTCAACATCATGGCCACCAACAAAACTCAGCAAGGATTGTTCTTGCCCTGGCCTTAACTTATGGATATTCGGCAACGTTGCCACAACCGCAGAATAGCTTCGCTCGCATCTTTCTCCGCCGCCATTACTGAACTACAACTCAAACTAGTGCACGACATCAACGTCATCGTTCTCAGCCACTCCCTCTGTTCGCTGATTGGACATACAAAAAAATTGTTTCTGAAAACCGACTTCAAAGCCAAATTCCCAGACCTAGTATAGAAGCAAAATCCAAATTGAGCAGAAGTACGTAGGAGGGCAGAGCCAGGCAGTCAGATGGCAGCTCTTCTGCCTTTTTAACTAGTTGTGCTTGTTTTTCTCCATTGCAGTCTCTTTCCTAACCTTTACTTGTGTGTGGTCTCCTGATGATTCCCATGAATGGTATATATCAATATTCTGAATGTGAGTGATTATATGACTGTCCATAAGATCCTTAGCTCAAAATCCTCAATTCAAAATATGCAATATCAGCTATGCTAAGCACCATTTTAGATAGTCTTACTGGGATACTTTGCTCTTATGGTCTTTAATGCAATGTCACCTACTGAATCGTGCTTGTTCACATTGTATATTTCCAGATCTGATAGTTTAAATGTTAGTATTCCTCTTTAGCATACAAACTGTGCTGAAATGCACCTGTGGTATTATAATGTTTACATATATTACATTATGCCTGAGTACTAGATGAATAGTGAAGGAAGCATAATTACATATTTACTGGTCGATAATCTGCAGTGGGCACAGTCATAAAGTGGGTTATCTTCTTGTTATTCCCAGGGCAGTGTGACACACTGCATGCGGATGACATCTGCACACTGTTGCCAAGGTCCCAACAACAAGCAATCTTTGTCCTTATGGTATTAAAAAATTGGAAGCAAGTACATCAACCGCAATGTGGAGACTACTGCATGAAATTATTTGCATTTTGCATACTTGAAACTATTCCAAATCTTTCACATTGTAAAGTTTTATGATTTGGTTTAAAGCTTTATTGTTGGCACGTTTACTCCTTTAGATTTTACTCTTTCTTCACTTCCCTCCCTTTATACTTTAATTTATATGAAATGTGAATGAAAGAAGGTTGTTGGGTTAACCAGCATTACAATTATATGGTTTTAAAGCGACTTTCTTGATTTACATGGCTTTCCCCTGTGTAATATTTCCATGGACCTTCCTAATTTGCATAATCTTCATTATCCTGTGAAACAGGTCTACGTCTCGAAAGGACCTTTCTTTTCTTTTCTACTCCTCATCAATCCTGGATATACACACTAAAAGATTGTTACTTCGCGTACAGATTTTGAAGCATCTAAACTTGGGCTAGCGTGGCATTGTACGAAGATAATTATCTCGACTCAGAGAAAAGCTAATTCTACCTGAGGCCATGTCTGTTTTTTAATAGATGTGGCCTCACATTCATTTTTTACTGCACCTTGTTTAGCTGCAGAGAAAATCTCATACAGACACACAAGCCCCAAATTACACAGCAGTGACAACACAGTAAAGCATTTTCTCATCTGCCAGACTCCTCTTTGACACACAGACTTCAACTCATCACCTCCTGTTTGCCTGTGAGACAAAGAAGGTGCATTTCTATGGGAAAGACAAAGGTTTTTTTCTTTTCTTCTAATTTTCCTTCTCTGCGGTATGAAAATGGAAAAGGAGAAAAGACACCCCTAGCAGTCCTCTGAGAGTACCTACCCCTCTTGGCAGGCACTCAGGCAGCCAGGGAGGGACTCCAGACCAAGGGAGAGCAAAGGATGACTGGTCTGAAATGGAGGATTGATGTTTTGATGAGTTGTGTGCGGAGCAAAAACCCTAGCCCCTGGTATCTAGATCATTTGTAGACTAATGGTGAGGGCGCGTTCTGTGTTAGGATGCAGCAAATGTGAACACCCACTCACTTCCCTGCCTCTCAAATGGATATTCTGGCATAGCATCATCCAGGAGCAGGGCAGCAGAATGCTCAATCCACAGAACGGCACACTGAGTTTCCAGATGTCAATGCAAGATTAGTGATGGATTGTGGCTTCAAAAAAGCTGTGCTCAGTCCACTCAAATGACGTTCTGAAAGCACAGGAGCTCAAGATAGAGATGAGTATGCTCATTAGAAAAATAGGAGAGGTGTAGCCACACTGCTTAAGAAATAGAAATGAATTTTCCCCTCTCATCCACAGAACTGCGATCAACTGAACCTTCTTTAGTCCCGACCACAAAATAAGCACTCAGAAACCCCTAACCTCTCTGGAATGTATGTCATGAAATATTCAGTCATGAAAGAAACAACACTGCACTGTGTTCAAGACCAAAGCAACTTAGCCTGTGTTCCAACCTCTCGCATGTTTTGCATATATGGAAAGTGTGAGCACACAATCAACTCTAAGTCAGTCTCAGAAATTACATGAAATTTAAATTAGTGTATTCTTGAGCATCTTTATGACTAGTTTTTGCTTCACCAGGCTACCATTTTAACTCTCTGTGTCATGTTAATGAGGACTTCCATGGTAAACACAACCTGTCTGAGAGAAGTGGGAGGTGCTGTAAATATTTATAAAGGCTATGCGCCATTGCACTTGCTACTACAATGCTCAGCTTCAACTACATTAACAAACCCTGTGAGCGTAGCTCATTAATCTTTTATGACCTTGGAGAGTGAGATAAAAAACAACAGAGGGTAACAGTACGAGCATACTGCAACTCTAGAATCAATCAGCTGTCAAGCCCTACCATGCCCAATACCAACAGTCAATCTGCATCTTCCAGAGGCTTCCAGGGAAATGGGAAGACTTGAAATAGCAGAAATTGCAAAAATGCAAGATAGTGAAAGTACATTTATGAAAATGTTGTATCTAGGCAGGCAGAAATAAGAGATTATTGCTGGAAAAGATGATCCAGATGCACTTGTATGCATTTGTCCGCTTTGTTATGTTATGGTCAGATGCATGAGATAGTTTTGGTCCTCTAAAAAGTAATGTAGAATTTGCTTAGACTGGACATAAGATGTTTGTCTGGAACACTACTAGCTTGGGGGATGAATGTGAAGGATGGGTGAGGAAGTGGCCTTCCCTGAATACAGTATGGTCAAAGTCTGTCTCTCAACTGTAGTGTCTGATGGAGGCCATTTGAGATTTAAAATTCAATGTCAAGTTGGAGGACAAGGCATCTGTCATAAGGCATATTCAGGAGCACTTAGGGTTGTTATACAACAATTTTGCAATCATACAGAGTGATTGCAAATCATAGTAAGATGCAAGGTCACCTTGATGAGCTTGTGGGCACACTGAATGAGATAGAATAATGAACACATATTTGTATGGAAGGAATCCTAGGACAAATAAAGCCCTTTTTGAAAGATGCATTCTTAAACTTATGTCAGATTTTAATATAATATACTGTACAATAAAGTATTTCTAGTACAAATAAACTGTATTTGTCTACAATGGCCAAAAGTATTTTATATTTAAAGCATCATCTGTAAAGCCCTTAAGGAAATGAAAGTACAGGGTTGGGCCAACTACATCCCAAAGCACAGGTAGTTCTTTCATGAAATTAGCATTAATTAATTTCTTCACTTCACCCTTTTATCTTATAAGAACACAAGATACCAGGAAGTTCATTTATTCAAGCACTTTTACCCTTAGAATGCACATTTATTTTGGACTAGACTGAGCTGTTAGACCCACATTAATCTTCTATAAATGACATATTCTGTTCTTTATAATGTTTTTTTACAGAAACATAGGAATAAGATTAGAACATCAAAAAGAAGCAAATCCTCATTGAAGGGAGAAAGGTCTCAGTTTTAAGATAAAAAGATAAACAGATGTTTTCAAATTGATTTAGAGACCCCTGAGTTTGCACTGAATGTCTTCATCCAAACTGATCTCTTTCTTCTCTTTATCTCTCCCTTTTTCCATTCATTCAAGGTTTTTATATAAGAGGTTAATATCAGATGGCTCCAGTGCATTAAAGTGATGCGACTCTCCCTCTTTCTCCAAAGTGAAAATTAGAAACCATCACAGAATACAAATAACCAGAGATCAAATGAACTTTGGGGGTTTGAGCGGGTTATCTCTCCCAGTCAGTCAGCATCAGGCCAAGCCTTGTAATAGAAACGCACAGAGTATAATGTACTCTCCCAGTCACTCATATGGCACACAAGTAAACATGCACACACCATGATGACCCCGGAACCATTCAAAATGACCAGACCCAAAGCTGTTTTCTCCAACTTGTACTTTCAATGTAGTTGACAATGCCAAAATATGTATTGTACAGCCCAGGATGACTAAATGACTAAATAGATTAGTTTATCACTTTTATTTATCCCTCTGTAGGAAAGGTTACATTATATTAAGTAGAATAACCTGACTGGCCATTTGTGTTAAGTCCCGTTTGTTTTTGCAAAGGACGTATAACCTTGTTGTGATAATAAACCAAGAGAATCCCTGCATCCGGCCATTGCCATTGCATCCTACTGCACATGACTGTATTTCTTTAGTAATATGGCGCTGGCAGTGTAGTTTATAGAATGCCAGATAAGTACTAAAACTGGTATTTGAAGCTCGTGTCACACTGCTCTTCAAAGCCACTACTATGTGCCATGATTTTGAGCTTAACATGAGTAGGAGATGAGGCGTCGAGCTGCTCAGGTGTGGGAGTGTTTCATCAGCCTCTGAACACAAGAGACAGAGCGAGAAAACACTAAGCTTATTAATTTTCATAAGATGTTCCATGTTCCTGGAAGAGGGGAGCAAGGCCGAGGACGCCGTCTGCCAGGAAATGTGATTAGTTGCTGAAATGCCCTCTGTAGTTTTAACAACCTTTCCCCTGTGTCCTCTCCAAAAACCCAATAGCCTGCTTGATTCTTTTCCTGTATTCCCTTTCCCAATGCTCAAACAGTGTGAAGAAGGTACAGGGTACATTATAATTTGTACCAATTGTCTTTGTTTTTACCTGTTCCCATTCCTCTCACAATAAGCTGCCAGTGAACGTTTCCAATATCTTGCCTCAATCAAAGTGAAAATAACTTTCATCAATATATATGTAGACATTTGTCATTAACAAACAAAACTGTATAAAATGTCACAAACATAGTACCAGTTCAAAAATTCTTGTTGATTTGATCCTTTGCAAAATAATCAGGTTGCAGCGTTCTACATATAGTTGTCACAAAATACTGATAAACTCATCCACCTGTATCTTCTTCAGAATCAGAGAAATGTAATGTACACTATGTGGCCAAAATTATGTGGACACCTAACCATCATACCTATATGAGTTTGTTAAACATTCAATTCCAACCATGGGCATTAATGTGGTTGCCCCCTTTACTGTGGCTGAATCACCCAATAAACACCCAACTCAATAATTAGTGGGGATGTCCACATGCCACTGGCCATCAAGTTTAGATAAAGGAAATTACATTGATGACAACTAAAAGTCATGCCATATACTGGGGTTGAGGTCATCAATCTGCAAGCAAGTATGGGTGCTGAGTAAAGATATTCCTTGCAGGTCAAGAATCCTTTCAACAGGAGGGATGAAAAGATGGATGCACAATGCTCACAAACCAAGTGAATAATGCATGTAGGTGATCGAAGAAGCAAGACCAAAAGCCTAGCATGACATGGAGGGCAACACGGTGTATTGTGATCTGAGGGACATTAGAAAAAGTCAAAACCTCCATCACATCTCAGACACATTGTATAGAACACACACATAAAATAAGCGTAACATATTTTAAGTGGCTGCTATCAGAAGATTTAAGGCACACATGCTTGTTTAGTTTGCTAGTGACAGTATCTGCCATTACAGCAAGACGTTCACAGAGAACAACTGTGATTAAGGGCATTGTTAATCATGCCATCGATTGTTGCTCCACTTTTATACATTCCTTTGTGTAATAATGCCATTAAAACAAAACATTTGCCCGATATCAGACAGAATGCCTTGAAAGTAGACTGTGTAACTTAGATTAGATTTTTTTTGTTCACATCCTAATAAAAAAAATCCATGATCTTAATCATAGCTTGAGGCAAAAAAACTGAAATGGGCCTATACATACACACTAAAATGATCAAGTGTCTCTGATTATCAGTAAACAATTATGCCATAGTTTTTTGCTAGGATTCCTGCATTTTTACCTTGAATGAACATATTTTTAAGTGTTCCATGTGGCATTTAAAATGTCTAAAAGTTATTTAAAAAGCACTAAAGGTAGGCTACATCTCAATACCGTGTAGACTAATGCTTGTGAATTGAGAGTCCAAGCCTTTCAATTATTCACAAAAGAACCCACATGGACTTTTTGTTAATTTTTTTTGTAAAAAAGCTTAGTAGAAGTTGGAAGAGGTTACATTTCACTGAAATAACTGGAGCAAGAAATAAGTCAAACAAAATGTGTGTTTTTTGTGTAACTCTAAATCATATTTTTGAATTTCCTAAGTTATGTTTTCTCCATGTTTTATACGTGTGTAATGCAGGTTTAAATGGACAGTTATGCCAACAAATGATGTGCACGACAATGATGAGTGAGCTTGCAACGAAGACTAAAACGGACTTTAATGCACAATCGTGGCACCTTGCGTCAATATACTAAACAGCAGACAAAAGCTTAGATTTCATTGGACCTTGCCGTTTCCATTGGTGTATTTCATTGGTTCATAAAAAACTCCACCTTCTCGTGCTGTCTCGCGGTGTCTGTGTCTTAGCAGGAGTGAGAACCAGACGCTTGATCCACTGCGCTCACAAATGTTCCTGTGCTGTATCAAGAGAGGTAGGGAGAGAAGTCTTGAGAAGAGAAGCACTGAGGGAGCAGCTAGCTTCCTAGTCTCCCTTGTTTTGTTTTTTTAAGCAAGTCACTTCTGGATATTTAGTACGGTATCTGAAGAAGAAAAATTGAGCTCTGGCGTCGGTAAGTCACACGTCTTTCAGTCTTCTCTTTTTTGTTGCCCTCATCGCCCATGAAAGGCTAGCTAATATATATATATACATATATACAATCCAATACAAAATGAACTAACATAGCTAACGTAAGTTTGTCTTAGATTTACGAGCCTGGTGGTTAGCTAGATGTGTGATGTGGATATCATTATAATATAGCAAGCTATGGTAAGAAAAGATACCTTTTTGATTCAGACGTGATTCGCAACTTCAGAGCTGTGACTGTGAGCAGCTAGCATGTATGCTAGCTGAGTGTCTAGCTAGCTAACACAATGTTGTATTTGCTGGATGCAGCAATTCAGAGTGCCGGGCTGTTGGCAAAGTATTGACCTTACTGTTGATAATTTCAGTCGCGTACTTGCCAATGCAATACAAAATCCATGCAAAGCGTTTACTGCCCTTTCTTACATGTATGTCTCAATTGCTATCCTGTGTGATTCACAAGTGTAACGCCGGGGCTCTTGAACAGTCTGTCTGGTCAACCAAGTAGTCTGATCTGAACTTCTGTGGTCTGCAGTTAGCCTGCAAGGTTATAACTATCAAGCTTAGTCTGTCTAGCAAGGTTTTCTTTGATCTACTAATATCAACAAGAAGCTGTAGTCCTGATGTTTTGGACCAGCTAACTTGGGAGTTTTTTTTTCTGGTCTTAACCTAACAACCTATCTCAGCTGTAGCATATCCCTCCACGTTAAAGCTGTCTTCAATAGTAAACTTTGCGTCTCAATGTATTAAACGTTTTTGTTGGCCTGGTTTGGCTATAGTCAATGCCTGAAACTACACTATGTTCTGGTATTGTTGCTGCCTACTTCTATCTTTAATTAAATTTGACATGTTTCAAAGCCATTTCCCAACGCCTCCAACTTAAATCGTTTTTGTTCAGAGCTCTTAGATTTAATGTAGAGACACATTAGTCATTCAAACTATTCTATAAGACCATAGAACAATTCCTGTCGTAAACTTTTTAATATAACCAAATAGTTAAATATGTTTAGGTTTTGGGTTGTGGTGTGCACTGTCTCCTTTGCAGTAGTTATCCTCCTTTGCAAACCTTTGAAATGTCAGTGTGTGTCTGCAAGGTGGTTATTTGACTCAAAAGTGCTCTAACAGCTTTCTGCTACACAGATTGAATGTGGTTTGCTGGACATCTGCTACCCAGCTCCAGATTTCTTGTGGAGATTTCCACACAGGCCATGGTTATAGTAAGGTCTGATGCTGCTTGCCTCAACAAGAGTCAGCTTGTTACATATTTTACTATAGTGTCAGTTTGCCAATTCCTTTTGTGGTTGTTCTTCTTCCATATTATTTGTACAGCCAAGCATCTCATCAAATATTTAAGTCAAAGACTTTTCTCCTGAACTTTGCTTTACCTGTCAAGGCGTTCATTGTGTCATAAGTTGCCTGTATTGCATTATAATTCAAACTTTATTCCCAGTCTGGGTGCACTCTCTCATTTGATGAATGCAGCCTCAAAGTAAGTTGATTCGACTGTAATCTTTTGTTCTGCTGAGAGTGGGCTTATAATTACGATGCCTTCATACTATGTGGCTCTGATTGTGCTTTGCGAAGCACAATCAGTGTGATGTAACTTGTGTGATGCTGACCTGTATTAATGGCACTATGGCTTGAATGCAGAGCTTATTGCAGATAGAGGATACAGCTGTTTTCCAGACTGAGTAGAGATATTCTCCTCAGCTCCAGTCAGCTGGAATATTGCCTTTTTATGGCATTCAGTAGTACCTTTGCAAAGTTAATTTGTCATTAACGAACATTGTTTCAACATGTCTTTAATGTAGGCTTATGGTACAATGGTTAAGTCATTGGAAAAACTGCAATGTTTAGCTTAGATGGGGTATATGTGAATTGACTTTTGAATTCCAGACCAATCAGTAGTGTTGTGATGTTGGACCAATGTGTGGGTTTTGACAATGAGCTATTGTATCCCTTTCTTATTTTTAAATAGCAAATTTCAAAAATGTCTTTCTGTATGTTAAAGCCTTGTAGTTGGGTCGGATTGGATATAACCGAAAAGGCAATTTTATGCCACAGAAATTCTAATATCTTCAGGTAACTTTCAACAATGTTTTGCTTGCTCTTGAGTTTTGAAATATGCCTATGCCAGATGTAAAAGTAAGAACAACACTTTCATACTGAAAATATGTTTTCTGTCATTGTTAACCCTCCCTTGAAGACTATCTTTAAATCCTAGTGGTTGGATGTACGACAGTTGTTGGCTTGAATCATCTAGCGGTTTGTTGGAAGGTCTTGATTGGTCGGTTCAGGTGGCAGCATGGATTAGCCCATCAGAGGTAGAATGCTAAGCACCAGGCAGATGGCCACTCTACTGCATCTCATTCCCTGCAGGAGTTGACCAGAAAATCCCTAGATTACTTTTATGTACTCTCAGGATATGAAATACTGTCAGGATGTGCCAATTTAGTGGAGGTCTTTAACCTCTCACCATTCGTTTGTTTCCACATTTTGCATGTGTTTTCAGTGCTCTGTAACATTGCAATGGGTTTTCTGTAAATGTTACAGGATGTAGATATTTTATTATGATATTATTATCGTTTACATTTAGCAGACGCTTTTATCCAAAGCGACTTCCAAGAGAGAGCTTTACAAAAGTGCTTAGGTCACTGATCATAACAACGAGATGGCCCCATAAACATTGCGGGTAGCCAAAACATGAAGCATACATTGTGAAAAAACAAACAAGTGCTAATGGGTAGAACCATAAGGCATAATGCAGTTAAATAAGTTACAATTAAACAACATGAACCTCAAAAGTGCAAGAGTGTACCTGTAGAAAGCAAGCAACAATAATATAATAATGTTACATATCACTTGTAATTAGTTAGTAACCTGTGTTAGGCTATATGTAAACGTGAAATTTCTCTTGTTTAAAGATGTCATAGGATATAGTTTGATATTTTATTCTCTATAGTGCAAGTATTCCAAGTTGTCTTTTAAATCAGAAAATGTAACTAATCTTTTGGAATGGGTCGCCATAGCCAAATGGATGTTAATAATTTAGATCTATGGAATTAGCCTACCCTGGGGTAATTGCCATGTTAAACTTGAGGATGAAGTAGTATCTTAGCTCATGAAATGTTGTCTGTGCTGTATCACAGGGTCAAGAAATAAGTCGCTCTGGATAAGAGTGTACAACGGCGTATTAGGCCCTGTAGTTAAAAAAAAATTCGGAGCCGGAGGAGGAGGGGTACATTTGTGAGAAAAAAAGTCGGAGATTCTCTGAGTCTATAAAGTCACAAATTTGCGAGAAAAAAAGTCTGAATTATACTATTCAATAGGATTCAGCAATAAGGGAATAGGCTACTCCTGATTTTTGCCCAGAATCACCAGATTGTAATAAGCATTCGGACTTTGAAAAGACATTGCCGTGATTTGGGCCTATTCGGAAGGAAACATCATACTTATTTGGATGAGGTGATAGCTTTTGTGCATCAGGAACTACAATGCAATGGACAGATGCAAGGATATCGCTAGTTACATCCACAGGCAATTCAAATTCGATTTGTGGTTCAACATCAGGACACAAAAGGATTGATCCTCAAGGTGTGGATCAGTTTAGAAAAGAGCAGCGTCTTGGCTGTGTCCTGTTGAACCACGAACCAATTGAAAAGTATAATTTGATCAGGTCATCCATGACTGCAGGCTTTGTACATGGCAAGCGACGGTGTCTGTGCTGTGATGAGGTTGACCATGCAAAGTGAAGGAATGAGGTTCCTTGAGGAAAAAACAAATCCATATTTTCGACTTAATAATGTTGGATATTCTGAGTTTTTTTCTCGCAAATCTGTGACTTTATAAACTCGGAGAATCTCAGATTTTTTTCTCGCAAATGTAATACTTTTTTTCTTGCAAATTACGGACTTTATAAACTCGGAGAATCTCCGACTTTTTTCTCGTAAATTTTACGACTTTAATCTTGGAATATTTACCCCCCCCCTCTCTCCTCCAGCTACGATTTTTTTTTTTTTACCTACTGGCCCTAATATGCCATCGTAAGAGTGTCTGCTAAATGTCAACAACAAAAAAGTAAGATGTAAACCTCGGTGATCTCCTCATTAGAAAAGTTCTCTGGCTGAACTCTACAAATGATACATTAGCATCAGCATCCCTGAGAACTAATACCAATGAAACCAAGACCATTAAGCATAAATAACAGAACTCTTAACTGTTTGTCTTCACAAAAGTTCACATTATGGTCAGAAAGTCATCTGCATATCCTTTTTAGGAGGCAGAACTTTACTTTATACTCTCCAGTATTAACTTTCGTTAGACTAAATCATTAGGGGCACTACCAATGCCTAGCATGTGCTTTAAATAAGATGTGTATTATATTTCCAAGGAGTAATACACTGGAAGGGGGAATGTTTCCTTGAAAGTTTCCATCCAGAGCAGTAAAGATGCATTGGAGAGTGAACTGGCCTCTCTTAGTGGCTGCTAGGTATTTTTCTATTAGTTTTTACTGCAGTTGTTTTAATGAGCACATTTTTTTGAAGTCATGGTAGACCTAAGATATTATATTAAAAGCATTAACTTTAGTGCTGCACAGCTTAGTTTTCTCAATTAACTTGGTACCTCCGGACCATTGTATGACGCCGTTCTGTGCCTGTGTTTTGGTCTTCGGCTGCCTTGTTGGTGCGGTCAGCCTAAATGCATCTGCTTGTCTGCTCCAGCGCTTTAGCGGCTTGAGTCGGCTCATCACATGTATTTCTGTCCTACATTGTCTGTGATGCAGAGTGGAGTGCTAAGCCAGAGCCTCCTATGGAGCCTAGTAATAATAGGCTCATGTTGGAAAGGTGACCCCATTTTGGCACCTAGGCTGGACACTTCCTAAAGCCCTGCACCCATCCAGGGTTCAAGTTGCTCTGGTCATTTGGAATGCTGTGATGGCTTGGATGACTGTTCAGCTGGCACTAATGTGCTTTTTCATTTTGGTTTCGCTGTAGACAGCCACCAGCCGCGCAGACTGTAGTTCAAGTTCAACATAGTGATGCTAAGGCAAACAAGGAATTTTCTGTTGCTTTCAAAGAAACACAAAGAAGCCATAAAACGCCAGAGACAGAAGATTGATGTCACTGGAAAGCCCTTGTAATTAATATGTTACAGATATAAGATAGTTTAAATGGCGAAGAGATATTGGGTTGGCTAAGATTTTTTTTTTTTTTTGCCAGCCCTGGTCTGTTAGCATGTCAAGTCACATTTGGGGGTGAAAATTACATTTTCAGTGTGGTCATCTAATAATTTACATTTAGTCATTTAGCAGACACTCTTATCCAGAGCGACTTACAGTAAGTACAGGGACATTCTCCCCAAGGCAAGTAGAGTGAAGTGTCTTGCCCAAGGACACAACGTCATGTGTACTGGCCGGGAATTGAACTGGCAACCTTCAGATTACTAGCCCTAGCCCGATGCTCTACCTGCTCAGCCACCTGACTCCCTAATAATAACAATAATAATAATGACATATCCAGTAGATCCACTGTCTTTGCCTGGTGCTGTTTCTTCTGGCTGGACCAGATTGTCACTCAGATAGACAGCAGTGCCAGAAGCCAATAGCTGTAAGTTTTGGTTCTTAAGACCTGAGTTTGAGGGGACATGATGAGCGGTTTGCAACAACCTAACACCTAGTGGAAACCCTGGAGGAGACACTGGCAGGGGTTGTACACCTTTTGTGTTGTGAATGCACTTAGAATGCAGATTCATTTGCAAGATTCTTTGATTGGTGTTTCCACAAATGCATCTAACATGCAGTTTTACAAGGCTACATTGCTTTATGGGTAGTTTAATTTACTAACTCATTTTCATAAATCCCTTGCATTAATGAGAGAAAAGTTAATAACGTCAAATGAGCCTCTCAACTAAAGAAGTTTTCAACAACAAAATGTTTTTATTTTATTTTTACTTGCCTCGAAGACTGCTGACATGTAGTCCTAAACACTGCTAGCTATGAGACGAGGGTATGTGCTATACTACCGAAAAGGCATTGATTGCCAGGTGTCTTTTTCCTTATTACAATCACAGTAAGAACAGCGTGTTATGGAGAGCGTTAAACACTGTTCTGTCTGTGGGGTGTTCTGGAGTCTCAGTGGGACTGTATAATTTGCTGGAGCCCCCCTTGGGCCATAGCTGACCATGGCCCAGTTCACAGACACAAGCCAGACAGCAGTAATGCTCTCAGACCAGGGGCATCCTAATCCCCAGACACCCCCACCCCCTCTCCCAAAAATACCAAGCCCCATCAGCCCCTACAACAAAAGGATCCCTTGCGCCAAGACAAACATATATGGAATTGTACTCTCCTCCCCATATTCACTGTGCACTAGATCCACATGGAATAGACTTGGGCTTTTACAAGTATGTGTCTGCCCTACCTTTTAGGGCCAGACTCCAAGCACAATGCCAGGCGTTTTTTGTAACAGCCAGAATGTCCAGACAGGCTTTCTCACAGGGACTACTGAACCCTTGGGATTCAGCTGCTCTGGTTGGCTGGACCGCTTGTACTCTGTGGCTTGATGCTCTCCCTGCTGTCCTGTGCTCTGCCTTGCCAGCTCTTGGCACCAAAGGTGGCAAAGCCCCCCCCCACCCCCTTCCCCCAACACACACAGACACCAAGACTGATACATTCTGGAGCCTGCCTGTGGAGCTTCAGTAATGCAGTCAGAGTCAATATGGTTCTTTCTGTCCTCTTAACTATCTTAGCCTAGGTCCTCAAGTGGAAGCTTTTCAACATACTGATTTAGGTGGAGAGGCGCCACTATGTCTAAGTTTCTTGTAAAACTGGGATTGATTTGGCCTTTGTGTCATACACAGTGTCTAAGTGTCTTTTCTTTTCATTTTTGCTTTGTTCTGACATCCAATTCTATTGAGTGGTTCAAACAAATCCTAATGGGATGGGGTGGAGCTGGCACTGGTTTGTCCTGTTCACCCTTGATATTGTTGCAACTTGCAACTGCCAATGGGTGGAGTTTTCTTGTTCTCTGTTCTGGTCTTCAGATAGAAGTTGACGCTGGATGACTTGCGGAGAAGAGAGAGGGAAACCTCGCCAGAAGCAACCATGGCAACAAGTGGCCATCTTCTGTTTTTTTATGCAGCCTATTTAGTCAGATGTTCAGTCTAGTAATTTAACACGCGACAACTTGAATGTCTCCTCTTCTCTTCCCAGTCCTTTGTAGGCCAGAGTTTTCTGTCCTCTGTATAGAAAGGGGGAGCTGTGCTTCCATAGAATGCACATTCTTGTTCTCAAATATCCTGCTTTTGTACGGGCTTGAGTGTGCCACTGTGCCATGTCCAATTTTCTTCAATACCGTGACAGTGCTGGCATTCCATATCAGCAGTATAAAAACAGGATATATCTTTTCACTTAAAATAGTTTGCAATAGTATTTTGAATGCCTAGAACGATGCCAAGCTGACTGAGCAGTAGGCTACTTTGACTCACTTTCTGTGCCAACATCTGATGCAAAGTGTCCTTGTGTACATTACATTTATTCATGTTTGCCCCACACCGAATTGAACCATGGCAAGTCTCACTCTTAAATAGAATATGCTGCTTTTCCATGAACACAAGGTATCGCTGCATATCAAGGACAAATTCTTGCTTAGTTTTAGTGACATGTAACTGCCCTTGGAAGCTTACAAGCTGCAAACAGCAGGTTGTTAGTGTCAATGTCTGGACCCAGTCAGACATCCAGAAGCAATGTGGCCCATCTGATTCTTGCGTATGTTTCATATGAATGTCACCATCTTCCACAGTTCACACCAACAGAGAGGCTTGTGGTCTTTAACCACCCACTGTTGAGCAGCCAAGGCTTACGTCCTGGACTGCCATTAGGATCTGGAGATTGAAGGCAGATACTTAACAATTGCATTTCTTTGGCTAAACCTTAATTTAAATGGTTCACTTGTGCTCACTATTTAAATGTAGTAGCAGCATTTAGACTATTGGTGCTTAATGCTTAATTTCAATTATTGGCCTTACGTTTATTGAATTTACTTCATTAATAAGATGGTGTTGCCGTTATTCTGTTTGTAAACACCTTGATTTTTCTTCTAAGTGAATAAGCATTGTTGCATAAATAGTTTGAGTCATAGAAAGGAAGATAGTAGTTAGGCCTAGGATTTAAAACAGCTTCAAAAGTATGATAAATGATGCATCTTTTATACAGTGGATGACTGTGGGGCTCTCCACACGTGAAGCCAGTGTTATGAAATGTCCCTGGGCTGCCATTTGATGCTTCGCCTCGAGCCACCCACTTACCCGTTCGTGCTGAAATTGCGTCTTGCTAAATCCTTCTAACGGCTGTCTTTCTCAAACCAGTGCATGGAGATGCTTCCCTCCCGTATTTGGAAACGGGCTGTCTATGGCTGTCATCTCGCACTGCAAAAAAGCCATTCCTTATCACCCCCTCTTGCCAGAATGCCTCTCCAACGACATTCACACTTCATTAGGCTTGTAAATGAAGTTCCCCCCGCTATTTGAGGAAGAAGGGCTCCGTTGTCCCTGGAGACCTTGAAAAGTCTGTGTTCTGTGGTTTGGGGAGTATTAATCTGGAAGGTGTCCCAAAAGGCTGCACTTATTGCCGCTTCTCCATCATCAGCCCTCGCTTCAACACTTCTTTGCAGCCTCTCAATAGCACATTGCCCCGACAGCCTTTGTGCTTCTCAGGGCTCCCCAGACTGATGAAGCACTGAAGGGTCAAGAGAGTCCCAGTTTGTTATTGACTGAACACAGAGCACAGGGAGCTGGAACCGGACCAGGCCTCCTTTCTGCTTGTCTTTTGTAGTGTCGTGCAGGGTAGTGTAGACTGCACCGTCTGAGGCGTTCAACCTTATGATCTGAGAAGTCTGAAATTGACGGTTGAGCAGTTGAAAATAAATTGACCGCTCGAAACTCACATGCGCACACACACACACACACACCCTACACGTGTTAAAACACCTCACCGTCACATGTACACACGCCACACAGTCTCACAAAGATACACATTCGTATACACATACAAAAACAAATGTTACATCATTCAGAATGTTCTGATCTCTTCAGTTTCACAGTCTTCCACTTTGTTGACCCCATGCGGACCCTGTTACCATCATGTCGTCATCATCAGGCTTCATCGACATGTGCTGAAGAGCAACGGAAAGGATGAGAACTTGTTCCTCCCTAAATGGGTCCCCATGGGAAATGTTTCTTTAAATTAAAAATACTTACTTTCTGTTTTAAACATAAATGGAATGTGAAAGTGATAATGAATGCAGCAATATCTAATATATAATGTCTATATATATATATGTATATTAGAGCCAAGTGGTACACTGGCAGGAAACTGCCCCTTCCTCCTTCCTTAGACCCCCGCACACTTTGATGTGAAGAAACACCTTGGCAAGCTGGTACTTTGGAAATGGCCTTGAAAACATGAATTGCTCCACACCGCTGCTGCTACAAGACTACAAGTTTGACGTGTTTTCAAACATGGCTGGACAGCAATGAAGGGCAATAAAGGTCTTTTGAATACAGGTTTCCCCGGAAACGAGACACCTGTTGAAGCTTAAAGCTTTGTATGCATTATTGTAAGTCCTTATTTCGGTGCCTATGGCAAGTGGGCTTCAAAGGTGAAGCAGAGTAGTCGGTGAAATCACAATCAACCCCTCGTCATCTACCTGCAGAGCTCTTTCAGACCCTCCTCAGGAGTGACAGTGTTCACTGCACCACTCCTAAGCCTTAGTGGGATATTCTGCCATGAGGGATGCAGCCTCGGAGCTCTCACGCCTCCACCTCCTCTCACATGGACCCAGCCTCTCAGAGGCACTCTAAGAGGATTGCTCATGGTGGTGGTCAGTGCCAGGTAGAGGAGGTCAGGCCTGGGTCAGCTTGAAAAGAGCCTTAGAAAGGCCAGCATGCTGGCAGAGTTCTGAGAGTGCTTCTGCAGGCTAGGAGGAGGCTTCAGAAGTCAAAGAGGAAAGAGGGAGAATGAAAGCTGCTTTGTGGTGATTTATTGACTCCCAGCTTCTTCCTTTTTGATCTTTCCTTCCATGAATATGTATATGGCTCAGTTTTCAGTACTTCATATCTGGATATTAATTGCTTGTAATCCTTCATCTTGGAAGCATGCTGCTGGAATTTATTGAGCTTTAGAAGCGATATGCTAGAAATCCTGGCACATGCATTTTCTGGACAGTTTTCAATTGTGGAAACAGGGATATATGCTGTCTTATATCAACAGTTCATCCTGTTTTGAATAATGACTGTTTGTGCCACTCTTGAGAAAACTGTGGCATAGCCTACTCATTTAAAAAAGATTATGTGCTAAGAGCCATTCTTTTTACCCCTCTCCTCTTTATGGATGCTTATTTCTGAATATGCTATAATCCCCGGGATTGCTGACAACACAGGAATAAGGAGTAAATATGCAGCTTCTGTTGAGCTCCACATGTAGAGCTGCAGCTCAGTAACTCCGTGGTCTCTGCTCTGTGTACTCTGGGCTCCTTCCCTCCTTCCTATATTCTCCTCTAGTTTGTCTCCCCTCCAATTCCACACAGTTTTGTTAACGCTGCACTGCTCCTTGCTCACACTGGTGCAGAAGACTGCAAACAGCACTGTTCAAAGAAAGTCTGGACAGAGATGACAAATGTTGGGGCCGTGCCGTCTCTCTGGATGACTTGAATGTCTTGGTATCCCTCTCTTTCTGTTACTCCCACTCCCTCTCCATCTGGACTACGAGGGTGGAAATGAGATGGCACTGCCAAATTGCAAGAATCTGTAGGTGTTCATTGGCATCAAAAATGTGTCACTTAGCAGAACTCACACAGCGCTTGGTCATTTCTCAGACAATAGGGTTACTTTAATGGAAGGGCAAGGGGTAATTTGTTGGTTTCACATCATTGCCTGCCTCTGCGAGGAGTTGTTAAGAGCTGAAAATTATCATTTTATGTCTTGTATTGTGGAATTTGAGAAATATCAACTATTCAGTCGCTTGCTTAGGAATTCTGTCTAAGACTGAAGTATTAGCTTTTTAGGCCATTATTCTCTCAAGTGCCAGGATGACCATGTAAACTAGGCTATAGCTGAAGATTTGCCTTTCTTGAACCTGTTTCTTTGCATACAGCCTCTCTTCTAAGTCAACCCAATTTCAGCCATTTGGTCAGTTGTCATCGTGAATGTAGACATATGGAATTCCTAAACGTAGCCTAGTAAATTACGCTTTTCACTCACAAGGATCTCTCATGACACCTGAGGTCTGCTCTGTTTTTTTTTTTTCTTTGCCAAATTGTCACCATAGTGAGGGTAACATCCCCTAAAGGGGGAATGCTATTTTTGGAAAGTATTGCAAGAAAGAGATTGTTCCTAAATTCCATTTGTCTGAAGTGCCATAACTAATTATCCCAAAGCAAGTGTTGCGCTGATTGAATCAACATGTTTGCTTAGTCTTTCAGTAGGAAGGAAACCACCGTGTGCATTCATGTTTCAAATTCCATTTAAAGGGAAGTGGTCTGGCTCCTCCATCTCTGCTGCATACAGCACCAGTGATCTAATCATTTCATTAGGCCGCTGACCTTCGAGTTTCCCCCAGAGAGAGAGTGGGAGAGGGCCTTTTCTCCCACACACAGATCATTGAAGAGGCATAACACTTTCTCAGCTCCCCCCCCCCCCCCCCCCCCCCCCGTCTTTTAAGGCAAAATGTCTTCATCCACTGATGACTTCTTCCCTTCCTAGAGCTGCCCCTGTCCTCCTCGGTCAGAACCCCTCCCTCCTCACTATCTCTTTTTCTTCTCCTGTCTGGATCACTGTTTGCGCTAATATCCTACTCCTATTGTCATGGCGGTTTTGATGCTGTAAGCCAGATAGTGGCAGGTCTAACTCAACATTCTTGTTATTTCTTTACTTTGTGGAAATGAATAGGAGGAAGGTGATGGGTACTTGCTTGTTTCAACACTGATGTTTCATGAGGGACATCATAGTACTGGTGAATTAAACAAGTTTTAAATGGCATTCGTGACAAACCTGCATAATATGGTCCGTTTGTGTGGTATTCAACATGCTATGGCATGATGGAGCTTTATGGATGGTGTCGACAGTACACTGTACTGGCACCAACACTAAGCTGTCATTGAATGAAAAATTCCATTCTGTGCACATTCTAGAGATCGCTGTCAGACAGTCGGCTCAGCTCTCAGATCGCGAATGATGAATGTTCTGAAAACCTTCACTATGCGTTGCGCTTTCGTGCTGCCTCAGTTTTTTTTATAAGAGGCACGGAATGGAGGGGGGGGGTGTGGGGGGGGGGGGGGTCATTGTTGTACCGTTATGAAGCCAGCAGAGGAGGTAGTCAGAGCTACAAGTGTAAAAGTGAGATCCAGCAGGGTAACACACTAGACTTCAACGCTGATGTCACGCCTCGGATTCTGAATTGACGGCTTGCTATCAGTGCTCATGCTATCATCACACATGGAGCTGTGTTATGGCGCCTTTGTTTGGTTCAGTGTAAACAAACAAAGCTGTCATATAGAGGGGTATTTGTTAACGGCAGTTGAATGGGATATCTATATATAAAGGGTGACTCGTGTTTTCTATCTAGTTTTCTCTAGTACTCCCTTTGTTTCTTACCCTGTCTGACTCTCTCCCTCTTTTTCTCCCTTTTACTTTCTTTCAAATTGTCGATCTCTGTAGCACTTTCCCCCCCTTAGTCTTGATTTCTATCCTCATTGACAGTCCCTTTTAGCCCTGAATTGCAATAAGCCTTGAAAATTGAAATTGACAAAGCCTAGTTTTTGACCGCAGAAGATTCTCTTATTCTCTCAGATAAGATAATAAGGCCCCTTATTTTCAGTAGCTTTTTTTCTCAGTGTGCTCTGTCATTTCAGCGAGCCCCTTTCTTCAGATTGAGTGATATTGTCAAAGATTTATAAAGCTTCTTTCCTCTTAAACTGTCTCATTCAAAATGCTGTTTTGATTTTCCATAGTCTCTGGCTGTTTATATTCCGAACTTGTCGGTGGCCTTTTTGTATAAACAACAAGGTACTGAGGATGTGAGGCTTATCTTTATGTGGAAGAGACTGCTGGGGACTGCCCTCTCCTTTTCAACCATGACACAGAGGTCTGGAGGAAGCCCCCCTCACTCACCACCACCTCCCCCTGCCTTTGTCTTCTTGTCTGAGCACATTTGGGATGGTTGCAGCACTGTGGCAATGTGCACTTTTGCAAATAGTGAGCAATGCTGCCTTTCTTTGGACATTGAAAGGTAGATGTGTGTATCTTACTACTGTTGTGGGGGTGCGTAAAGGTAATTCTTATTATAGCCACACTATAGGCCCACACTATAGTATTATTTGAGCTTTCTGGCTTCGTTTACAAGATGAAGCTCAGTCATCTTCTGAGAGCTGACACTGACAGGCTCTGGGGCTATTTATGCAGCTTCCAAAACTCATCTAAAACTTGAATTTGCTCTCATCTCAGCGTGCCTCGGCTGGCTCCCTCCCTCTGCCTCCCCTGCCTCTCCCCCTTCTGCCTCTCCCCCTTCTGCCTCTCCCCTGTCTGCCTCTCCCCCTTCTGCCTCCCCTCGTGTCTCTTTGCAGACTGAGAGTCCAGCCTCTTGAAGACTCCTCTGATTCTGTTGTTATTGCCTTACCATGCCACTAGGGTTGAAAATATAATTCGATTTGTGTTCAAATTGGCAGGACGGTTTGTGGTTGTTCAGTGCATTTGTGGGAACAGTCCCTATGCAGCTATGTTTATAGGGAGCACAGAAACAGATGGAGAGGAACCCTGAAATGTATGCAAAACCAATGGAACTTACTGACTATATTCCTGAGAGCTTGTGACAGCCACAACACGTCTCCCAGCATGTGACGCAGTCCTACTGAAGCTCCCTTTGTTCACTAAATCCACTGTGAAGATTACCCTCATGTTTGAGAGTTGGAGATGGTAGAGAAATCGGGGACTGCAGGGGGATGTGAATCGCTCCAACTGGCTGTTTTGAGTCTACAGTGTTTTGGTGGGCATCTGTTTTTCTTTCAGGGTCATGTAAAAAAAGTTTTTCTGGGGTTTACCTCTATGTGATCTTAGAAACCGTTAAAGAAGTTCTAACTCTTAAGTGTTGATAGTAGTTGAAGTGCTTTCTTGCACACTTATGTCTGTCTGCATATTTCAGACCAACTAGACGATTGCTTCCCAAGGCTATATTTGTCAGTCTACATAGAGATGTTACTCAGACCCTCACATTTGTGTGAGGAGTGCCTTTTGACAGACCGCTATAAATCAGGAATGAGCAGGATTCCATTTCCTTTTCAAGTGTGCATGTATTATTTATCTTTCAATATTTTATGTAGAATGGAAATTAGCTTGGAAAGAGCCACTTTCTTTTCCATCTTTATTGATGTGCCAGATTCAATTGTATTGTGGCAGAGTAGCTACATGCAGTCAGCTTAGTATTGTAGCTCTCTCCTTTAAAATTCTGCTTTGTTGCCATAATCTTTGATGTTTTTCACTTGAACTAGCTTGTGATTTTCTTCCTGTACAGTTCATTAGCGTTGGCCTAGCATACAGATATGTCAGAAAAGTAGTCTTATTTGTTTTCTAGAGAGAGACAGGCTGATCTAAATGTATTTGCATGGTAGTCACGCATCTAAACATAAAGAAGAATATGGAATACTTGAACTGGATTCTTCCTTTAAATGAGGAGGCTGTCTGCTGTGATGTTGCGGTTCTTTCTGGAAGCTTCAGATGGCATTCCCTCGTGCTCGCCTCCTCCTGAGAATGACAGCCCGAGCAGTAGCTGTGAAACGTGTCATGAACACAGCATCCAGGCAGGACTACTGAACCTGCAAAATATGACTGACTGCTGTCACCCAAACTCAGTCTATTACTGTTGTTTCTCTCCGTCTGGTGTCTTTTACAGCAGCTTTTGATCTTTGCTCACCTGGCACCCGAGAGTCTACACTCTGAATCCAATCATAAATGTTACATAGCCTTCCGAAAGTGTCGTTGGAAAGTGTGTGTGCATGTGTGTTTGAGAGAGTCACAGTATGTGCATATTTTTCATATGAAGGAGAGAAAGATTTTGAAGAATGCGCTTAGTCCATGGCAGTAAGTAGACATCTCCCTAGCAACTTGGCCCCTCCCCTACTCATTGACTTGGGTTTCTTGGACACTGCTGTCATCAGATGGTCAGTGAAGCCATTTACCATATTAATGTCAGCAGCTTGATTGTTCAATGATCGGCCAGCCATGGACTTTCAGAGAATAGATGGGACCTTGAATGCCAAGCAGATGGACCCCTGGTATATTTCCTCTCTCCCATCATCACTCCCTGGGTGCAAAGATTGACAAATGACTCCTTGTGTCATAGAGTTATGCTTGTCTGATTGTCAGACAGTACAGCATAAGCACCTGTACCATGAAGGTGAAGGACATTGTTCATACTGTTCAAACGTCCCTCTAGCCAGTAGTGTTGTCCCAATCTCTACTTTAGCATTGAGATTTAGATGGGAAATAGCATACTGCCAAGAAAAAGACCAATACTCTTTGCACCAAAACAGCCTGTGTGAAGCATGTTGGTGCTTGTCTTACAAGAATTTGTGGTGGTATGTCAGAAATATTGATCTATCAAGCATTGCACAGTCAGTCGGTGAACAAGTTTAAGAAAGCTTTATTGCTTGTGGCCGGCCCACAAGGAGACAAAAACATCACACGCCATTGTGCTACAAAGTTTGTCTGCAAGCATGTTGTGCTAGCTAGCTATTTAAGCAGCCCCACTCTTTACAGTCATTGGTTAAAACAAAGGCATGCAAATGTTCCATGGCTCTTCTTACATTTACATTAGGTCATTTAGCAGATGCTCTTATCCAGAGCGACTTACAGTAAGTACAGGGACATTCCCCCCGAGGCAAGTAGGGTGAAGTGTCTTGCACAGGGACACAATGTCATTTGGCACAGCTGGGAATTGAACCAGTGACCTTCTGATTACGAGCCCGATTCCCTATCCGCTCAGCCATCTGACTCCCTCTTCTTCATTGGCGCCTTGCATAGACCTGGTGCACGTGTGTGCGTGCGTGTTTGAGTGTGTGCGTGTGTGTGTGCCTTTTGACCCCTGTAAGCTTGACCACATGATTCACCAAACACAGATGAGGCCAGACATCTTTGATGGCCTCTCCCTACACACAAGGAATGCTGAACACAGAATCATTCTTATACAGGATAAATGTGTTACATCTTCAATTTTTCCAATACAGTAGTATGGCACAAGAGGTGTTTGACAATAACCTTCATTGCCAGATTGCAGAAATATTAGTTTTTTTTACCTGACAAGAATAGATATTTTTGGAGTGTAATAGTCATGACTTACAAAGCCTCTTCATCGAAGCCCAGCATCAAATTATCACCAGGCACCAGTGTCATTGAGTGTGATTTGCGAGTCGACCAATACTTGTACAGTCTCCTGTTGTGTCAGTCCTTGCTCCAGCCTAGTCTGACGACATGATCAATAGTAATAGATCAAATGCAATCAAATATTAACCTACAATGTGCAGCCGTTTTACAACCAAGATCTTATGGCAGTCTGTCAAACCAACATACTATCTCATAGACATTATGGAGCCACAAATCCTGCCACGTCCCCCACATCAACCCCACACCTGCTTGCTCCACCCCGTCACATTCTTGGCTGAGTACACTCCCTTTGTTCTTGAAACACCCTCTGCACTATGTTGGTAAAACTGCAGTGCCTCCCACATGCAGCTTTGTGTGTTTATAGCCGTTGCTATAAACTTTCTAATACCTGATTTAAGTGCTTTGTCAATAAGGTCCATTTTACAAAAGATCGATAGGCTCCCCTTGTGCTGTGATTTAACACTGTCTTTAATTTTACGGCCCTTTCCACTGGTACTGCTGCAAAGTTATAGGATGGAGATTAATTGCAGGGTAAAGTACTGGTCACTTTCTTCACATTCCCAATGATGGATTGGTAGCACAATAATGACCTGGCTGTTTGGGCGACAGTAAATTCATCATGGTTGCAATCACAAATATGTATGTGTTTCTTTAGCACCATTTATGGTCCATTGCAAGACTGTAAGTCATTGCCTATTGAGTATTGACTTAAGACTATAATGTACAACTTGTAAAAAAGTGTTACAGCAGTAGTTTTGTTTTCATTTGAAAAATGGGCACTTGAAGTCTGATCAATCAAAATGTACTTCAGGAAACATTTAGCCTGACTCAATTTATTGCTTAGTGCACAGTGGTTTATTTGAGGGTTGTATGACAAATCTAATAGAAAAAGTAGAAGAAAAAAAAACATATTCAAGATTCAACATGTTTCAATTAGTTACTCAATTAGTTTCAGGACAGTTGAGAATGATAGCAAGACAATCGTTTTCGTTTGACATGGAAATTTATTAATAACCAATTTTGTCTCACAAATGATTGACAATTATTGTAGGATAATACTGGCAAAGGTGCATTCCAAGAAGGTTGGTGATAATTCAAAACATTATCTGGGAACAGGTGGACCATTCTCTCAGCGTACTTTCTGAGGAGACTGAAGTATTTTAAAGCTGGCCATGAAGCCCCCCACCTGTTGTACTGCTTCACCTTCCAGAGGATCATACAGTACTGCAGCACTGTATGGTACAACAATGAAACGGTACAGGCCGGAGCCAGGGTGACGAGTTTGCTGAAAATGGCCTCCATTAGTAGATCCATAATCCAAGGCTTCCAAGATAGCCATCCCCTCCACCCTGCTAGCCCACCATCAGGCAGGCGCTTCACACTCCCACGGTGGTTGAACAGGGTGAAGAACTCATTCATTCTATCAGCCTTGTAAACAGACACAGGGGAAGAGACACAAAATAGGTGGAGCTGGATGATTATATTTATATGCTTTCTATTGGTAATGGTACAGTATTAGCATGGTATTTTAAGGGTGTTTATAATTAGTATTAGTATATTTGTGTGTAATACGTGCATTATACATTCAGGGTATAAAATCTTACGTTATGTCCTTTTCTTAAATGCACTTGTGTGCTTTCAAATGTTCCTGTGAAATAGATAATAAATGAATCTGATAAAATCTAAACGGGTTTATTGTAATTTGCATATCATTACGCTTTTAAGAGCCTCCAGTTTGTGTAACAAAAATACCATTCTTTCTGATTCATCACAGCAGATCTATACTGTCTCTGTTGGTGAGGCTGTCAAAAGAATCTACAATGAGACTTCTGTGTTGAGGCAGCACAGATTGAGCTTTTGACTGATGCTTTGATGCACTGACTTCTAGATGGAGGCAAACACTACAAATAATGGGAGAGGATATGAATATCAATGAAGTAGGCTAAGTGTGTCTGACTTTCACTGTCTTTCATGTGGAGCTGTTGAATGGATACATCTGGATGACCTTTCTGTTCTCTTTCTTCAAGCAGATACTGTACCACTTGAACAATGTTTATTAAAAAAGTGTGTTGTACTTTACGTTATTCAAAGCTTCTGGGAAGAAAACGGCCTAGATTGTCATTGCCCGTATTCATCAAAGGAGGATACCAGGCCATGTTTTAGTTAATACCTAATTAAATAGTTTGATAAAACATAATGGCAACATTCTGATAGTGTATCTTCTTATTGATTTCCTTGTTTCCTCTGGAGATTTCTGTTCTCACTCAGCCGCAATAATGGCGGGCATTGAAAGACACTGCTCAAGGTTGGAAACTCCTCGTTCCTTGGCAGAGTGGTCTTTAGTACTTGGATCTCAAGCTCCCACAGAGCTTTTATCTACATTTTTTTTCTCCTTGGTAATTGTTTCCCTTGCTCGTTAGGTCATTATCCTTCTGTATTTTGGCCACTTTAAATACATTAAATCTGATTTTTCTTTTTCTCTGCCTTAGAACAGTTCAGAAGTCAAACTTGTATCATTTTCTTGTCATTACAGGTTGGGAAGCGACCGCCAGAGGAGGAGATATCTGGATGAAGTAGTGCTAGAGAGGGTCAGTGGTCATGGTGACTGCTCAGTCTGGCGTTTTTTGGTGAATGGCCTAGGGTAAGGAACTCTTTAGGAAAACTCCCAAAGAACTGCATAAAGGGTCACCCACATCTTACTTAATTAATTTAGTAAGTAAAGGTGAGACAGATGTCCCAAAGCCTTTCGGGTAGACTATGATGCTATTCCGAGTCATTAGCTTGTATCAAACTCGTGTTTGGAAGTCTGCCTGGAGGCGAGAGACTTTTGCCACAAGGGTCTCTATAAAAATAAGGGCCTAACTTTTTGGATCACCTGTTTTATTGAAAAGACTTGCTTTTGAGGTGACGTGTCACATGTTAGCAGGGTAGAGGTCTCTATTCCCACTATGAAATTATGATTTTACCTCTCTAAGCTTCATTATAAAATGTTCCCATCCCCTTCCTCATGATATTTCTTTTTCATCTTTTTTCTATTTCTACAGTGCAGCAAGGGCTACATATTGACATGCACTGCCTGTAAATGATGCGCAAAGGTCACCATAGCATCGAAAGTTTATTATTTTTCTCTCGTCTTATTTCCTCTTGATTAGGAGTGTTGGTAATCCCCCTCTAGGCCTCAAATATCGTAAAGCTTTTTGGTAATAACCCGCTTAATCCCTCTATGGCCAACAAATTACATGAAGGCCTTACTTCAGAGCAAATTCTTTCATTCTCTGGCACTAGGATATAAACAATGTTGTGCAGCAATAATGTGCAGCAATAATGCAAATTTACATTGTCGACCATATTAACATACATTTCAGAATGGCATTTGTGCATTTGTATTTCTTTTGTTTAGTCACAAAATGTTAATGTCACTTTCTCTCTTGACACAAAAAACATTTGATGCATTTACTTAGTTTTGAATATTATTCAGCATTTAGAATTAATACCTTCTGAAGTTATTGCAGACATTTTGAACAAATGTCTTATTTAAAGTCTCAATTGAGTCGATCTCTGACAGTTGTTTCGTTAATTTTGGGGAATCACGCATTCTAATTTTAAATATGGTCAAAATATAAATGTTTGATATTTGTTTAGAATTAGACCCTATGTGAAAGTATGAAATCCACATGGCTGTGAGCAATCAGAGAGGCTTGCACATCAACACCCATTAATGATTAACAAGGTGGAGTCCAGCAGGGTAATTTGGTATCGAACTGCTGGAAGTCATGCTACTCCCCTGAGAAGCCTGATGAGATGGTAAAAGGACCCACATGCTCACAGACACACACAAACTCATGGAGGAAAACTGACTCCATGATCCCACCAATAGGAGGGAAGCCACACACACATGATGGAGAGAGAGAGAAGGAATCACCTGGGGGATATTATTTCTTGTATATTGTGCATTGTCTGTAAATGATATACATTATATGTAAGGCTGGGCGATATGGGTAACAAATTATGGATATTATATTTCCATTCAATAACAATAATTAAGTCAATAGACCACAGATCCGTAGTAGTAGCAAAATAAGTCTCTTCTTCAACTTTTTCCCTACACTGCAAAAAGTTTAGGCAGCGGGGTGTGAGAGAAATGTTTGTGGCCAGGGAGCATGCACTTGGGGTCAAGAAACTTAAGCTTTTTAAAACCTTTCTTTTTATCAATATCTAGCTGCAAACTCACACTTTCCGCATGTTCCAATGAGTGATTTTGCTTCAGCTGGTTATAAAAGTTTGTCGACTTGGTGGTTTGTTTACTACACAATTTGCACTGAACATTGCTCTGCTCTTTGTCGGATTTCAAAAAGCCAAACCACTTCCAATAACTGAAGAAGACAAACTCTTATCAACAATTTCTTCATTGGAAGTTCCTCCCTCGCCATGGCTATCGCTGGCACTGTTATTGGCAATAAGACAAATTTTCTGCGTCAACATTATCTACTCCACTTGAGGTGCTCAGTATATTTGTGACCGTTGGCTACCATTTCTCCACAACTTCCTTTGGCATCAAATACATTAAATGGACTGCTGTACCTAATTATTTTCTGTCGACATTATAGATATTATTGAAAATGAATTAATGTTACGATAAGTTTATTGAGGGAAGTCATTACTACAATAAATCGATTTAAAAAAATGATCACCCAGCCCTAATTATATGTATTGCTTGCAATGACCCAAATCAAACTCCTAGTGTGTTAACATACTTGGCCAATACAGCTCATTTCAATTAATACATTTAATCAATTAACTGTTTGCCCATCTGGTACAAGCCTCAAAATAGCCAGTGCTTCAGCTTTCCTGCTAAAGTTATTTGCATTCACAATTTTTAAACGTGACATGTTTTACCGGTGGGAGTAGAGAAGGTAGTATTTTGCAACTTAACTTGTGTTGTTTTAAAATAATAACACATAATTTCACTGTGTTTTTTCTGCAGTGGTGAATTGCGTTATCAAGGCAATGGCCACTGGTAAGGTAGTGGTGTTTTAATATAATCAGATAATGTTGCTAGCTTCTTCCCTCACCCTGTAGCTCCAATCAGCTCTGAGATGCAACTGGCTGTTACTCTGTATTCATATACTCTGTCATAGATCTGATGACTCAAAATGGCATGTGTGGGATCTTACCATTGACTGTAAAAGGAATGGACGGCATGACGGCACGTTAGGAATTATTTTTATTTTTTCCCCCCAAAAGTTAAATTTGATTTCACCCACATTCTTATTTGAAAATGGACACAAATTAGGGTTCTTACACTCACACACATCTACCAGGGCCCTCAGGTACTGATTATGATTTACAGCTGTCATAAGCTCCCATCTGAATTCACCTGGAAACCTCTGAAAATGTCAGGAATTTAGTTGGGATGGAACACCTGCGTGCAAACCCCAGACTGCTGCTCTGATACCTCCCCAAGGGCATATTGCAGTCACTGAGGTGTTATCGCAATGATGGCTGCTTGTGATTTTTATAGCAGGGGAATAAAAACAACTCTATCTGCACATCCCCAGAGCTGCTGCTGCAGGGCACTGCCATGCTATCAAGGGTTTATTTGGCACTGAGAACTTAGAAGAGATAAGCAGATTTCTTGGACAGTCATGCACTCGTTAAAGGTAACATTTCACAATAAGCACTCGATTTGTTTTCAAGTGGTTTATTTATTTTTTTTAAACGTAAAAGCATGGATACAGGGAATTTAAAGAAGCCCATTGGGACATTAATAATTACGAGCTAATGATTGAATTGGAAAATTATTCTTCAACTTTTCAGGATGTGGAGTGACAACCACCATGTTTCACTAATCAAAACAGGAAGAAACACCCCTGCATTGTTTTCTTATGTAGATTGATTACCTATTATTCTATAATGTAAGACAAACAAGCCTGATAGTAGTAACATAACCCAAAAATATATTTAATTATCTTTCATGGAAAAAAAAATAAGTACATATTTTCATCCACTTCAGTTTTTGATATTGTTATAGTCTAAATGAACTTACCAGCTGCGTTCTTAACATTGTTCAAGTCAATGGGGTGGAATTGGATCCACCTGAGTCATGGAGTGATCTCTGTAGATGAGAGGGAAGCGCTTCCAGAGTCTGTCTGAAATGTTAGCAATGCTCTGCAGCTGCTGTAAGCATTAACCCAGTGGACAAATGGCTGTCATTGAAGCTTGGCCTATGACTGATGCTGGACCAAAGAAGATGTGAATGATAGGACCTCAGAGACCTCCCTTCCTCGTGACCTCAGTGTTCTCAGATCTTCCTTCAATGTCACAACTTGTGCTTGCTAAAGCTGCTCTTTAACAGATGAAACATGTTAACATGTTTTAAATCCCAATGTGTAATGTTTATTTATTCAAGTGGTTGCTCTTCAGGAGTGGGTTTATGCCGCTACATTATGTTCCACACATCGATGCATTGGTTTTCAGGCAAGGTTCTTTTTTCCTCCAAGTTGACTTTTAAAGTGTTGGCAAGGCTATCATGCACCTGCTTTTCTTTGCTGTGACATGGGTGTTTCAAGGCACGTCTGATATTTCATCCATCCAGATCCTTCCAGTCACCCACCAGACCACACCATCCTGGCTAGGTTTGATCAGATTATATCTGACATCATAATATGGTCTCACATCCAACCCCCTTGAAATGAACAAAGGCTACATCCGCATGCTCGCAGCTGCCCTCCTCATGTCTTAAACATCGGTTGCCAGTGTTAAAAAAATCAAGAAAAAAACAACTCTTAATGAGTGAGTTGAATGGTTCTGACAACCATAAGGCAACCAGTGTGAAAGCATGTTGGCTCAGAGACTATTAGACCTGAAAGGAGGCTTTCACAGCCTCCACTGGCCACAATGCCTGGGCCAGTTTGTCCCCCCTCTTCACCCCTGGACTGATGGTTATTATCAGGGCCTCTCCTCTCAATGTGGCCTCTGTGCTTCAAGGATCCATGGTGCCAGAACTGGGGTGAAGGCCAAGGACAGTGGATGCAACCCCCAAGAGAAGCTCAGGGCTGAGCCAGTAAAGGCGTATGGCAAACAGATCCGCCCTTAGCTCCAGGTATTTCATGCTCAGCAGCATTTCAATCAAGTCCTTCCTCCATTCTGTGCCTCTTCCCTCCCCCTCAGTCCCTTGGGAAGGCCATGTATCACAAGGATGCAGACGAGGAGTGGGCGTTAACCTGGCTGGATCACAACGAGCGACTGATGAATAGCCCACTGAGAGGAGCGTTTAATCGTTCTGGCCGGCTGAAGATGGATGATAGTCCCACATCGTTGTTTCTCATATCAAGTACTTCTCAGGATTTGAAGTTGGACATAGGAAAGTATCAACTGAAAAGCTCTTTGCCTTTTTTACTTTCTCTCCCTTCAAACGGTGGATGTTATTCGTTTTTTCACTCAAAAGCCTTGTCCTTTCATATCCTACCTGTCGTGTCTATTTAGTCTTGGCATTTCATTTCAGTTTTTTGTTTTGTTTTGTTTTTTTAAGTCTGTAGTGCAACTCATAGTTATTGCAACAGGGATTACATCTCCAGCACTGTTCTAGTTTGGGTTTATCCTCTCAGGATTACACAGAAGACCAGCCGTGTCTTTTGCACATAAGGAGATTTGAGATTGGAAAAACATGAATACACCAAATCTACACGGTCTGGGTCACTAATGCTGTTGTTTTGTCAGTAGTAAGTTGCCAGCAAGTAGAATAGTAATGTGACAGAGTGAGAGTTCTTATGTAGTTACAATACCAAGTGAAACAGGTTGATGGAAATTTAATCTCTCAGAAAAAACGATGATTAACTGTTCAATCACAAAAGATACAAAACATTTGTAAGTTAATGGATAATTATACTTAATGGTATAATAGTGTACAGTTGATTAATAATCTGTATGGCCCAAATAAGAATGTGAGGCACTATAACTCATGCTGGTTCCTAGTTTAATTAACTCCTTGTTCATGACATTTGACCCTAGACATGTACCTGCTGGAGACCTGAGTTCTGCCAGCAACGAGCATCTGTAAAAAGATCCAATTATTTATAGTCAGGCTCCTGACGAAACAGCCCTGCTTATCTTTCACTGTGCAGCCCCCAGGCCTTTCTCATTGCGTTCGCAACATTGTCTGAGCTCCCGCCAGCCCGATCTTTCATCTGCTCACAATGCTGACATTTCCCCAAATATCAATGATACTTTTTTTATAAAGCAATATTTCACAACACCGAGGGATCTGCCAGAGTTGATTTCTCACAAGAGGCACTACTTTTTAAGTCTGGAACTGCAACTGTGCACAGTTTACTGCTGCCTTCTAATAGTTTGGGAAATAGGGGGATGACTTTGCAAAGGAAATACTGACAGTACATTTAAAGGTCTTGGGGTCTAAAGAGTTAACACCATGCCTTTCTTTTTTGACCCATTATGAATGAATATTTAATTGTTGATATTTATTTAAATGAAGACATGTTCTGAATGGCTAAAATAACCTTACTTGCTCTCCTTTTCTAAACATGACAAACTTTGCTTTATCTTTTTATAAAGGCCACAATCATTTCATTTAGAATTGCCGTTGCTATGGCATTGTTTGGATTTTGGAACAAACGCACATTCATTGGCTGACCTTTAGCGGGGCAGGCTTAAACAGAGACTTTGAAATTAACTTGGAGGAGGACTGATTATTTTTCATTGAAACTCGTGAGGGTTCTGGTTCATTGTTATTGCTGTATCTGTAACATCTACAGCAGTGAGCTCATATTGGGGAGGAGGAGATAGATGCCACTGTTTGCATATTGATTTATTATTGGTCAATGAAAATGTTAGAGGAACATGGCCGATTTTAGCTATAAGCTCATTGTCATTGGGAATTTGTGTAAGCCTTTTTCTGGAACCTCCACAGTTATGAAATATTCACTTAGTGGTCTAAGACACATTTGTGTTAACCGTGTTTCCGTGAGATCCCGTTCACTCAAGTTTTTCTGGAGTTATGACTTTCCAGAAAGGAGGGGTCTGGTTGCACAGCAGAGAGCTCATCTCTAGACACTTCTTAATACGCTCAACATAATGCTGAAGGCTTCAAAGCTGATGTTGTTTTTCATGTATTTTCCCCAACTGACCCTTTTACAGAAGCTCACCTCACATTTTCAAAGCAGTTTAACCGACATTGTGTAAAGAATATTATTTGATCTCAAGCTAGACAAAGCTTCACACCTTCCTGTCAATGCATAGAACAGTGGGCAAGGGACTTAATGAGCAGTGCTTCTCTCTTGCTTTGTTGTTAACAGATCATATTGATGCAAATGCAGTACTTGACTGGAGTCTCGGATATTGGGATTTGCATCCTCTTGTTACATGGCCTTCCTCTTTGAAGTGGATCTGGCAGGTTTTGACAGGTTGAAAGGGAATACCAACCTTTGCAGACCTTTCATTGCTTTAGGGGTAATGAAGTAGAGAAAGCCATTTTAGACCATTGACGCTGCTGGTGGATGTCTTCAGGGGACTGCATGGAACTGTAGTGTTTGACTGCCCTGTTTTTCAAACCCACACCCCTGTTTTTAATTAAGCCCATGGATGACAAGCTGCATATTTGTGACAGATGTTAAGCCTTCACGGCTCTCTGTCTGTAGAACACTTAACTACCACTCTACACTATCCAACTGTGTTTTGTACTTGTTTTTTCCCAGCACCAAATAAATCCATTTGAGAAGTGTTGGGTTCCATTATGGGGGCAATTTATGTAACTATTTCTAACAAACTTCTGTGTGTGTTTCTTCTAAAGGCTTGCTGTGACCATGCGTTGCCTGGCAGCCCGGGTCAACTACAAGACCCTGATCGTCATCTGCGCCCTTTTCACCCTCATCACCGTGCTGCTGTGGAATCGCTGCTCCAGCGACACCGCCCTGCACTTCCTGCCCCGGGCTCCCCCGGTGGCACCCAGCCCCAAGGGCGGAGATGCCAGCATCAGCAGCCAGCAGCAACAGCCTCCGCAGCCTCCCGAACCACCGCCCGTAGTGGGCGGGATCAAGTACGAAGAGATTGACTGTTTGATCAATGACGATGTTACGATCAAGGGTCGAAAAGAAGGTGGGGATGTGTACTTTCCCTTCAGTTGGATGGAGAAGTACTTTGAGGTGTACGGGAAAGTGGTGCAGTATGACGGCTATGACCGCTTTGAGTTCCAGCACAGCTACTCAAAAGTGTACGCCCAGCGTGAGCCTTACCACCCTGACGGAGTGTTCATGTCCTTCGAGGGTTATAACGTGGAGGTGCGCGACCGCGTCAAGTGTATCAGTGGAGTGGAAGGTAGGTCTATCTTGTTCCAGGGTTCCAGTCTATAAGAGAATCTGTTTCCTTCATATTTGGATATTTTGTAAGTGAGGTTTGAAATGCAAGAGTCAAAACCTGCATTAAAAATTGGAGTCAGGTTTGCAGAGTCATTGAATATACCTTGTAAATAAAAAGAGTAGTATGCCTTTACTGAGAGTAGTAACGCCCATCTCCTTTGTGTCCTCATAAACCAAGCTTGGGTTCACAGGGTGAGCTGTGTTGGCCGTCTTCATGCCAGGCACGTCAGAGCAGCAGCACTTATGATAATGGTGTTGCGAGTAGTCCAGAGAACTCATCTTTAACATGAATGCACCGTGTCCATTAATAGTCATTTAGCTCCGCAGTTAGAGGAAGACTTTTCCAGAAAAGCCGTTTGAAGCAACCCATCCCTGGCTCTAGTGAGTAATGCACTACCAATTCACTTGCATTAAGCAAATTAAAATGGAATTGATTGAGCCGATTACAAAACCTGATTGCAGTGACCGACAAACTTAATGGAGCGCCCCCTTTTTTCTTGTACTGATGCCGTACAGCATTCAGTTTCAAGCGGCAGATATCCTGGCTGCGAATTGACTGTGGGTGTGGGTGGTTGGGAAGGTTGAAAAATCTTTGTTCATATCTTTGAATCACTTATCAGTTTCAGTGTGTCATTGTGGTGTTTCTCTCGTGTATTTCAGGAGCACAATGTGTTGCTAAGAAAATGCTAAGAGGCTGCCTCATTCTGGTCATTACCATCCTTACACTCTTCCTGTCCTTATCTATTTATCATCCTTTTTCGGGGGGAGATTGCCCCGATGATAGCCTTGAGTTTTTGTTCCTTATTATCTCTTCTCCCTCCCACTCTTCTTATCTGTTTCTTGTTCATTCTAAAACTTGTTTTAATCTTCTTTTTATATTTAAGATGTTTATTGTATGTACCTTCCTGCCACAGCAAATGCCTTGTTTGCGTGTACTTACATGGCAAATAAAGCCCATTCTGATCCTGATATTTAATGCCTCTACTCCTGAGATTTGTGAGATTCAGTATTGACTCATTGACAGGACATGCCAGTGCAATATCTGGTAAATGAAAGCAGCACGTCTACTCATTAGAACTACAGATGTTTTTGTTTGACATTACACTTCTATCTTTGCCTATCCATCATTTTCCTGTGCAGTGGATAGAACCAGCTACACTAAAGGGTAATGTAACCCAACTAACCACTTGATAACAACTTGCATGATTTAAGACAGATGAGATTGTTTCATTTATAAGATTTAAACAAGTGTTTAACTACCCCCATGTTTATTTGGACCAAATAGACAAGACTAATAAACCACTTGTTGTCATCGGGAAGTACACAATTAATCAGTTGCGCAATCAGTTACAGTGGCACGCTGCTAAATGAAGAGCAATCTTGAACTCTTCATTCCATCTGTGCCAATGTGATTTGAATCTTGATTAACAAGACGGAACATATTTACAGAAGCTTACAAGACACACATCACCTGTGCTGCAGCCCAAATGCAATTAGACTTGGTTTATTACAAACCCAATCATGTTTGATTTGGTTGCAAGCCAATTAGTTATGGACAGTGATCTCAGCTTCCAGAGATTTTCAGCATTTTGATGCGAAGTGATTTGCTAGTCATGCAAGAGGCTCTGTCCTCCCTAGGAAAGCCTGTCTCCAAGGGTTTCCCATAATACATGTGAAAGGTGATTACCATGACATTACCTGGGGGCTGCTTTTAAAAATGATGACTAGAGGTAATCGATAACCCATTTAAAAAGCCTACATGCTCAAACTGTATTGTCATCAATGCCGTACCTTGTTCGGGCCTAGTTGGGAAAGTCACCTGAAATACTTGATAGGAATGGCCTAATAGATATTAATTATCCTTGTTGAACTGTGGGATCCTTTCTGCATTTTAATACAATGTATTAAAATCCCAATGAACCAAATACCAAAACGTTACAAATCTCTCTACCCAGAATTAGGGTTTCTCACTATGGTATGCTCTTAAATACCCGTTTCAACTTTTGAGTGAACTTTGCAAGACTTTTCCAAAGCTTCAGGTACTTAAATGTTCCAGACACCGCTGTCTTCGATTTTGAAAGCAGTCTTTGTCAAGAGGAATAAAAATCACACAAACAATTTGTATTAGAGGTTATTTAAGGAAAAGTCAAAGCTTTGTATACTAGTTCTCTCATTTGTTTATCCTTTGAGCTTTTTCCCATAGCTGAAGCACACTGCACTTTTACAACCTGCTGGGAGGTAAGTGAGGCTACCTTTGCACCAGCAGTGTTCTGCTCCACAGGTATCATAAGGGCAGAAAATGGGTCGGCCAGGAATTGAGCTGATTTTGTTTTAAACTCAAGTGTGGAGCTGTAGGGAGTCTAGTTATTCTCAGAAGGCTATTTTCTACCTACAAGTCTACAGGCACACACTCACTCTCAATCTCACACTCGCAATGTGCATCCCCATGGGCCATTAATTAAGGCCAAAGTTCCTTGCTTTTGAGCACCCTTCACACAATCCCACACGTTCGCCTGGAACTTCTGCTTCTTTGTAAGGGAGAAAATGGCTCTCCATTAATTAGGCCGTCACAGCCCTGTCCAAGAACTCACACAAGGTTTGGGGGAGTGTTGCTTCCAAAAGTGCTTGATTGTGAAGGGGAAAAGTATTTTGCCTTGTCCAAACCAATTCATTAAACATGCAGTGGTGTTGCCTTTCATCTGTACCCCCTGCCTAAATACTCATGAGGGGCAAACCCCCCTTCTTCTGAAACCAGAGGAACTCAAGTATTCAGGATTTGCTGTAGAAAAGAGTTAACTGTAAAAAACAGAACCATTATATGATGATAGACGGCACCATCTTCTCTACAAGCTCAATGTAAGATGTTGGGAAACAAGGGCTTCATTGCTTCAAGGTGTGTGCGTCAGAGGCAAAGGAATATTGTCTGAGATTAATTTAATGGACCTCTGATTTGAGATTATTTTTTGCTTTCCATAATTAGTAGAGAGCTAATCTTCTTAACCCAATGGGCTCTAATCTTCTTAACCCAGTGGAAACTTCTCTTTACTCTGTTTCTCTTTGGCTATCTTTACAATTCCAGGCCTCATTGTCCCCTTCTCCTTAAAACACACACACTTACTCCTCCACATCTCCAACCACCACCTAACTGCTCACACACACCACGCACACACACACACACAGATAGATAAGGCTATTCATCCAGTAGAGACCTATGGATGTGTGTGAGGAGGGGGAAAGAAAGAGTTGGAACTCTGAATTGAATCTAGGCCAGACATTGTCTCCCTAAGACTTAATTGAACTCCTGAAGCGGGTGGGGAGTATAGCTGCAATCCCCTCATCGCCTCTGCACTCTATGCCACACGACCACAGAGTACACCCCAGTAACCCACTTAAATACATCCCAGCCCAGCGCACTTCACCCACAACTTGGTGTAAGTGGGCCCACTGCAGTACTAAACAAGGCCAGAAAGGAGACTGAGAAAGAAGAGAGATGTACTGTATAGGGTGGGATTTTGGATTGATCTTATGGCGCAAGGCCTGCTTCTGTAGGCTAAATACCCACTTTTATAGTATACAGACTTATTTGTGAAGGTTGGAGATCTAAGCGCTTTAGGCTGAAAAACAAAGTTAACTGAAATACATTTGACTGATTTAGTTTTTTTTATTCCTTTCTGTGGGCTGAAGAAAGCCTACTTTTAATAGCTACATTTTATTATCTTTCCTAAAGTTAGATGTAGGTTGTCCAGTTCTGATGCTATGTCCAGTTTGGAAGGTTAAATAGTCATCAAAGTTCATGAAGTCCATGAATGGATGATGGAGGGGAATATAACAATCAAGTCTTTTTTAGGACAGGAAGCCAAACAGATGTATTTTTCAACGAGGCTCTAACAATACAGTTCCATTGAAGACACTGAACAGTGTTATTCCAAATGACCTTTCCTGGAGCATAGTTCCATTCACTCAGCCTAAACCACACCCTGTCCTCCATCTTTATATAGGCTATGCACCCATCTAACATAAGTAGTGTTATGTGATTACAATATGGCTGATGTCGAGTTGAATCAGAAACAAATCTTCACTAGTTTTAGGTTTGCACACATAAATAATGAAGTAGAACAAGTATTGAATTCACACTGCTGGAATGCATCATTTCTCCACTGTCATTTTGTTTGTATACTCCTACTATCTAATATTAATTAATGCCCTTCTCCTCAAATGTTGGGGCCAGTATGGGCTAGCTGGATATGCTAGCTAGCTAATGGGATTGTCATGGTAAGTGGGCTCTGCAGACACTGCCACCAGCTCTTTAGGTAAACTATCTGTTCATGGCGCCGACGCCTGGCACTGGGATATTTCTGGGACTGGATGTTGATGACTAGCCCCCGGTGTTGTAGGAAATGGCTTGAATTTCAGCGCAGGGTCTTCCATCTCAGCTCGCCGGCGGTAGCTTGTGATTGCTTACCAGTTTTTTCATGTCTTTTTATGGAGGAGGGGTATCAGTCTTTTGTTTGTGAAATAGGCCAAAATGTCGTTGGCACTTTGTCTCACCCTTTTTGCGTCTCAAGGTTTCAGTTTCTATCTTTGTCTCACTGTTTCTTAGCTTTTTCTCTCACTCTGTCTCCAGGTCTCTCGTCTGAATCCTTTTTTTGTCTTTTTGAGATCTTAAGCTTTTAGCTCTGTGTTTACCCATCTCTCTTTGTGTCCAATTTCATCCTTCCGGCTATGAGTCTGTCTTATTTGTTGAATCCTTGTACTTATGTCCGTCTCAGTTCACTGCTCTCCATCACCACATTCCTAATTTCATACAAGTTTTGATGAGGAGACAAAGTGGCCTCACGACAAGCAGACAAGTTACCAGTGACTCAGTGTTTCCAAAACTAACTGCTGCCAAACTAACAAGTGATATAAGAAGTTATTTTATAAGTGATATAACTATCACAAATTTACAACAAATGGCAAATACTGAGCCCTTTTGTAAGAGGCAACGTTCTAACTGCTCACATTGATAGTGGCACAATAAACCAAACCTTTTTAGAATTGAGTCAGCTTTACAGTGCTGTTGGTAATGATGGTACAGCCATGCCTTTTAGATGTCAGTACAAATGGAAACAACCACGGGTATTTCAATGTACAAAAGTGATCTTGTTTCCTCTCTCAGCATGCGTGCCCAGCTGTACCCACACAGTGCTCCAAACACTGTTCATTAACCATACATTAAGAAGGGCGATGGCACAGCTGGGCACCATGACAGATATAATGCAGTTGTTGCTTTCTGGATCCTGGCAAAACAGTATATCTTATCAGAGCTGAAGTAAAAGGAAAAACGGATCTCCGGTTACCCCTTTTTCTCTCTCTCTTCCCCTTCCTTTCCCTCTCTTATTTCTCCACCTCTCTCTCCCCTCTTCCTAGGTGTGCCCCTCTCCACCCAGTGGGGGCCCCAGGGCTACTTCTACGCCATCCAGATCGCCCAGTACGGTCTGAGCCACTACAGCAAGAACCTGACGGAGCGCCCCCCCCACGTGGAGGTGTACGACACGGCCGAAGAGAGGGACAGCCGGCCGGCCGGCCCAGGCTCCTGGAGTGTGTCCAAGGGCTGCAGCCTGACGCGAGTGCACGACAAGGGACGGGCCACCTCCATACGACAGTTCAGCGCGCCAGGTGGGATATCAGTGCCACTCCTAGGGAATTGGTTTACCATGCAAGTAATCCGATTGCATTCATCAGCAATGTTACCATTTTGTCTTTGTTTTTCATCCCCAAAAAATTGCACCTTTTTCTTTATTTGGCTTTAACACCCTAGCACCAGTTTAAGCTACACTGGGAGAAGTTCTGTCCAAAGGCTTTGACGCTACCACCCACTTCCTCCTCGATCCAACACACGATCATTTAGGCTGCATTCTCCCTCCATTACTCTGACCAATTTCTTTCTCTCTTTAGTTCATTTCAGTCCTTTTTCTTTGAAAGTATGATCTTTTCACGCCTCTCCCATTCTACTCCATTTTATTGCAATCTCAATTGAATTCCACCAATTCTCAAAAGGGCCCCAGCCGTTTTTCCGGTGCATATTTCAACGCTCTCACTTTTTCACTCCCATCTTCATCCCCATTCCTTATTCTTCTGCCCTCCCTCTCTGTGACCCCGGTGGAATGTCCTCTGTTCTTCATGTACGACACCATTCACATGACCCTCCTCCCTTCTTTCAGTTTTTCTCTATTGTCATCTTGCACGTTTCTGTTGCTCTCTTTCTCAGATACAAGCCTCTCTCTCTCTCTCTCTCTCTCTCTCTCTCTCTCTCTCTCTCTCTCTCTCTCTCTCTCTCTCTCTCTCTCTCTCTCTCTCTCTCTCTCTCTCTCTCTCTCTCTCTCTCTCTCTCTCTCTCTCTCTCTCTCTCTCTCTCTCTCTCTCTCTCTCTCTCTCTCTCTCTCTCTCTCTCTCTCTCTCTTTTTCATATTTTTAATCTCTTGCAGCCCATGTCTTCGCCATTCTTCTTATCTCTGCTTGGTTTTAAACGCCCCCAGAGCATCTGTCAAGATGATCAGTCCCTTAGACAGTATACACACAGCCTGCATACACCCATGAAGCACATACATATGTACCAATACATATAATATATACTGCAACACCTCACAGAGACTGAATGTATGCCCCACACACACACATGCAAACAACAGACGAACAAATGACAATGACTAAACTTTTTGTCTCTGAATTTCCAATTACTGTGTGGCGCCTTGTTTCTTGGCGCCATTGCCCCATTGGGTGGCTGTTACAGCAGTAATGTGGTTTGTGTGTGAGCCAGATCGATGCCTATTAGTATTTGCTGGGGCTGTTCTATGAGGAGACAGTGGAGTAATTGCTGTCACCATCTAAAGCCCAGCTTAGGCACGAACACAGTGCTGTGTGTCTGTCTCTGTTTGTCTGTGTTTCTGTAAGCATTTGTTGTGTGTGTGCGTCTGTGTGTCTTTTATAGAGCGCCAGAGTGTGTGCATGTGCGTCATTGTGTGTTTGTGCTTGAATCAATGTGTGTATCAATGAGTGTTTATGCATGACACACTTTCTCCCGCTTGCTTGTGTGTATTGAGTCAGTGCTCCACTTGCTCAGTGACTGTGTTGTCCCTATGTCATTTATTAGCGTGTTGACACTACCCCAATAGCTGGGTGTCATCTCAGCCTCACAGAGGAGAGGAGATCTCGTCTGTATTCGTGGCCATAAGTTATTGATGGTTGGGTAATCACATGGCCACAGTACAAATCCACTTAGTCTGCCGATTGCCTTAAGTAATGGATTTATGAGTGCATTAAAGAGCCGTAGCAACAGGGGCCTGCCAGACTGTCTGTCTCTCTCTCTCTTTGTTATCCATTTATTTCTTTCTTTCCTGCTCTCTCTTGTTTTATCTCTCTCTAACTGTGTCTCTCGGTTTTTCTCCTGCGCATCCTGGCTCTCTGGAGTGCTTTGCGTGCACCAGTGGACTAAGTAGGGGTGAGACTGACACAGGTCTGGGAGCTGTCAGGGCCCGTACAGACGGGAATTCATTCAAAGAATGCCTTGTAGTCGGCAAAGCGTTGCTAAGGAGGTGTGTGTGTGTGTGGGGGGGGGTTGTTATGATGTGTTTTTTGAGGGGGTGTAAGCTTGTATATTTGACGTAAGCAATAATATGTAATGTATGTGTCTGCTAATGGAAGAGTTACTGCAGCCAGCCAAAGTGTGTTTCATGTCCACAGCATTGAGGTGGTTCTGTACAGTGTGATGGTCTACTGGATCTCTTCTTTCTTTATACGTCTTCTCTTCCTCAGTGTTGTCCCCCAACCCTATTCCCTCAGCTCCCACACTACAGTGTTTCTCTAATTAAGCCCAGTGTGCAGTGACATATCTGACCTGGGCTCCCTCAGGAGGCCCCGTCATCTCTCCCAGCTATGAAGCTCTGCAACATCCTGAGAGAGCGAGAGACTACAGAGAGACAAGGGAGAGCTAGAGAGGGAATTAAGTGATGGTCTTTAGTTAGTCGAATACGAGTACAGTACAATCCTGCAAAAAAATATGCCAAGTATTGTTCTTAGTAGGTGTTCTTGTTGGGTGCGTCTGTGTAATCAAGCATATTAGTCAGATACAAAAATGCATTTGAAATAATTGAATCTAAAATGGAACATTTAAAAGCAGTTTCATGAAGCTTGAAGTAAAAACATGTGGATGCCTCAGGGAGATGAGCCTGATGTTTCTAAAAGAATGAGTCATCAGTTAGGATCAGAATCATTTCCAATTGTGTGGCTAAATGAATTTAATGTCTAATTTGTGGGAAGAAAAAATTTAGATTTCCAGATACAGATTCAATCTTTGATACCATTAACCATATTTTTGCAATTTCTTTGAAAATTCTACAGAAAACTCTGACGGCATCTCGCTCCCATTGGGCAACTCCAAGGACTTTATCATCTCCTTCGACCTGAAGTTTACCTCCAACGGCAGCGTGTCAGTGGTCCTGGAGACCACGGAGAAGGGCGCGCCCTTCGTCATCCACTACATCACCACCAGTCAGCTCATTGCCTTCAAGGACCGTGACATTACCTATGGCATCGGGCCACGTGGCGCCTGGACTACAGTGACCCGCGACCTGCTTACCGACCTTCGAAAGGGAGTGGGTCTGTCCAATACTAAGGCTGTTAAGGCCACCAAGGTATGTGGACCTGTTACTATCCCTGGAGTATTGAATTCTGGCTCATTTAGTTGCATTTAATCTTTTAATTGATTGACAGGTTCTAAATGCAAAATCTCTGTCCTTCAAGTTTCAAAAACCAAATTAAAATAATGTCGATAATGTACAAAAATGTATTGGTCTTCCAGTTACTATACTTGCAATGTAAAAAAGTCTCGAACGGAACATACATTTGGCAGTGTTCCTCCCTCTGTGTATAGATAATGCCCAGGCGTGTGGTGCGTATGGTGCTTCGTGGGCGCGGTGCCATTGACAACATCACCATCTCCACAACGGCGCACACTGCTGCCTTCTTTGCTGCCAGTGACTGGCTGGTGCGTAACCAGGACGAGCGCGGCGGTTGGCCAATCATGGTCACCCGCAAGCTGGGCGAGGGCTTCCGCCCGCTGGAGCCCGGCTGGTACTCGGCCATGGCCCAGGGCCAGGCCATGTCCACACTGGTCAGAGCATACCTGCTAACCAAGGACCCGTCATACCTCAACGCCGCCCTCAAGGCAGTAGGGCCCTACAAAATGCCCTCTGAGCAGCACGGAGTCAAAGCCGTCTTCATGAACAAATACGACTGGTATGAGGAGTACCCCACCACGCCCAGCTCTTTCGTCCTCAACGGCTTCATCTACTCCCTCCTCGGACTCTACGACTTGGCCGAGACAGCGGGCGACAAGTTGGGGCGTGAGGCAGGACAGCTGTTCAGCCGGGGCATGGAGTCTCTGAAAGCGATGCTGCCCCTCTATGACACAGGCTCGGGGAGCATATATGACCTGCGGCACTACATGTTGGGCACAGCACCTAACCTGGCGCGCTGGGACTACCACACCACGCACATTAACCAGCTGCAGCTGCTGGCGTCGGTGGACAATGCACCCATCTTCAGGGACGTGGTGAAGCGCTGGAAGAGCTACCTAAAAGGAGGTCGCGCCAAGCACAATTAGGGGAAACCCCCTTGACTCCCAGATTGAATCAAATGCTTGACTTGGGGACGTGAGGGCAGGGGAGTTGTATCACTTCATGGGCGTATCTTGTATGTAACTCGTCTACATGGGTTTGTGGGTGACCTCCTAAGATTAGGCAGAGAGGGCGAGGATTGTGTTCAGTCAATTGCAGTCTCCGATGCAGAGAAATTTCTCTTGCCGTAGTTTGTTTTTGCAGCTTTGCTGCTCTTCTCTTTTCTGAGCTAGTGGTTGTAATTAAGTACAGCCGTAGCTTCAGGGAGTGTGTTTGTGTATGTAGAGTGAAAATTGGTTCAAAACAACTATTCTAAACAATGTTAAGAAAGAAGAATGGAGGAGATTTTAGTCAACCGCTTCTTACATTTCTATTACAAGTATCTCCTCCAAGTGTATTTTTTTACAGTCATTCCTGTGTTTTAAATAGCTTACAAGAGACAGTACTGTAAATAATAGATTAAGTGTGATATAAATTATTTGGAGGAGAGACTGAACCAAAAATAAAAAATGTTTTTCAAATTTATTACATATTTATAACTTGCGCGTTCAGAATTTTACTTCTCCAAACTATTTTGTAAACCCCCACTTATTTACATCTACCAAGGTCTTCCCGGCAACTCAAGATTCCTCACTTATAATAGCTTCCTTGTGTGGGAAAACACTCCAACCCCCCCCCCCCCCCACACACACACGCACACACACATACTCTCTCACACACACACACACACACACACACTATACCAACTATAACATTGGGGGAAATGAAAATTGGACTCCAGCTCAGGCCACCCTCTGACCTCATATCCGAGCAGGTCATTACCAGTCCACTCCTCCCTACCTCCTCGTCACAGGCTCATCCCTCTAGATGAGCCCCTGTGGACAGGAGCGTGCGGCCTGAACGCTCCACAGGCCTCAGCAGGGCAGCACTCGGGTCCGCATGATTGCGGTGAGACCAGGCTGTGTTCCAGCTGAGCGATGGAGAGGCAGCTGCAGCATTCCCTGAAGCTCGGCCACAATATGGCCTCCATGATGAGCCCTGGTGATCCAGCACCATCGTTCATATACTGCCGTGGAGACGCTGGGTGAAGACTAGCTGGGGGAGGGAGTTAGCTTTTGAAAAAGCAAGCTAGCCTTTTCATTGAGGTAGCAGAGGGTTGACATTTACTCGCAGCCTGGAGTGAGTTAGCCCTTCGGTTTCGCATATCACTGTTGCCAGTAAATAGGACCGAGAGTCTGAGAAGCAGTGGGAGTTGATCAGTTACTCTTCCTCATTTATAGTCCTCTTCTTTTGTGTCTTAAACCGTGACTGGAAAGAAAGGGAATCCATAGTGAAGTTCTTCCTCTGGCAGATCTAAACACGAGTCATCCCAGTTCCATCATTCTCTGTGCACTCGTCTCGATGAGTGGTGGGGTTAGCCGATTGGGCCCACCACATTGTTCGTCAACATCTTTCAGTTTCTTAACAAGAACATGTTTCTGAATGCTGCCTTAATTCTTGGCCCACAAACTCATTCAAAGAGGCCCTTGCTAAGGGGGGTTGTAATGACAGGAAACCTGTAGGCCTCCAATCAGTTGCATGCGTGGGCTCACTTAATCCCCAAGATGGCCTGTTAACAGGTAAATGCGAGCAAAGAGTTGCAGAGCCACCTCCAAATTCAGTCAGTTAAAAGGTTGGACAGCCACAGCATCAGCCTGTGAGTCAGCGCACTCTGGCTAGCTCCCTGCTAAACAAACAGCCTGTGGGACTAGCTGGGGGGGGGGCTACTGCCCCAGGCAGGGTTTGAAGATGATCTGAATGTTTTGTAGTTGTATTGGGTATTTAGCATTGCCCTCAAGTTTATGTAGAGTGAGGATTTACAAAGATGCTCGGTTCAAGCAAGCACTCTTTTTTTTTTTTTTTTTTTTTTTACTAAATACATCTTTTTGTTTCCCAAATGTTTGTTAATCAGTCTCATTAATGCCACACTAAACAGGGAAGTACACAATTGTTTCATTGATGTGTGATGTGTTAAGACACTACCATCTACCCAAATACATTGGAAGTTGATTTGCAATGAGGTCTGTGAAATCACTGGTAGTCAAAGTGCAACTGGTCAAAATAAATACACGTAGCTTTTCTTAAAAAAAATTATTTTATTGATCACACAATTTATTTTCATCACAAATCTTCTGTGATGCTCTTCCTGGTTAATACCTGAGGTGGAGGCAGATGATTGGCTGTTAAGATATTCAACTTTGAAGCTTCAATTTCTATCGGTTTGAAGGGACGTATTGATGCATTATAATCCCATTCTTGTTTTCATTGCCCCTCCATGGTTGGTCATTTCATAATGTCATTTCTTCTCATGAATATGATTATGCATAGTTCCTACTAAGTATGGAGTAACTACTATAAACGGAACTTGCATAGTTACCAATTGAAAGTGTATTGTAAAGAGAGCTTCATTTTTATGCATACCAAAGCTTTTAATTAAATTCAAGGTCATTTTCAATGGTGTTTTTGTTGTATTTTATGAATATATTTGTGCTTATGTCCATGATGCATTTGTTTAGAGGAAACATAGATTCTCAACATGTCCATAGATGGCATACAGGAAAGCTTAAATGTGTGTTGGTCTGCCTTCCCTCTGTCAAGCGACAGAGACTTTAACTGCCTTTTTGACAAATGTTTGTTTTTGAACAAGGTTAAGTAGGTCTAGCAAAGAGTAAATATGTAAACTCAGCTGTCTAAGGGGATGTGTGCAACAGTACAACTAGCGTTTAGATTTCTATTTCAAAGGGAAAAATAGGATCATACCTTTGTACCAAGCTTGAGGGTTGAGGGTTTTTACAAACTTTTTCTTTTCATGTTTCAATTATGGAATCATTCACCTAGGGTAAGCTGTTGTTATTTTGGATAGAGAGTAAAGCACAGAAGCACAATTGCATTAGTTGTTTTTATGTTTTAGTTTCTTCTGGACAATGTGCAACGCCTTCCTTTTGAAAGCTGCTATTGTTGTTCACTGTGTAACAAGATGATTTTTGTAAGATCTGTTTTACTTTCTTTTCTCCTCACATCTTGTTTTCCCCCACCCCCACTATCCTGTAAATTGGCATGTGCAGATCTGGTCACATGACTTATGCAATAAAATGTTACGGGGTCCTATTGCCATGGGATACCCAGAGAGCGGTTGGACAGACTTTGCAATCCAAGCACAATGTGCACATGCTACCATTTTTGTATGCAGAAGAAAGTGTTTATATATATATATACAGTATATATATATATATATATATATATATATATATATATATATATATATACAGAGAGAGAGAGAGAGAGAGAGAGAGAGAGTAAATCTTTGTGCTTAAAATTGCTTTCTAATGTTGTAAAATAAAGTTTTTTTTCTAAAGTCAAAGTGCAATGGCCTCTTTCTGCAACCATAGAGAAGTATAGCAGAGAAACTTTATTGTTCACTTTCAAGTACAGACATAAAAATCAGTATGGCCTACTTGTATAATTTTTACGCACTAATGTGGACTTCTTCCTCCCTCTCCTACCTACTTTTTTCGAATTAGACTTTTAGAATTAGACTGTGTAAGTCATTTCGGGAACTTGAATGCAAGACTGCACCATGTCTGGTTGTTCGCAGAGCAAATTATATTATATCTACATCCATTTTTAGGGCTTTAAACAATTTGGGGAGTCATTTTCAGAGTTGTGTACACAAAATATTATATTTCTTTCAAAATTGCTGTGTTAACACTATTACCATATCAATTTGATTCAATTAAAATAGCCATATTGTGTCTCATAAACAACTACTTTCTTTACACACAAAACATCCAGTCTTAATTCATTACTTTCTTGACATTTTCAAGAAAAAAGTTAACCACACATGCATATAATCACACAATCTCTCCCCCTGTCTGCCTCCTTCCCATCCAACACTAATAATATGAAGTCTCCCTCTGACGGAGCCTTTGTCTCCCTCCTTCCTTCAAACGAGGCCAAGCCCAGACTCCAGGCCATTGTGTCTTTATTGGCTCTCTTCGGTGCCATTCTCCTCCTCCCTTAGTGCCTTTCAGATGTCATTGAGACTATTGTGATACCATTAGAGGAATTTATGAAGCTTCGGAGCCAGGAGGTAGAGGGCTTAGAACGCCTCATATTATGGTGAATCTGATCAGATTAGCTCAGGGTTGAACCCACCATCATTGAGTTTGGGACCCAGTGGGTAAAGTGCATTTGGGACGGAGGCTTGGGTCCATGAAAGGTGACACTGTGTGGAAGAATGAAGTTTACAGAAAGATGAAGATGGACAAGGTCAATACCACTGTAGCTTTATTGGAGGCCATTTTGGGAGATGTCACTCTAATTTTTCAGACTCAAATGAGTTACAATTAAATGTGTCTTTAAATGTTTTTCCTTTTATATGGGATGTTTCACAGAGAACTATGTGTGCAAAAACTAAGATTTGTGGATGATCCATTTTGGTTTGCTTAATAAATAATTTGGAGAAGATTGGACTGAATATGGTTGTCTTATGATCCCTTGTCTCAAATCTGCCATTCTCTGCTCCAAAGGAAATGTTTTGTATCTAGAACCTCATTCAGTCTAAAAGCAAGCTGTTATTTTCTCTCTTGACCCCCTAAAACAAGAAAAACAACATAATCTTTTCATGTTATTTACAGATGTTGATGTCCTAAACCAGAAACGTAATTGCGTCTTTCCATTGTTAGTGAAGTGTAGGAGTGGTAGGAGACAATATAGGTAGAGAGGAGTGTAACATTTGTTAACATGACAAGTGAGAGGAATGGTAAAGTGAAAAGGTGATAATAAAGGGAGTGGGAGAGAGAGAGAGCACCCTAAGATGCCTATCTATCATGAATAATGTATCAGACAGGGCTGCCAGGGACCTGGAGCGTCCGCCACTAACCACTCACTCAGAAACACACTCCCAGAACCCTGGCAACATAGCCAGGAGGGTACAAGGGGGAAACCGGGGGGGTACCAGGGGGGTACTGAGGGACCTTTACACAGCAGCTTGTCATCAGCCCAACCCTCAACTCTCAGCCCCTTACCCACTAACCTGTGGTCACATTAGCACCAATGGTATTACAGTCAACCCTATTCCATAACATTTAGCAGGCACTCATTCAAAGCAATAGGCATCAAGTTCATAATGTATCTAAAGACATTAGGATCTCTTGGGCACTGAACTCATTGACCTCAGAACTGCGGCGTATACATCAAAGTGAGCCATTCCCAGTTACCTCCAGAGGCTTTCATAATGAATGCTCCTGTGTAAGAAGCTTCTTTGAGGTTATGCTGATGTTACACAAATACTGGCGAGAGGGCTTTTTGCTTGCAGGATAAGGTGGGGGACCTTGGGTATTTTCTTATTAACAGTCAGAGCAAACTACAGTATGCACAACGCTTTCCCTCTGTAAGTGGCTGTGGTGGTTCTTTTGATTGGGTTGGAGTTAATCTCTAATTACCCATTAGCTGTACACTAAACATGTTTGCAAACTTTTTGCTGATTTAGCGTCCTCTTAAGAACTTATTGAAAGTTTTCAGGGACGAGCACAAAGATTTATTAAAATGTGTAATCGGCTAGTCAAGTAAGAATCTCAAATCAATCTAAAACGTTAAAGCTATTGCTCTAATTCAACATTTTACCACCAAAAAAATCTTTACCCATTTTTCACATATGAACATTCTATTATGGACACCACAGTTTTTTTTTTTAAAGGAAAACACTGACATCTAGTGATAGAAAGTGGTATTGTATAGAAATGTGAATGCAAATTTGATTTACGCCTCTCTGACTGCAAAATGTAACTATATGTAATTTTCAATTTTTTGTTTAATCAATGCCCTTTTTTCATTGTATTTGAAAATGATCACAATTGCAGCAATTAGGATGGAAGGTGAACCTGCACCCTGGTCTGAAGTCCCGAGCCCAAAAGCAAGGTTTCCTTGTTCCAAAGCCTTTCTCATTTCTTTCCAAGGATCTTGCTGTACTTTGTCATATATGCAACTTAAATATTTCCCTTGATCCACTCTAGTCTCCCAGACCCTGCCACTGAAAAACATACCCACAATGCTGCCACCATCGTGTTTAACTATAGGGATGCTATATCAGCCAGGGGGACAGCATTGCCTGGGTTCCCCGAGATGTGGTGCTTGGATTTCAGACCAAATCCTTACATTTTGGTTTCATCAGACTGATAATCTTGTTTGACAGTGTTGATTTTGGCACTCCATGCAGTGTGTCACGAGCCTTTCAGTGAGGAGGGGCTTTCCTCAGGCCACTGTGTTCTAAAATTGAACCTAATAGAAATCAATACACATTTGTGCTTGTTGTGACTCAGTGACTGATACATACCTGTTATTGACAGTTGAAGTTGTTGCCTGAAAAGAGTATTCAAATCTAGAAGAGTTGAAATGGAGAATGGTTTGTTCATACAGCTCTGTAGGGAGACCTGCCACTGTTTCTCTATATCTACAATTGTTTCTAAACCCTGACATTAAAACCAAAGGGTACAATTACCCACAATCAATCTGTGAGGTAGGAGAGTACAGTTTTACAGACACATACAGACTTCAACAATACGTTTTTTTGTCACATCTTTGTACCATTTGCACGTCAGTTCCATTTCTTGTACTTATTGTATTTGACAGCACACACTATGTTTATTGTTGCCCACAATGTGCTTTTCTGGTTATCCACATATTCAAAATGGGATATACATTGTTGGTTTATTTATGGGTCTAGGCAAAAAAATGAGTGATGATTTTTTTTTACTCTAGTCTTGAAAGACTGAACTCTGGTTTGCAGATTGACATATTAACACAAAGTACTGTCACACAGCCAAAGCAAGCAAAGCAAGTTGAAATGAGCAAAGCATAAGCCACATGAGGCCCAACATGTATCAGGTTCAGTATCTAGAAGTGCATCCATGGCAGGCCCAGTTTTAATTCTGTTCATGGACATTGCTGCAAAGCAAAGGGCAAGGTATCCTTTTCATTCATACTTTGAATGGCCACTACACATACTACAAAGACCAGAGATTTGGATTGCTTTGGATTGTCTTTGTTGACCTTTGCCTTGAGTTAATTTGCATGTATTCTAGTCTCTGAGATTATAAATTAACAGTACATTCTGTGCAAGACAAACATAAAAAATTACCTAACCTAACTCAACATAACTTTGTTTGTTGGATTTAACATATTCGTATTTTGTACAGCGTGTCCACTTTAGAGCCTGTGACCGAATAATTTAATATAAACTATTTACAAGCCACACAGTCTTTCTCATAAAATTATTTTACGTTTTTTCATAGCTTGAATACAAAGCACACAAAAAAGCTTATTGAATGTTAAAGCCTGAATTTGTGTCCCCATTACAACCTTTTGATAGTTAAAGGAAATGCATTCATTGTCTTAAGAATTTGAACAAGATCAATATTTACTCAGCTTCCTACCTTCTGCTCTCTGGGTGTGACACTTATTCTTTCTAGCGTTGGATGAAGGTAATGAGAGAATGGAATGATAGAAATGCTATTTTTTACCACCAGTGCAATTCACACCCTTAATGCACTGTAATCCCTGTTTTGTTTGTGTTCAAAAGTAGCATGTTCATGATAAACCACTTGTAGCTCTTGTGTGTCAACTGTCTGTGAGCTAAAAATGTGATTCTGCTTATAACAATTGATGTCACTTGCAGCTGCCTGGTGAATCTGACTGTGATTTCACACCCAAAACCTGCTTGACTTGCTGAGTTTGTTATGCGCAAAGTCTCGCATAATCTCTGTGTGAGTGAGAAAGAGACAGAGAGAGAGAGAGAGAGAGAGAGAGAGAGAGAGAGAGAGAGAGAGAGAGAGAGAGAGAGAGAGAGAGAGAGAGAGAGAGAGAGAGAGAGAGAGAGAGAGAGAGAGAGAGAGAGAGAGAGAGAGAGAGAGAGAGAGAGAGAGAGAGAGAGAGAGAGAGAGAGAGAGAGAGAGAGACACACACACAGGTGTACTGGATATTCTGGATGAGTGGGAGGCTAGATGGGAGGGACCTACAGTGCAATATAGCAACAACAACTTCATAAAGAGTGGAGCTTCTTCCAAGCCACTTCATTGAGACAGTCAAAACCCCAGCTCTGTACTTCCCTGACACCATGCTCAGCCTGATCAAACTACCCCGAGTCTTCACCATCAACCAAGTACCCAAAGTAAGTTTACTCATTGCTCACTGGAGCTAATATGTAATTACTACTGACACTTCTCAGGTTTTTGTTTCGTTGAATGAATGAATAGTGGGTTCTAGTTGGTTGTTGACTTAAGTACAAACGTTATTAAAGACTCACCTGGGGAAGAATTTATTTGAAAGGTGATTTTGTTAATTGCTCTCATATTTTATTAGACTGCAATCCAATGTTTTCCATTTAAATTGGAAGCAATTGTAAAGGAATGTACAATTATTTGAAAAACATGGATTTGATTGTGCACTTTGTAAATCTGCTCTCCATAGCTACTAGTGTATTGAGTGTTGGCAAGTAACAAAAAGTAAGGTTTTATTTCTAGGTTTTCCATGAGGACAGCATCATCTCTGGCTATCGCCATCCACGCAGCTCGGCAACTGATTGCATCCTGAGCCTTTTCCAGCTGACCAATGAGACGCTCAACATATGGACCCACTTCCTTCCTACCTGGTATAGTCAAAATACATACATTTTCACACTTTTCAATCATTATATTCTCTGCATTCAAATATTTGTAAAAATAATTTCAAATATCAATAACATGACTAGGTCCTTGCTTTAAAAATTGCATAGGGTGTTTCAAAATGACATTATTACTGATAAGAAACAACTTACCTCATAGCAGGGTACGTTCACACACATCAAGTGTAAAGTTTGACTTGAGTCAAGCTTTTAAGGTGCCTGATTTCTGAAGCATTTCTTATTCTTGAAGGGGATCCGCAGAAAGGCCTATTCACATTGTAATTGATATATATGACAGAGAGGGAATATTTGCATTCATTTAACAGAACAAAGTTTTGTCCAAATGTTTGTGTATCTAATGTTTGTGTTTGGCAAATGCTAGGTCTGTTGAAGCACAGTTTATTAAGTGCAATATGAACTGTCCTTACAGATATCTTGATTGTTCTAGTATCATCTTGGTTTAATACAAACCAGGTTTCTGGTTCAGAATACAAACAAACAAACAAAACAATTACTCAGTCATAGCCAATCCCACATACCTCTAGCATTCCAACGCATCCATCAATGACAAATATGTTGACAGCGTTTTATGATGAACATTTTAACGAGGAACTTCAGCACATTAATAGAAACAAATATATCTTACTGCAGAGATATCTAAAAAAGCCAGAATAACACATTCTACAATGTTTTTCATAGAGTCTCAAAGACATACAGCCATGTATGGTGGGGAGGGAGTCAGGTGGCTGAATGGTTAGGGAATCGGGCTAGTAATCTGAAGGTCGCTGGATCGATTCCTGGCCATGCCAAATGACGTTGTGTCCTTGGGCAAGGCACTTCACCCTACTTGCCTCAGGGTATATCCCTGTACTTACTGTCTGTCTCTGGATAAGAGCGTCTGCTAAATGAGTAAATGTAAAACAAGCCTACAGGCATCTCAAAAACCATACCTGAAAGCTGTCTAGCATGGTGCACGCCCTACTGTCAACAGAGAATCCTGATCATACCCAAAACGCCAAATCCTCCACACTTAACATCCATGGAAATTCGAACAACATCAGCACCTGCTGTAGCTTTCTTTGTGGTCAGCATCTCATATGGTACAAATGTCAATGTGGTGTCAATACTTTTCTCTCAGATATGACATCTTTGAGGGAGAACAGATATATAGTATCAGCTATGTAAACAAATGTGACTGAAAATAACCAGTCCTAGGTCTTTGTAGCAACCATGGTGCCCAGGTTTGTTGATGATGGCAGAAAGAAGGTGAGGAGCTGTGTGATGAGGCTGGGGCATTGGTGCTAGTGGGAACTGCTCCCCATAGACCTGCCTCACTTCCCCCACAGTTGACATGATCTGCCGTGGCTGCCATATATTCCACAGAGGCTTTCTGTGTGTCTGTGTGAGTGTGAGTGCCTACCTTTTTGTCCATGTGTGTGTGTTTGAACGTGTGTGTGTGTGCATGTGTTTATGCGTGTTTCTTTGTGTGTGGACTGGGGTCTGGTGAGGAACTCAGGGCTACAAGTCAACGTTAATGAGCTCTGCTTACACCTCTCAAATGAGTTGACACAATTAAACAACAACTGGGTGCAGTGATGGAGAGAAGCACAAATAAGGTTCATTTGTTAATGAGGTGTGCAGAGACATGGAAAGCCAGCTCGTTACCTCTATAAATGTGTGTTTAAGGGCCAAGCCCCAGCCACTGTGATAAGATAACTTCACTTGTTGTGTGCCCTGTAGTACACTCTTATATAACTCCACAGTCGGTGACTGAAGAGACATGTAGTGGTCTTTTAGAACAATACAACCAGGCCAGTTTATTTTACTTCTCACATTTTGAAATGACTTGCCTTGCACAATAAGGAGCCATTATCCTGCTGCTACACCATCAGGGATTTGGTGTGCAGAGAGTTGTGAGTCAGATTAGCTTTAATACTGCCAGAGAGGCATGCATCCCACAATTGCACCCAGATGTAGTATGGCATTTATCAATTGGCATCCCGTGGCATTTTTGGCCTGCTGTAGCATTCTGTACCATGTAATGGGACACACAAAATCTGTGTAACATACATGTGCCAATATTAGTGTGACACAGGGATGAGCTACTGTATACTTAGGTGTAACAGCGACTCCTGTGTGTCTTGTTGGCAGGTACTTCCTGGGGAAGTTGCTGATGGTGCTTTTGATGCAGGACGTCTGGGAGGACTCGTTCACCTGGCCCCTCTTGGTCTTCCTGGTGTCGTGCTGTGTGTACCCGCTAGCGTCCAGCTGCGCTCACACTTTCAGCTCTATGTCCACACGTGCCCGCCATGTCTGCTTTTTTTTCGACTATGGAGCACTGAGTTTCTACAGTCTAGGTGAGTGGACAGAAACTAGCAGATATAACATTTATAACCATCAGCTAATATCTTATGCATCTCTCGTTTTGCGTTGTAATTCAAAAGTATTATATTTCAGAAACTTGTCAAGTTTGATTTGGGAATTGATCACCAAACACTTCTTTAAAATAACATACTTATATGGTAAGGGGTAAAAATGGCCAGTACATTTAAAGACATTTCCAGAGGATTTCCAGAAAATTCAGATGGGAAATGTGTTTATTCTTTCATCAATTGTGGAGCTCAAAAGCATGTATGTTAAAGAAAAAATGAATAAAAATTCTAACAGTGAATGGACATTTTAGTTATAAAATAGGCTCTGAAAGGTCATTTGAGAGTGGCACATTTCTAGGAAATCAGTCTGAAGAAGACATGTGTGCTTCCATCACATGAGTAGTTCACTTGTACATTACATGTACACCCATGTTTCACACCTCTACCTCCACTATAAGTGTGAGTGTGATAAGGGCACTTGAGTCATTCACCAGCTGATATGGATGTCTACATAGGTGTGTATTTTGGACATTTACGTGTAGCATGTTTTTGCTGGTGTGTTCTGTAACACAGGTGTTCTTGTGTGTGCTAAATATGGGTTTTCATTTGTATCACACACATCTTTGTTTTGTTACAGGTTCTGCCATCACCTACTCTGCCTATGTCATCCCTGATAAGTGGGTGAAAAGCACATTCCACCAATACTTCCTCTTCTTCGCCGTTATTAACACTGTTGTCTGCACTTGCTTAGCCTGTTATTCAAGGTAAGGAAACTTGTTGGGGGAAACAATGTTAACAAAATTTACTTTTACTTATGTGTGGTTTTGGGGGATATATGGTAATAAATAAACTAATGATGTAATATATTTATTAAGTCTATGACACACAAATGTGTAAAGACTGTATATAAGGTTTTCCAACTTGTCTATGTTACATCAAGCCTCATATAATAGTGTTTTGGTATGGCTGTCTGAACATGCAAGTCTCACTCTTCACTCCTCTCTCTCTAAGGCTTGGACTGACATTTCTACAATATAACCATGACAGCGTACAAAGGTAAACTCCATGCATGTTGTGTTTGTGCTTTCCAAAAATTGCCTTTGAACTAACAACCATGAGTTAAAAAATATCCTTCTTCTAGCTATTTCCCTAACTCTCCCAATTTCCCAGATCAAAACATAACTGTGAACACCACCATCTTTGTAGTGTACATTTGAGTAAACCACAAACCGGGAATTCATTCAATACTGTGGCACTAAGCTGCTCAAAGAAAAAAACATCCTGGCGTGTATTGCATGTTGTTAATAACATGTTGTTAGCAACAGAAAGTCTGTACTACTAACCAAAGAGGGAGTTGACTGAATTCACACTTACGCTGATATTTATTTGAATGACACTCAGATGAAAATCTGGTTTTGCTAATCAGAGTCTTAGATGACTCAGCAGGTTAAGAAGGTTGTTTGACAAGTCAGGAATGTGTGTGACTGAGGGATTCAACTTAAGGTATTGCAGTATGCAGGGGACCATAACAATATGGGTGACTTGAAGTGAAACAGGGTGTAACCTGGTGTTGTCATCTCCGCATTAAATTGTAGAGAAATCTCTGTAAAATGCGGAACCTGATCTAAGTGCTGTGTCAAACATAAAAGTGTACTATATTTTTCAAGTTTGACAGGTACCACCATACCACACATAATTCTAAGACTGAAGTAAAATATGTTGTTGCTGGTGTCTACGATTTACTGTATGCCTGTATATTCTTAATTAGATAGATAATCATTAAATTGTCTTTGTTCCAGATTCACAGAAAGTCCAAAGTTTGGAAAAGGTTTTCGTATTATTGCCTTTGCCTACCCCTACATGTTTGACAACATTCCACTCTTTTACAGGGTAGGTCTTCTTTGTATATAATGTTTTCATACGTTGTTCAACAGCACAAACCTTAACCCTTCAAATTAATACGGTTTACTTTATTAGGACTGTCTAATTCAGCCCACTAAATTTTTCAGTAAGTGTGCCAAGTAGGATTCTATATAAAATAATTCTGCATTATAGTTGTAGTGAACCTGCTTGCCACAAACCTATGAGTTTAGTAGTACCAAAAGCTAATTTCTTTGCATTTATTTGCCGGCAGATCTTTTTGTGTACAGGTGAAAGCTGCACAACCAATGACACCAATCCTCTGCATTTACGTCACATTGCTCTAGCCTTCCTTACTGCCTTTCTCTTTGCCACACATCTACCAGAGCGTCTGGCCCCTGGCAGTTTTGATTACATAGGTGAGCACAGTCACCTTGCACTATGGAGAACATTGGCAACACAACATCCTCCACATTTGTTCACCCACATAATTAATCTTTGCTGTGAGCCATTGATTGTTTGTGTCTGCATTGCCACATTTTTCCCTCCACTGTACTGCAGCTGAACTAACCACTGTCCTATTGTGCCCTCTAAAGGCCACAGCCACCAATTGTTTCATGTGTGCGGCATTATTGGCACCCACTTCCAGATGGAGGCGATTCAGCAGGACATGATGGGGAGACGGGACTGGCTCCTCACAAACTCCCTGCCCATCACCTTCGCTAACACGATGGGAGCGGCACTGATGTGTATAGTTCTTAGTCTTCTAATCATTTTCCTCTTCAGTCTACCTCTGTGGTCATCTGCACAAGGGAGAAAGATCTGTGATAATGACATGAAGTCATGTTGCCACTCCTAACAACAATTGACTTTTAAAGGGTTAAAGGGTTATTCTTTTCCATCTTCAAAAGCCCTTGTCATTTTAGAATAGGCTGTTATGGGTGGAATTTGGGTGAGCTATGGGGGCTGTGAACCTCCATGGCTTGACATAGCATGGAGTCTTTTTTCATAGGAGTTGAGTTGTTACTTTACAATGGACTGGTGATGCATCCACACATCATAATCCATAGGCATTTTAAGCTGTTTCACAAAGGACAATGGCACCGTTTACATTGACAAAATAGTGCCAAAAGAAGAGGATCCAACCTGAGGGAACATCCATATGTTTTGCACATATTCTGACAAGAGCTACAGCTGTTAAATTGCTGATGAATGATGAAGGATAAAAAAGTGTAGCAGATTTACTTAATGACGGGTACACACAGGCTTTTCTTTCCTCAGTTTTGTTGTGTACCATGAAGAGAACATGTGGCTGGAAAACAGATACTTTAAAGTGGGTGATAAATGCAAAATATGTCCTTTGACAGGAAATGTATTACCACATGTGTATTCTGTATGTATATTCCGTTTATTTATGAAACCAAATGTATTGTGCACTTACAAACCGTGAATCTCACACTACATGGGGAGACTGAATTGGGAGCACTGTCATGGACTACTGTCTTTGTATTTAATAGCTTGTGTATATGTATAAAATACAAATATTTAACTTTGCATGAAAGGTACCCATTTAATACAGATATTTATTACGTATTTTTGTTCAATAAATATGATCAAAGAAACTTTTTGTTTTATAATCAAACAACAATAACCTATGCTTAATTTGTGTAGAACTATCAGTTCACAGTCAAAGAGGAACATTTACTTTAACTATTTATAGGCCCTACCTTTTCATTACTAATTATTGTAGTTTGTGTCATCAATATCTTAACTTTGAATTAATCTCCTTTGGGGTGATATGGCTAATATTAGTCTACCATTATAAACTCATGATCGTAGGTTATAGATGAAATTTAGGCCTATGAACCAACATTAGGATTATACATTTAAGATTTTAAGATAATTCTGCGGAAAGATTAGCTAACAGATCTCAAGCGCTCCACTGTGGTCTACACAGTAAATTGGGGCGGGACGTCAACGCTTTGTCAGAGATGTTATTGGTTTAAAGACAAAACCGGAAACAGACGTTTTACGAGAGGGAATTTTCAAATATAGAAGGGGCGCTCAGCCGAGTTCAGTTCACTGTCTGGTAACATAAACAACACAATATAGTTGCCCTACACAATGCAGAGACCAACGTGAGTATATATATATGTATATATATATCTATATATTTGTTTCATAGTTTACGATTACTGAATCAGTGAAAGGACTGTTGCATGCTCGACAGTTACCTTATTGATGACGTAGCATGCCACTTGCATTCAAAAACTACGCCGCCGTGTACTGTAGCTAGCATTATAAAACTAGTCTAGCAGTAGCGAGTGGCTTTTATTGAAATGTCGTCTCTGGAGAAATTGTATGGCAATAATGAATTACTTGCCATCATTTATACGTAACATTTGATCATTTAAATTGGATAATTTGTCTACGAATTAGACATGCTAAACGTTCAGTAGTAAGCTAGCTAGCTGGAGCTTGATTTGTTTAATTACTTGGAATGCAGTCACAGCTGATCTACGTCCGAGCACCCGCTTGGTATATTTCAATAAACTCTTGATTGGTGATGTGTGTAGCTGGCCAGCAATTATCAACCTATCCATTATACTTGCTATTGCTGTACTCTCAATCCATTTCTTTGCTTGACAGAAAAGGAAAAACTCCTCGGAGGCCAGTCCCAAAGAAAACGTCAAACACACAGAAAGACCCGGTTGGAGTAAGTTGGCTGCCATGCTAACTACCCTTTCCAAATAAGACCTAACACCACCTACCATGTCAAAGTCAAACATTAGATATTACATTGACTTCAAGTGCATTTTCTCTGTGTTTAGGTGTACTGTCGTATACGTCCATTGGGAGCAGAAGATGAGGAGTGTTCTATAGAAATGATAAGCAGCTCCACTATTCAGCTGCATGCTCCTGATGGCCTCAAAGCCAACCGCAATGGAGAATACAAAGAGGTAAGAGGGTAAAATACATCTAACAACATGCTTGCCTGGGATGGAAGACAAATTGGCTAAGAAATAGCAGTACACATTTCTCTTGTGGCTTTCAGACTCAATACTCGTTCAAGAAGGTTTTTGGAATCCAGACAACCCAAAACGAGTTGTTTAAAGATATTGCCAAACCACTAGTGGAGGATCTCATTCATTGTAAAAATGGTAGGTGAGCAAAAAAACAACCCATTTGTATATGCTCCCTAGTAAACCAAGCTATTTGTTTGGTTGCAATACTACTGAAGAGTTTTCCTCTGTTGCTATTAGGTCTACTGTTCACGTATGGTGTCACAGGAAGTGGAAAGACCTTTACCATGACAGGATCACCTGGAGAAGGTGGACTCCTCCCTCGCTCACTGGACATGCTTTTCAACAGCATCAGCCCTTTTCAGGCTAAGAGATATGTAAGAAACACAAGTTCTAATACAATCTGTACTTGAGTAGTATGGGTTTAGTGTATTCACATCTTCATAAGAAGGAACCTGTAAAAGGATTGTTTAGAACGGTGTACATTTTCTGTTTTTCAGGTCTTTAGGACAGATGACAAGAATGGGATGGAGATCCAGAACCAAGTTGATGCCCTTCTTGAGAGGCAGAAGAGAGAGTGTCAACTGTCCGTGCCAAAGACTCCTTCCTCAAAGTATGTATTTCTTGAACCACGTGAAATACAAATAAATGAATCTGGCACCACTTTTTTCATATTTTTCAGTTCGGGTTCTGTAATGTAAAGATCAGGTTATTAAGGAATTTTATTATTGTTTTATTCTTTCTACTAGTTGTTGCTTACTAAAATACTTTGGTGTGTGTGTCTTTACCTTAAAGTGGACTACCATTGTCTAAATAATCTCTTTTAGACAAAAACCAGACCCAGAGTGTGCAGACATGATTGACCCAGAGGAGGCCTGCAGGTCTGAGGGTGTGGACGAGGACAGCTGTTACAGTGTGTTTGTGTCCTACATTGAAATATACAACAACTACATTTATGATCTCCTGGAGGAGGTGCCCTATGACCCTATTAGACCCAAGTAAGTCAAATGCTCTTTTCCATAATTCCAATTTAGCTATGATGGGCTTGGTTGAAGGTATTTCAATAGAATGACTCATGGCGATTTGAGTCTGCTACAGTAAATTCTTGCGTGGTCCTTTTCTTTGATGAGCATATTTGTCTGTGTGATCGTCACTGTGAAAGTGGAGGTGAATTATTGTAGTTTTTTGCCGTAGTGCATGTCGGTCTTCATTTCTTGGAGGTCTAGGCCCATGTGCTATACATCAGAGATTGACATGTTTTGTCTTCATTAGGTGGCTGGGTGGAGGCACACCTGTGCGGAACCCTGAGTTTGTGTATGTTACCAGTGTATACAATATGCCCCCCTTACTCCTCCCTCTTCTCGCTAGTAACTGGCAGTACATGTAGTCTCATGGTTTCCTGTCATCCCTTCCCCATACCCTCCTAATCAAACTCCCTGCTTATGGCATGAGTTGTAGTAAGGAGACTTTGCTCCCCATTCCCCTCTCATTAGAGGTAGTCGCTTTGGGGCGTGTGTGAGCAGTGTGATTGGCTCTGCGTGGTTTGTCTTTGACACAAATCAGGCTCAAGCTTCCCGGAATGGCTCAAACTTGTGCGTCCTGCCTCTGATTGTAATGCTGTATACACTGTAAATGACATGCAGACTCATCTCTTCCCTTTTAGTTGATTTCATTCACTGTCATTGCAGTTTAGTTGGATTCATCTTGGTTGACCATCATTGTGAACAATTGGTGCTTGATTTGAGTCTTTCTATGCCTAACCTTTCTATCTTGTATCAGACCACCACAGTCTAAGATTCTTCGTGAGGATCAGAATCACAACATGTATGTGGCTGGATGTACAGAGGTGGAGGTGAAGTCCACTGAAGAAGCCTTTGAAGTGTTTTGGCGGGGTGAGTGAAACATTTACTCTGGAAAAGGCCATCGTTTACAATCTTTGATTATCTGATTTACGTGCCTGTGCTTGGATCCAGGTCAAAAGAAAAGGAGGATAGCAAACACTCAGCTGAACCGCGAGTCGAGTCGGTCCCACAGTGTGTTCATAGTCAAACTGGCCCAGGCGCCGTTGGATGCGGATGGGGACTACATTCTACAGGTAAGAAACAACCTTGATATTGGTGTTAGTGTTAATATTAAGTGAAGTCTCTCCATGTAGGCACCTGTATCTTTATCATGCTTTGAGAATCATGCAGATATTGCCTGCCCAGTCAAGAGTGCTTATTAGCTTGGCTTCAAAGGGGCAAAATATACAGAGCACCCTTTTGAAGCAAACTCCTACTGTGTAAAGAGGCTAATAATGATACGGTTACTCGGTAAAGAAAAAAGCTGAGCAATTTTATATGAATCAATCGTGTGTTTGTTTTATAGGATAAAAACCAGGTGACTGTGAGCCAGCTTTGTTTGGTGGACCTGGCTGGGAGCGAACGCACAAGTAGGACCAGAGCAGAGGGCAGCCGCCTCAGAGAAGCAGGTGACTTCTGGAACCAAGACCACTCTGATATTCCCAGGATTTTTCTTTCGTTTCCATGTGACCAGTACTAAGTTTGTACATGCCGGGTCTCCTCCCCAGGCAACATAAACCAGTCCCTGATGACGCTCCGCACATGTATGGAGGTTCTACGAGAGAACCAGATGTGTGGGACAAACAAGGTCTGTATAATATTTCAGTTTATACAGTAAAAAAAAAAAAAATAGATATAGATATAGAGATAGATAGATAGATAAAGTTATGTATTTGTTTTTAAGAACCTCCCCAGTGTACTTGTAGTGATGATGTAACTTGTTTTCTGTTGCAGATGGTACCTTACAGAGACTCCAAAGTAACTCATTTGTTCAAGAACTACTTTGACGGTGAAGGCAAAGTCAGAATGGTGGTGTGTGTCAACCCAAAAGCTGATGATTATGAAGAAACTGTGGTATGTTTTGTGGACCATTTTTCTCCTTCTCTTTTATTCGATCAGATACTTTTGTTATTGAAACTTTAGGCACTGATAAAATGTGTTGGGAGGAATGTGAGCAATAATGTTAGAGTAGCAAGCAATCAACAATCATTTATGGACATTTTGTGCATGCATGTAAGCACATCCTACCTATCCTTACGTCTGTGTTCACAGCTGGTGATGCGCTTTGCGGAGATGACCCAGGAGGTGGAGGTGGCCCGGCCTGTGGACCGGCCCATCTGCAGCCTGGCGGCGGGCCGCAGACACAGGAACCAGGCCTTCAGGGATGAGCTGACCCAGCACCTGGACGAACATGGGGGACCCAGCAACATCGGTACTGCACACAATTTATATCTGACAGTTCATATTCAAATTCACAATGTTTTATATAACGATCCGACAATCACTGAAAACCTGCAAATAAAATGTCCAGGCCTTGAAAAGTCAGGGTTTCCCGCAGCACTTTTCAGTTAAGGCGGCCGCCTAAGCAACACAAGCTTGCTGCCCAACTACGTTGTTTTTAATAGCAATGTCTGCCATTGTCCTGATTTCTCCATTCCAAACCATGACCAACACCAGTCTCCCTTCTCTGCAGAACGCATTGCCCGCTACGCCGGCAAACCCCACCCTACCACCTTAACTAACACATTTTCTGTGGGAAACCCTGAAAGTCGAGGCAATTGTTTTTATGAAACAACTTCTAATTTCCACAAATATATTAATATGTATTAAGCTCATTTTACACATACACACACTTTGTAATCATGAATATTTGGTTTCAAGCAATGAAAGTGTTCAAAAGGTGTAGAAACCCATATTGTACCTTTTTAAAATGTATTCTCAAGAATCACAATGTAATACACACAATTGCATTGTTTTCTAAAAACAACCCCCCCCGCCCACGAGAAGAATAGAACAGAAAGAATAAACCTGTCATGTTCTCCTTCCGCTTTGGCTAAGATGACCCAGGGTTATTGAACCAGCTCCTGGACAGTCTTCCACCACTGCCCTCCATTGATGTGGTGGACCCCACAGACGAACAGACCCTGCCCCGCCTCATCGAGACGCTGAGGAGACACCGCATCCGCCAGATGATGAGCGAGCAGTACTCCAAGACTGGTGAAGAACCATGCATGCATGCATCACACATCCATGACCTGAAGGAGGGACAGGGAACTGGACACGGACAACCATTTGTCATTGCCTGTTGCTACGCAGTCTATCAAGACGAGGAAATTCGGCACTTGCATAAACATTCACATTTATACCAAGTTTAGGTTTCAATAACAAACATCTCTTCCACAGCCAACAAACTCAAATCCATGCTGCAGGAGTTTGACAGCAACCTCATGTCCAAGGAGAACTTTATCCAAGACCAGAGGGGGAAGCTGGGGGAGAAGGAAAAAGTCATCTCTAACCAGAAGACTGAGATTGAACGTCTGGAGAAAAAATCTAAAATGCTTGAATACAAGGTACCTAAAGCAGTAGTGAGGTTTTATAGACTTATATTGCGTATATCTGAAAATAATCGATTTACTTCAGCTTGATTCGATAAATTATTTCAGGCAGGTTCAACAGGTTCACTTGACGTGATATAATAGAAATTGTGGCATTAACTAATCCTTTTCATCCTCAGATTGACATCCTCCAGAAAACCACCAACATCTACGAGGAGGACAAGCGCTCCTTGAAGCAGGAGCTGGAGAGCCGGGAGCAGAAGCTGAACAGGGAGCTGTCAGAGAGGAGGCGCATGGAGCAGCGCATGCAGGGCATGGTCACCGACACCAAGCACAAGTGGGAGAAGGAGTGTGTAAGTAGCACCTCAATACCTGGGACGATTGGCTTAGCTGGTTTGAAGGGAGATGGTATTTTGTGCAACTCTTAGCTGGTAGGAGCACTTTTACAAGTGATGGAACTGGGAGTTTGTTGAGATATTGTGGTTTTATTTTTTCATTTTGCTTTATTGTGATTTATAGGATTTCTTTTCTTGAATAGCTGGGTCTATAATGGCAAATGAACTGCATTTTAATAGCACTTTTAATGGCACCTCACGGTACATTCAAAGTGCCACAGCCCACAGTGATGGTAATCAGTCACTTAAGTTAATAATAATGTTTTGTTTTGGCCTTCTGCCTATCTCAGGAGAGGCGGGTGAACGCCAAGCAGATGGAGTTGCAGAATAAGCTGTGGGTGAAGGACGAGAAGTTAAAGCAGCTCAAGGCCATCGTGACGGAGAGCAGTGCCACAGAGAGACCTGAGAAGCCCCAAAGGCCTTCCCGGGAGAGGGACCGTGCAGCTCCACAGAAGAGGGCTGCCTCGCCAACACCCCTACCTGTGAGTGACCTCCCTCCTCGCCCTGTAATGCATGGCATGTCCAAGGTGTATGTGTCACTCCATTCCAAGCAATTGTGATATCCCAGTGCCACATTTGTCAGTTTTTGGCAGATTTGAAAGATCACATAACGTTATGGCTCTTGTCTATTTTTACAAGCTTTGCATGTACCACATTTGACAGCTTGAGACTTCAACTTGCAGCTTCAATGTCCTACCCCCCCCCTCCCCGCCGTCCCTTACAGGACTCCAGCAAAACGCCCTCCCGCCACCAACATCAGGCAAAGGTCAAAGCAGTTCAGGGCCACCCCCTCCCTTCCTCCTCCACCTCGATTAGTGTGTCTGTAGCATCCTGCATCTCTGATTGGGAGCAGAAGATCCCTCTAGAGGCCAGGCAGGGTAGGGAACCCCCCGGGACCTACAGGAACAGTAACTGGACCCCCTACGCCAGCAGCAGTGTGGGCCGCAGGTGCGGCCAGCGCTGGGCCCCTGCCCCTGAGACCCCCTCCTACAAGCTAGACCTAGAGTCAGGCTCAAGGGTCAGTCTATGTGCATGTGATTAGATCTTCTTCATTTGTAGAACTGCATCCGTAGATGTTCAGTAGATAGATCTGATGTGTTTTTATGTGTGCCTCTGTAGATGCCTTGCAAATAGATGCAGGATCTGCATAGATCTGCAGTAGCTTTTCCAGATATGCTTGTAGAGTTTGCAGTTTTCCCTTGATTGTGTGTGGCCTGCTGTAGAAAATTCCTTAAGATTTCCCTTAGTTGTAGAACTTGCATTCTTCCCTTCATTGTGTGTTCCTATGGGTGGGTAGCTGCTCCATCTATGAGCTCACTGCAACCTTTGGAACCTGCAACCTTTTGGAAAATGTTTCTGCTTCCTACTAATTCTCTGCTTCCCCTCATTGTCTTACCACTCATTTGACAATACTGACCAAATCCCCATTTCATCCTTCAATTTCCAAATGCTGTTGCCTGTGTTAGAGACAGGCACTACTTTTGGGTTATGAGCATTCTCAAAACAGTGATTGTTACAGCCTATAAAAATGGGGCATTACTGGGAGAACATCGTTATTTACGTGTTGAGTGACTAAAATGTCACAAGGTACCATACCAAAAACATGCAATAGTTCTGGCAATTCAGGTGTAGACATACTGACTCGTACTACCAGAATAGACTGACTGATAAATGGCTGTTGAATATGGGTTGAAAGATTTTATTTTTTATTTCCAATATCAAACCAACCCCTTAATAATAAATAAAAAATGCTCAGAACTGTGGTCTTTCAGTAGTGCCGCTAATTCAACACTGCACTAACCCTGCCTCATTACCTGAGCGCCTATAACTAACCCCAAAACGCCGCCGCCATTTGTCAATAATTTCCTGGTTTGTTGTCTCTTTTACCGTGCGACCGGGAATTTCACCACAGACGGCGACGCCAGTCCGCCCCCTTCACCGTCGCTCGCACTCAGCGGGTGGGGAAAGATGGGTAGACCACAAACCACCCTCTAATTTGGATTTAGGCACTGTCATGCAGCCAATCATACCCAAAGCAATCAAGGTGTCGGCCGCCAGCGAGAAAGCTCTTTCTAAATGCCACAAGTATGTGCTAACACACCAGGAGCTTGCCTCCGATGGGGAGATTGAGACCAAGCTGATCAAGGTAAAGACTGATTGCTGCTTCCGATTTGGGCGCCTATACAATTCTGATTTGCTCTTTTTCTTCGACACTGCCGTAAACTTCAGTTGGTTTAGTTTAGAATGTATTAGCATCAATTACCATCTGTCGCGTAACGCGTTTTCAATTGGTTCCTCCAAATCACTGTGAAGATGCTAAAGATGCATTTATTGTTGAGCAGTGATGCTTTTTAGAAGTTACAGTTGTGATCAGTTTCCAACAGAAATGAAAGCTGCCTTCTTGGCATCCGTTAGTTTGGATTTATCAATACACGGTTCGATAACTAAAGTTCTCTCCTCCAGTTGTTTCCCAGTTGGAACTGAAGGGACTGCTCTCATTGCAGTGCAAAGGATCGAGTTGCCCATGTTTTTGGTCAATCACCATTTTGAAATACTGTCATAGTCTGACATGTCTGCGTATGTTTGAGGGAGCACTCGAGTGCTGGTGTGAAGAAGCGTCTCCTCCTAAAGGTTGTGTGAATCCTCAGGGTGACGTGTTCAGAACCAGAAGCGGAGGCCAGGCTGTGCAGTTCACAGACATTGAAACATTGACACAGGAGTTCCCATCCACCTCAAGGTACTGCCTTCTGTAGTTCAAAATGAAAAGGTGTTCTTTCAACATGTATTATATGTACATAGTTTCCCATTGGCCTTTCATGAACAATGTTTGGTTGATGTAAATCATTACTACTTTACCAATCATTTCTGAAATTGGAACGATTTGAGTGTTTTGGATGGTGTGAGATCAGTATTTCATGCCATGTCCTTAATGGCATGAAATTGCCATTTAGTAACTTGCATCTAGTCTTAAAGACATCTGAGAGGCTTTGTGCTGAACAGTTAGGTTCAAACTTGTGTAACGTCACAGCTCTATGTAAAGTACAGTTCTGTCAAAGTTGTGATCAAATGAACAGATCAAATGAAGTGTAGGTCATCACGTACTTGGAAAGTTAACATGGACAATATTCTGATGTAGTCGTAAGAGAAGATCTGGATCAGGGGATGGCCCCAGACAGGCAGAGGACCACAGGAGAATGGAGTGGGATGACACTGAGAACGAGGTAAGGTGCAACTCAACAAACAAGAAAACCATGAACACTGAGTTGTGTGGGACAAAACATGGTAGTTACATTCATTTTTTGAAAGACATTGACAGTTTAGGATGCAACCATATTTGAAGAACCCATTCTTTTTTTAGGCTCCAGTTGCAAGCACAAGCTCGGCTTACGGCTATCAAAAGTAAGCTCAGCAACTACACGCCTCATTTTAAAAATGCATTTTGTGAATTTGTTTGGATAATAGAAATCCAATATTTCATAGACATTTTAGTATAAAATGTTGAATATGAACTGGTATCTTGGATCTAATTTCTACTCTATTTTTCATTGAACACAGACGCCGAAAGCCCTAGGACTTGGAAGGAATGATGGAACTATTTTTTTAAATGGAGGATTAGTTTTGTGCATTGGACCAATGACTTGACCTTTGGTCTAAACTGCACCTTTTTACATTTTTGGACGTTGGGCCTTATATTATATTTGATCATGATTGTTCCTGTAAGTGACATTTGTTATTTTGCAACATTGGAATTATGTTCATAAGTCCACATGTACAGACGATTAGCATACTAGTCCTCAATGTAGAATCAACATGAACTTTTATTACCCCCCTGCACACACACATATGCAAACACAAATTCTTTAACAATAAGGGCTGGGTTTCCCAGATTCTTTAAGAAGCTCTTAACGCTAAGAGCGTTCTAAGAGCGTTCTAGAGAAGCTCTTAGCGTTAAGAGCTTCTTAACAAATCTGGGAAACCCGGCCAAGTTTAGTTGCTTTTTTCCTGAAAGTCGTTGTTTGATCTTCATGCTTAGTTCATACAATGTTTGTGTGCTTGCCTGCGTGTGTGTGTGTGTGTGTACATGACTGGCAAGCGAGATTAATAACTTTTATTAACATAAGAAAAGGTTTTTGGTTGTATATAATGGCTTGTACAATTCTTTCCCCCTCTGTACTCTAGTTATGTAATAGCATTTGTTATAGTAAATCAATTCAAACTCAAAGTGAATTATTGTTTTGTCTGCCATTTGAGATGTCTCTGACTTCTTTCAATGTTGTTTTTAAACGCAACACCACACAAAGAAAATGAACATTTTAAAAGCATTATCTTGGGGTGACCTTGTCAATGATGACAGCCCTCTGACCCACCCCTAAAAGAGCAAATATTGTTTGACTGGTGTCCCTGGTGGAAGCCAGCAACACGTTTCTCCTACTTGCTTTAATTACAGAAAAATGTAAGACTAAACTAGCCTTGATGCTACATTGTGTTGAGCTGTCACTTAAGTCTTGTGAACTGAGCAGCACTGCCCATCATCGCTCATTGGTCATGTCAATTTCTTCAGCATGTTGCAAAAGGTATTGTTGGGGTGTCCTTGCTAGCACTGTGTATTCGTTTTTAGAAGAATGTCTGTTATATGTTCTGTTGACATCCACTATGGATAGCAGAGATGAAAGAGAATATTCCTGCAGGTTTTCCTTTTGGTTTTCAGAAATGCTGTATATGAGCTAGATACCTTATAGTAGTGTCTAGTATACAAACGCTAGCCACATTAAGATAAATAAATTGCATGTATTGTAGTGACATCAGTTTCATTACAGAAGTGAAAAAGGTGTCAGATCAAAAATATAAGAAACACTTGACAGAGAATCCGTGCTACAAACTTGAATAACAGCAGGTGGCAGCAGATACCTTTTCAATGTAACTTGGGGACATGACTTCTATTTAACAGTGGAACTCTTTGACCAGTGCATCAAAAGCAGTTTGACTCAAGGCCACAAAACCTAGTTCTGATTCTCAAACAATTTTCTCAACCAAGATGAACTATAAGGCATGAATGAATGGGTTGTTCATAATTCCTACTGTTTATAAGCTGTATCAATTGAACATGGCAAATGTTCAGTAGGGTTGTGTGTAAAGTTTGAATTTTCTATGAATATTTTATTGGGATTTGGAAGTGAAGCTAATACTAAATGTTGACAAAGGCATAACAGTAGTAATCCAGAGTCAGCCTCCTTCCAAATCTGCCAGTGAGTGACACGTAATGTTGGATGTGTACGCCTGACAGAACCTGCAGTGTGTCCATGGAAGCATGACCCCTAAGCTGTCAGACATGGATATTGACTTTTGGACAGACCACATTTCCCAGGTTCCTCTGCTGCTTGACTGGATTTATTTCCCAGTGAATGCTTGGGCAGCCATGATAGCGAGGTCAAAGCAATGCTGAATTGCTCTTCTGCTTGGCTGGGGCCCTGTCATTGTCTTCCCCAGCCCTGAACTGCAGCATTATCACTTTGCGTTCGATGAAGCAGGAGGGAAATGAAAGTTAATAGGCGATGTGCACTTAGCACATCGACTTTGGAGTATGATTTCCTCGCTGGAGCGGAGAATGGCCGATCAAATTCCCCGTCATGGCCTTCCTATTCATTTTGACACTATGTCTGTACAATACGTTCAACAGGGGCCATGATCACAAACAAGGCTTATAACCAAAGGCTTTGTCCTGTCCTGCAAAGGTTCATATTCCCCTTCTAAAGATGTACCTAAACTGTGCTGTAGGTGCTTTCACAATATGATCTCTACTCAATTTACAGACTTTAGTGTGACTAGCTTTAAACCTATTTTAAACTACTGTATGCATTTTGACAACCAAGCATAGTTACTAAGTAAGACTTTATTTATATAGCACATTTCATACAAGAATTGTAGCTCAAGGTGCTTTACATAAAATCAATAACAACAATAATACAAGTGATAAGTGTCTCAAATCCCTGTTTTCCTTAATATTACAAGGTACTACCAGTGGGTGCTGGATCTCGACCCAGCATGCTGCTTGGTTGCCTTTTAACAGCTGAGATTTTTTATGATTGTAGGAAATAAGTAAAGCATCCCTGCAAATACTCTCTGCTACGATATATCTGTAAACCAGTATTACACAAAGTATTCTGGTATGACTCATTCTGGATGTCCAACCTGACTTCTAGTTGGCCAGGTTTGAATGGGCTTCAGCCAGAGGAGGGGTGATGGGGAGGGGCGATAGGGGCACAGCTGTCAGTTGTCTTCCAGCTCTAACAGTCCAGTGTTTCCAGGCCTGCCTGTAAAAATATTGACCCTTGCGCTGTTTAACCAGGCAGCCTTTAAGCACTGCTGGAGCAAATATCACATGGCTCTGTGGTTTTTCTAAATGGCTCCTTTTACTCAAACACTTGCTAATGGCTGCTTAAATACCCTCTTATCCACCTTGTACCTGGTGTTTGCATGGGAACAGTGTATCAAAGCTGCCATCATATCGTCTTACCCGGAACTGAAGAACAAGAGGTCTGGGTGTGTCCGCCATGTTTGGGGTGTTATTTATTTATTTCCCCCTTGGTATTTTCACTTTAGTTTGTGTGTATGTGTCTGAGAAAATAATAAATATACAGTTCAGTAAAGCTTTTATGAGTTGTTCTTCATGCACAAACCTACCTTCTCATGACAGTGAACTATCACTTTGACCTTAAGCTCTGAAGCTTTTGACAGTACTATTTGTATGTTTCATGAATTTAGGACTTTTGACAAGTTTAAATCCTTGAGAAGCATTTTTCATATGTAAAGTTACCTCTTCTCATATGTTTGGATGTATTTCAGTTCCTGGAAAAATCTGTCTTTCAGTACTTTCAGATCAGTACTGCGATTGGACTCGGTTGTTGTTCCAGAAGCACTGTGTGTTCTGTAGCATTTCCATTTAGCAACACAGTCTCTCTTTCTCTCCTTCCCCTTTCGTTTAAGGTAAACAAGGCTTCTCTGAAGTTGCCTTTCTTCCTGTGTTCATTGTTCCCTAGATCTTCATCCTTGTTGACCCTGTGTAAACGTCCTTAACAATGGCAAACTACAAAGCGTCTCTTGTGTACACACACACGCGCGCGCATGCACAAACACAGACCATAATTAGATAATATTTTTCCAACAAAGATTGTTCCATAGCCATTATGAACAAAGTTATAGGTTTAACAAAAAAACATGGTTTGCTTTGAAAACAAAATGTTGATGCTCCTCGAGTTTCTCCTTGTCAGTTTTGTTATCTGTATTATTCTATTAGATGTTTTTACAGTGTCCAAAAAGTAACTCGATCATAAAGATAAAAACCTTGCACAATAAATACAAGATAAACCCTATAACAGAAGCTACAACATGTGCTTTGAGAACAGTCGTAAGCAGTGCAAAGAGCAAGTGCCATGTCATCCACACAGTGTTGGAGGTACATGGAATGAACTGACCCTCTGCCAGAGGCATTTTCAGTTCTTTCTTTGTTCGGAACCATGAGTGGGAGATGTCAAGGGAGTACCTACTCACTCACACACACAAACACACACACATTCAATGTAGGGGAAAGGGTTTCCCAAGGTTTTATAGCTATTACTTTTGGCACTGAAATGGTTTTTCAAATGTAGCCAGTTTTGCGGTTTATCTCCTTTATAGGGCTGACTATACTGTATGTAGATAATGTTAGATTATTATTTGTCTTGTTTGTAGCTGTCTTGTGTGTTGTCCTATGAACATTTATGAGTTTGGATGATATGCGTCAAATCCATGCCAATACGTTTGGACAGCGATAGCCAGTAGTAGCCAATAATCAAACATTTTACAAGTAAAATGCACTCACTGATGACTGGCAGTGTCGATTTTGAAAAATGGCTTCTATGATTCAGTAGATGCGTGTTTGATTAGCAAATTACAAATATTCAACTAAAATATATAATACACTTGTCGGTGCACTGCATCCAAGCCTTTTAGAGGCAGGTTATAAAAGTGAACATATTTCCTTCTCTCCCACATCAAATACTTAGCTGTTAATGTTAAGACAAGGGGAAGAAAAACATAAAAATACATTAACATTTGACAAACTCCTATCTGTGTGAATGGTAGTCAGTCATGTGACAAGCACATCTTTGTCACAATGTGTGACTTGAAGCCAGGGCCTCAAGGTCAATACAGAGTGTGTTTCTGAGTCTGTGCATGCATTTGTTTATGTACAAATGTGTGAGTGGGACTTTGTGATCATTCAAAGGCTTCCACTATTTGACCTTTCAAATCTTTCACATGGCGCCAGAGGTAAATGCCGAACCTCCAGCAAGCACTGAAACGCTTAGCACAGGAGACTTGCTTTAAACTTGTTTTGCCTTAGTCAGGCTTTCTGTTGACCCAGCTAAAAGGGTTCCCCCCCACCCCACCCTCAAACAAACACACACATAATGTAAGAGTGTGTGTACCTAGTTTAAACACACATTAATAACAACTGTAACGCCACTCTTTGTGGAGTGCTTTTACAGGTACAACATTGACCTTAGCGTTTAATCTTGCTGCACAAATCATCCACTATGTGCTATGCAAACAAATCTTTTGTCCCCGTTATTCAACTTCCCCTCTCAAACACCTGTCCTTTGAGAAAACCCACAAGGACAAAGCCTGGACTAGTTTACTACCTCACACGCATTCAAATGTCCACAAACTTGCCATTGCATTATGTCTCCGTACCTAATCAAAGTGTTGGCTTTCCCCACACGCACACACACCATTTCCCATGGTTTAATAATCAGTGACTGTTTCCTGGTACACATTGAACAATTCTAACCGTGTACAACATCTTTTATAAGATGGTTGTACTTAACAAATTGGCAGAGTAAGCATGTGTAGTATATAAATACATTTTGGTTAGTTTGTTCAGTCAGTTATATTCATGATTTCCTCAGCCCCCTCAACTGCTCTGTCTACTCATTAACCACTGGCTGTCTAGCCTGTGATCTCAGTCACAGCCATAAGATGTCAGTGTCGTCGATTGCTCTCTCACTGCTCTCATCTCTTTTGTCTCCACTGTCGTTGCAATAGAAAACAGATGGAGACCTTTACTGCAGGCGAGAGCCAAATGGAGACAATTCTTGTGACATCGTCTGCAGTTCAATCGGTTTATCAAAACACTCCAACCCCACCCTTCAAAGGATGTGTGTTTGCATGTGGGTGTTGCATGTGTTTGTGTCTGTGAGATGTGAGGCAATAAGTGTTTGTTGGTTAATTGCAGGTTATTTAGGCTAACATTCTAACCTACTAGTAATGTGAACCATAATTGAGTCAATTATGTTGACATGCATACCACGTCTTTTGTTTTCTGTCACTTGGGTGCAGTGAGTGGTAGCAAACCAGAAAAGACCAATGAGAAAGCTTGAGGTTTAATTGGAAGGGGTGAAGCCAGCAGATAGCATGGTCTTCATGGGTTGTGAACTGTGAACATGGCTGCAATGAAGATTTGTGTTGTTTGGTAAAGATAAAAGGACCTACCCCACATGTCAGACTGATTCCATTTATTTTCGTAAAACTGTAAACCCGGCTCTATTTTTGGCCCTGTCTCTGACTCTCCCTTAGTACTGCACAATGTACGATACTCTAGTCCCTGTTTTAAAACAGACCTCTGTCTCTCCTTACATTCGGTCTTAGACAAATCCTCTCTCCTTCATCCTCACTCCCTGACTTCCAAGTCTGTGCACTCCAGTTGTAGCTGAACAGAATATAAATGACATTATTATGTAATATTCAATCTGTCACCATAGCATACTCCATTCTGCAGGAAGTCCCTCCATATGCTTTCGGACGCAACTAGCACACCCACCCTCCCTTACCTCTTTACAGAGAATATTAAAGAGTTATTAAATTAATCTGTGCTCGTCGGTGCGTGTTATTACAGCACAGAGATTTGCGGGACGAGCATAGCTGTAAGGCTGCGGTTAAGCTGATTTATTAATGGGTGCCAGAAATCGCCAAATAAACCTGATAACCTGTTTTATTTTGCACAAGTGAACACTTACCGGCCGTCAAATCCTCTTAGCCCCCCCGCCCCCCTTCCTGATCCACTTCCTCTTACTCATTTCTTGCAACATAACTGCATAACTGAATTGAATAACTTTCCGATCATCTAATACTCAGTAATAATCCTGAGTTATTGTTCAGAAGCACATGGGTGACATGAACTAACTTGAGGGATTCATTTTTATTTTTAACAAAATCCTGTTGCTTGGGCTAGGGTTAGAACATGTAGGAAATACCAAGTTTGAGCGACAGGGCACACTTCGACAGGTGAAGGTGTGTGTTTGTGTATAGTGTGTGCTTACCGATTTTGTTGTGTGTGTGTGTGTTCTCTCCCTGACAGGATCAGTGGTGTTAGCACTGATACAAGCGCAGCATTCAAACCTCATTTACCAAAGTATACACCAGCAGTGTAAACATTTAATCCTGCATGAGATTTTCAAGCTCCTTTGGGTCAACAATTTAGATGCCTTTTTTGTGTGTGGATGTGTGTGTGTGGGAGGGGGGCTCTAAACAAAGTCTGCTTTCAATTACTCAAGCAAAATTGCTTTACAGGGTCCATGCATGATTAAATATGCATTATGTTAAACTAGGCACTTTCTTTGTATATAAATCCATATTAGATTTGGCTGGTGGGCTGCCTCAAGCCTCATAAGATGGATTCCTGGTGAAAAAAAGAAAGAAAAAAAAAGCCCTAGGCTCCTTAGCAGCTCTTTTTGCTGGGGTTTGTTTGTTTTTGTTCTGATGTAAATGACAACTTGTTGATATTTTTCGTTTTTTTTTTTCCCCCCCGTCTAAACCATACACACATGGATCCTTTCAGTGAGGGAAAATGTCAGAATTTGTGGTGGGCATGGGAAAACTAAACAAGTGTGTTGACCAGCCCAGCGACAGGGGAGCCACATTGATCCCTCAGAAACACTGGCCAAATACTCTCATCAGGAGAAGATCACTGTATGTGTGTTTGTGTTAGGAAGAGGTATGTGTGTGTATGGGAATAGGTATGTATGTGTTAGAGTAGACACCCTTCCTTTTCAAATAGGGCCAGCTTCCCTGAAAATATTGACCCAATATTTTTTCTTTCCAAGCAAAATTCTACTCTTGATTTAAGATTTAAGATCACTTAAATGGCCTTCTGGATAAAAAAAAAAATCTTGAGTGCATTTGTCGGTGCTGCTTAGCGTGAGCCAGTGTTTATTTATTTTTTATATTGCAGGAGGGCTTTTGGGATTGTGTTGTCATATAAATTATGCGTTGTACCTTTTGTGCTGGACATCATGAGAACTCTCACTACAGATGGGTAAAAGGCAAACTCAAAGCAGCTGTGTTTTGCGGCTCTGCAGCATGCTTCTACAGAGACAGAAAAGGGGTTATAATTCTCCCACCGCCAAGTAATGCATTATATAATTTGCTACTGCGGTTTTGTGAGTTGTTAAAAAAATAAAGTGATGGCAACCTTGGCCAGCAGTTGTAGGAGGCACTGTGATCATTTAGGAGTTTGGCTCGCTCTCTTAAGGGGGTGAGGAATGCGTATCATTCCTGATTGGACCGGACAGGCCCAGACCACTGAGAAGAGATCCCAATACTCTACAGAATAACAACTGGACAGCAGAACACAGCTGCTTTCTATGTCAGTGCAAGCTATTTCAAGCCATGGGACCACCGCACTGCCATCATGGGTGGGCAAGACATACAGAGAAAGTGTGTTGTGTTTGTAATAGAACACGTTTTGTGTCCAACAGCTAAATTAAAGGGGAGGTTTCCTAATGCCATACTCCCAAGCCAGCAGGACCTCTTTAAGGTCAACAGACTTAACAAACACACCAGACTTGTGTGCCACTTGCCTGTGGCAACTGTCACTATGGCAACATCTCATATGGATGCAAAGTTACTGTGTGTGTGTGGTACTCTGCCTCTGCTTGCCTCTCAACCAGGAGAGTACTGTATGCAGATCATATCATATCTAAGTCTTATAATTCAAGAATATGCCCTACCCTGTTCAACCACTTCCTATTCTGTTTGTTTGTCATCCATCTTACCTTTGCTGTCACATGGCCGTCTTTCATTCTGCTGGTCCAATAACACCTTCGACCCATCAAATCACCCACATAACAAGACAATATGGGAACCTTCAGGGAAGTGGCATTGGATTGGGAAATGGAGAACAATGGAGGTACATGAGCTTTTACATTATGGGAATTAATCTAATCGCACTGACGAGCGGGTTATGTTAATGGTGCTTGTACAGTCAATTATGTTAATTGCTCCATTTACAGAACTGAATGGTTCAGATGCAAGCACTGGAACTAGAAGGATGAGCTCAGTCAATCCCCATTATTGCAATTGTTGATAGACTCGCTAACAGGTGAAGTGGTGGACGTGAGAACAATTGCAGGTCAGTGGAACAGTCAAGATGTAACAATATAGTGAATTGTAAATAAATTGGTGAGGTATCAGAGTAGATGCACAAAGGACTTATGAGGGTCAATTAAGTGAAAAGAAATGTTATTGGTGTAATACTTACTAAGCGGCAAGGCCGTAATCATAATACATATTGGGGGGGACACACACCCCCCCCCCCATGTTGATTCCATGGCTACGGCCTTGCTAAGCGGGCTTTTAAGTATAAAATTACAATTCCCAAACCAAGGTTATGACATGGGCTTGACTTCAGCTTCACCTATCAAACAGCTGAAGCCACAAATCCACAAAAAGCAATGTTCTCATTTTTCCAGAACTCCCCCAATATTTAATATCCTTCACTGCATTCTGAGGGATCCTATTTGGTTGGGGTGACACTGGTGTCGTCAAATCGACAAATCACAGTATCTGATAGATTATTCTCACCTGCCCCCTCAGCCTTACGTGTTGTCACAGATCAAGCATTGGAACCCAATCTCCAGCGACACCCACGCCTTCTGATGTGGAAAAGCCTCAGTGCGGGGCTGTCCATGCATGACTGAGCCTTCGACCATGCCAGGCATCAGCACAGCAGGGGGGGCAATTCTCCGGGACCCACAAACACATCTTGAAACAAGTACACCATGACACAGTTTGAGAAACACATTCGCACGACAACACAGCCCTGCAGGATGCATTCAAGACCTCCAAGCTACTGTCAGATATTTTAGAAGAGAAAGATAGATGATCGGCCTGAGGGAGGAACAACATTTCTCCCTTTTTTTTGTGTCCATGACTGGACACAGCCATTTTTTTTATTTTTTTTTCATTTAGCAGACGCTTTTATCCAGAGCTACTTACTGTAAGTACAGGGACATTCCTCCCGAGGCAAGTAGGGTGAAGTGCCTTGCCCGATCTGGCAACCTTCAGATTACTAGCCCACTTCCCATATTTAGCCCTTTTGTTTTTCCTCTCAAGCACCCCCCAACTTTCTAGTGCCCCATGCCCCCCCTATCACCCTGTTCATTCACTACTGTGGCTCTATTTCTATTTAAAATTGCTGGAGAGTGACTAACATGGGGCCCTGTGGAGAAGGTCAAGGACTGACGGCCATTAAACTCACTTGTCTGAGATATCGAGTGCTCTGGTTTTGACCGTGTAGTGTTTGATGAGCCGCACTGCAATATAATCACTTGCTCTCAGCAGCATGGAGGCCCCTGTGGATGGGGCCCCTCGTACATTATAGGTGTTATAAAACTCCTAAGATTTAAAGAAGCCTGTCAAGGAGAGATGGATAGGGTTCTCTTTGGCTGAGAGAGAGTGATAGAGATGAGGGAGAGTCAAATAGGGAGATTGAAATCTAATTTTGGGCCACCTGTCATAGAAAAGCACTTTGGCCTCCTGTGTACTAATTATACTATTCATGAGTGACTGATAGTGACCTGAGCTTGTATTAGCGATGGAAGACAAACCAAGGATCTTTTGGGGGGGGGGGGTACAATCAGTTTCCATTACCTTTTTAAAGTCTAAGCTAAATATCCAAATGTAGTTAATGTTGTTAATTCAGTGCAGCCAATAATCACATTACCCCTATGCTAAGACATTTCTATAAATAAGCAATCAGCACAGGAGCAAATTTAATTCTGTGCTTCATAATTTACCTTGGGTGGAAAACTAATTCAAGTCTATTAAATCATTAAATGTGTGCAAGTAAAACTTGATTATGCTTAAAAAAAAAATCATTCTGAGTTCCGGAGGGGTAAGGCAATACCGGCCTTTATAGAAGCTAATGCAGCTCTCTATTTGAGCTGTTAAACTGGGGTGCGCACATCAATGCAATTAAACTGGCAGGAATACTGACTTTCTGCTTGAATTCACAATGTTAATTAGTGGGTTGGTATTTTTTGAAATAAATTATTGCTCTGCCTTATCTTGTGCTTTGGGTGAGCAACTCTTATAAAGACTTGAGCCTTTCTCTGTGTCTTCTATCTTTGACGACAGGTGGGGTGGACTTGCAAAATAATTCCAATAAGTGTAAAGCTAATGAGTTCCACAGAGCAGCAACACATAGTATCTTACCGTTTAAAATGCAAATTGCTGCAAGCATATGCAGAGTAAATATTCACATTTAAACTTGCAAAATACTTAGTTTTTCTAAACTTGTATTTAGCGTGTGGCAATATTACTATGAATATCATAACTAATATTGCTAATTACTAATAAATTAATTAAATCAGAGCAGCACCAGTCCAAATGGACGCTATTTTGGAGAAAACTAACCTTAATATTACTGCTACCGTAAGTTAAGGACAATATTATCTTTAAAGCAATACTTACAATAGCTTGAATAAATGAAAATAAATGGCAAAGGGTAGAGCAGATTTAGTTGACCCCTTAATCTTAAAAAAATAAAATTCAATCATTTTTGGTGTATTTTGGTTCAGTAATTAGAGTTTCAAGTTTAATATCTGGTTGTTGTAGGGAATGTAGGCTAATGTGTGTATCATCATTTTCCATTATAGTCTTTTGGACACTTGTTTTTTTTGTACTTGACTGGAAATGTAACTTTTAAATGGTTAAGTGAAGGAAGGACTGTTGGAAGCTGCATTTCAAACCGCTACACAGCCAGCCATGACATGTGATGCATTGCCATGAAGGCCAGTGGCAAAGGTGCAAAAAACTGCTTCCTTTAAGATCAACTGAGGTCACAGCCGCTCAGCCGGCATCGTTTGTGACCTTTGGAGCCGCCGCAAGCGGCCCACTATCATCTATCAGCATCTAAACTCTCCCCTTGCTCGGTCAGATGCATACAGGAGAGCGGCCGCTGACATTAAAACTCAATTAGCGTGGCCACTTTCTAAATAATACATTAGCAAAATGCATTAGCCCCACACTGCCTGACGCCCAGAGCGCAGCCTTCGTACTGCATTTCAATATGTCAAAGCTACAACTAACCTAAGAGTTAATGTGCTCAATACTCAGAGATATTGAAATGCAGATGAGCTTTTGGCAATTAAAGTGCTGCCATTCAGTGAGACAACATTTTAGGGGTGTTTGTGTCTCGTGCTCTTCTGCATGTTAACATCATGTTAACTGATAACATGTTTATCAGTAAGCAGGGAGGAGTATGGCATGAGGGCATAAACGTATCCAACATTCTATTGTCTCTGCTGTCATGTAACAAGGGTAGATGGTGAAGGCATGAATGGCCCCAAAGTGCATCTTTTCCACCTATTCTTCATCAGTTTAATTGTATTCAGAACTTGGAAGGCTAACATAAAGCAGAGGCTACATGGTCACAGCACAGACATTGTAAATAGATTACAGTAGACCTTTGCCCTGAGCCACACATAGAAGCTTTGTGTGCACACAGTGATGAAACGTGCAAATCTGGCTATGTTTTGCAAGCAGGTTCCATCGTCATCTCAGCACCACGCCACACTTGTCCGGCTTTAAAGCATGCAAGCCCCGTGAAACGGTTTGTACAACACACCTCCTGTCTGGCACACCACCTGACATATTAGTGTAAAGAGGATGGTTGTTGTAGTTTTTCCTGCTCTAACAGTCCTTCTTCATGAGTCGATCATGAGCTATAAAAGATACAAATACATTTGCAAGCAATTGTTTTAGAGCCAGTTCCTCATCAACACTGGTAAAGCTTTTTTCCCCTGAAAGTGCCAGCCTTTGCCAAGAACAATGAAAGCTTGGTGGTTTTGCTTCCACAGAATATTGGAAAGCATTGTTGTGGGATAAACACTCTCAGCCAAAGAGAGTTGGATGTTTTCCTCATGTTCCTGGCAAGGCCTTGACTATCTGCAGCTGCCAGCGGTGCAGTTTGCTAAGGCCTTGTGAATCCCTGCCTATTCTTTGTTTTACTGGCTGTGGTTGTCTTTGTGATGACAATGTGTTGGTACTGATTTCTTCATCCACCCACTGTCATTAAGGGCCCAGTGTGGCTGATCTTATAAATCCCAACTCTTCTCCACTTGAGTGATAGGCTTTAACTAACCTGTTGAAAGATGTACAGCTACTATAAAAACTACCAGGGGTATCATTGGCAGAAATGTCACCTGCTTGTTCTGCATTTGTCAGTTATCATAAGATATAGCGCCTTTACCCAGAACACTCAAGATTACTACCAATTGTTGACTTTAAATGCCTAAGGCAAATGATTAGGATATAACTCTTACTCCAATACAACTCAAAGTAGCAGGGAAATGCAGACTATGCAGTATGGTGAAAAGGATGAAAAACATTACTACTACTCTCTTCCATCCAGGTCATTCTATCATGTTGAAAGAGGCATGTTTGTTTCCCCAGCCCTTTCTGACAAAACAAACAAACAAAAAGCAATACACTTAATGTGATTCAATGCATTGAAGCTTCCTCTAGCTGCGACCTTGCTAATTGTTTTGACGTAGAAACCTGGCTAGTGTAGTTTAGCTTAGTGTTGCTTAGCGACACTGACCTCAAAAGATTACTTTTCCTATCCACTTACTTGCTGAAGTGACAACGCAACTGCCAACGTTGACTTGCCGCAATTTGTTTGGTAGTGAGCTTAGCTTAGTCACACATCAATTTCAATCTTACTTTTTTCCTCTACTTTTGGATTTAAGTATGTGAGGGCCAATGTGACTTTTATCACAAAATAAGTCACTCATTTATCTAATCTGAATGGAAAATAATCATATAGTTTTGTTTAGTCAATGATAAAATTCCCGCTGAAGTGTGTTGGTTCTAAGCTCCTTTATGGTTGGTTTATGATTGGGCTGCAGACACGGTAGGACAGGAGGGAGGGTCAGTCGGATGGTCCCATATTAACAGGAAATGCATGATTTACTTTAGTGTGCTTTGGCACAACATTATCTTGACAGTAGGAGTGACAATGTCAATGGCCCATTGATTGCTCTGCTGTCAATAGTGCCCTGGCATACTTTATGAGCCTTTCTCGGAAGATAAGTAGATAGTGTGCATGTTTCTAATGGTATCCAAAATATTATTATACTGATATTATAATCAGTCTGCTTCCCCTTCCATTCCTTTTTGAGGTTATACCTGTTTTGCAGGTGTCCGCTCAGTGTCAAAAATGTGGGGGGAATGCTAAGTCTGTGGCCAACGTCTTCCAACAGAACAGAGCCAAATACAAGCCTGAGCCATGTGGTGGAAATTCCTTTAAAAATGACTTCCAGGAAACAGTCACAAGATTATGCGCAGACTACCCTTTGCACTTATGAACTGTACCGTGTTGTTAAAGGTGTGTAAGTGGCTGATTCTGATTCTGAATGTGCACTGGTAAAAAAGTATTTTGTCAGCCACCAATTGTGTAAGTTATCCCACTTAAAAAGATGAGGCCTGTAATTTTCATCTTAGATATACCTCAACTATGAGAGACAAATGAGAAGAAAATAAATCCAGAAAATCACATTGTAGAATTTTGGATAAATTAATTGGTAAATTCCTCTGTAAAATAAGTATATGGTCAACTACAAACAAGCAAGATTTCTGGCTTCCACAAACCTGAAATTTCTTCTTTTAAAAGGTTCCTCTGTCCTCCGTTACCTGTATTAATGGCACCTGTTTGAATTCGTTATCAGTATAAAAGACACCTGTCCACAACCTCAAACAGTCACACTCCAAACTCCACTATGGCCAAGACCAAAGAGCTGTCAAAGGACACCAGGAACACAATTGTACCTTCACCAGGCTGGGAAGACTGAATCTGCAATAGGTAAGCAGCTTGGTGTGAAGAAATCAACTGTGGGAGCAATTATTAGAAAATGGAAGACATACAAGACCACTGATAGTCTCCCTCGATCTGGTGCTCCACGCAAGATATCACCCCGTGGGGTCAAAATGATCACAAGAACGGTGAACAAAAATCCAAGGAAACCACACAGGGGGACCTAGTGAATGACCTACAGAAAGCTGGGACCAACATAACAAAGACTACCATCAGTAACAAACTACGCCGCCAGGGACTCCAATCCTGCAGTGCCAGACGTGTCCCCTGTTTAAGCCAGTACATGTCCAGGCCCGTCTGAAGTTTGCTAAAGAGCATTTGGATGATCCAGAAGAGGATTGTGATTTTCTGTTTTTTTTTTCTCATTTTGTCGCTTGTAGTTGAGGTATACCTATGATGAAAATTACAGGCCTCTCATCTTTTTAAGTGGGAGAACTTGCACAATTGGTAGCTGACTAAATACTTTTTTGCCCCACTGTATGTGTTAATGTCACAAACTCAAATTGCAGTTTTACAAATAAAATGACCGGTGTGTAAGACATACATACACTGCAACTCTCTATTGAGCCGTTTTATGTTGACAATATGTACATAAATACCACCATATATATATGTATGTGAGACAATATCACCATTAAAAAATGGGAGAATATTGGAGGCTAAGCTCATGGATCAGATAACTTGTCAGTCCCTCTACACAAGTAAATATAATGTCAATTTCTTTGAATAAGTTACCAAACCATGCACAGTATACGGTGTGTCTTGTGATAAGAGAGACTTGGCTCGGCTACATTAGAAAAATCCTTCACTGGGAGCTTCAGTTATGTCAGGCTATTTGAACTGCGACCATTGAGACAGATGTGGCAGCTGTGGCATGCTCTGTGAGGTCGATATTGAAAATTAATGACCTTCCAGGCAACCATACATGCCTCAATATGTGTCGCACTGCTTTGCAAAAAAAACAAAACACGGTAAGACTTTCAATGCTGCAGACACATTTTGAGGCCCCAGCTGTTAACACATGAGATTATTAAGCACTGAGTCCATCTAAGATTGAGAGGGTAAGAATGAGCCAAGGTGCCAAGGGCAGCTGGATAATTGGCCCACAAGTCAGGGTTTGGCACCACGGGAGCGATGGAGTGTGCTGTGTTTGGAGCGAGAGGATGAAAATGAAGAAATGAAATGAATCAAATACTGTAGCTAGGTTACTCAGAAACATAGTAATCATATTGCTGTTGAAGGGCCTCTCAGAATGAGCAGCAATTGGTCGGTCTCTGCAAGTATTACACTTTACAACTATATTTTGGGGATTGTTGCAGCATATTGCAAACCCTGCTATGACTTATTACTACATAAGTCATACATTTTTCAGAAGATTTCAAGTTACATTTTGGTTCTTGAATCAGCAGCTGCTTCTTGTCAGATGCTACTTTTCCAAATATGTGAGGTGAAAGTATTAAATGATTTGATTTGTGGCCTAGAAGAGATATGCTTATGTTCATCAAATTGAATTGTTTTTTGTACTTATTATTATTATTATTGTAATTTGAGTCTTTTAGACTACCAGTAAACAGTCCATCCAGCATGGAAAGCTCTGAGCTGGAGGTTTTCTGCTACTTCAGTTCTGTATAGACAAAGATTCTACAAACATGTTCTAAAATGGTCTGGACACATTTGTTGGTACCCCTTAGAATGATGAAAAATAATTGGATTATAGTGATTTTTTCCAAACCAATTTGTTGCTTTAATTAGTATCAAATATGTCTCCAATCTTGTAATCCATTATTCAGCCTATTTAAATTGAGGAAAGCATTCACTGTGCTGTTTGGTACCCTTGTGTGCACCACACTGAACATGGACCAGAGAAAGCAAAAGTTGTCTGAGAGGATCAGAAAAAAACAGACCAACAGAGCAACTTGATGTTCCTGTGACAACAGTTGCAAATATGACTAATGGTCATCAAGGTCGCAATTATTATTATTTACAATATTACGTTGGAAATCAAAAGCAAATTCAAATTAAATATGTAATTCTATTAAATATGTAAGACATATGGGTGGATGCTAATTACTCTTAATTACAACAAATTTGCGCACAGCTGTATGAGCACTGGTGTATGCATATATGTTGTAAGTAAGTGCATGTCCTTCATTTGTGAATTTGATAATTTTTTTATTTTCCCATTAAGGGAAACCCAATTATCAGTTTTTATGTCCAAGATGTTTGTTTTTATACCTGCTCAGCTGCTTTGACCTGATGGTCAAGCTTACCAGTTACATTCCTATTCCTATCTTTATCCCAGGTCTGTCCTCTGCCCCTGATCATCTCCCTCAGAGACTCCACAGGCCTCCTGTCTCACCCCTGTACAACTCAGATCAATACCTACATTGAAAGGTCCAGTTGAGATTGCCAGACTGCCATAGACTTTGAAGTTGTTTGCACAGGAAACTACGTTTGCTAAGCTAACACCACCAAGGAACCTTTCCCACTACCCATGTTTGACCAGCATTACCTTTGTTTGCCGAAACACCTTGTGGATTCTAATGGAGAGCAGACTGCTTCCTCCAGCCCCTCCCTCCACTGTGCCCTTTCTCCTTTTTTTTCTTACCTCCAGCAATTAAATCTATAAACGAATCAATGCGGCCGATGACTTTCACTGATCTGATAGGCGGTGGCAGTGTCCTGCCAAAGCTAATATTTATCTAACACTTAGTTGGATTTAGCCTTACTGGAAACACTGTGGAGCGGGGTGGCACTGTCACACTGAAAGCGTAAGAAAAAGGACACTAATAAAGGTTGCTTTGTACATGGTGTAAAGTGCGAGCAAATGGGATAACTGCATCCGGAGATGTTGCGGTGATAGCTTTTATGCCATTGAGTCATTAACATTTACACAGACCTTCAGGTCCTTTGAGAAAAATGTGAAAAGGGCTGGGGCATGTCTGGTCCAGTGATGAGACTTTGGCCAATTTTAAATGAGATGTCTGATTGACATTTACCTCTGTTAAAGGAGAGGAACTGTTGGAGGACCGGAAGTTCATTCCTGTTGTTCATGTTGTCATTGCCTCTGGTAGGGCATGTAAACAGAACCAGTTGAGAGGTCAAAGGCATAGTGGTTGAACTGTTTCAGGTAAAATAAAATAAAATAAAAATCTGGGTCAATTGTGGATTTATGTAGTTTACATGGCTGAAGTTTCTTCAGTAAACTTTATCCATGGCAGGAACAGATTTGTTATTAACTTTGATCTTACCTATTCTTTAAAAGTTTTATCATAAACAATATATGAAATTGGAGAATATTGTATTGGCTGGACGACACAGAGGCTGGATATCCACATATTTAAGGAGGGGTCATATTAATGTGTATCGCACACCTTGACCCTGGCAGGATCCTGCGTTGTTTATGTTCAGACTTTGTAACCTACTGAAATTGCAAACAGTCTGACCACCCAAGCTAAAACAACTGTTGGCTGACTTGACACAACACTAGGAGAGGAACACAACCAGAAGATGGCAGTACTGCCTATCAGAGAGAGTCAATCTCAAACACACAGGGTCGTTCTTTTATACACTTATGAACGCCCTTACTGACCCACTACTGCCTCTCTCACTGCTCTCTTTATTACTCCCTCTGTCTCCACTCACTCACTCAAACTCTGCCACACACACACCATTCTCAACAGCTTCCTTGGCACATGACCAATTGAGCAGGTTAGTTTTATGACTTACACAGAGGTAATGACCCCTACAGAGAACACACTGTCTTGGTCAATGTTGTGTAGTAGTGCAGTAGACAGACACTGATTAACCACATTGTACACTTTTATGACCTGTTTAGTAATGACAATCTTGCCAAACCCAGGAACATTAAACCCAACTGCTAACGAGCTGGCTATTATGGATTGTAAACAGTTATATAAGGACAAACTCACATTCAGGGTTATGTTTTACTGTCACAAAGCTATTCCTCTTACTTCAAAGTGTTTCCAAATACAATTGGAACAGATAACAGATTCATATCTGTTATACGACATAACAAAGAGCAAAGATGAGAAGACCAAGGAAACATAATGACTTATTATCAGAGTCCCTGTTTACTGGGTTATAAATCTCCACATTTCTGCTCACAGTTGACTGTATGAATCCAGCTCACCTACTACTTGCTCACAGACTAATGTCGTCATCAGATGGCATCATATTTTTCCCTCCTAGAATGTATTTTGGCCTTATCCTAAAGGGAACTGACCTGATAGGTCCAGTCAGGGCTGTGTTCTTTCACTGTTGTTCTAATGCTAGTTAAACATTATTTTGAATGGCCAAACTCAATAGTGGCAGTGTTAGGTCTGCAAAGTCAATATTGGCACAGTACACAGTGCAGGAGGGGTTGCTATGTGTGTAACGGTAGCTGTGAGCTAAGTGTCCTCTCTCTGTCAACTCTGACCACACCAAACTCGGCAACAACAAAGTTGCCTAGGGGTGAAAAAAAAAGAGGAAAGGCAATGGAATTTGGTCTTGCTATGACCTCAGGCACTTCCTTGTTTGAGAAAACAAGAAAGACATTCCTTATTTCATTACTGGCTTTTTTTCATGTTGTGGTTATTGTTAGCTGCAACATTCTTCTCATTATCTCTGTGTTATGTCTACACTGCCCCAGCTCTTGTTGAGATACACCAGCCCAGCTGGATTTGATTCCAACAAGAACCAATGTACATCACTTACCTTACATGGGTGCTGTTGTTGAGTGATTCCTTAAAAAATAACTCAGAGAATACCAGCTTGAACACAAACACAATTTGAGGTCAATTTATTGCTTAACAACTTTTCATAGAAATCCCATGTTTACAATAGCTCATGAACTTCGTGGTTCTTGGTTGTGCTTCCATGCATCTGTTGAGGTTTTGTGGAAAGGTTCAATGACTGCTGGGCTGGGTGACCAAGTCAAGGACGGAGCTTGTCGTCATTGATGGACCAGGATTTATGTACCCAGGGGAAATACAATGTCCAAACTACAAATACCTTAGTTTACTCATCTCTGTAGGAAGAAGTCGGTTTTGCAGAAGAGTCAAATAAGTTACTCAAACAAACCTGTTGGAGGGGGTTGATGGTGTACAAATAGCAGAGCTGAAGTAAGCAGACATGCAACATGTTTATGGAGACTCTTACCTCAGAAGTGGACAAGAAAGGCACACATTGTGAACTCTCCAAAGCTATGCCATCTTCCTGTTTGTTCTGGGTTCAGACACAAAGTACACATGCAAGTGATTGGCCAATCAACCAAATTAAGAAATGAGTCAAGTCTGCAATCTTTTATTTCAACTCATAAAATGGTACCAACACGTCATATGTTGCTTATATTATGACTTTCTCTCTGCTGTAAACCTGCACACTGGGAAGACTCTCCTAGGTACTTTGCATCCTACAGTGCCCGCAAGCTGCTGTGGAAGCATTTAGCTGTTGCAGCCGCCAGCCTCGAAGGCTTCATCTGTCACCCTGAGAAGTGTGTGGGAGCTGGGGAGCTCCATCTCTAACCTCTGGGTTGTGCTGACAATCTGCTTTGCCCCTGATCAGCATGTCCACTAAGTCTGCTGAAAGAAATGTCATTATTGGATTAGAATGACTAAAAACATTGTCTGTGTATATGTGTGCATTTGTGAGTGAGCACACATCTGTGTACCTAAGAGTATGCACATTTGTATGCCCGCGCCTAAGACTACACGCACAGTTTTTTGTGTGGGTGTGTGTGAGGGGGGGTAAGTGTGTGTGAGGGGGGGTAAGTGTGCGCCAGGCGCCAAGGCGCAGCCCAGGGCTGATTCACATGCGGGCCCACAATGTAGGGCTGAGGCATGAAGATAATTGCTACTGTGAGGAGTGGTGCCAGGACCAAGCTGTCAGTCAGAGAGGACCCCTGATTCAGACCACAGTCTTTTTCTTTCCCTGTGTAGAGGCATACTCACATGAGTGCACACAAATGCACATAGCTGTATCAGAAACACACAGGTGGCTAAAGACATCGCATATGCAGTTCAGACGCATACACACACCACGCATAAATGTTACTGAGATACACAAGACTAGAACACACCTACTCTTCCTCCTGTCTTCTTTTCTTTACTCTGTTGCAATAACCCCCCGCCCCTCTTTTTTTGCTTTCTAATCTCACTTCACACCTGCTCCTTCTGACATACCACATGTTTTCCCCCTGAGAGCAGAGAGCTGTGCTTAAGTGAAGGGCTTGGCGTGGGAGGTTGGAATGGGTGAGACAGACCAAGACCTTTCCTTTACCTCCTCATAGGTCTGGTCTGGTTTTAGGAGTATATCTGTCCTCCTAGGCACATTGTGGAACCAAATAGGGTCACTGAACAGACGACTTTGCACAGCTGCGAATTTGTCCTGTGTTATAGTAGTCCTGTGTTACATTGGGCCCATGTTGCAGTAGTTGTGTACAGTAGCTCAGTGTTTATGTATGTAAGAGGCTACGCAATGGTCTAAAAGTATTCAGCACATTTCCAGATAGGACTTCCAAGAGGACTTGACCAATTCCAGGTTATTACAGGCCGAAACAGACCTTGATTCACATCAATCCACAGCCCCTATCTCCAGGCACCTTGACACACCTGATTCAAATACTGTTGCGATAGTCTTTTACTGGTCTCTAAAACCAGGAAAAACACAGGTCAGTGCTTTTAATCGATGGCAGACACGACTGAGTCATCTTTAACCTTGCACTGTACCTGGTCTTTTTTTTGGTTTGGGGGGGGGGGGGGGGGTGAAAACTGCCTAGTTGACAGGTACATGATGTTACTGTGTTAACTACACTGTAATGGTTTATTATCTCTTAGGGACTGCATAAAGGGCCTCCTGTTTGAATACATGAACTGTGCCTTACTGTATTGATGAAAGGGCATAATTAATGGTAATATTATTACGACTTTTTAAACTGTAATTTATACTGGACGGGGCAATCCCATTTTGGCAGTGGTATTTGTTTTCCTCCTTTTGGGAGAAAGGTTGGTTTCATATGCGTTGATGTTCTTGGATCTTATTAGTAGTTCACGCAGGAAGTCCATAGGTAATTGCGTCTACCACCTATGTTTTTGTTCCAGTGTGCCCCCACTGTAACCAAGCACTCACTCTCAATAAACCTATTCTCCCTCAAGACCAACATATTTCATACATGGTGTTACTCTCAGCAGGTCTGTACACTTATCAACTTGTTTTCTTTGGACTGTAACACTGGAGTTTAGGTTTGACAAGCAAAACCATATGTCCATCTCTGCAAACTGAGAATATATCTTTATTTTTTTGCTTCTAGACTAAGCACACAAGGACACATCTGTCCTTTTAATAACCTTTGGAATTTTCAACAAATTTTTATCTGGACACTACCCAACCTTGACCTCTTCCACACCTGTTGTCTCACATTTCTTGGGATTACAGAGCAAGGGGTGAAGTATGTTTTTTGTAAGTTCTTCTAAAGTGAAAAACCATTAAAAAATACATGTCTCAGTTCTACAGAAGGGCTCCAACCGTGAAATTACCCCCTCATTAATAATGCACAATATTTTACTGCCTTCTAATAGCTTTTGGTTTGCAGACATTTCCTGACAGAATTAACCTCTCCATAAACATTGTCCTGTTCATTCCATTTGGCCAAGTTGTTCACCCTAAATATTAAGATAAGTGTGTAAACATTTATCTTTTCTATGAATCTGATTTTAATGATGTATCATTACCACATTTTTCCAGAATTGGAATTAGGAAGAAATTAACTGAATTCTTATTATACAAGGAAGACATGCATGTTTTGTCCCTTTGCTAAACCTGTCATATTGCCACCCATAAAAACACATTTCTTCCACTCCAATCCTACTTTTTTTTACCTAGCAGGTGTCAGAACTGGAAAATAGTCCCCTTTGCCTCAGCCTTCAGGCTTCCCTTTAGTCAGAAGTCATAGCTGTTAGTGTACTGCCTTGCCTTTCAGCCATCCCTGAAGAGGAGGTTTTCCGCCCAGCCTGGGTTTCTTTGACAGGGTAAGATTTGTTTGGCTGTGGGAGATAAAGATAGGAGCCTACAGTTCTCCAATCTCCCCTAGTTGACAGGTTTCTAACAGCCTGCTTTAGCCCCGGCACCACAAGACATGGAGCCAAACAGCAACACTGGTTTAAATTGTCTGTGCTGAAACCACATTCATAGCAGATCTGGCCACAGTCTGTTAATTGACTGTCTACTGAAATGAATTTGTTTTGAATGCCTCGTGCACAGGGCCGAGAGCCATCTGTTTAGTTGGCTCATACCGCACCTTGTTATGGATATAAAAAAGTCCAAATGGTTCACTACATCTGAAAGTGGCTGTTCAACCGCAGCTTGACCGTAGTCCAGACTATCTTAGAACGGGTCCTTTCTACAGCAAATTCAGATTAAGGTTGTCATCTGTGGCGAGTCAAACCCTTCTGATTATTATGTCATTGTTAGACTAATCAGCATTTGGCCAGGGGATTGGCTAGTTCCAGGGGGACATGCCCCAGTTGTGGGCCTGGCAGCTGTGTGTGCCTGGAGGACTGAAGGACAGGAGAGTTGCGGTCGTCCAGATGACTCCGAGGATTATAGGTAATCCCTCTCGTAAAACCACTGACAAGGACTGTTTGCAAGAGAGAGAAAGAGAGTGAGGACTAGCAAGAGCCAGATATTGATTTGTCACTGTAATGATATCCTCTTCTGGGTGGTGGGGAAAGAGAGAGAGAGCTGTAGAAAAGTGTGAGCTAAAGTGCAGCCCTGACTTTATTTTTTAGAAGTGTATTAGAAAAGACAGAAAGACCGGGATAACCAGTTTTTTTGAGGGTATATAAAAGTTATATAGTAGAAAATAGTATGTGTAAAGGTACTAAGTTATGTAGTTGTGAGCGTTTGGTTCCTATGTTTTGGATAACATGAACACAGTTAGTGTACACATCTCTACAATCGGCCAGTTTATTAGTCAACAAAAGTAAACCAGTCATATGAAAACTAAATCAATATACACACACACACAAATACAATGTAGAGGCCTGACACAGAAAAAAACTCAACATCTCACCCGCCAACACTTTGTAGAGAGTTACAATAAGTGAGCGGGTGAGAGGAGAGAGGGGGGGAAGTTGGATGACATCAGGGCCATTAATTATGCAGTGCTGGCACGCCATGAAAGTGGTTTTGCCGAAGTCCCCCGACTGGTGGTGGATAAAAGACGGATGATGATTAGTTAAGTCATGGCAGAACCCGGACCATGCATTAGAGATGAGCCTAACCCTGCCCCCCACTTCAGCCTGTCAGTCATTACTTCTCTCCCTTTCTCCCACCCCTACTGTGAAGTGAACACCAGTGACCCCCGTCATTCCTTAGACATCTTACACATCGAGCGATGTAACTGTCAACATTGACCTTATTATCACAGGCTGTGCATAAGATGAAGGAATCCATATTTTGTACCGGAATTCTATACCGTGGTGGGATTGAGAAGGCATGGGGAGGTCTGAAAGGGTAAGAGAAGGTAGGGGAGGGCTGCATTGGTGTGTATTTTAGATAGGAAAATGGATGTGTTCCATGTGTGGGTTTGTGGAGGAGCATTTGTATGTGTGTGTTTGGAGGGTGGCGTGAATTGAGTTTGTGTTTTTGATGTGTGAAACATAGACAAAGAGAAAGCGAGGTGGCAAGATCAGACAGGGTTAGTCAGATGAAATGGGAGATCTCATACCACACTGATGATGTGGCTGCTCCAGCTGGGCTGGCTAACCTGTCGCCACTGTGCTAACCACACATTACACAAACTGGGGGGGGCCCTCATCCTTCCAATTCCCCTCCTCTTCCCTCCTCCCCCTCCCTTTCCCCTACTCGGAGGTAAGACCTGTCATGACCTTCTCCCTTCTTTCTTATAATGGCCACTCGATTGCAGTTATACAACATCTAACCTGTTTTTTTTTTGTTTACATGCATGTTTGCATCTGAGTTTAATAGATAAAGAGGAAGTGTGTGCAGTAGTGTTTCTTTGACACAATGGCACAAATATCTATCACACCTAGCATTAGATTTGTTTATGCCACTGCAGGTGTTTTTTGGTTTGGGCTTGTCTGCTGGATGGGAACAACGGCAGTTTTATCACACCATAAGCATACAACCAGAAGTAATGCCAGCACTGACTACATTTGTGCACATTTTCCCAGTAATGTTAGTCACGTCAATTGCACTTTGTCAATTTCTGGTCGGGTTTGTGTTATCAAGATAAGGTCCACTATCATAGACTGACTGAAATTTTAGGGAGAGTAAATGTCCAACATCACCAATTATCCAGAGAGGTCTTAATGGAAGAGGACTGCCAGAATATTTACTTATTTCTACATATGTGGTGAGATTTATAACTACAGTAATGACAAACAAACCATTTGTGGTACTATCATCATTGCCTGCCTAAAGATCTAGCTTGCTTTTTCTCCCACTATTCAAACCACATTAAGCATTTGGCACTTCATCATGACTTGGAAATCCATCAAACTCTGGCTCTCAACACTGACAGTAATCTGGCAAACCCATGACTGTAACATTGATTGATTCAGTCTTTAATTGGGCAAAGAGATAATGATTGTGTGAGAAATATGTAAGGCATATGCAGTGTGGTAGGCTTTAAAAGTAATTGCATGGTTCAACAATACACCTTAACCCCAAGCCAACGTTTAATGCAATTGGTATGCTTTGTGCATAGTTGTGAATTCAGAAATATGTTGTTGCTTGTATGGTTGTGCACATTAACAAACAGGATGTGACATCTGTCACTCCCAAGTAACCCAGCCGTTGTGTGACTAGTCTGAACAGGTGTCCACTTCCTCCAGGCCCTGGCAGATAGCTTGATGTATTGGTTTATAGACAGGGGTGACATAAGTTCATTTTTATTTCTTGTTTTGTATGGCATGCTTTTGACTGTTATGAAATCCCTGTGCAGACTTCCACCAGAGGGCATGCCTCTGCTCGGCTATTGTTCTCCCGACTGCCTACCAGGGTTGTCCTACACACAAACATGCAGCTTTTTAACTGAAGCCTAAAGGGAAGACTCTTGCTGAATATTATTTCTCCAGTGACAGCTTAGAGGGATCCAGGAAGCCTCTGATTTAAATGAAAGTTGTAAAATCACGTTGGAGGAGTTAAGGTATTAAAGTGTAACGCTTTAAGTGGTAGTCAAAACTCATTGGTTCAAGGACAGTGTTTGTGCATTCACAGGTATTCTCACACACAATCTCTGGACCTGTCCCAGGTTGCACACACACACACATTTTTGCGTCATACCAGAACACCACTCTCAAGTAGGAGACGTTAAGCTCTGTCTATATGCCACACACACACACACAAACAGACACACTCCACTGCCACTAACGCCACACACACCCAAACTACTGATAACAACAAGTGCTAGGAAGCAGAAATGGAATGTGCACTGTTGACTGATGCTGGGTTCAGATTTATTTTCAGAGAAGCCCTCTGGTAAGATCCCAAGGTTCACTTCATACTCACACAGATTACCATCGGTGGTTGCTCCTTTCCCCTTATGTTATGTTTTCGATCATTTAATGTGAGTTTGTTTTGTAGGGGTAGGCAGTGATTGCCAAAACAGGGCCTGGACCCCTACCTGATGAATACATTTCAGCCCACACACTACTAGCAAATTGCCAGTGGGGCAAAACTTATATAGAAATATAAAAGTAGAGTAGAACTACTGAATCAAACTGACACCATACTGCTTAAAATGTTTGAAGTATTGGTTTAAGTGGAATATTGGTCATGCCGACGTGGTAGCACCTCATTAAATGGTCAATATTTGGATTGATACAGTAAAAACAAATGCACATACTAGTGTAGCAGCACTGTTATGACCCACTGACAGAATGATGTCAGACAGTATGACAGCCATGATTGTTATGATGGAATCTGTTCCTTCTGTTTCTGTATTGCTGATCTATCATCAGGCATCGTAGATTCTATGTCGATAGCTCTGCATCCAAATGATCCTCTCTACGTGCCCAGGCTGTGCTTTGCCAGCATAAGTGCCTTTTCTAGACAAACATGTTTGTTTATCAGGTCTTTCACCTTGCACAAAAAGTGTACCAGTATTGATGTTCCGAGGGTATGTACTTATGTGGGTGCGTTCAGGTCTATTGAAATTCCTTTGAAGACACAGGGTTAAGAAAGAGGAAACAAAATATGTGGATGCCAGAGAGGTTGTAATTATAGAAACAAACTTCTTTATCTACTAAACCAAGTTTTTCCAGAGAACAGGACACTTGTTTGATTTCCTCTGCAAGTAAATACTGTTGACTGGTATTAAAATTAGTATGAAAATAGTACTATAACATCACATGAAACAATTACTCACTACTATACTGAGATTGATAATGACTGCTTGCAAAACCCCAGGAATGTGGACAAGCTTAACCTCATTTTGCATTTCAGCTGCAGGCATTGTGTTGTGTGAACTTTGTCTGACAGTCGTTCTAAGTAATCAGATCTAGGCATACAGTACATCAGTTATGAATGAGTAAGTGTAATGTGTGAACTTCTTCAAAGGAACATTTACCATAACAAGAGACCACAATAAAGTCTCACCACAAATCATTGTAAATTAAGAGTATTAAACCCTTCTTGATAATTGAACATTCAGATATTTAAGCAAACCTAGACTTGTTTCCCTCTGTATAGAAACAGGTTTAGAAAGATGCACACAAATATCTCAGCTCCAGTACCTTCTAGCCTCCTGACACATGCCTTGCATGCTAATTTCAACTATCACTAAAGGATATATTTAGCAAAATGCAGCATTTCACAAGATACTTCTTTGCATCAGCCATTACCGTAACAACTTCTCTGGTAGCTGTATAGCTCTGTGCTACAGTATGTAGGGGGAGTTGCTAGCTGGACAGTTAGTGGCCAGGGGTCATTAATAACTAGAGGGCCGAGCTGACAGTTGCTGATTGGAATGAGGAGCCCCTGTAAAGGAGACAGCGACAAATTTCCCTGACAGCCCAGGCATCTATTACTGAGGCAGCTGCCAAAACAGCAGTAATCAGACCTGGGAGTGAAAGAGGGGGCTAAAGTTCTCCTTTTCTTCCTGGTCTCTGCACACTTTACTGAACACATACACAAACGTACACAAAAATGCACAAAAAGTGAAGAATACACAGCCACAAATGGCTGACTTCACATTTCCAAGCCATGAAAGGCCACTGCAGGATATTATGACTCACACACACACACACACACACACACACACACACACACAAGCTGGGAATTCAGTTGGCATCACGCAATAACAACCTTGTAGGGCCATGTTCAAAGAGCCTGTGAAGGATTTCCTTTGCTGGATGAGGCCTAAGCTAACTTTGTTTCCAGCTGTACACAGACTTAGGGTCGAGACACCAACTAATGTTGTTAGTGGAATGTCAATGCTGTCAGTGTGGAGCATGGAGAGTTTCCTCACAAGGGTCTGTGTGTATATGGTGTCCCCTTTTGCGTGTTTGTGTATGTGTGTGTTGACAGGGGTCTGAGGACTCGCACTGTTTGCACTGAGACTAAATACCAAATTCTGTGCTTAACTTACAAAGCCTTTGCCACCTCTATGGGGTACACAAACTAGAGCATATTCTGACACAAACTTAACGCCAGAGCAGGAACTTTCTGTATTGGTTCCTGCTTTTTGCAGAGCACAATTTGTTCCTGTGGTGGACACGCAGTGAGTTCTGAGGTAAGTTGGTGAATAATTCTTCTGCTTTTCCAGTCCCATACTCCCATGATCTATGCTCCTCTTGTTTTCTGATGTAATGATCAGATGCCAGCTTCTTACAGCATTTTTTGGGTCACTTAATTTAGGGCCGGAGGACAAATTCCATGGGTCCTAAAAACAGATGTGACAGGCTCATTAAAATGAGTGATCCCCACACCCTGCTCTCCCCTACCACTGTACCCAGACATAAACTGTCTTCTGTGGGACAGCAAGACAACCAAAATGGCCTGGATGGGTCTAGTATATTGGGTAACATTGCACCACATAACTGGCTGACGGCAGTTCCAGATTCATCTCTGATGAGCTTTTCATTTTTTCAGGGGGCTTGGAGAATCTGATCTCTCTGCAATGGGAAGGGTGCATGCATGACACCACTGCAATGCAAGCACACAGAGGTACATACAGAACATACATACATGAAAGTATAGGAGAGTATGTATGTACCATAAGCACATTTCCCTCTGCACCACACAATAAATACAGGTACATAATGCATGTTAACGTTTTTCTCAAACATAAGCACTTATAAACTGACACTGTTCTCTCTAACCTTTTAAATGTATTCATATCTTCACACATAATGAAAACACAAACACATACACACTCTCATTCCATCACACACGATTATTCTATTCACTTCCAAACATGTACACAAAGGTAGTGCCTAATCCAACAAAAGCAGGGTTTGGACAGAACCTCAAACTCAATTTAAGTGCACTAGTCCTTTACTCCATAAACCAGGACATAAGTTACATAGCGTTCTGTCTTTACTACCAACCTCTGATACTTGACTGCTGTAAAACTTGACAGGTTAATGTTCCCACTGTGAGTAGGATCCTGTCAGAGATCATCCTGCAGTATTACTCTACTGATTCCCTAAACAGCAACAAACAACTGAAAAGGATCATTCAGAACATTACAATATTTCAATTATGCTTAGCGGTGGCTATAGACTATTGCTGAATTGTCAAATTGTTCCAAATGTATTGCCAGTTGGCTTACTGATTTGTCTTCAAATTTACTTCTTCTCCTGTACATCTTTCAATGTGCATTTAAACAGTATTGCTCAAGAAACACTAAAAGGCCATACACAAGAACACAAAACGGATAGAACCCTGGCAGAAAATACAAAAACGTGATATCTTTCAAGAGGTTTAACATTCAGTTTTCTGTGACTAGCCTCTTTCAAATCCCTCCTGAAAGGCAAAGCATTTCCACCCTGGCACCTTGGTCCTCCTTTGAATTGTAAATCTGTTGGCAACAGGAGCTGTGGGCTGCTCCAAAATTACCTATTCTGTTGGAAGGTCTGCCAGTATCTATCAGGGAGCAGAGCTTCCTCTGAGGGCTTCCACACTGCACTACTGTCTCCTGCAATACCGCCTGATCAATGGCCACCAGCAAGAAGGACCATCCAATCCTAGGGAAGGAGAGTCATTCTATTCGATATATAGCCTTTGGAAAGTTGTCTGAGCCCTTCCCTTTTTGACATTTGTGTTATAGCATAAAAAGTACACAAACATTTACATTGGAAAAAATACATATTAAATATCTCTTTGTGACAGCTTGAAACTTGGGACCTTATCCTTAACAATGGCAAACTTATCTTTATAGCCAAAGTCAGGGGTTTCTGTCAAGACCTGATGCATTTTGTTTTTAGTGCTCTTGGTGTGCCTTCCATATTTGTAAGTCACACAGAGGGAAAGGAGCATCATGGCTATAGAAGATGACACAGCAAATCTGTAAGCTGTGAGACACTGTAGAATCTCTGCAGAGATGAGTGAACATGCCAGAGAGACTCTGCAGAGATGAGTGAACATGCCAGAGAGACTCTGCAGAGATGAGTGAACATGCCAGAGAGACTCTGCAGAGATGAGTGAACATGCCAGAGAGACTCTGCAGAGATGAGTGAACATGCCAGAGAGACTCTGCAGAGATGAGTGAACATGCCAGAGAGACTCTGCAGAGATGAGTGAACATGCCAGAGAGACTCTGCAGAGATGAGTGAACATGCCAGAGAGACTGCAGAGATGAGTGAACATGCCAGAGAGACTCTGCAGAGATGAGTGAACATGCCAGACTCCCATCTGTGCAGCACTCCATCAGCCTTTAATATAGATAATACTACAGTGGTAAATGCACATTTCACACACAGAAAATTTGTTTCTATGATTTTCTATGGTTGTAGTTCACAAAAATTCCCTATCCGATCTGACAGAGCTTGAGAACCTACAATGAAGACTGGAAGAAATTGTCCAAATCCATGACCCTGACTATATTAAAAGTAAGTTCCCATAGATTGTTAATATGATATAAGCAGGTTTACCATTGATGAATCACTTCCAAACCATCATCAGACCATCACCAAGGGTCATGTCCACATTTTGTGTGAAAACAATTTGCATATAGTTATTATTGGACAAGATCATGGTCATTCAAAATGTGCACCCACAAAACCTTTTTCACTATTATTTTGTAGCAAGCATCAGATGACATACAAATGTATATAATCTGCAGGGGGGTTATGGGCAGAGAGAGAAGTAAAGCTTTAACAAGTGTAAACATTTTATCTTCAAATGGGCTTACATTGACTTATTTATTGATACTGTCAATATTTCTCTCCTATCTCCACGATTAACAACATGATTCAGTTTGGCTAAAGTTTTTTAATGAGATGGGCTTGGCAGTCAGAAAGGCTATTATGAGAGGGGAGCTAAGAAGCCTAGGGGTGATTATGTGTGGGTAGTTGTTCGATGGAAAGATTTTGTGTGTGGGAGAATGTGTATGTGTGAGTGTTATTTTTGATACCAGGTAAATGACACAAGCCCTGGTATGCAATCTCTCCTGTCAAACAGATGGCCGATATCTGTGTTTGGCTGTTGGCGGTGTCATAGCTAGCGGGGGTGACAATGGCGTCAGGGCCCTGTGTAAGGGAGGAGGAGGAGGGGGTTGCTGGAAGCTAAACTAGCGTGAAACTGCCTTCCGTCACGGATTACCAAGGCAGTGCTTTTCATTACCTGCCTTTCATAACTGGAAATTTATGGCAACAGGAGGTGTCAAGGAGGCGACGGACACATGCGACCCATTTGCCACCAAGAGTGAATGGCAAAGCAAGGTAGAAAAAGAATGACAGAGAGAGAGAGAGATAAGGAGAGGGAAAATGGTGCAGAGAAAGTGATTGGCGTTGGAAAATGTCTGCCACAGTATGTTATGTGCACGGTCATTTCACAGTAGCATGAATTTCAGCAATTGTGCTGACGGGCTGTGGGATAGTTCTGTTAGGGGTTTCATCGAGGTTGTATGAGTTGCAGAGTTCATCGATTGGGAAATAGTTCAGCAAGTTTATTTTGGAACTTGGTGAACCTTACTGGTTAACAAACATTAGAATGCCATGTCTGTGAAAGAATATGTTCATCATTTAGCAAGTTAAAACATAAGACATTCCTTCTGTACCGCTCTACTGCACACACACTCATGCATATAAAGATACAGGCGCACACACACACTCGTGCATATGCAGATACAGGTGCACACACACACATACTCCCCCACAACTCTCACCACAAACACTGAAAAACTCAAAAGGGGATGAAACGGAACAGCAGGCAGAGAAATGAAATTCAAACATGCTCTTTTGTTCCGCGGGTGTATCCTAGCTGTTCCGCAGGTTCCTGTGTTAACTTGGGTGTCAATGCAGTCAAAGTCAATGCATAATGAACAGAGATTTAACCTGGATAGATGCAGCAACGCACACACAGACCCACACACACCAAGTTCCAAAGGCAAGCACTCTTAACACAGACTTCTGTTCGAATACACTCAATACACACAAATACCCTGCCAGTCTCTACCCTTCCTAAAGCAGTGAGGTGTTTTTATGAAGTCATTCAATCGAATCTGTGATTAGCAATTAGATTGACGGCAGTGGAGAAAAAGACTCATAGGAGAGTTTCAAGAGGAAGATGTATACTTATGTCTTTATCCTGTGTTGCTGCTGTCCCTTCCCCTGTGGCTTGCTTCATTTTCTTCTGATGTAGACCATGATTATACACCGACACAGCAGATCTAGAAATCGCAAGTTAAACACCCCCCCCCCCCTGTACTTTGTCGCTTTATATAGAAGTATCTGCTAAATGAATACATTGTCATTATTTTAATTATTGAATGTGACAAGAAGAAAACATTAGCCTGACCCACATTTTAGACATAGTGTTTGAACTTGGTTGGGATTTTAGACCACAGAAAGTGCAACATTTTAGACATAGTGTTTGAACTTGGTTGGGATTTTAGACCACAGAAAGTGCAACAGTCTGACTCCTGATACTTCTAGATCAAAACAACCCTGTCCTCCATTTTCTTCTCCTTCCCACACGGTTGCCAGACTGTGCAAAGTGTGTGTGTATGTGTGTGTAGCTGTATTTCCAATCAGAGAAGGCGAGGACAGCCCAGTGCTCTACCCTTGGAGGCAGCCATCTGTCAGCTGATGCTCCGTCGCCACGGCAATCAGAATGCTCCGCGGTGTGCCCAATCTGTTCCGCCACAGGTAGAGCTGTGGGAGGGCGCCCGTCACATACGTACCCTCTCTCATTCTCTTTTTTTCTCCCTCCCCTCAACCTTTTCCCATCTCTTACTCGCTCTCATCTTGAGTTCTTTGCATCCCTCCCCACAAATTGCTCTACACATCTCTCTCGCCCTGGCCTTTCTCTTTCTCTTGGATTTACAACAAACTAAAATAGATTTTCTGAAAGTATATATAAACCCTCTTCTGGTAGTTGGAGCCCTGCAGAACTCCAAAGTCCTGTTGGGAGAGGGTATTGTGATTGCTTCTAAAAGACACAGAAGGACATAAATAAGCCAACCCCACCCCCCCCACCCCAGGTTGGACCCCATTCCTTGGATGTCATCATCTTGAAGGGCAGCATGCTAAATGTGACACATCAGCGAACACTGCAACCATGCCAAATGTGCCATGCTGTGCCATGCTGTGCCAAGCATGGCTCTCGATCCCCTTTTGTTGGCATTCGGCCCTGCAGTTAATCTGATCAGAGCCATTCTAATGGGGAAATGCTGCCTTCTCCTCCTCCAGACCGAGTTATTCAGCTATGGCCGAGCTGGCCAAGGAGGCTGTGGATACTGGAGGTGATATCTAGAACCCATATCCTCTGATGAACCACTGAATAAACCTTTGGGGCACGCCAGTTTGGTTTTGGCCATCTCAGTAGGCAGTCAGGATGAAATCCAAAAGCTGTTTTCTGACACGCAGGATACAACTGGGGTCCGAGAGTGCTGGTGTTAAGCCAATAGATGCTTATTCAGGTGTTATACTTATAATAAACATAAGAATTATTGGTCAGGTGGTACTCATGTTGGAATGCAGTATGTCCACAAATGTCCAATATTTAGTCATACAATATTGGCCTTTAGAATAGCAAACACTTTGCCGTGGGTAAACAAGACTGTTGCTATCCTTCTGTGTTGTCTGATCACAGCAATCCATCAGTTAGTGTTTTCCATAGCAGGAAGAGTAGATTGCTAATGGAGTCTTTTAAATGTGCAAATTGGCCAGGAACAGAGAAATCAATGTGTACCCTGAACACAACAAATAGATCTCAGAAAGATTGATGTGATGCACTTACATTTGGTACCTTGCCCTCAATCTTTCACATTTTCGGACAAAGCCATTTGTTAACATCCCAGCGCTCATGGTTGTTTTACACTTTTAGTTTTTTTACCTGACCTACCTCAACATTTTCCAAATTTCTCCAAGGTCTGAAAGTTACATATTACATAACGTCTGGATTAATGACTCACAATCTGCAAAATCACAATTATCTTCTTTGAATGCCATTATTCCCGCTAATGTCTTGAGCATTTACGCAAATCGATTTGGAAAGGGCAAGGTGCCAGATAAGAAAACATGCATAAAAATGTAGATGAAAAACTGGCCATTAAAAACACCAGTTACAATCACGCATGCAGTCTTTTCTCTTTTTGACAATCTATTCACAATGCCCTTATGAATCTCATTTTAGGAATAAAAGAAGTCTGCTTTTCACTGACACCCAATGAGGTGACTCATGTACTCTGAACAAAAGAAAATGAGTGCGCTTCTCCTGCTCAATTTAACTAAAATGTTTGAAATCTCACTCCTATTGTTTAAACTGAGCACATAAAAACACAATTCCTTTTCTGTTCTGGACACTAACGTGCACGTCACCAGGTGGTGCTCGGAGCAGGTACTCCATGTCACCAGCAACCTGTGGTTGTTGATGGTGTTCACCCAACTATACTGTTAGAAAATGAGCATCATAATGCACCTCCAGCTTGTCGGTCAGTTGAAAGAGTCACATTCTTATTACTGTGTATTTTTCCAAACTGACACAGGGTGTTCTTGGTAGGCCTGTCACATGATTATCAGCTACAGTGGTGGAGCTGTGAACACCTGGGCTCTGATTAGTTTGACTCTTGAGAGTCTGAGTCCTGTGACCATTTTGACCTTGCATAGTCGAGTCAAATGCACTCGTACATACAGTTTGCTTTGAAATTCACCACAGTAGAAATGTACAAAAGTCTGAATGTTGTGTCCTCCTCTGACCACCTCTTGAGAATCATTTATTCATATTTACGCTGCATTGATTTGTATTCTTTGAAGCACATGTTACGCCACACACATTCAAGCAAATACAAATAGGTGTATTTCAAAGATTCAAAGACACACACAAACAGAAAAAACTCTGATTAGCAGGACAATCTCAACTACACAGATTTACCATGACTTGTACTGTTTATCATTCTTACTTTGAACATGAAACAACATAATGTAGTCATCCCTTATTTTCACCTACAGTATACATTATTGATAAATACTGTACATTTTAAAAACAATTCTACAGTTATTATTGTATAACCCTACACATGCAGTTTATTGCATTCTTGTATTATTGTGTTTGTTTAGATTAGACATGCCAAAGCAATGTTACATAACGTCTCTTGCAAGTACATGACAATAACATTGTGTCCTGTCTTCCATTTGAAATGTACATTATTGTCTGTAAATGAAATTCACCCACATTGGTAAAAGCCTGGAGGTTTGGCCCATGACCATAATCCAGGCCGCTACCATCTGACATCCATTTGAATCCAGAGGACTGAAACATACTGGATGCTGAACATGGTTCTTTCCACTCTGTTAGGAAAGTTGGTTAACTCTTTTCTTTGTTGTTTTTTTCCAGCCCTTGGTGAGAACAACTTCATGTACTATCTACAATTTACTGCTGGAATGAAACAAGACTGCCACAGTAAGTAAAAAGGACCTCCTGGGCTCCAAATAATAAGATTTAAAGATAATAGTAATGGAAAACCGCTGACACGGTGCTCATTGATCTGTCCCTTGCGCTACATTATTTGTTTGCTGCCTCTAAAACACAAGCTTAGAGGGTTAATTATCAGAGCATCATTAGTGGGCGAACAAGGAGAATGAGAAGTGCTTATCAGCACATGAGGTACCCTTTAGAGTAATTGAAGAAGTGCTGCTGTAGTGGGTTCTGATTGGGGTTAGCATTCCACGCTAGCTCGATTAGCATGGTGAAGGGTAGGGCTGAAGGTTAGAGGATGGCTCACCCTGTTGGCAATGTTTGTTTACAACCATCATTTTCAAAGAGATCCCATTAACTACCATAGCAACTAATGGATATACCACAAAGGCAATTACTCGCAGGGTTGAGGATAGTGATTTTGAGAAGAGCATGTTGTATATAAAAGCTCTCACTGTAGTCAAGAGGAATCCTTGAAATATGTTCTTAGCAAAAGTGGATGGACGGGTTTTGGGCTGTTAGCTCAGAATTGTTACTGAAAGCCTGGTGGACTTTGAAACCCTTTGATACAAATCACATTCACAGTTTATTGCTCTCAGGATTGGGGTGGAAAGAATCTTCCAGATCTTACTCCAACACGGCTATGAACATATGCAAGATAATATACAGTGGACGGTATGACATTGCACTATTTATTGGAGGGCCTCCTGGGGAACGTTGACTAATTGTGATTCTTGGCCACTGTTCACAGACTCTGTCAATGTGTGGCAGTGATTTGTTGGTAGAAGGAACACACTTGGGGTTGTATATGCAATAAGTATAAACTCTAGTCCTAAGTATCTAATAAATTAAAACAACAAGCAGCATGAACTGAACCGGAACTGCACCAGTCAACAACACATCAAGGTTTCACTATGTATGCTTTCTATTTCTACTTCTGGTGTAGAAATCCTTATATTCAGATTGATTATAGGAGTGACTCAAATATTCTCAAATATTTTTACTGTCTAGGACTTTTGTAAATGTTGTGACTGTACATACAAGGTATGTTATACAGCTCTCTCTCCTATTCTGAATGCTTGATTTAATTATACAGTAGAACAAATTAGTACTTCTCTGTGCTGTGCTGACATGAAGATTGAAGAAGATACTAATGGCAGCTGTCACTGACAGCTGTTCAGCGTACAGACAAACAAGTATATTGTGTAGCCTGTTTTTGTACCGCCATCTATTCCTGGTGAGAAATGTAATCAAAGAAGATCTGAGACTTCAAACAATTCAGTAAGCTTATCTCGATACACCATTGCCTCGCTGTATGGCCGTTAACACATGGCACATCTCAAACATGTCAAATTTACTCAACTCCAAGAGGAGGCTCCACATGTGGTTCTGATGCTGTGAGAGGGCCCAGGGGCAATTCACTGTGCTGTGGTTCTGGGCTAAATAGCTGCTGACTGAAATATATCAGAGATTCAGGAAAAGACAAACACACCTTAGTTATAACATACTTCTAAGCACATATCCGAGGAATATCAGTAGGTTGACATGAAATGAACTGTAGACATTGACATTCTGCAGTGTACACTGGTATATTGATAGCTTGGCCCGTGCATTGTGCCAGTGTCTCAATCATTGACTTGCGTCATTGGCTTGAAACTCCAATCCTCTTTAGTTTGACAGGCACAATACTTGCTGGAAATACAACAATCAAAATGTAGACATGGAAAGTGATGAGAGAATGCAGACAGGCCGAGTTAATTGATGACAGACACACTGGCAGCTTGACTGTTTGTGGCATTGAACACAGTAATCTCAGTTGCTATTTAAGGTTGTATGGACAGTTTTGTTTCTGGAGGCTGCTATTAAATATGCATACTCTAAATGTTTCTAGTCATGATGTGGTATGTACACTTAACAATAGACTGATGAGGTGTTATCCTTGTCTTATGCTTGTTACCTAACATTCTTCAACTTTGAGTCACTGAGAGTTTAGAAAGAAGACATTTAAGTGGACGTTTATAGACAATTTAAAAAAGCAAAATCATATCCCTTGTCAAGATGGAAATCAGCATTCAAATTAATGTTGGTGACAGTTAAATTCCAGACCAGATCTATAATCACTCTAATATAATGGAAACAAGACTGTTAAATTGTTCAACCAGCAACACAGGTTCATGTTTGCATGCCTTTGACATCACTCACCTCCTGTTACTCTGACCCCGGTATCCAACCACCAAAGCCTGAGCCCTTGTCTTGTAACCAGACACCCTGTAGATCCACCACTATGTTAGGAACTGTGCCAAAAACACACCTGCTAACTCCAGCAGGGCCCCTGGGAGCCTGTTGACCTCTCTGGTAGGCTATCAGGGATCAGACACACCACGTTAGAACGGCCCCTTTTCCCAGAACCTTTTAAAGGTTGGCACGCTCATGTCCTCGCACCTTCACACGTTGGGCAAAGGCCGGGAACTCTTGTATGTGTTTTGTGAGCATTCAAGGCAAGCACATATTCAAACCTTTCTTACGGTAAAGAGTGGAGCTTATTTCGTCATTTAAAGAGGGCACAGAACATGACAATCAATTGAATCATTGATTATCATCCCATTTGTGTTGAGCACAAATATGTCTGTGCATTGCTCTCTACTGTATAAATAGTATTCGCTGGTACATTAGAGTGTGTGTGGCACTGTGATCATGACTGGTGGTCTAAACTGGTAGGCCTTGTAAGCCGGCACTTGCCGTATCCAAACCCTATAATTAAGATCTCACTGGAAGTGACAGTGCAAATAGGAGACATGAGGCACACACCCTGCCTCCCAACCCACCCCTCTCCCCCCCAACTCAGCTGTTTCCTCCTTCTCCCTCTCCTCGCCTGTAGCTGTCACAAGACGGGACCGTGGGGAGCCTGCCGCCGGTATTTATAGCGCAATGGTGCACTAAGTGATAGATGTCACCTTCACGCTATGGCCTCTGGGGCGCTGCACCCAGCACACTACCTTCTCCACTAACAAGCTGTAAAGTGCTGCAGAAGAGCAGTGTGTTTGTGTGTTGCTGTGTATTTTTAGGAAGAGGAGTTCAGGGAGGATGAGAGGAGAAAATATATAACAACAAACAACAGTGAGTTAAATCAACAGTGTTACTTCTAGTGTTAACTACCTTGCTGGCTGACTTGTTGACTGACTGGCTTACTGTCTGGTTTGTGTCTTGCCGCAAGCTAATTAAAAACAACAGCAGCAGACCCAGAGCACGTTTTCTGATCCTTGTCTCCCGCAGAGAGCTGCGCTTTAAGATGGAGCAATTATAGAGAAGGTGTATGTGTGTGTCGGCGGTGGGGGATGTTTGTGCTTGCGTCCCTCGGTGGGACTCATAGTGGTTGGTTAGACTTTGTCAGCCTCTGACGTCTAACACACACATTCACACAGTACGACAGCAACTCTCTAACACTCAGGTGCACATACTGACATGGTCGCTGCTGCTGAGCTTTGACCGGAATGAACCTCCCTCAACGCAATTCTCTGCCATTTGCAGGTATCTGATTTAATAAGTGTATTTTGGCCCTGAAAACGTCCTTTGATGTCAATTCAATTCTGTGTCTGACAAGACTAATAATCTTGACAGGCTCTGAAAAAAAATTAAAGGAGCTTTGGCTGAGTACTCACTTGGTATAGTTCCTTTCTTTGACCAACAGGAATATCCTCCAACATCTATCAACAAAGCAGCAATAATTGAATTACATTTTAATCGTAATATCAGTTTAAAATTTGGGGACATGCTTTTGGGCTCATCTATATAAACCGACAAGTGTGTATGTATTTGTGTGAGTGATCATGGCAGTCTCCTCGCAATATGATAAAATATCCATAGAACTTCTGAAATGGAAACCCTGTTCATTCTAAATGTGTTGACATTTCTTCAAGCCCTGTTATATGATACCAGTCCTGGCTCTGTGCTTTGGAAAAGGGGCTTGGAGAGGAGTATGTGGTGCTTGCCTGCACAGCATCTGAAAATACACACCAGCTAAATGATGGTGGTGAATAGTACAGTGAAGAAGACATTACAACCACAGACATACTAACCTTAAAGACCACATTCACTGACTGTTGAGATCATCTTCTTTTACTGTCGTCATTTCCTCCAAACCACAAGACGGCTCGGCTGATAGTTTTGCGTGAGTAAGAAATTGGGCTCCTGGATTTGTCAGGGAAAAGGATGAAGGGAAACCATAATAGCTAATATGGTTACTTGTCCATGTACTGACACACTGAGTACATCTGAGCTCTTCCCACATGAATCATTAATGATCTCGCTAAGGTTACTCATAAGGCCAGTTGGAGATGAACAGTATGTCCCTGGGCAGTAGTACTGATTATCCAGCCTTAGTGTGTGTGTGTGTGCGCGCACATATTTGTGTGTGTGCGTCAAAGCGGGGCAGCAGTGTCTTCTACCACTGGGCCCTGCCTTGAGATGAGTTGTCAGGGCCTGCTGTGTGTGTGTGTGTGTGTGCAAGTGTGTGTGGCTGAGAGACAGGTCCATGGTCAGACACAGTGGACATGCTATCTTCCTGCTGACAAGCCTCCAGTCTCAGCTGCTCCAGGGCTCCGCTGTCATGCGGGGTGTGAGCAGACTGATCTGGGGTCAGAGTGCAGGCGAGGGTGGTGTTGGGAATATGGGGAGGTGACAACAGGACTCTGCTGAGAGTGCCGAGTACGCCCCCCCCCCCCTCCACCACCACCACCCCTTCTCTGTAATACAGATTTCAGCGGCTCCTCACCCGCCCCTCTCACCACCCCCTGTCTTCCTCCCCCCACATGCCACCCCTCAGTGCCTGCTCGTTCTCTTCCGAGCCCTGGTAGAGCCGAGGTCTCCGGGGAGAGACCTGCACCACCAGGTCTGCGTACAAGCCTACAACCAGGCGCCACATAACTCAGCTGTGTTTGCTTGGACTCAATTTGCATTGTCAGATATGTTTGGTGGGAGGGGGGGGGGGCTAGAAGAGGGACACAAACACAAAACATTTGCAAGTCTAAATATAACCCAGCCCTAGCAAGCAAACATTATTAGGTTTTCCTCGTTTGTTACCCCCCCATGTACCGCACTTTAAAAAGCTTGAAAGTGTCTACACAAGCATATTTAACATGGCTGACATCCTGCGAATGCTGATTTTAGAGATTTTGTAGTGGAGGTCTCCTTGAGTGGAGTCCTTAATAACCTTCTTACTTTGCGGCTCTCATTAAACCCTTGTATAAGATTGCCCTAGCCTGGAGGGCTGCCACATCTTCTATTGAGGAGGTCTTTAATTAGTGGACGGTTAATTGTTGGCCCTCTTATGAATACACCCACCGGGCTGTACTCACCCCACTTTTTACAGCACGTGGCTTCGAAATCACTCCTTGTAGATGCCTTCCACATACTGAATAGGAATAGGCAAAACAGTATGGTTACCTTGTCTACAGTGTGTAATTAACCTTCAACCAACACTGGGTGCTGGTCACAAGACAACACACCACACCAACCCACCCAACCAACATAACCATGCACACACACACTCTCGCACACACACACACATAACTTTCCCAGAAATCTGCTTACGTCCATCAAGATTCCAAAAACCAGCTGGAAGGAATGAACACCCTTGACACACACCACTTTTCTCCCGCCCGTATATACAAAGTCACACACACACACACACACACACACCTCAACACACAGGGGTTGGGTCGTGTTTGCCCTGGAGTGTGAAAATACGATCTGAGGGCCCTTTAATAACTGCCTCTTAACATTGGACCAGTTAGAGGCTTTCCAACTATGCCTGGCCTCCCCTACCTAAAACCACCTCATTAGCAGCTGGGGACCCAATATTTGCAGCCCAGTTTAACACCATTTAGATTTACACTTACTAGACTGCTGGCCTACCAAATCAGTGCTCTTTGGCCTGGGTCACTTCTATGCTTGGCTTTTTTTGACTTGCTATTCATATGGTATGTAACAAGTCATAAACTGCCCCCCCCCCCCTCCCGCCTATTTTGAGCAGAGTGGGGTTTGCTTGAGTGTGTGTGGGTGTTTTGTGTGGGTACCTATGTGGGGGTATCTGTGTGCTGCAGTGTGAAATAAAGGTCAGCCTGTTGTGCGTGTGTGTGTGCAATGACGAGCTGCAAACTGAAATCCTGACCCTTCCCCTCTCACTGTGAAAGTGCAGCTCAAGTGTAATGAAGATCTTGGGCCTGATGTCACTCCAGACACCCGGGCTGGAGTAATGAGGCATGCTGGGAAGCCTTTTGGCTTCACTCAAACACTCTAGAAAAGCTCCTTGGCTCCTATCTCTTTGCACTCATCCCACTCCCAGTCTGATAAATATCCACTTGTCCTGGCCTGACAAGTAATGTCTGTATCTTACTCTTTCATTCATGCTAGTCATGACTTCTGTGATGTAGCCTCAGTTATTTGGTTTGCTATGAAACCTCAGGTTGAAAGTAGCAGCGTAACTATGTACTATGAGCAATTTCCTCATACATTACCTTAGGATTGACCACAAAACAACCCAAATGGCAACACATTTTTGCCTCGTTCTAACATGGCAATAGTTGCCTATCGCCAACCGAGATATATAATGTGCATGTACAAATCTCACACAAGCATCTTAGCAAAGTTCAGTTCACAAACTTGCAACAGTTTGACCCAGTTAATATCACAACAAAATTAAACGCATTGTGAGCAAAACATTACAGATATACATTATTCATATAGGCTATCAGAGACATATGGGGTTGAAGGAGAACTCTGAAATAAACACAGTCATATAGGAACTGGGCAGGTGGCTCTTTAGAGGAGGCAAGTACGAAGATGAAACAATCGTGGTGTCAACATCCTGATTTGATTCGCCGCTCACACATATGCCTTTAAAGTCCACAGGGAGCCTTCGGGGAGGCGCTGGTGATGCACTTGGCCAACCAGGCGAAGGAGGTGCCAGGTTAGCTCTGCAGGCTAATTGGTAGTGAGTGCTAGCTGGGCACAACCGGATGGCAGGACGGATGATCAGATCCCCCCTACCCCCAGGCCCTCGGATGTCCATCGCATGCCAACTATTCTGTTGCCTTTGTTGTGGGTGCCAGCATGGCCCAGACTAGCAGAGGAGGAGCAATCACACACACGGGGGGGGGGGGGGGGGGGGAGCAAGAATAGAGAAAAGGTGGAAGTACACACTGTCTTATCGATGGTCTAACAAACGGTCACTCGTCAACACACTAGCCGCTGGTCAGTTTCCTGTTCTAGTATCACAGCATCTTGGTAGCTCCTGCAATGTTGAGATATGATTTTTGAGGCAGATGAGATCTGTCATCTACTACACCAGATACACCATTGGAGTTTATCACAAAAACAAAGCAAGCTCTTCATTTTCTTTCTAGTGGGCTTGTTCAAAAATGGCAAATACGATTCAAACACTTATAGGGGCTGTGAGCTTGCTTGAGCTAGCTTTCAAAGCACAAGTGCCCTTGATTCAGTGTACCACAGTACTACACAAGAAGGAACCATGCCTTAAAAAACACTTCAAATTCCTTTCCCTCAATACCTTATTACCCAAATCCCATAAAAGCCTTAATTTGTCACCAGTAACATCCTTTAGCCGTGGTTTTACATTCTGTAGTGAGGGAACCTGTCTGTAAAAGCCTACAATGTCAGTGTATCTATTCAGTGTGAGAAAAATTCAGCCGCGCATTAGAGTGCAGTTGAAGAGCCCTAGAGAACGCTACATTGGCGGCAAAGCTCTCCTCTTTTCTCCTCTCCTCTCCCCTCTCTTCCACTCACTCACTCTCTTTCCCGCTCACCCCCTGCCCGCATTAACACTCCAGCCATTCAGACTGTGATTAGAGAAGCTCTCAGCTGCCAGAGTTTGCAATCATTTGACCATAATGAATTCCAATCACTCCCTCCTTCCATACTCGGCTCCCACTCTTGCTTGTGACAGGACATAAGGAGAGGGGGATGGAGAGAGAGTGGAGACAGGCAATAATGAACCACTGAGAGGAGATTGGGAGGGCTGAAAGAAGTTGTTCATGGAAGTAGGAAATGGAAATATTTCTGTACAAGTTAACACAGAAAGATAAAATAAATGGAGAGTAGATAGAGGGGAAGAGAAAATGAAAAAGGTAGAAATATAGATGGATGATGTAGTGAATGCATAAATAGATGGGCAAAGTTAGATATTATCCTTGAATAACTAGCTTAAAATCAGTGTTTGGTCATGAAAGCTTATTCTTATCATACATTTCACAAAATGTATGAAGAAGACCTTGGCAGTAGTCTAATGATCCTTCATCAGTCCCAAAGTCGCTGCTGATGATGTCCACTGAAGTCCCCATCAACAAACCCTTGATTGGAATTAGGCAAATGACAGTTCTGTGGATAGGTACAGATATGTGTTATAGTGTGAAATCATTTAATCAGGTTTGTGTTACATTTGCTGGAGGCAGCCAGCAACAAAAGTGACCGTTGTTAGATATTTCTCACTAAAGTGAAATAATGTAACAGAAGGCCGCTATGTAACTCTGTATACCCATTCTGTATTTCCATCCATCTCGTAGCTGTTCACCCCATCTTTGGCAAGCTGGTACAGACCCCACGCTCTAATAAAGATAATAATCTCTCAATAACACACGTATCAGGCATCTCATCTAACACTGACATCTCCATTTGTTGTCTGCGACTCCAGTAGCGTTGTGGCTGTGACCTTTCCCTGGCGCACCGCTGATGCACCCTGTCATCCACCACCCCCCATCTTCCTGACATAACTCTATCCTGACTGGTCGAGTTGCCTCGAGAACAGAAAACACAATTTTCGTAAAGGAGACTGGCTGTTATATGCTACAATTATAGACTCCACTTTGCCTCCATATGAACCTTCTACAGCTTAAGAATGACGGACAGACGAAAGCTAATGACAATTACAAAAAAATAAGCTTCAGCATCACAACCTGATTTCGGAGCTTTCCTGCTCAGGATCATAGCCACTGGAAGAAAATTGTTATGTTGAATATAATAAAAGAAATGAGCCAAGGAGAGAATAAATGGAAGAACAGAAAGAATGAAAGAAAATAAAGCAATGCCTGCATGCTTCTTTGACTCAGTGGTAAGAATAAGTACAGCAAATGTCTGATAATCTGGATTTCACTGTGAGTGCTGCGAAGAGTTCCACAGCCTATCCAGAGGGTTCTGACAGTGTGTAAAGGCGCTGATCTTCTTTAGCAGGGCTAGCTGGTGCCATATCTCTGCAAATCAAGTCTGATCCGACGTGAAGGAAGGATGTCGTAATACTGAGACAGACATGGCCTACACATGACCCTTGCAAAGCTTACACACACACACACACACACACTCATACAGTTGACATGTCCAAACACACACACATGCATGCAGGTACACGGACATGCATACATACACAAACAAATAAGCATTATCTTAAACACACACACCACAGTCCTAATGACGGCATTTCCTGGGTATTACCCCCGGGGAATAGGGGGGTTATTTTGCAACTGTATGAGGAGGTAGAACCAGTTTGAATTGTTTGCCTGTCTGGAAAATAGTCTGGCACAGAACAGCCTCAGTAGCCAGACCCTAACAAGGGCTCCAGGCAGCCTGTGAACTTAAAGAGTAGCTTTGAGGGACTGATGCTTGGCTGACTGTTTACACACACACAGACTCACACACACAGACTCACACACACAGACTCACACACAGATTCACACACACAGACTCCCACACACAGACTCCCACACACAGACTCACACACACACACACACTCCCACACACAGACTCACACACACAGATTCACACACACAGACTCACACACACACACTCCCACACACAGACTCCCACACACAGACTCACACACACAGACTCCCACACACACTCCCACACACAGACTCACACACTCGTGGCTGGGCCAGCTAGTCTCCGGAGGGAGATTTGAAAGGCAGCGGGCCGTGAGCTTCCTAGTCTCTCCGGGGAAGGTGACGGAGCATCAAGCTGTGTGTGTGATTTCTGACTCTGGCTGACAGTGCAACCCACATCCTCAGGGATCCCTGGTAGAGAGGGTGACTGGGAGCCGCCGATGACACACACACACACACACACACACACACACACACACACATACAGGCTAACCGCTACTGCACATACATGCATATGGTTCATGTGATGAACATGTAATATAATACTGTACAGTGCCATGCAGTACAAACAGGGCAACCAAGCATATTTCTAGGTGTTCTTTTCCAGTCTAGATTTTGTTTTTCACAAGTTTAAGATGTATATCTATATAGATGTAATAATAATTTTAGTGGCAGTAGATTAGATTATAGTTATAGAATTAATTAATGTATTTATATATATAATTGTATAGTATTATTACATCTATAAGGTATATTGTCTAATTGGATGGCTTATTTGGAGATAAAATAAATGACTCGCAAGTCGACCCACAGTAGATGGCGCTCACAACTGTTCTGCCCCCTTCACCCCCTTGTCCTTACCATCCACCAGCCCACCCCCCTTGCACACAACACACCCACTGTGCACTTGTTTACCACTGCCTGGGGATGTCAAGTAGCACACAAGATTGAGTGACTGGCCTCACAAAGACTCCTCTCATGGATAAAGAACATTCTCCCCAACACACACACACACATTCACACACAGAGTCAGACACACGAGGCCCTTGTCTGAAATCCCCCCCCCCACACACTGCTCCTCACAACAAAAGCCAAAATGGCCACCGTTGGCCTGATAGAAGGAAAGCTCATCTTACACGGTCAATGAGTCTTAGCCTTCCTTGAAGGAGGTGCCACTGTAGTACATAACCCTACCTATGGCTGTCCAATGGGCCACAGCCTCTCAGAATCTGTCACCACACTATGGTCAAATCCCTGGCATCCTGCCCACCCACCAGTCTGACATCTGCTACCCCCCCACTCATGTGGTCAGAAGCAGACCTCATGTCCACCATGCTGGACCACACAGGCACAGGTTTGTGGCTATGATTCAAACAGATTGATGTGCTCCTTAACGGGACAGATTGTACCAGAGACCCCCAGCCCACAGCCGTCCTGTCTATCTGTCTCCAGTCTCTATTTCTCTGTATTCCTCCCACTATTTATTTCTCTCACCCCCGTCCCTCACATAAAAACACGTACCCACCCTTTCCTCTCTTCACACCTAACATACAGAATGCACACAGACACACTTGGTATGTCAAATCAAATGGGGCCTCGACAGAAATAAGAAGTGAAGTCGTTGACAGTTAACACTGCCCCTACAGTAATACCTCCTCCTCACCGCCTCACTATAGCACATCAAATACACACGCACATACATTCATTCTCTCTCACACACACACAGACACATTAGGTAAGTATTATGTACGTTTTATTCGGTTTCTTTCAGTAAGCTAAGTCAGAGGACATGTTTTGTGGTGGTTGTGATTGAAGTTGACGTTGTGTTTGGGTGCTAAACTGGATGATATATTGGTGTAAAACAAGCATTATAGTGTTGTAACTGCCCGTGGCATATTTATTGTGATTGTGTGTGTGTAATTTAGCATATACACTGCAGTAATTGCCAGGGGATGTGGGTTTGAGTGTATGTGTGTCTGTCGATCTTGTGCACAGTTGCTTCTGTGTTCATGTCTTCATGTGCGCATGTCTGTGTGAGTGTGGGTGCTGTATAGTTCATATATGGTTCTGTTTGGGTATTTTAGTGTGTACGCAAGTGTGAGAAAGTGACTCGTTCCTCCTCTCAGTGGTGGCTGCACTGCCAGGTTTAGTACCCTCTTAACGACAGGCTGATGGAGGTGGACTAAGTGGCCCTCCTTCTTTCCCTCCATCTCCACCTTTCATCTCTGCACCACTCCACGCATCCCTTTGATTGCCATCTTGCTGTCGCCGCACTGCAACCAGTAATGAGGGCAGCAGTGAGAGTAGGGAGAAAGTTGTTTGGAAGAGGAAAAGAGAGATTGAGGGAGAGGAGAAAGAGGGAGCAAAGCAAGAAGACAAATTGGGTCTGTTTACTGATTTTGAATCTGTTTTTTCTATTTTACCATTTTCTCACCCTCTCTCTCTCTTTCACGGCTGGGTTGGACTGGTGTGGTTTTGTGTTTACAGTTTTCATTACTGGTTGCCTGCCGCGTCCCCTCTCTTTCCCTCTCGCTCCCTCCAACTCTCATCAGTGTATCCATTAGGGCTGGAGGGACAGTCGCCTCACAATCAAAAGTAGAAACACAGACATCATCTCTTTTCATCTCTTCAAACCTCTAGTCTACCTTGATAGCACTCCACCCAGGTCCATGACACACGGTGCTTTGTCAACATGTTTAAAAGTGGGGTTCAGCGCCACCAGCCAAACCATGTGTCTTCTTTTTATTTTTAAATGTTATATTCCAAGAGCGTGCTGGCTCACACTGAAGTGGAGCACAATGTGGAACGTGTTGTGTCAGTCTCACCTTGACCCAGCTGTAGCAGTGCCTGTCAAAAGATCCCAAGGTTGAATTAGGTTTAAAAAACAACATTTGAATTGGGTTACTTGTGTTACTTTCGTATTATTGTTGCAGGAAGTTTACAACTGCAGCTGCCGAGGTCTCGCAGCCCTCTTGTCTGGAAACAAGCCTGTTCTCCTTCGTACCTACAAACACACACACACTTCTCTTTGCCAGACCAGAAGGGTAGCATTCATGGGGTTGCCAGTAATGATAGCTAATTTGAGGCCTTCTGGCCAAGCTACACTCATTTCATTCAGTTTTTATCTCTTATACACAAACCTACACACACACACACACACACCCCCTGTCTACAGTGCTTACCACACACAAGTATAAAAGTACATGTCCACACCCAGACATAGTTGTTTGTGAGCACTGACCACACACAAATTCAGTCACTGTCTCTCTATTCATCTTTGTCCGAAATGTCCCTCCTCCACCATGCTACCTCTCCTCCCCTCCATCCCTTTCTCTCCAGATCTTCCCAACCCTTTCACCAATCCATTAGTGAGGGCATTCAAGGCTCTTGTAGCCAAACATATTCTCTCCCATTTTCCCCAGCCACCCACATCATCAGGCTTCATTTGTTCGCCCCAAAGCAAATGTTTTTAATTCAATCACTGCAATCCATATGTGGCCCCTGCCCCCCACCACCACCACACACATGCCACCCTGCCTCTGTCTTTCATTTTCTCTTTTGCTTCCGTTCCTCTGGAAAAGTGAGAGCGAGTAAGGAGGGAGAAAGAGATAGAACCACCCCCACAGGAGCATGGCTGCCAAGCCTCGATAAGAGCAGCCATGCATCCTGGTACCCCTGTCACCTCCCCAGCCAGCCAGCCAGCCAGCCAGCCCACTCACACACCCACACACACTCTCTCTCACACACACACACTCACAAACACACACACTCACACACACACTCTCAAACACACACACAATCACACACACTCATGCACACACACACACACACACACACACACACACACTCACTCACTCACTCACTCTCTCACACACACACACTCAGACACATACACACATGCATATTTTTGTCAATGAGACAGTCCAACACGCACCCAGCCAAGATAGTAAGACATGTTTGTACAACTTAATCTGTGTAACAATTAAATGGCAGAACTGGAGAGAGAGAAGAGAAATAGAAAGGAGTTATAAAAGAGAGGGAGAGAGAGAACTTGAGTGAAAGCAAGTGAGAGAGCGAGAGAGAAAGAACTGGAGTGAAAGGGAGAGAGAGAGAAACGAGGCAGCGCAGGAAAATGGAAGCGAAACACAGTGGCTGTTGCTGCCCTTCATTCCCCCGGCCCAGAAAGAGCTGCAGCAGTAGCTATTAATGTTTCACAGCACATCTGTGTCTTTCCACCACCATCGCCGCCTCCATTCTCCCTGCTACAGGGAGACAGAGCGGTTTGTGGGGTTGATCTCTTGGTGTGTGTTTGAGTGGTGATTGCGGGGTTAGGTTAACCATGCATGACACATTGTCAGAGAGCCCTTCCTCACCCCTCATCTCCCTGGACTCTCTGTCTCTCTCTCTCTCTGCTGCTCCACTGCATCTCCAACTCAATCCCTTGTGCAATGTGTTTTTATGAATTAATAAAAGGACATTTGGTGGAGGGAGGTAAAGGAGGCATGGGGGATGAGCAAGCTAGGAAAGGAGAGAAAGAAGAGAGGGAAGAAGAAGAGTGAGAGAGGAAGGGCAATGCAAAAGACAATCTACAGTAGTTTAATGAGCACTGTGGGACCTGAAGAATATTCTCCTGCTAGTCACTGAATCAGCCAGCCCGTCAGGCCTTTCCATAGAACCCCCCACGCCCCTCCTCGCCACACACACACACACACAAACACACACACAAACTATCGCACCCACCTCCCTTGCTGAGCGCCTGCTCCAGATGACTATCATTACCCAGATAAATACATCTGGCCTCTCTGCTCTCCACCTCTCCCCTCCCTCCTCCACCTGTTCCATTCCTTCTTTGCTCTTCTCTTTGCCTCTTCTCCCCCTCCCTCATTCCCCCCTTCCCTTTCCATTTATTCAGTCTGACTGCTGCCCTTTCCCTCTATCCCCCTATTCCTCTACGCAGTCACTTAGTCTACCTGCAGCACACACACACATACACACACTAAGACACAATTGAGCTTGAATAGCAGAATATAACTCATACTGCTTCAAGGCAGCTCAGTGTAGTACAGTGTGCTGATTTCCGGAGCACTGAGCCATGGAACTGGGGCTGGGCATGCCTCTATGAAATTCACCTGCCCCGTCAAATGGGCAATTATTTCAGCTCAAACACATTTGAATTGGGCTGCGGGACAAGATAATTATAGAGGTCAGCGCTTGTGGCTGAGTCTGCCACACACTCTCTCCCTCGCCTGCTTCCCTCTCGCTCCCTCTGTCTCTCCCCCCTCGCTCCCACTCTCTCCCTCGCCTGCTTCCCTCTCGCTCCCTATGTCTCTCCCCCTCGCTCCCACTCTCTCCCTCGCCTGCTTCCCTCTCGCTCCCTCTGTCTCTCCCCCCTCGCTCCCACTCTCTCCCTCGCCTGCTTCCCTCTCGCTCCCTCTGTCTCTCCCCCCTCGCTCCCACTCTCTCCCTCGCCTGCTTCCCTCTCGCTCCCTCTGTCTCTCCCCCCTCGCTCCCACTCTCTCCCTCGCCTGCTTCCCTCTCGCTCCCTCTGTCTCTCCCCCCTCGCTCCCACTCTCTCCCTCGCCTGCTTCCCTCTCGCTCCCTCTGTCTCTCCCCCCTCGCTCCCACTCTCTCCCTCGCCTGCTTCCCTCTCGCTCCCTCTGTCTCTCCCCCCTCGCTCCCACTCTCTCCCTCGCCTGCTTCCCTCTCGCTCCCTCTGTCTCTCCCCCCTCGCTCACACTCTCTCCCTTGCCTGCTTCCCTCTCGCTCCCTCTGTCTCTCCCCCCTCGCTCCCACTCTCTCCCTCGCCTGCTTCCCTCTCGCTCCCTCTGTCTCTCCCCCCTCGCTCCCACTCTCTCCCTCGCCTGCTTCCCTCTCGCTCCCTCTGTCTCTCCCCCCTCGCTCCCACTCTCTCCCTCGCCTGCTTCCCTCTCGCTCCCTATGTCTCTCCCCCTCGCTCCCACTCTCTCCCTCGCCTGCTTCCCTCTCGCTCCCTCTGTCTCTCCCCCTCGCTCCCACTCTCTCCCTCGCCTGCTTCCCTCTCGCTCCCTCTGTCTCTCCCCCCTCGCTCCCACTCTCTCCCTCGCCTGCTTCCCTCTCGCTCCCTCTGTCTCTCCCCCCTCGCTCACACTCTCTCCCTCGCCTGCTTCCCTCTCGCTCCCTCTGTCTCTCCCCCCTCGCTCCCACTCTCTCCCTCGCCTGCTTCCCTCTCGCTCCCTCTGTCTCTCCCCCTCGCTCCCACTCTCTCCCTCGCCTGCTTCCCTCTCGCTCCCTCTGTCTCTCCCCCCTCGCTCCCACTCTCTCCCTCGCCTGCTTCCCTCTCGCTCCATCTGTCTCTCCCCCCTCGCTCCCACTCTCTCTCTGAGACACTCACAGAATCAGTTATTTTTCCTTCTTTACTCCATTTCTCTCCCTTCATTCCAGTCTCTATCTCTCTCTGCCCCACCCCTGTCCTCTCTCTCTCTCTCTCTCTCTCTCTCTCTCTCTCTCTCACTGTCTCTGTCTCCCACTCTCTCTCACTCTCTCTCTCTTTCTCCAGGGCTCGCTTCACAGATGAGTCCTCCCAGTTACAACGCGCTCATTGATTTAAGAACCGCCACAAGCATTGATTTGAAACGCTCTGGTCCCAGGTGTAGAGAAAGTCATTTTGGCTCACTAGACCGCTAATGACATGATGAAATGCAGCGAGGCTGCCACAGCCTACTGCCATGCTAACCAGTGTAGCCGGACCCTAATGGCGCGCACGCACACAACAAATGCACATACACACGCATACAAGCAATAATTGATACACTAATCTCACACGTAAAACACGAGCCTATGCAGTACTCATGAGCTTGTGTTTGTATAGGCTGGGTGGGTGCAATAACAGCTAGTGGCATGATGAGTGATTTGAGCAAAGTTGTTCATAAATAACAGCACTTAACCCGAAGTAAAAAAAATAAAAAAAACACAAATGTATAAGTAATGCCACACTTTAAGACTGACATAAACATTATTGCAGTCCCACCCCTCTTGCTGCTTCAGAATATCAGTCTATCTATGTAAAGATACGCAGTAAATGTTCTAAGACATGGTCGAAATTAACTTTCCATAATTCTTAGCAGGCTAATCCATTCAGTGACAATTTTCTGTTAGCAATGCTACTGGTTTGTAATTTGAATCATTTGAGAACCATCCTTGTGGGCCTCCTAGGAGACGTTCATTTTAAGGCTTCATGAGGTGCAATTTATTCCCAGTGGAACCGCAGGGATGCTCAACATAAAGTAGCATTTTCCAAAATGGCTCGGAGCAGACAGATCAGACAGTCCATTAGCTGGTAGGTCGATGTGTCTCCTCTTCAAACACGCTTGGATCAATGCGGACAGCGTCCGTTTCCATAGTAACCTGGAGCAAGAGAGGGGGTTAGTGAGAGGCTCCGTGGTTGGCCCATCATTTCCCTGTCTCCTCTCCACGGGGGACAATGTCATCTCAAGGTAAAACTAATTCCAACTTCCATCAGTCGCCAGGGTGGGTGGCATCCCATAATGATCACACAGTGCCCATCCGCTCAACTCAGCTCAATTTAGGCGGCAGTGGACTGGAATAGACGACGGACACCATATTGACTCGATGTCTTCGGCACAGCGTGTGTGCCCGCATGAACGTGCGACTGGCTTTATATCAGTGATGGACTGAATCTGCATCTCATGCCAGTGTGCAGGTATTTCTAGAAATAACCGCTACGCAAATCTCACTGCCTCAGTCCCTCACACAAAAACACAACCAGAGAACACAACGTACAGTATGTCTCTCACGTCCCGTCCCCCAAACACACACACACACCCACACATCCAACAGTCTGAGCAATAACCATCTGCAGAAGTGGATGAAAACATGGGCAACACAGGAACTGCCTCAGACATTCAGGGGAAACTCGAGGGAAAAGCACACACACCTGCTCCCATGAGGAACCGTTTTGGCGTCGGCGTCTGCCCAGTAGTGTTTGCGTGTGGGTTTTTTTCTTCTACTCTACCTTGCAGAGTGGTGACCCTGCCTGACAAGGTCATAACGTAACAGGGATTAAAATGTGATAGCATCGTTGATGAGGGCCTCCCTTCTCATCGTAATGACAACTTGACGGCATGACGGGCGTGAGGACCCTACTTAACTCTGGCCTCCTCTCACTCTCTCTCTCGTAATAAGACACTTAACACGTGTACTGTTTCCCGCCCTCCTGCTCATCCTCACCCACTCTCCTCTCCTCCCTCTCCATCTCCCTCTGCTTGACTCTCGCCCACTGTTGGTTGATACGGGGATGTAGCCGGTGGGTAGAGAGATAGATGAGAGGGAGAAAGACATGAGATAATAAAGGAGGGAGTGAGGAAGGGTGGTAACCAGCACAATATAAAAGAAAGGTAGACGGAGGCGAGTCAGGCCGAGTGTGATAGAGAACTGGGAGGAACACATGAGAGATGGGTGGGGAAATGAGGACGGGAGAGACTGAAGATGTCAGTATAGATAACTGTCATTTGGAGAAGGGAGGATGCCGTCAGAGGCACCTGCTTCATGCCCAGTCTGGCTGTCTACTAAGATTTACTAGCTTACTAGCTGAAGCCACTGCTAAAACACTGGAGTTTGTATATTTCTCTCAATTTATGTTGTAGAACTGTTTTGCATTCAGTGAGTCCTTTGTCATGCCTTTGTTGAAGACAAATATTTTCCGCTGCGTTATTTCAGCATACAACATCGTAGGATTCATCTCCTCAGGCACACATACAAAATACAACAATGTCCCAGCTTTCTAGCAAGCTACCTGCTGCCACTGTAGCGTAGCACTTCCAATTAATTTGCATGTCTTGATGCTGTCAACGAGGATAATTGTTTGTCATTGCGTCTATCAGTGCTGCTCGTCTGGAAATTGAGATGCGGTGTAGGCCTGTCACCTCCAATCCCATGCTGCCAAAACATGGCCGCCACCCCCCTCCGTCACATTAGTCCTACTCGTGGTTTATTCAATGTAGACTCATGCTAGTGAGGAAACTCTCACGCACACACACACTCTCCTGAAAGAGAACAGACTTATGGGAGTAAACAGCACACATGCAAACAGAACCTCAGACAATACTCGTTCAAGCTTTCCAAAAAGCACAAAAGTTGGTCCATAAGACCACAGGAAGCCACTTTCAAATATTACGGACCTATCATGATCTGAAATTCTTTAGGACGCGGTGACCCTGAACCCAACTATCCAATATCTTTTCAGTATTAAAATCCATTAAAATCCCTGACCTTGAAGGAAATGGGAGTTGAGCAGAAAGGCTAGATGAGCTGAGGAGATGGAGGGGATGTGAGGAAATGAGAAGGATCAAGTGGAAGCCAAGCTGTGTTGTGGAGGATGGAAATGAATGTTTTTGAGTCCTAAGTATCAATAAGACCACTTAGAATCATTATACCTGGGCATCACGGCCCGTTCTCCCCCTGCCCTGAGTGTGCCTCCTGATGTGTTCCATGTGCTTACTGTGCATCGAGCACAAAATGCTTCTTGCATAACTGTTTCCTATTAATACTGTCTCTCTCTGTAGGCGTTGGCTGCAAGGAGCTCATATGGGACATCTTGTATCTTTGCATGATGTGGGGGAGATGTGATTCTCTGTGTATGTTCTTTGGTGTGTGGGGGTGAGGGGGGTGGGAGAGAGAGAGATGTAAATATGTGTGTGTTCTCTGTTATGTTGTCAGAGCATGTTGTCTTCAAGGTGAGCTGGAGGTAGTATGCAGTAAATCCACAGAGAAGAATGTCAATAATGTCTGTTCAGATTATTTGTATTCACTGCAGCAGCAAACAGTAAGGTCATAGGCAACCTGAATAGAAATCAACAAAAAAACTGTAAGATTGCGTTTTGTTGTGTACATGTCTTGCCACAAGTGTCTTTGAAACACAGTAATTGAACAAGTGTAGTAGCATGACCACATACACGATTTCTATCCAGTGGCATCTTAAACAACAAATACTGTAGTTTCTCCAATGTCAAACAGTTTTTCCAACATCTTTATTGACTGTAATCCACAATGCCGGTTTTGAATTGACACAACAAACAAGGATTACTGTAAAATAGAGTTGAGCTGCACAATTGTCTAGATTCAACGCTAACACCTCCCAGCACATTAAAACCATTTCTGTACAAAGAATCTGTGAAATACAGAAAGAAGCGAGTGTGGCCCTTGTGTATGCCTTTAAGGTTTTGTGTCCTCTGTCTAATGCTTCAGAGATTGTGTCTACGCTTTACACTTGGTGTCCTCAAACATGAAAACAAGCCTTGGTACACTACCCCTCCAAATCTCTTCTAAATATTCATAATCTCTTTTGTTACGCAAACTCTCTATAGTTCTCAGTGTTTGCTCATTTGCTCCAATAATCTTTCATTCCTCTCATGATGACAGGATTAAAAATAAATAAAAAGCCTTGTGGAAAATGGAGCAGGGGGAAAGTAAAAAGGGGAAAAAGTACACAAAAAACACAGCACACATGATTAGCACAGTGTAATCACTTATTCTGTCTCACTGAGCACTGACTGCGATGACAAGCTTTTGTCTCTGTGAAGTGAAAGTATCGGTAGTCTAATTGTTTCAGAGGGTTGCTAGGTCAAAAGTCTTCTACGACCTCTCTTGTTACCAAAATTGAGAGCGCATCATTTACTTATGGTTACTACAGACCTATGGTAGAGCTGTTGACCATAATGAGCTGGGCCTGGTTCTGCGTGTATCACCACAGAACTGTAAAGTCACATGCACCGAAAGAAAGTGTGAACATCAACAAGAGAGACATAAACAAAGATAATGACCTCACTCATCCATCCAAAAAGAGAAGATCAGGTTGAGGTCATGAGAAACTGTGGTGAAGAAGCTCTGAGGAGGGACAACCTAGCCAGGACAAAAACGACACAAGCCAAGGAGCAGAACCGTGGTGAATGGCATTGGCAGTGAAGGTGGGCGGGCTTCGGTAGAAGGTTGCAAAAGAAAACCCCAGATAAAGGAAGTTCCCTAAGCCCTTGTAATCAGTCAGGGAACAGGCCACACCAGAGTTTGTTTCCTTGCGTAAGCCCCAGGGGTGATCGGGGGTCCAAAGTAAGACCTGTGTCAGCCTCCTCGAGTGGCCCTGCCAAACCAGGCGCACATCAAAGTAACAGTTAGCGGTTAGCCTCTCTGCCTATTTACTCCAATGTACCAGGGATTAGCATTAGCATAATTTAGGTTTATATTCAGATGCTTAGCAGGGGTTTGACGGATGACAATAAAAAAAGAATTATGAGTCTTGTGTTGAGGGAGAAAAACACCAAACGCTTATGATATCAAGCCCACAATTATGCCCTCACTCCTAGTATCCATTTCCAGACCTTCCCCAACATCACTAAGCACCTACACACCAAGCTATTGAATACAAACATTGACTCACACATTAAACCCTGTATCACCTGTATCCCAGTGTCCAGGATCTCAACCTCCAGCGCCACTCCCACCCCCAACTAGCACAGTTAATAACAAGGAACCCTACTGCCTCTTTGTAGTTCCTCCCCCAACCCCATTCCCCAGGCTTGGGGTTAACGCGACAGACGCGTACTGCCAAGCCACCAAGCAGGGATACCAGAACCTGTCACTGGCTTTAATTTGATGGTTACCTTTGGTGAGCCCCTTCAGGGCTCTTTGGTAAAGGGTTCTTACTGGTGAAAATGGAGACTGGAGAGAGGAAGGAGGGTCTCAGTGGTTTCTTGGAAACACCAGGTGTTTCTGCCTCGGTTCTTGTTGGCTGCGGGTCACTGTGTGTGTGAAACTTAGAGAAGGCTTTGGGACAGAGTGTATGGGGGGTGTCTGTGTGTTTGAGGGAAGGTACTCTCATATGCATGTGTGTGTAGTCATGTTCTTGATGCACATACATTTCTGTGTGAGAGCCTGTCGTAGATAGCTGGGTTAATCTTTTATTTTCACCTGTCTGCTTTACTGCCCTGCTAAATGCCTGACATATCCCTTCTTCATGCACCCCTCTGATTGGTTAAATATTTCAACTGTACAAACTTGCTTCCTCTTTCTCCTCACAGGGCACAGGGAGCATTCATTAATGTTTAAACATGGCTGAAGGCCAACGGGATTATTCGTTGACGACGCAGCCTGAAATTTGCATGTCAGCACACAGCACACAATATGGTAGTGGGTGGAGGGTTATGGTCAGGGCCCAGGCATTGGTTGTAGGCACCAGCTCACACATACAAATGAGGTGGTCAGCTCTACCTGTTGGTGATTTGCATAGATTCAGGGAAGCTTCTACACATGGATAGATATGGATGATCTGTACATCAACTGTACAGTTCTATAGTCAACATATTGAATGAAACTGTAGGCCTGTTTAACCCTCAATATGACTCTAACAACCTGAGGTGGTTTGGTAGCATCCCCTCAAGCACTCTGAGCCAGGCCAAACACAGAACATAGAGAACAAAAAAGGGCAAAAACTAACACAGCCAGAATAAAATCTTTGACATCATGCCTTTGATCATAAAGTCTCGATGAACTGTGAATCACTTGGTTCTGGGTGTCTCACTGTAATAAGGCTTTTGTCCTGTAGTGTGCCTTGTGTGCACCATATCTTGTAAAATCGTTAAAATCCAACTTAGCTCTTTGTAGTAGCAGAGGTAGTGTGTGTGTGTTTACATGCATCTTCCTGCTTACCTCGCTGCCAGCTAGCCTGCGTGCCCTCCCTCCTGACTGTATGGGTCTGCCAGTGCCACAATCGAGCAAGAGTGTGATAAGATCAATATATTAGTCTGGATGGCATTTCTCATGTCTAAATAGTAGTAGGAGGGAGATCTTTGTGTCTCAATCATTAAGCTGTGTGTGTGTGTGTGCGTGTGTTCGTGCACTTGTGCGTGCACGTGTGCATGTCTGCAAAAGAGAGATTTGTGGATGCAGTGCAGAACAGCCATGTTTAAGTCTTATCTGCTTCCTCAGCTCTCTCTGGTGGGGAGTAATTGAGTGCTTAGAGTTATGGATGAACTAATTAGCGCATTTAAACCGTAAACTCATTAGTACCAGGGAGAGAACCCCCATGCTGGGGATTTCTCCTATGTGCTTACTTTTACATCTTGGGCTGCGGTGAGAAGATCTGGGGTCTGGAGAGTTGGTCTGTAGAGCTTCATTAGCATTAACAATGGGAGTGAATAACAGACGACTGATGTAGATGAGACGAGAAAGGTTCACGTACAGTTTGCAATGATGCTCGCAAACAGACCTATTCACTCATCCCCTTACACTTTCATCATGAAGGGAACAATAAATTTGAAGATCACCCAAAGCAGTTCAAATTAAAGTGCAATTGGAGCCAAAAATGCATTAGCGTTGTAATACCACCTCAACACATTTTGTTAATTATAGCTATTTCTAAATTGTCTTTTTCCATAATAATGCAACAGTATTTTGAATATTGTGTTCAACTGAGGTTTGGATCGAAAATACCACATCACTGACACAGCCACAACTCAACAAGGTTATGCAGCTGAATGATGAAATCATTCCTTTACATGAAAGTCCAACATGTATTCAGTTCTGTGTGTGATATTTTTGCTCATGAAATACCTTTGAGTTTTATGCATATTATATACAGCTATTGCCATCTTTACCTTTTTAGTCTTATTGAATCTACTTGTACAGGTACACAATGTTCCCTGTCTTACTCCTTTGAACTGACTGTACATTTGGTTCCTGTTAGATGAAGGCCCTTGTATCTAATGTTGGGAGGTTTGACCACAAGTGCTTGTTTTTCACAATAAAAATTGGAAATGTAAATAGTATTTGAATTGCAGTGTTACCATATAAACTCAGTCAATTCTATGTGAGTGATTCCTGAAAGGTGATGTCACAAGATCTTTAGATGTCTCCAATCCATATGCCCCACCCCTGCTAATGAAAGCACACCCCCCCAGACTGACTGGCCTGGCATAAGGGTCATGATTGTATTGCCAGGGCACGGCGGCAGCCAACCAAACAAGGCCTGTTCCCAGACTGGGGCAACCTGGGGCCCTTTGGCTCGGCTTGGCATTGTCCTCCATGCCAATTTGGGCTCGTCCATGCCACACCTATACACCACAGCTTATATGGCTGCTCAGAATGCCATGCTGAGAGGGGACCATTAGGCCAGAGAAATGAGTAGACTGTGCCAGATCTGAGGGGACTGTGTGTGGGCCATCTGAGCAGCTTGCCCCTGTACCCCTCTCCCTCTTTCTTTTCTCTCTCCGACTCACTCTATCTCTCTGGATTTGCACCTTTTAATGAGCACTTAATGTGGCTGACAAATTTACAGGGCATTTAAAAATGACCCAGTCAGCCTGTCTGCACAACTGCTATAAAGGAGAATAGGAGGAAGATGAGGAGGAGGAGATGGGGAGGAGAAAAGGTGTCTAGTTTCATCTTCTTGCCGACCGAGGCAATAAACTCTCTTGATTTATATCTGATCCTGGAAGCTGGGGAAGAGGAGCTGCGTTTGTGTCTTAGTGTGTGTGTACATGTGTGTGTGTGTCATCCCTGACACAAATAACTCATATCCAACACCTTAGTCACAACACCAGAGGTTTCCTGTAATTGAGCACATTCATCTAATTGCTGGCAGTTTGCCAGCCATCCTCTTCTTATCAACCCCCCCCCCCCTTTTTTTCCTTTGACATTTTAACATAACATTTATGGCCGATTGATTTAATACCCATTATCAAACCCATCATTGTAATCGCATCTCTTATTAAGCTTAATTAAAGCAATCTAATAGACAAGTCAGTGGCAGCCATGTTGAATGGCCTACAGCCTCTTTGTCTCCATCTGTCTATCTCTCTAGAATGCCTCCTTCACTCTATTTGCACCTCGACAGCCAATCAGAGCTAATTCTCTCCAAAACCCTTGCCATGCGTTAATAAGGTTCAGAAGAGCCTGATTAAGATAACATGACAATCCAGTGTCAAACTGGGCTCTTTTTTGCCTTTCAATTATAGCACTCTTGAGGTGCTGTCCTCCATCTTGGCAAAACACGGACAACTGACAAACCAGTCGCTCCCAGCTGAGCTTATATACAGTAGATATAACATACATATTCATTCATTTTGGGGATTCTAATTAAAGTCATTGATAGAGGTGCCCTCCAATGAGTGCTCAGTAGGCGGGTCCTCTTTCCATCAACATGCATCATTCATAGTCTTAAGCACATGGTGGTGTTGTAGATGCAGCTGCAGAAGGTGTGTCTGTATGTCTGTGATGGATGGTTTGTAGGGTCATTGCCAAAATGGAGGTGCCACATGGCAGCACCAGATGTGCTGGTTTCATATGTGCATAGCTCATCAAAAACACAACCGGTGCAACCCTTGGGCCCCTGCCATCCGGGAGTGCCAGCCAACCCATCTGCCTTCTGCCCACCAAGCCCAGTGCATTATGGGTGCTGGATGTTTATTTGTCAAAGGTAGGAGGAAGGAGGGACAAGAATGACAACTTTGCCAAGGTCAGGCACATGTCTTGTATTTTAAACAGATATCTTAGTTAGTAAAGTTGACTACCCACTTACTTGCTTGTATATTTTCTTTTGACAAGAGATGTCCAATGTGTGTACATAATTCCAGTCATGCAAATGCATCCACTGGGTTTTAACAACAAAGCAATTACCGGTGCTAGGCTTCCTTCCCTTCCTCACCACCATCCCTGTACCCCCTCTATAGCAACTTTTGGGCTTTTATTCCGTTCATGTCTCTCATTATGAAGAAAGACTGCAGTCTATTTGTTATTGTGGCGTGCTGTCTGGCATACACAGCAGTACACTCTGGCTGTTAGCTACACTTGATTGACCGCAGCAATAACTGCTTTTTATTATCGCTGGTGGCCAATGCCACCACAATATTATAATGATTATTTGGGCCTCAACTGTAATGACTTCTGCAGCTTGTTTTAAATAGGGATTTCGGGGGACTGATTTAGGGTATATAAAGGCAGGTATGCTTCTTTAACTGACAATAAATCACAATAACAATAAATATATCACGTGGTTGTGACTAAGGTGGTTATACATGAGTGACTATGCATCCCTGTGCACACTCACTTACTTACAAAACTTTCACTAGTCCACCCTAACCAAAAACTACCAGCCAGTACTAGTGTAGGTATTGCTACTAATGCCATCATTCAGTGATTATCCACTCAGTAAACCCTACTACTCCTTCAAACACGAGAGAGTCGGGGCGGAGTCAGATGGCTGAGCGGTGAGGGAGTCGGGCTAGTAATCAGAAGGTTGCCGGATCGATTTCCCCGCCGTGCCAAACGAAGTTGTGTCCTTAGGCAAGGCACTTCACCCTACTTGCCTCGGGGGGAATGTCCCTGTACTTACTGTAAGTCGCTCTGGATAAGAGCTAAATGAGACAGTACACCAGGGGATCTCCTCCCCTGAGGACCCACCTGAGCTAGCTAATCTGTGCCTGCCTGAAACGCTTCAGTGGCACACCTGAGGTTGCTGTACAGGTGTGCACAGTTTCTTTCAACCTCACATGGCATGATGCTTTCCTGTAGCTGGTGAAACTGAGGTCTTACAGGAGAAGTCGGACATGACCATCAATCATTCTGTCTTTTTTGTCTGATGCTGAAATCAGTGTCAGTGTCAGTGTCAATACCTGAATGTGTAGCCTGTGTGTCTGTGTCCATTGTGCTTCTGAGTATATACTGTGGTCCTTATGTATTTTTTGTGCCTGTAGCCAACTCTCCTCTGAATAGATCATTTACTCCTTTTGTACACAAGCAGTTCACTGGTTTGCCTTTGAATCATTCATACTTTTTCAAGCTCCAACTTCCTGGTAATAACATCTGAGGAGGCACAAAAAAGCCTCAAACTGAAGAAAAAAACATATATATTATTACCCCCCCCCCCCCCCCCCAACACACACACACTAACACTCCGTTATCCTATTTTGGTTCATGTATTTTTGCCTCTCATCTCTCTCACCACAATTTTCTTCTTTTTTATATACATATGTTTATCTTTTCTCAGGCAACTGACATCTGAGGATGTTAATGAAATCTAAGATAAAAAAAACCTGAAACTTTCAATGTTCAATGTTTTTTAGTCTTTTGAAATATTTCCTCAAAGAATTGCCTGTCATATGAACAATCAAATCTACAAACACTAGAGAAAGCCCAGACACCAGAGAGAACAACAAAGTCAACTCACAGAGGGAGGATTTAGTTTGTCCTGCGATGTGTACCAGAGAAAGGTGCCATTAAATATTAATGTGGAAAGTGTGTTTGTGTACAAGGATTTCAAGCCAAGTCTGTAACACTAAAGCTCCAGATTGTGTTCTGTGCTCCTGGGGACAAGCAATAGAATCCTACACCTTGGTAAGGATTGAACACCTGAGGACAGGAGAGGAGAAAACTCTCCCTCAGTCCATGTTCATGGACTCTATCAGAGAGTGTTCATGTTCATGGACTGAGAGAGTCACAGTCTTCAATTATAAAAAAAGTCTAGCTTAGTCCAGGAAGGCTTAGCCTGCTCTGGCCTGGTCTGACCAGCCCTGCTCTCACTGTTAGCAAGATGGGGTCTGGATTGTGTCAGTCCTAGCCATGTCTGCTTACAATGGCTGGGGTTTCACTTAGTGGTAAGGGTCCATGGTTTATTTATACAGCTTGCATGCGCCACTCCGCTCTGAGGAGAGAGGACTTGCTTCTGTTGGCCCGCTCCTGTAAGGCCTCTGGGGATCTGGGTCTGGACTCTGTCAGCAATGATGGAGTGGAGGCTGAGGGCAGAGAGAGGCAAAGAAAAGGAGAGGAAGGGAGAGTGTATTTACAGTGTCAGGTGCACTAATTCAACTGTTTATTTACTCGGTCACTGGAGCAGGAAAAGTAAGAGAAGAGGGACAGAATGAACAGATGATGGTTTCTCCAATATGAAACATGGGGAGTCTGAACAGGTGACTGCCAAGTGAGGATGTGTGTGGCTGGCCACCTACAGCAGACTGAGTAGCTTTGTGGCTGTGGTCAGGGGCCTCTGCTACTTGACAATGTTGGGAATGGAACATGGTATAGTAGCACAAAAAGGGATGCCAAATAAGCGCAAAAGAGGTGAGAAAACTCGAGCATCCTAGAGGGCAAACCACCATAATGTTGTTTTAATTAGTTCACGGCCATTATACCTCCACTTTCCACTTAAATGCTTCAATTTATCCACAACCTAAAACAAATGGGAACAATCATTAGCCTATTCCAGGTGGACACCTAAGCACATCAATCACACATGACTAGCTTGAGGGGGAGGGGAGGGGAGGGTATTTAGTCCATAAATATATGATGGTGTTGCCTGTTCTTATCATAACCTCTGCACTAAGAGTCTGTGAGTGGTGTATTACCTGGGTTTTCAACGCCAGACTAACGGGAAACCACAGAGCATGGCTAAGCCATTAGCAATGACTGCGTATTAATCCTGCCCTGTTTTGCATTGTCAATGCCCCCGTGTTTGAACAATGCTGTTGTCTTCCCTGTTTGCTCATTTAGGAACAAACATTTGCCCGCCCGCTGCAAGCAGGCTCTCCCAGGAAGTGTTATTAATAGGATAATTAAGCAGCTGGTAATGAGCTGGATTACGAGTAATTATGACAAGATTTGTTTTGGCATTTTGTCTGCGAGGAGCCGGTGAAGTGTTAAAGTGTACCTAGGACTTCATTACGATGCTATGTGTGCACCTGAGCGCACAGTTACGGGGTACGGGGCAGGGGTGGGGGGAAAGGGGTAGGGTTGGAGGGGTAAACGTGTGTGGGAACACAGATAACAGGGCCCAGGGCACTGTCGTTAGGTGCCATCCTTGAGGGCGTAAGACAGGATATTGCTTGCCAGTCTGAACCTGGGACACTGCCATTTACTGAGAATGCCCGTGCTTAGCACTGATAGATCAGTTTAAGTAACTTAACTGTGATGTCTGTTTGTCATGTTCAAGTAGAGTTTAACTAACTGAAGTGGACCTAGTGGACTGGACATTGCCAACATACAGCTGCTTTACTTTATATGTGGTCTTGACATGAAGTGATGTAAAACATTTTGACCATCTAAGATAGATAACGATGGTTAAAGCGGTAATAGGTAACATTATAAATCACATTTCAATATGGGTAACTGTGCCCCCAATTTTGAGAAGTCTGAAATGTCATGCTTTCCTCCAGCTTCAGTTTGATTGACAGTGGTTTACTAAATAAACCAAGGCGCTGGCCTGCCTTGCCAAAGGCGATTGTATGGAACAGGATTGCTTGAATATGATTGGCTGGAAAGTAGTGGCTTCTCCAAAAATTGGAAATGGCACTGGCACTGAGCTGTGTGTGGTGCAAAACACCTCTCAGAGGGCCTCAATAACTTACACAGCATGGTTATAGTGGACAGAACTTATTCAAACTTTTTTCTACTTGAAACATTTATGTTATATTATTAGCTATTGTACCTTTTGATGTTTTAAATTAATGGTTAACAGAACACCTGTAAAGCGGATTGATACATGCACAAATAAAAGTTAAACTCGACATCAGCGCTCATGGAACACCTCTTGTGACTTTTTGATCATATAGTAATAACAATAATAATAATATTTTCATAAGTAATAATATAATTATAATGATGACTATCAGATTGTATAAACATTTACTAAGCACTTTGTTCTATGTGAATTGTTGATTCATGTAACTGATATGATTTTGTGTGTCAATCTGTTGTTGTTGCCATTATATAACACCTAAACAAATTATTAGCATCCATCTGCCTGGCAATATACAGTAAGTTTTCTTCTGAGGAAGGACGGTCAGGGTGAGCGACCAAAAGGGACGAGGGGAGAGGTTGAAGGGTGCTTTGTGCTGGTATTTAAGAATAGTAACATAGCAGTACATTCATATTTTGTATTAGAATCCTAGCATAGAGCCTTCTGATATTTCAGTCCCTTTTGCTATCTCTAAGTTTTGGTGGCTTAATGTTATCTGTGTAAACAAGTCATTTGGTGGAGATTAAATTGAAATCATCTCACCATCCGACACGATTAACCCAATCTGGATATGGGTGTATCGGGACGGATTTCCGTCAAGAAAACAAACAGGCTCTCAGGGCATTATGGGAGCAGATTTGCTTCACAGCTGCTCATGTCCCCTACTGTGCTACGAAATAGATCTGCTTTGTTGTTCACGGAACATCCCAAGCTATCAAAGCAAAAGTACCCTTTAAATGGATTTGTTGAGTGCTTTGGCATGGCTAGAAGAAATTCTTTCTCCAAAGACTTCACTAATAAGCATCTGAACACTAAAGCAGAAAAATATGGCATTAAAACACTGCAAGGGAAATAACACATCCGTACGTATGGAAAATGATGGATTTCACCATTCTGAAAAATGATCCATGACAGCATGCTGACAGTGAATCGTCAATCAATTTTATTGGGAGTTGAAAGTGTCTAATTCTGCAAAGCACTTTAAGCTTAAAAATATGCCATCGTAAATGAAAAAGAATCCAAATGCATTTGCTGGTAAGGCCTAGATGACACACACACATCCTCCATTAAAGCACTCTGTTCGCTGCTGCAGCTCTCGATAAGACAGCTAAGTCAGGGATTTAAAGCTTTGGCTTATCGTCATCTTCACACCGTGGTCTCTTTCTCAGCAAAGTGCAGCAAGCAAGCAGGCCATAAATCTGCAGCATGTGGACTGTAAGTAGAAGAGGGGAAGGATGGATAGTGTTAGGAGGCAGATGAGAATAAATACATCCATCTGAAAACCTGTCATTCCAAACACAGGTGGATTTACATCCAAGAGAAATCAAAGGCTACCAGTAAAACCTAGCCTTCTGCTGAGCTATTTAGGAACAAACTGACTGATGTGTGTGTGTGTGTACATGCCTGTACACCTGCTGTTCAAATACACACATTCACACATACTGTACTACACAGAAAAGCATAACACAATTACTGTGTATACATTCAGAGACTCGGACACACACTGTACACACATCTGACACACGAATACTCACAGTCACATACTCACGCGCACACACACAGAGACAGACAAACTGACACTCTATTGTCCAACTGGACTTATCATTTACATGAAAAAGCAAAATGTGATATCATTGAGAAAGAAAATGTCCGCTAAAGTTGGACCCTCGTCTCCCAAATAAAATAGCTTTTATTCTTCGCAACATGTGTTCCTAAAGATTAAGGCCCTGTAATCTTGCAAGGGCTTAATAAGACTGTGTGGAGTGCAGAGTAAAACAGAATATCTGGAACGAGTCTCACTTGGCTCCTCTATACCCAACAACTTTAATCCTGTTTATTAAATTATAAAAAACCTTAAAGGATAAAGAATATTGAGTTGAGGATTTAAATGATTCAGGGCACCCCCCCTCAATCTTATAGCTAGTTATTTGATAGCACTGGATCATGCTCAAGGATGGTGACAGCAAGCAATTGTGACAGAGAACAAACCCACTCCCCCCAACACAAACCTGCACTGCGTTTGGTATCAGAATTCCTCCTCTTGATACTGAAGTGTCACAAATCTAAATAATTTCTGTCGGTGAAATCAAAGTAGACAATATCTCATTTATAAAGACAGAGGCTTTGGCACACTTCCACAAAACATAATTGGAAATCCTTATTTCTTACTAAATTATAAATAATATAGATATATGACTAATCTACTAATTATAATATAGATATTCAAACCTATTATACACCTCATAATTATGTAAATATTTCTGCCACATGGTGGAATGCAGGACTGTCTGTAGACTTCTCCTAATGTACCAGCTGCTCATTACACAACATCTTAGTTACAGAACTCTAAGCATTAGCATTATTAGCATTCCTCGTGTTATCCAGGGATAAGCTCACCACACGTCATCTTCTCATCTAAAGTAATGGTCTTAATGTGTGAACCGAATCATGAGGTTGTTTACGTCTTCCCCTGACCCCTGTCAAGACATTTAGGATGATTTAAATCTCAGGACTTGGTTTAAGTAGATTAGCATTAGCAAGAGTTGATGGTTAAGAGAGTCTGGCCATGTGGAGTTGTGAACAACCTTGTCACCAAGTAATTCTGAGCAATATAATTGGTGGGTTTAATCTAATGTGACATACCATGTGAATTAACCAGATTAGGATTGCTTCCTGTATGGTTTAATACTAAAATTTGTAAAACTTTTTACATACCATGTTATTGGCCTAGGATTGCATAAAAACAGCAGTGCCCATTTGTTGGCTCATTTAATTTCAGATGAAAATCTGAAAGAAATGTGAATTCCACACATAAGCTGGACACACTGAGACACATTCTGTACACAAAACGTTTACACATTCTGTAAAACCTAGATGATGTACAGTAGCAGGACCAGGGCTATGGTATGGTGAAGGTTATTGCTCATATACTGTATGTACATTCCCCAGCAATGCACCCGACATTACCTCCCAGCCTGTCACACCAATATACTGTCGGTGCATATCAAAGTCACATTTACATTCCAGCCTACATGTATCTGACAGTGAACAAGACAGCCCGAGAGCAACCGCGTGTGGAGCTCAGAGATTTACCACGCTGTGCTGAACAGACAATAAGAAAAGGTAATCCTCCAAGACGATTCACTCACTCGCTTGCAAAAAAAATAGACAGGCGAGAGGGAGCCTGGAAACGAGAACATTGGGGAGAGAAAGGGGATCGCCTAAGTGCTTCACGACAGGGGGTTTGATGTAAGAGTGAGCTGATTAACTAGAGGATGTGGCGAAGACGTCTGTTTTGGAGCTTGCCATATGTAGGTGTTTAAGGAATCTCATCATACACACATGCACATACAGACTGATGGACACACTTGTTCACACACTCTGACATGCACACAAGCTCTACCATCTTTCTCTGTCTCTCACACAAACACACACACACACTAAGGATTAAGAATGCAGTAGCTACACAGTTTTATTCTTTATTATTTCTCCAAATGCTCTGCTCTCTGAGTTGTCATCTTATTATGTTGGTGTATATTAAGTCCTGGTTTAGTGTACATGGGCTTAGCTTTTTATCAAGCTCTTTATCAAAGTGGTTTGAGATATGCCAATGATATCCTTACCTTGATCTGGGACAGAGAACATCTCATCTGCTTCACACGCCAACGCACACTGTTGTAACACTACTTGCTCTCATACATTGCCAGGGGCAGTCACATAGGCATTCACATTTGCAATTGCTTTGTGGCAAGTGTGCCTCAGTTTCCCCTAGTTTTCAGAAAAGCATTTTCCCTACTGTGGCAAAGGCATCAACACACACAACAGACATGCTCAAGCTCAGAGAAGCTGTCAGAGCAACACAGGTCAAGTGCTGGCTAACCTTGCACTTTGTGTGTTTGTACATGCACATAGTTTTGTATATGCTTGTGTTTCTCAGTGTGTGTATAGTATGCACATGTGTGCATCTCAACAGCACACGATCTGAGCTCTAACATGTTGACAGGATAGGGGTGGGGTGAGGAGGGGCACTGAAGCAAAAGCACAACAACAGCAGCACACAGGCAGACAGAAATTGAGTTAAATTCAGGCATGTGTTTGCACCAGTACTCCCTACCAGACCACTGCCCCTTTATTCAAATGTAGTTCAAACCTCCCCTTTGTTTCACTGATAACCATGTTGAGAGCATTAGAATAGCAAATCAACACGCAGCACAAACGTGCCATTGTTTTTACTTCTCTACGCCTATCTCACTTCCCACACAGTCTAAACGGTCTCTCTGATCTTTGCATCACAATCACACCATCTCTCGTTCTCTCTCCTCTCATTCTCACAGTCCCCTACCTATCTCTTTGTGTCGATGGGATGTTTTACAACCCATTCTGGGTAAATGTTAGGGTTTGTTACAGTCCTTGGAAACTTCTGTGTTTTTAAAACTAAGGAGGGTTGTTGAATGTCTCCTGTTTGTAACAACGTCTCTCTTTATCTTCTAAATATCTACCTCTTATGAGACTAAATAAAAGGTGGACTAACTAAAATATATGCATTGTATTAATACATTAATTTAAATATACATTTATACAAAGTGATTATGTTTTAGACATTACCAGCCGTAACATGGACATTACCGTATGACAATGACCTGTAGTGTGTTTGTTCAGTGGAAAAGAGAATGCAAAATCAAAAGGTACTGGTGAAGCGCATTTGCATAGATAGCGGTTGACAGTGTGGTGTCTGTAAACTGCCACTAAACCGCATTGGAGATCTGACACTGTTACAGGTACAGACTGGCTAGCATGAGCTGATGCTCATTCACATACACACACACTTCCCTTTACAGACTCTTTGTATTTGTCACACACACAAACCTCATTTATCACTTACACACAGATACACACCTCTCTGTCTTACAGTCCCTGCCAGCCCTCCCCTCATCATACCCAATCGTTCCCCTCTGGTTTCCATGGTTGCCAACTGCTCCCTCAGGGGCACATCAATCATAGCTAAATTACCCCCCACCCTCCCCCTTTCTCTCTCATGTGGCTGCCATTTCATAATAACATCATCCAAGCTACCACACAGAGGCCACTGTGTAATGCATGGACAGTTATCAAGGAAGCATTCAGATGTTGCAACAAGTTTGATGGACGGTTGTCAGTAGTGATATCAAGTATATATTAAAATGATTTTAAATGAGTGTGTTTGGAGGAGCATTTTTCTTTGGAAATGCTGAATGACAGTGGCTTAGATGTTAATGAGACTGTGGTTTTGTTTGAAAGGCAAGTGGTTCAGAGTGACCTTTTATTAGCCAGTTTGAAGAGGACATTGTGGTATCAAGAGAGATTTTACCAGTAAGCGGGGTGTAGGGCAGTGGATCACAACAGTACAGAGCAGGCAAAAGTGTTTCAAACAAAGAATCCAGTTTATTCACTAACACTAACAAAAAAAGCAAACATAACAGTTTTTCAAAGGCAAAGCATAGGCTTCATAAAGTCGCTCCTAACTTGAATCCTACCAACGGTAGTTGCAAAATCAAAGTTCCTCAGACGTCGAACGAAGTTTGTGCCACATACGATGCCCTGTGCTTGGAGTGTGGGTCAACTCTTTTGTTCTCTCTCTCTCCCACATCTAAGCTTTGGCGTTAATCAGAGGGCTGAGGCATTTGCACCTGTCTTAGCCGTGCATTCTGGGGGATGTAGTTTTCCCAGCAGCCATCATGTTCCGGGAGTGATAACCACTCCCGTAGAGGAACATAACGCCCCTCTACCACACGTCCTCTCGTGATTCACAACATTCAGAAGCCAGTGCAGGTGGATGAGGTCATTATCTCTGTCTGAAATAGATAGTTTTGTTCAAATGGAGACACTAAAACACACACACATACATGCGGACACACACACTGAGTTGTATAAAATATTAACATTAGATCTCCTGGCAGACCAACCTTGGTGTGATACACATGCTTATGTAAAATATATAGTCTTTCATCTTTTTTGCAATAGTGCCCAACAGTCTGTTGCTGCATTGTTGTGAGACATTTTCAATCCAAGGAAAGCCATTCCACAGCAAGCACTGTTTATATCCCCATCACCAAATGAACTAGTTTCACCCTAACTCAAATTGCACTTGCAGCAGTAAGCATATGAATGTGTCAGGACTTGCTGTTAACTTTTTAGCATTCGCCCAAGCCATCCTAATCTACATGTTGTTCAAGCACCAAATATCTTAAATCTTCAGCACTTAAATTTCTCTCAGATCCACATTGTTGTAGTAAGATGGGTAATGATTATGGATTACCGGTATATGACTGAAAATGAACCTCTTAATCACTTTCTACTTTTATATGCTATATTATTGAAAACCCGATGCAAAGCTGTTGACTGATTAGTATTGCCACTAATATGTAGAAGATATTAAGCCCAAAGTGCAAATCTGGATATTTAGGGGCTGAGGGCGAAAGAAGACTGTATATGGTTCTCTCATAGAAAACTACAAGGCCCAGATATCATGGACTACAAGGCCCAGATATCATGGGACAGATTTACGACCCTACGCCCAGGAATCTAGTGCAGCTGGTCTTCAAGGCCAGAGCAAGCCCAAAAAATATGAGCGTTTTCTATGTAACTGTAATCTGAAGCCCTTAGGGTAAGAGACCAATAGTGTGAGAAATGCATAATGCATCTGTGACAAACAGTATTGTACCAATAGCAAAATTACAGAACTGATAAGGTTTTGATATATAAGAGGAATGTCCGGAGAAAAATTCCAGTCTGCTCCTGGGAACACACTGTTTGTTGGAATGTCTGTCACTCTGAATTCTAATAAACACTTTGCATCAGACCTTGTTGAGTTTCAGTGCTGTTTCACACTTTGAGAATTGGTTGAAGACATAGAATATTTTTTCACGACGGAGGGTGAGCTAATGCATCTTAGGTCAGCTGACTAAACTATTTCAACCTTTTATACTGTAAACAGTTTATCAGATGTTAATGGGCTGCGGAGAAAACAGGTTCCTGTTCAGGGATCTGGCCAGAATGGTTTTCATCCCAAAGTCTTTTTGTGGATTGCCCTTTCTCCCCAGATTACTCTCTGCTGTGGGGATATAGATGGACAGACTGAGAGACAGGTCAACTCAGATTAGTACTGAAAACAGGGATGGAGGGAAGTGGAGAGAGAAAAAGAGAAATGGGTGAGAAAGTAAATCTTGCATGAACTAAGATGACTAATCTAAACCTTCAAAAGAAGACTAAGAACAAACAACTCACAGGAGAGATCATAAAGTCCCCTCAGGGGGAGGTGCTGCCATGGACTAGACACTTCAGCTCTCTGTTGTTAGGGGATTTCAACTAGCCCTTCTGGGCCCCTGACACCATGTTAACCAAGGCAATGGCTGTTACACTATGGTCCAATAACTGCACTGTTTTGGTCACATTGACAGGCACAGGCAATACAAAATATGTATCATATAAAATATACAAAGGGGCAGAATCATATAAAAACATACATACATTCTGGGTGAATATTGCATTTACACTGGTCTCATGTCCAGAGCTGTGCAGTATATGATTGCATATACCAGGCTTCAAATGAAGACCCTAAAGACTGATACCCGTAGTCTGTTTGGTTTTCCTTTAACCGCCCTTGATTAAAGCTAGACATCACACATTTGAATTTTGATCAATTTTAATTGAACTCATGTGTCAGGGGAACAGGAATTTATGTAGTCAACAGTTCATCCAAACAGCAATAATGTTAGCTTAAACACAGATTCGCCTACATACACACACACACACACACACACACACAGACACACACACACACTGCACTGGTCTGACAGCTTGCTCCACCTCTCTTCACCTCCTCATCTCTATTGAAGGCTAATCTGAGGCTAAAGCTTTAGCAGTCCTACTCGTCCTAGCATAACCCCGCCCCCAACTCGCATTACTAATATTCCCGACTTCTCAGACACAGCAAAGCTTGTCCAATTGACCCCCACCCCAACCCCCCTACTGCCTCTAATCCCTCAATATAATTACAGCTACCCCCTTCAGACAGCAGGCAGTTGGTCAAACTCCAAGCAATGATAGGGAGAGAGGGAATAAAGGAGTCAGACGAAAATCAGATTAGGCCTGAGCTTCATCAAATGTTGCCTTATCTGATCTTGAAGAATGGTAAAGACTGCTATGACACATGCAAGCACATAGAAGCATGCACATAGAGACATGAATGCACAAACAGCCATACTAGTAAGTAGCACCTTACCATAGTCCCTCCTCCCACACTCTGACACACAGGCGTAGTGCACTAAAGTGAAAGCGCTTTTAAGAAAATCCTGAGAAAATTGAGAAATTAACACCCCTTCACCAATCATTTACAGTGACGTTAACAACTGTGATTGACCTCTAACGGATGCAAATCAAAACCTTTTCAGAGCCCACCATTCAACCACCCATTCCCCCCCCCCACCCCCCAACCCAACCCACCCCTCCCAACCCCCCAATCAACCACCTATCCATCCCTGAACACTCTGGAGGGAACAGGAAAAAAGGCCACTTAAATAAACAGAAGGGAACAAATGAGGTCTGTGACGGCTCGACAGACACTGCCTCCCTCCGCCTCAATCAGCCAAGAGCCACGGCTGCCTGACTGAATGCCCGTCCTTTGTGGCCAGTTGAATAGGGGCTAAATATCCCTTGAAATCAGAGCTTGGCGGCTCTCTGGTTGTCAGATATACTCAGAAGCCTAAGCCTCCTTTCACATGTAAATAAGTTACTTGGTTTGGACTTTTTTCTTTTTGTGGTTGCAGTGGCATAAGGACCCCATATCATGGGTCACTGGATGGGTAAGGGTGAAATGGGGCATTATTCTGTCTTATCATCTTTCAGTCACTTTTCCGGGGCCGTAATTGTCATTGGGGTTTCTTTATGCGGCGTAGGCCAGTTCCTTCCAGCTTGTTAGTTTTAGTCTGTGGGATTTTAAGAGAAATAACTAGATGGTGTCCCTTAACATAGTGTTTGACGTGGTGGAGAAAGGGCTTAGTTTAGAAGAGGGAGTGCTGCAATACACCCCAAAAAAATGTACGTAGTGCGTGTGTGCAACATTGTCTTTGTTCCTTGACGACCACTGGAACACACAGACATGGTTGATGGGGCCCATGTGCACTGACACGATTCTCCCTTGGATTCAACTACGGAAGCTTGTCACACATGCACAAACACATACACACCACGTCCTCCCCCACCCGCCCTCTCATCCTCCCCTCCTATTACAATGCCATAGATTAAAATGCCAATGAAAGTGTCCTCAAACAAAGAGTGAGGGAGAAATGGAGCAATAGACGGATAGCGGTAAGCTGGGAGAGTGAGGGAATGAGAAAGCATGAGATAAAAAAAATGAAGTAAGAGGTAAAGAGTGGACGTTTTTCAGAAAGAAAAGAGCGCTTCCTGAAAAAAAGCTTTTTATCATTTGTAGCCACCATGCCTTTCCAGGAGGGATGGAATACAGCCTATTAATTACTCACAAAACTTGTGGTGCCCTGTTAGACCAAAATCAAGGACCCTTCACTGACTTAGGTTGCAATCACCCAGAGCAACAATCATTGGAAGCAAAGTGAAAAAACACCACTTCACCCTGGATAATCATTACTAAAACAGCACAACGTGAATAAAATTGCATGTTCAAGCGGCGTGGGGGTGAAAAGGGAAATAGAAGAACAGAAACCAAGACATCAATTTTCTATTCAAGTGTACTTGAATCAAGTGTACTTGAATAGAATAAAAATAAAGAGAACAAAATTAAGTTATGTTGTTCCAGCAGTACTCTATTATGTAGGGGGATAAACAGGGGTGTGTGAGGAAGCCCATAGTGTCCTGAGGTTGGTAGTTTGAAAAAGGTAGGCTGTACAATTTACGTCAGCTTAAAGAATCCTTGACTACCTCTCAACGATTTACCCTTGGAATTGTCAGAACATTGACTTTTGTCTGCTAGAGTCTCTGGGGCCAATTACCTGGGTCTGCAGTAATGGTTCTCTGGCTTTAATCTCAACGTTGAGAGATTGAGTGCACAATGGCTAAGGTTTTACACTCCTCAACAGCTTTATCTATAAATAAATCGTTAGTTTTTCTTCCAACAAGGCATCTACAGACCAAAATGTGTTTGACTCAGATCCAAGGCAAACAGCCATTATGTTTCTGAATACATTTTTTTGAAAATAAGAGAATTAGCACTTTCACCATCAGCTGAGGTCATTGTGCAGTTGTCTTGGCCAAAGAAGATTGGTATTTTTTTGAACAACAGGCGAGCATTCAGAGAATCTCAGAGAACTTTTCTCTAGAAAAGTTGGACATAACAGTCTTGACTTAAATGCTTTGCTTTCCCATGGTTTATAACATACAACCATGTGTCAGTAGCCTTAGAAATTTATATTTTTTTATTCTGGGAGATGAAAATGAAATTGCCACTCAATCTTGGTATATCATGTAGAGCCGTTGTCAATATGGCCTCAAGGTACATCTTACAAAAGACATATTGTGAACAAGAGGAACATTGAAGAGTGGGATTTCAACCTTGTGGCTCAAGCTACAACTAATACACTGTCATGAAGTACATTTAACAACAATTTCCAAGTAAATGGGGTGCACTGCAGCAATGGTCGGAACACAGTTGGGTACCTCGTGACTTATATGTCACTAATGTCACTAATAGTGGTCAACATTGTCATTGCATGGTCTCCATGACCCTAAAGAATAACCTTTTGTCTGTTACATCTAAAAGTGTGTTTAAGAGGGTGACGTGCATCGATTATTCCAATCTGTTTCTTATACTATACTGAGTGAGTGTACGTCTGTATGTGTCAGTGAGTGAGTGTGACAGTAAAACTTTTGAGTACAAAGTGCTTTTCCCCAAGTCCATCCCAAGAAGCAATTAGTGCATGTCTGCCAGATTCTTTACCCTCAGGACTTGCCCAGCAAGAACAGGCTTCTTCTTACAATCGCGAGTACACATACACACACACATACACACACACAGAGGCCTAATTGAGTGTAAAAAACACCCTGGAAACGTGTGTCTCATTAGCCAGCATCCAGGGCATTGCAGTGGATGAGACCATTTTCCTCTCTAACCACTTTGATAATACTGACAGGCTCATGCAAATGAACTGCATGAATAAAAAGGCCATATACGTTCTCTATTGACTATCATCCAGTCTTATATTATTGGTGTGTTTTTACTCCACTGCTCCACCTATTTAAATTCTGTGCGTGGGCCTGTGTGTGTGTGCCTTTGTGTCTCACAGTACTATTCTCCAGTCCACAAATCCATAAATGATGCACCAAAAGCAAAAAGCTATTTAAATATTTTGGTTTGTTTCCATGACTGATATCAATATCTAATTGTACAAGAGTTGAATGGTAGATCTGAATGCATTTGCTCTCATTTGCATATCATACCAGGGAAATGTGTCTGACGATAGATACACATTGGAACAAGATGAAAATCAGCAGACTTTTCATCCAGTCATACTTGCGGTGTGTCCATCTCGGTGCACATTCTATTTACACAGTCAAATATGGGAGATTTTCAGGTACCGAGAATACTCTCAAAGAGCCTGTGACACAACTCCGAGGTGAAATGCCATGTAAGGACAACCGAGTAGCAAGACGTACACATTTAGAATAAGAAATCTATTTGGCAGAGCAATGGTTTACTTGTATACGGTGTGACCGACTGCAGCTGACATGGTAACTGTGATAACAACATATGAATAGCTGGCGGAGGACTATGGCTGTCCGGAGAATGTGACAAAAGATACCCTCTTCCTTAAGAATAATTTTTACATTTGGTGAAATGCTTGTTTGCATCTTTACAAACTCCTGAATGTCAAGGATAAGAGAAATTCAGCTGTATCATAGGTGAAAAACATTGTAACAGTCATGTTCATGGTAAAGATGACAACTATTAGATCATGGGATTCATAGAAAACCACCATAAAAAATGAATTTCCGTTGCATTTCTAATGACTAAATTACATATCAATATCTGATTTGAGACATTTGAGACTACTTCATGACACATTCCTATTCCCATTTGAGACTACTTCATGACACATTCCTATCAGAACAAAATTCTCCTCTCATTGTATCTGATCTGAGATCAGACTCTAGTAGAATTATGGTTAATCCAGCACTATTTGTCACTGCTTGCAAAGAGACAATATTGCTTTATTAGCCTAGCGACGGTGGATTAGCCTAGCAGCTGGATTTGTGTACAGAGAACTCATGCCTATGCCACAGCTCATTTCCACAACAACCAGCATATTTACACAATGGCCATATTAGCGTTTCAGATAGCTAGCTGGCCTTTCTCTGTGGGGGTTGGTACTTAGCTATTGAATAGCAAGGGATAATTCGGTTTGGGCTGGAGACAATGTGTGAAATGACCATGGATTAGCACATGGCTCTATTTGGGGGCAGTGTGAATGCTAGTTTGGGTTTGGAGAGGGTGTCATGATGTAGAGGTGGTGATTAAATTGAAGTTTGTGGGTTTTGAATTTGGAGCTGATTTGCATATAATAATGTACTGTGTATTTGTAGCGCCTCTATTTGCATACCCATACACACACATTCAATTTTTTCCAGGGGTGGGCAGTAATGTGAAACAGAAAAAGCACTAATTTCAACAGATTAGCAGTGATGCTCCAAAAATCAGCCAAGCCTCTTTCTTTAAAACAGGGTCTCTCTGCCCCCCCTCTCTCTCTCTCTCTCTCTCTCTCTCTCTCTCTCTCTCTCTCTCTCTCTCTCTCTCTCTCTCTCTCTCTCTCTCTCTCTCTCTCTCTCTCACTCTCTGTCTCTCTCTAAGAGCACCCTTTGTGTTTGGGGACAGGAGAAGGACACTGGCAGGCGGACTGCTGTCAGGCCACATACAGTTTTTTCAGGGCACAGGCAGTACTTTTGACATGTGTCCACAGACATTAGCTCTGATTGGCCACTCATCCCCTTTCTCTAACATCCTCTTTCTTTCCTCCTCTAATTCTACCTCCCGCCCCCCGCCTTCTCTCTCCTTCCTTCTCTCTCAATACCCTGCCTGCCCTGGTTGTCTCTTCTCCTCACAGAGGTAATCGTGTGTGAGACAGGCTGAGACTGAGGGTCTGTGTGTGTGCATGTGTGTGTTCAACTGTATACAGGGAGGAAGGAACACACTGCTTTGTGTGGGCTTCCATAGGGCAGACTGTTCCTGGAATAGACTAGTGTCTTTTTTGCTATGTGACCATTTGTCCACATCAACTTATTTTCCGAGTGGTTAAATTGCACGTGTGAATGCAATAATGCAACAGGGTGGAATGATAGTATGCAAAAATCTTTACTGATGGGACTAATTATACATATTAGTAGTGTGTGTTTGTCAAGATAAACAAGTGCATGCATACAGGATGAGACAGTTTATGCGTGTATGTATAGACATCTCTATGTGTGGGTGTGCGTGACAATATTACCCCATGCTGCAGTCATGCAGAAAGCACACTGCTTTGCTGCATACAAGTAACGCCCCAGTGTGTGTATGTGTGTTTGTGAGTTCATGCATGGCCAACCCCATATCACAATATGTGTCTAAGTGAGTGTATGAACTCATGCATGGACAACACATGGCCGACTCCAGAGTGTGTGTGTGTGAGCAGCGGGGCGTGTTTGCTTACGGGTGCATATGCATTCCCAAGAGCTGTGCTTGTGATTCTACATCTACCACCAACATGCAACTCTACGATGGCACCGTTATGCAGTATTGACAACACGGTACATTTTCATTCTCTTATTTGTCAATCCACCTTGATGTCCCCAGTAGTTACTGAACAATTTCAATACAAAATGGCCTCCATCTTGGCTTTCCATTCAGTATTTTGAAGCGAACGGACACCAGAACACTGGCGTCATGGTGTCTGATGCCTTGTTACAACTTCACAGGGGGCCATGGCTTCCCCTCCCACCCACCCTCCTTGTATTCACTGCTGAGGTCCTTGGTGAACGCGGTCAACCTGATTTGCCTGTCACATTAACCATTTATCTTGCTGCCGTGACCTGCATGCAAGCAAGCTGTTTCAGCCCAGTGTTTCTTTCCTTCCCAGCCAGCTGGTGTTTTACTCCCTCATCCCTTGTCTCTTTCTTTCAACCCCGTCTTCTTATCCTTCATTCCATCCTCCCGCTTTCCATCTCCGTCCATCCTAAAGATTTGCGTTGTGTAAAGATGAGGATGGCATGTGAAATTCATTTTGCTTGGTAAGTGTCGGAAATTAAATCCATGGAATTGAACAATGGGGAAATGATTTAGATCCATCTACACATACTGTAAATCAATATGATATATTCCCAATCCCAACCCGACATCACCTCATCATGTATAAGTATCTCCACACCTTAAAGAAACAAGTCCATACTAAATAAATATTAACTAATTCTCAGCAGTTATTGTGTGAGTGCATGTTTGGATGCTCAAAAGTGCTGTTTAAGATGCATGTGCCAGGTATTAAGGGAAGGTGCAAGACGTAGACATTAGCAAGTGGAGGAGGATGGAGAGGGGGAGCCAAGACTTTGGGGATTGGCCTCCCGCCCCAAGACACGATGTGGAAAACACACACACACAAATTACAACATCTGCTCCATAGCAGACGGTACACAACACGGAGCAAGTTGTGTACACACGAGCATTCAGTTTTGTTTGCTTTAATGATGACTGTGTGTGTAGTCTTTAAACAATAGGGAGTTCCAGCTTTGACATATCAATGGTCACAAAGGCCAAACAAACAGACTAAAGGCTTTCTGAGCTGAATCCCCTTAAACACACACCACACACACATCAACACACCACTACGTGGGGGGTGGGGGTCCAATAAGCCACACAGGTCTCCAGTGTCATCAGAGGGTGTTTCAACACAGCAGTGACCCCCATCTGTTCACATCCCCCCTCCACGCTCTGACACACGTGACAGGGAGCGTTACTGTCATCATCATTACCGTTCCAATCATTGTCACCAGATGGTCTATATGCGTGCATGCATATGTAATATTCCTGCATACACACTTTGCCCATGCTGATACACTTTTGACATTCATCACGTGTTTCACATTGCACACAGAGTAGGATTTTATCTGCTCATTATTTTGTACATTTTGAATTCTGCTTTCGCTCTTGGTATTAAAGGGACAAGTGAGAATTCCACTTCACCACTCAGTCACACACACTTCAGGTTGTCGTGAAAGCATTTCTATATCCCACTAACCGTAATTAGCAATGAGGGCTCCATCATCACAGCTCAATTTGATCGAGAAGGAAGGAGAGAAGTTGATAATCATGTTAAATTAGTACTCCTTCACATTTAATCAGAGTCCCTTAATGACTTATTTGTAGCAATTATTTGCTTTGCTGAATCCATTAGCCCCCTTCTCTATTCACCTCCAGAATGATGGTGGTATTCATCTCAAACGCCTCCCAACTGTGCCCACAATGTCAAGATCAAAAGATGGTCAATCCATTGTCTGATCTGATTACAAGTCCAGTATTTGTTGGATGTTGTGAATTTGTATTGTCTCTGGGTTGTGAAGATCTGCACTGATGTTTTTGTATAGATATTGTTATTAATGATCTGTGTGACAAAGTGTAGGCCTTTGGCTGCTGCAGCTTGACCGTCTTAGTATGTGTAATTGAAGTGGGGTTGGTTTTTCCTTCCAATGAGTCTGTTTTTTAAATGACCTATGACCTTGTGTAGGCTACTGGGACAGTATGGGAAGGCCTTCAAATTTGGTCCTGCGCCAGCCTTGTCTATTAATATCGATTTCTAAAGTAAATGCAATTATTAGATCAATGAGGCACTTAGGCTCATTAATTAGAGTAGAAATATCCATGTCTTTGTTTGGTGTTTGGGCTTGTTGCGGTAGCCTCTGTGATTAGCTTGCTATGCTAAATAGTTATTTAGATAATTTCTTGATTGATTTGAGTGGCATGCTGGGCCATAACAACACAGCCATAGTCTAGTGACTACAGCTGCGTGTGTTGCTTTGTGTAATCATACTTCGTCTGGGTTGGCAAACTTGATGTGATGCTCTAAGTTAGCTTACACAACACTCACACAAGTTCCAAAAAGTCTATGCATTCACAGTCTCATTCAGACAGTGACTCGTGGTCAATTGTGTTGGTAGAAAGTTACACTGTTGCTTCTTTATGCCTATGGAAAGGCTTCATCGGGGCAAATCGCGTGTCGGTCAATGAAGCACTCAGATGGGAGCAGTAAGAAGGAGTGCTACAATCATCTGGACTATTACTGAGAGAAAATGGTCATAGATATCAAGAAAGAGGAAGGCATATGATAATAGAGGAAGTAAAGAGTGACATTCAGTTGCAAAGAAAGAAAGAAAGAAGGCAAAGAATGCTTCATTTCAACTTCCCTCTAACCCACTCTCCAGCCCGCCTCTCTCCAGCCTTCTTCTCTCTCTGTCTAATTTGGGACCCTGTTTTAAAGTGGCCACTTGTGTTTCCTGGGGCCTGATGAAAGCCACTCATCTCAAGGGTAGGTCAGAAAATGGAGATGGTGCGATGATAGGGGAATATGGAGGGAGGCAGGTTGGAGAAGTGATAGGGGAGTATGGAGGGATTATAGGGAAAAAATGAAGGGAGGTTGAAAGAGGACAAAAGTGGAATTAGGATGGAGAAATGAAACAAAACATGGTGGAATGATGGAGAGTTTGGAAGATACAGAATGGTTATCGGTAAACCACCCCAAACCACTCTGACATCAGAGATTTCCATGTCTTTAGGCAGTATTCTCTTATTCTGTCTCTTCCGCTCTCCTTTGCTAGCTCACGTAAAACTTTTGTCCTCCTTCAACCACTTTAGCAAGAGAAGCCCCCCCCCTTCCACCTTTTCATTCATTCACTCTCTAGATATCCAGCAATGCCTCCTCTTTCGCTCAACCCCTTTCTCTGATTTATTTTCACTCTTTCTGTTTCTCCCCAAGCTTAGTTCTTCAAAGCCTGGGTACTTAGGAACTGCCTACTTGAGTGACAAGAAGAGAGTCAGGTTGACAGAAGACTAGAGGGGGAAGGAGGCTGAGAGAGGACTAGAGGGGGATCGAGAGGGAGGTTGAAAGGAAGACGCCGTTCCAATATATAGGGGAGGTAGAGAGGGAGAAAGGTGGTGAAAGATATTGTGGGGAGTGCAGAAAAAAAAGTATTACTGGAGAGAGAAAGACTGCAATGAAAGTAGACGGCTCAGACCTTAATCTTCCGAGCCAGTGGTCTTGCGTGAGGGGGCAGAGGATGTTTCAGGACTGGAGCAGAATGGTAGGTCTTTTCCCTTTGAGCTGACAGACTGAGAGGTGAGGAGATGAGGAAGCTGCAACAAAAACGTAGAGGAGGGAGGGGGCAGAGCTGCCATTATATTTTCTCCACCATAACATGGAGGCACCAAGAGACATTAGACTGAGAGACAGCAGATGGGTGAAATATTACAGATTTTGGGGGCAGAAAAACATCACAGACACATCTGAAAAGTCTACTATATCAGTTTTATATTAGATGTATGGCAGGGTAGTAGCTCATTGTTTTAAAAGCTGTTGTTTTCCCCCCCAAAGATTGAAGAACATAATTCTCCATGAAAATAACTTTTGACCTTCGCGATGTTTTTAATTTGTGGAATTTGTGAACACAGAGATTTTGATTTGTGATGCAGCACTGAGTTTATTTCTCCAAGAATATTTCAAGCCAAATTGCGCAGCAACATTCTTGCATTACAATAAGCTAAATCCAGCCACTTCAAACTGATTAACTTGCCTCAGTTTTCTTTAATGGGTCACCGGTGAGCTAGACGTAGCCTGAAGACTTATGTCTGGAGCCTCTTACTACTCATTTATTGGTGTGTGTGCCTGCGAGTGGGAGTTATGTAGTGATGGAGACAACCACATTGCCCATAATATGCATTATGTGGCTACATGAACACACAGTATGTTGGCATCATATGCTCTGGCAAGGCATAGACTCCATGTCTGTCCTCTTTCCCCTCTCTCTCACACACCCACGAGCTGGCAGCCAGCACCCCCGCAAAAGTGCAAATGAAATCAGCGGCCACCTGTGGTGGGAGCCGCGCACCGAAAGAAGGAATGGAGGTGGTGGAGAGAGAGAGAGAGAGAGACAAAAAACACTAGCAGATGGATCCACAGCTAGGTGACTCAATTGAGTGTAGTGTTACATGAAAGGGGAGAACGCGTCCAGCACTACCACATTATTCATACTTTCATACATACAGTAGTCTTGTTAGAAAGTGAACCTCTGAGTTCAGAGTCACTACTGACACATTAGGTCTGAGGCATGCATGAGGATCAGACAATGCCTGCATCATAGCTGGAGCCTGTGGTGGTGTTAGCTAAGATAGCAGCATGACTGGTCTGGTTTTAGGAGAGAAGGTGGAGATTCTGTGTGTGACAGTATGTTTGTAGAGAGGGTTGGCAACACACTCCTGATCCCAAGCTATGTGTCTCATGTCCCACCATTAGTCATTTCAAGAGGCAAAGGCTTGTCTGGACAGCAGCCCATAGACTCACACACCCTTTTCACTCACACGCATATGAATTATACAAATTATTTTTCACTATTATGAGGAAATGCATCTTTGTATCATCATAACCTATTGCTGAAATGGCAACTCAACGATAGTACTACAAACCCACTCAGTCTTTCTACAAAAAAAAAGTTTTATTGAATTATTAACAACTGTACATTATGTTCAGTGCTGACACAGTTTTGCTACATACTTTGGTGTGAATTTGAAATTCTCTCATCCCACCCCTTGTTTTCACTGAAAAGGAAAGGCAGGAAGGGTGCTGGAGATTTGAGAGCTGCATGAACTCTCGCCTTGAACTGAACATTGAGTATTACGCTGATGATGTGACCACAACACCAGGCCACACCATATAGTAAAAAAGTGTGTTCTGTTACATTTGATTTAGCCTATTGCTCCCACATGCCCCCAAATGCTTATCACAGGCACTGAATAATGTTTGAGCAACCGGTTAGGAACGGCTCAAGCTGTTCAATAGTTAACTCCCCCTCAAGCCATTTCAGGATCTCCATCATAGATAATGATAAGCAATAAGATAAGTATGTTAGTCTATGATCAAGATAATTTAATATCAAGAGCATTCAATATCTCATTCAAATTGTGTCAGGCTGACCAAAAAAGCCTGTCATACAGTCAACACCTGAGTTCCAACTGTGTGGAACTTTAAGTCCAATGATAGAAATGATGTCCAGAAACAGACTTCTTCAGTAATCCAAATTTTACGAGACGGCAAAAAAGGGCACAGACAAGTAGTAAACGTTTTTTTTTTTTTTTTTTTTTTTTTCATTTACAACTCCCCTTCTTGCAGTCCATCATGGCATCCTCGAAAAGACTTCTCCAGGAGTATCTTGTTTGGCAGGAGGTACTCACTTTGTCCTCCGAAAAAGAGTCCATAAAATGTTACATTTGCAACTGTTCTTTCTCTTTATTCCGAAAGATGTCTCAATTACCATAAAAGGTCAACTCTGCAGAATGTGAACAGCAAAAAAAAACTAAATTTGGATCGAAATTGCAAAAATATACAACGGACAACCCTAGTCTTTTCTCCTGTTAATGTCAGGCATGAAGGAAAGGCGAAAGAAAAATCCATCACAAGTACACCAGGACAAAAAATATATATATTTATAATATATATTTATAAAATGTTTTTATTTACTCCAATATGTACACTTTTCACAAGTCATCCAGGGAGCAACAGTTTCAGATGAAGCACCGCTCCATCTTGTCACGTTACGGACACATTTTCATTGCAGTGTAAAAATTAAAAAAATACGCTTAACCAAGCCCAGCAACAGACCCAAATTTAGGAAGGACACAAAAGAACAGCGAGGGCAGATTCAACCTGAATCGAAGTGACAAAATCGCAATAGCCACGGTTGACTAATCCAGGGCAGGGTAGAATGACTCAGCATCCGACCATTGTTTATAGTAGTAGAAGAAGTAGTAGTCCAATCCTGGGTAGTCTATACGGGGGGGGGGGGGGAGCGAATGAAGGCTTAGTCAGGAGGACACACAGGAGGGCTCGCAGCTCCCTTGTCTTGTCATTAGAAGTGCTCAAGCTGAACTATTCTTGCAGGCTGTCTAGTTAGTAGATGACCTCGTAGACGGTGGCCTTCTTGTCTCCGGAGCCTGTCACTATATACTTGTCATCTGCTGAGATGTCGCAGCTCAGGACAGAAGAGGACTCTTTTGACTGCAGAGATAAAGGAGAGGAAATAAAGTGTCAGATACCTCAGTTCCGTAGTTTCCCCATTGCTCCTTCAAGCTAATCCCATCATCTGGAATATGTGAAAGATGAAAGCCAGATAGTGCTAATGCATATTTCTGTTCATTCTCCCATTTCGCTTGAGAAACATCAATACTTCATTTTAAACGAATTCCAACAGCAAACCCAAACAAACATTTCCCTATCTGCTTTCCTAAAATTGTTTGTGTGTATGCCCTTTTGAAACCAAACACATTGGGAGCACACACACACAAACTTTCCACTTACTGCCCGGGTGAGTAGAGGAGATATTGATTGACTTTACCTGGAATATGCTGGCACCGTAGGGAGTCCTCCAGGCATTGAGGAGGTTGTCCTTGCCCGTGCTCACAAACCATTTACCTTTTGACACATGAAATGAGAGAAGGACCGTGAGGAATCGGTGGACATGGTGTGAAAAGGAAAGACAGGGTCATGGCTATCCTTACGGGTTCCTCTACCCGTAGGTAGTTGAAAGTTGAAATCAAAGTCTTACCACAGTAGGCGAACTTGAGGGAGAGGACGCAGCTCTCGTGCAGGTGCAGCTGGTACTTGTCAGGCTTGGTGTGGTGGAGCACCTCCACGTTGCTGCTCTCCATGCCCACTGCCAGCCACTCACCAGTGGGACAGTAACCTAGCGAAAAGATCTTAGAGGTGGAGGAAAGAAAAAAAGATGGATGTCAGTCTGCTTGGGGGTAAGATGTAATCATGAAAAGATTGTGTGTGTGTGTGTGTGTGTGTACCTGGGAGGTGAAGTCATGCTGCTGCAGCTGCCGGCCCTCCCGGAGGTCCCAGGAGCGCACAGTGTTGTCCAGCCCACCAGTCCACAGCTTGGTGCCGTCGTGGGAGATATCAATGCAGCTGGCGCCATCTGTGTGGCCCTGGAACTGCCTAAACCCCCACCATGGAGACACAGGTTAGACATGCCTGGTGAGAATCTGGAAAGTGCATGAAATCTACACACAACTGATACCTATGCCCAATGTACTACCCCTGATACATTAGACAGATTTATTTCAGCATCACAGATATAGAAATCACCCTCAAGATTAGCTGTAACAAGATTGAGCTCCTCAAGCAAAACATGTCATGAGGGCAACATTAACCTGATCCTCAGACCCCCCCCTCTTGCTGATGCGCTTTCTCACCTAACCAGCGTCTGGTTATGCAGGTCCCAGACGGCGATGTTGCCGTCGGAGCAGCAGGAAAAGCAGACCTTGGCGTCGGGGCTGATGGCCAGGGCGTAGCAGGCCGGGGCAGAGGAGGTGAGCTCTGCCTTGATGCGTGGCGTCTGGGAGGCCAGGTCCCAGATGGTCAGCGTGCTGGCCTCACCGCCCACGATGAGGGTGCGACCATCCGGCAGTAGCTTGCAGGAGCGGATATAATTGTCACGATTCTGGAACAGACACAAAAAAGAAAATGATTTAGCTGTGCTTCACAGTCAGCGAGTTGACAATCATCATGACAGATTTCCTTTTAAGCAAAAATCCCACCAACCCCTTTATTAACAACAAAGCTAATTTTTTTTTTTTTTTAAACGATCTCCTGTTGGAAACTAGAGTGGCTTTCCCTGACAAAGTGAGTGGTTTGAATACATCTCCCTCAGAGTGTGAAGGGAGGCTTGTTCTTAAGGAGGGAGGAAAGACAGACCAGGCCTGGCCTTGGTCCATGACTGAGATTGTGTATGAGAGATCAATAGTGCTGTCGGGCCGCTCTCAGTTGAATTAAACATCACTCTGATGGCTATATAAGATCAAAACACCAGCACTCTTCTGGTCCAGGTCTCTCCTAGTCTGCCCTTAGGAAGCACGGCAGGAGCAGCTTGACAGTACAAAATGTCACGAGTGAATCAAAAACTCAGCAAATGACTAACAGCCAGTATAATGGCAGGAGAGGGTGGGCTAGAAGAAGATAGTTCTTCAGGGATGTTTTCCCATTGGGATTAGTTCGATCCAGCGGTCAAACTGATTTATTTATTTAGCAAACTCCTCTCCACACAGAGATGGTTTAGAATTAAAGTGGGGCATGGAGGTGGATGTGGGGTTCAGATGAGGTCACTGAGTACTTGAAAAACTTTCAATGAGGTTAATAAATGTATAGTGATGGATGCTATGTCTTAGCCAATCAACACTTCAATGTCTCAAAGAGGTTACATATATTGTAAACATAAATAGCTGAAGTAGCCCTGGTGCAATAAAACCAACTGACAACTATATTTCTCCAATGTCATACAAAGCCAATGAGCAAATTATTAGCCATCTCTAGGTGGTAAAGCCAATAAAACAGTAATAAAGCAGAGTTCATTGGGTTCACTTCATAAGGTTGTAATAGCAGCTCTGTATGAAGGCTCCCTACCAGACAGTCCAGCTGAGACACAGGGCTCTTGCTGCCCGGCTGACTGATGTCCCAGATCTTGACGCAGCCCTTGCCGCCAGTGTAGACATGGCGTGTGGGGTTACTGATGGTGACGGCACACACCACCTCGCCATGGCTCAGCGTGTTGATCTGGCGGGCGTGCCGGGGGATACCCGGTCCAATCAGCGCGTCTGGTGGAAAGGGCACCGGCTGCATCTGACCATCCGCGCTCACGTGAAAAGAATAAGCCCTGCGAGAAATGGAGAGGTGAACAACCAGAACCCACACGGATGATGCAGTAGGCATGTCCCTTTTAATCAGAGCGCCACATGTAAACACCTATGAATCACAACTCACGGTTTTCCTCCAGAGATGGATGTGAGGCTGGCTGGCAGGCCTGGGGCTCTCATGTGAGGGTGAGGATCAAAGCCCGCCTGAGGAAACATGGAGGACCTGCCGTTAGCATGTTGAGTAACAAACGGCACTAAGCTGAGCTGTGTGGCTACGCTAAACTAGGTTTGGCCATCATTTAAATTCAGAACACATTTGGCGTCTTCATAACATGGCAGTGGATCATGTACATTTGTTCAAAAGGTTCAGATTCCCTTGCTTTGTTTGTAGTGTTAGCATAATGGCAATGGAGAGTGGCTTTACCTAAAGCAACAACATCGCACTTGCTAATGCAAATGAGAGCCTAAAACATGTTCAAACACACAGGGACTGTTCGTTTTTTCTCTCCCTTCCAGCCATCTTGCTAACCAACATCAAAGCCATAAAAATAAGAAATATTGAATGAGTGAATTATTGAAATAGGAAATAAATGCTAGCTGCAAGTAATATAACATGAAAGTATTTTAGCCATGAGCGGAGTTAATTAATTCAGAGCACTAACACACAGTTGACAACAGTACGCAACAAGTACTTGCAAGGAACAGAGGGGGAAGAAACAAATAGAAAGATGTAGTATGTGACGAAGCAGTTTCATGTTCATGTACATTTGGATCTGTCTATGTATCTGCACATAGTGATCCCTCTTTACAGCCAAGAGGGGAGGGTGTGCTGGCTAATGTTTCTTTCGGGGGCTGTACCATGGGCCCGCGCCCGTAAGCAGCCGCGGCTGCTGCGCTCATCTGGGGGGAGATGTGGAGGCCAGCGTAGACACCCGGGCTGGTGAGGGAGCCGTTCATCTCATGGTGGCCCATCATTGCGAAGGGCGTGGCATAGGAGCCGGCGATCAAAGGGGTGCGCAGGGCGGGAGCAGCTGGAGGGAGAGGGAAGAAATTAGGAATCTGGGATGGAAAACTTAATTTCTCCCTAACACTTGAGGAAACACTCAGCCTTGAGGACATGTTCATTTCATTCAAATGATATCTTCTCCAACATATTTAGAGTAGTAGAGTAGTGTACTTACTCAGTGCCTCCATGCCTGGGGGTTTCCCCATTATGGGCCGAAGCCCTGGAGTGGTGCTGGTACCCGGCGTGGGGACATCGTTCCTGGGCGTGGGCGTGTTGGACTTCAGGCCCGGTGTTGACGACTTATCATTCTGGGAGACCCACACCAAAAATAGAACAGAAGAAGTGATGCAGAAGTAGTAAAAGAGAGAAACTGACTTAGAAGTGAGTCTAAATCCCAACTATCAGGATGCAAGGAGGGTGGGTCAAATCCAGTGTGACAATTTGAGTGGCAAGCTCAAGGTAATCCAATCTAACACTGACACTTCATTACAGCCTGCGGGGCCCTGGCTGGTACATAAACCTCTCTTTCTCTGAGCCAAAATCCGCTAACCCCATCACAGGGCTGGAACTGGAAAGCAAGATGGCCGCCCCAGTGGCATTTATCCCTCATTTTCTAGCATTTAATCCCAGGCCGCCTCCAGGACCTCGAGACAGAGCCGGGTCCAGTTAAGCATGTTGACATATCTGGCCAAGAGATGGGGCATAAGTCTGGCAAGGGATTGTGGAAAGTCAAGGGAAGGAGGGAGATACAGAACGGATGGAGGGAGGAGGAGGAGAAGGAAGGCAGGTTAGAAATTGAGGGAAGATTATGAGGACAGGCCAGAGAGCAGGGAAAAACTGAAGCCTTACTTGGCTCTCTCCCTGAATTTGATGCTTAAAGCGACCCAGGCAAAAAAAGAGGGATGAATGGAGGGAAGGAGTGGAGTGACAAATCCCTCTAGTTAGGTCTGTAGTTAAGCACAGCGACATATCAGCCAGATAGGGTTGAGCCTGTCTGGGGGCAGCAAGACAGGATGGAAGGAGAGAGATGACAGGATGAAGACAAAGATGGTGGTGGTGGGGGGGGGGGGGGTGAACACGGGTGGGCAGGAGCAATCTCCCTGTCATAGCCCCTGGTTTATATACAGCACTGGCTGGGAAAGCAATTGACATTTATTTCGTAACTCATAAAAAGAGATTGAGAGGAGCAGGACAGGGTTATGGATCTTCAGTATATGTGCCCCCCCCCTCTCCTTCCCACTAGCTTCTAACCCCCTTTCAGCAGTCAGCAGCAAAAAATCCCATGTATTAGTCCTTCAAACACACACACACACACACACACACTTTACTAAGGAACCCCCCCCCCCCCCTTTTGCCTGTCAATTTTCTCCCTTCAAAGCTTCACCCACACACACACACACACAATAGAGCACCAACTAGCCTGCACACACACGTCATCTCCAGTCCTACCAGACACTTACGTGGGCATGGTCCTTGGCTTTGGAAGAGGGTGTGCTCCCAGAGGAGGCCACAGAGGCGGGGCTGTTGGGCGTGTCCTTTTTCAGGGTCCGCGATTTGTCAAGGCCATTTTCTGGGGGGGAGTGGGCAGGGCTGGCTCGAGGTGTGGCAGGGTCCTAAAGAGGGAGGAGTGAGACAGAGACACAGAGAGACAGAGACACAGAGACACAGAGAGACAGAGAGACAGAGACACAGAGACAGAGAGAGAGAGAGAGAGAGAGAGAGAGAGACAGAGAGACAGAGAGACAGAGACACAGAGACACAGAGACAGAGAGAGAGAGAGACAGAGAGACAGAGACACAGAGACAGAGAGAGAGAGAGAGAGAGACAGAGACACAGAGACAGAGAGAGAGAGAGAGAGAGAGACAGAGAGACAGAGAAACAGAGACAGAGAGAGAGAGAGACAGAGACACAGAGAGAGAGAGAGAGAGAGAGAGAGAGAGAGAGAGAGAGAGAGAGAGAGAGAGAGAGAGAGAGAGAGAGAGACAGAGAGACAGAGAGACAGAGAGAGAGAGAGACCACATGTAACATATAGGTCAAACAAGCCAGGGCCATGTACCAATGTATTTATTTTGTAAACCATGTTTGAATTCTACCACTGTCCTTGGCTTCAGCGTTCCTTTTAAAAGGTGGTGTTTATTTGGTGGTGTTTACTCAGACAAAAGTGTTTGATTAAAATGCTAAACAAAACACTTGCAAAACAAAAGGTTTACACACACCCAGTGTTTGGGTTGAGACATAACAGGTGTGGCGGTTGTAAATCGGTTCTGTCAGTTCTCAATGCACAACAAAAGCAGCGTTCATTCACTGCACAATGTTAAGATTGTGGCTCCACAGTTTAAACTACAAATCTGACACATGCACTTTCACACAGAGAAATGCACACATCCTCATAGACTAGACAAACTAACTCACACACAGTTGCTCTCACCTCATTGGATACATCCACAACCAGGTCATCACTCTTGTCCCCGTCACTGTCCTATAGAAGCAGACAGTTGATTTAGTCTGTGTGTGCGCGCGCCCCCAACTGTTTAACGATGTCTGTGTACACTGCGAGTGTGTGTAGTACAGGTCTGTGTGAACACTTAGGTAAGTGCATGGTGTGTGTGTGTGTGTGTGTGTGTGTGTCTACCACTCACGTATCGGCTCATGCTGTCCTTCTCCTCCACCTTGCGTTTCTTGGAGTCCATGCTGTAGTCTGAGGAGCCCCGGTGCTTCTCGCTGGCTGCCCGCAGGCTGTCTGACGGCGACACCGAGTTATTCTGCAACAACACACACAGAACGGTTGGTGAGGCCAACAGTTTGACTGAACCCTTTCACACAATTGTGGACGATCCCACTATTGTGATTTGGGTTATCCGCATAATGATCGCAGTATTATTTTAAGTAACATCATTTGATGGAGTATTCCAGATTGCTTCGGTAAGCCTATAAAATGGCTGTGTAGATTTCTCAGGCAGCCTTGCACCTATCCCGTCATTTCAGATCTTGATTTGTCTGAAGAGAAAAAAACTACCAAGCAAAGTGAATCCGACATGGGGCTTAGTGCAGTGAGTGCCATGCCCTTTTTTCGAAGATGGAAGAGCGAGCTTAGGGCAGACATGCCCTGCAAATCTTGAGGCGGGTGAAATAGTCACAATATTGACTAAGGATCAAACTGGCCCAGAGGGAGGGGGAGAGGGTGTGTTGGACAGGGCAGGGATTCTAGGAAGACCTCTCAGTCGCCAAGGCAATGGAGCGAGGAAACAGCCGGGGCAGCTGAGCAAATTGTGAGAGACAATCTGAACACACACACACACACACAAGTTCAAACACATATACAGATCTGGACTGGCCCAAACCAACCTTGGAGGACAATAAAAACACACCTCAAAAATCACCATGATGTCTGATACAGTCGGCGTAAAAGTAAAAAGCTAAGGCGGCCCAAATCTATTCTCAAGCCACACACTTAAATGGTTGGAGCAGACACAAACAATCTAACAAAAACAATGGCAAACAGAAATATACAGATTGTAACCTAGCGAGTGTATGTCCTGATTTATTTTCCTTCCTCATAACACACACACACTCACACACACACAAGAAAAGAACACAAGCTAACAAGCTAACCCTTTCTCAAAGGCTGTTGTGGTTGAACGGACGACTGCCAAGGAGTTTGTGAGTGTGTGTTCTGACCCCACACAGGTTGGCACACTGCCAGGACAACCCTGTGGTTCTACATAAACAAAGGGCCTGAGAGTGACTGAACGACAAAAAAAAAAAAAAAAAGAATGAGTGACAAGAGAGAGTAAATGAAAATCTGAGACAGAGGGGGCACAGAGGGAGAGGGGGCAAGTAGCAAAACAACCGGATGAAAAAGAAAGAGATGGGTGATACAAAAGGTGCCTACAGAGGGGGAAGGGGTGAAAGAGAAACAGCAAGAGAGAAGAAACAGAGAAAGAGAGGAAAGGAACCTGGCATCTAATGAGAGCCCAGCAGAGTTCCCCACTTCTGGGCATGCCTGGACGGGCTGGCAGATTGGCATCCCTTCAGAGCCAGGCAGTGGAGCTTTAGGCTGGGCAGAGCCGTGGCACTGCCAGCCTGATAGTCCCTGAGGCCAGAGCTGGTGTGTTTGTGTGCGCGCGTGCGCATGCGTGCCAAGACCAATGCTTTCAACCTGTTTGACAGCCCTGTGTTTTCATTGGCAGGAGAAAGAGAGAGGGAGTGGCCCGTCTCAACCCTTTGCCTCTTGACAGAAACCACTTGGCTGAGAGCGAGGGAGAGTATTAGGAAGTGCAAATAAACGGGAAGGAAGAAAACGAGACAGAGAAGGATGAACTTAAGATTTGGGAAAGGGAAGCGGAGGATGTGGTTGGGTCAGGTTGAGCGAGCGTATCCTCCTCAGTGTGTCCTCCTCTTGTGGAATGCTAGTCTTCCTAACTCTTGAAGCCAAACCAGACCTCCCCTTTTTCTTTCTTTCCCTCCCTTAATCGGGCTCTAAATATATACATTAATGTTGCCTTTGTCTACAAAAAAAGCCACCCAGCCTGTCTAATCCTGTGACCTTTTAAGGCGTGCTTACCAGCGACTCAATAACCTGCGCTCGCCTCAGACGGCCCCTATCAGGTGACCCGAGACGAGCAGGGGTGGAGTGAAGGTTGGCTGGGCCTAGTTAGTGCTAGTGCTGCTAACCGCTAGGTTGCTTTGGGGGTGTGGGGCGGAGGGTTCAGTTCCCTTCAGACATGACTGCACCCATTCAGGCTGGCCAGTCAATGGGAACTCAATCGGACAGAGCCGTGCCCCTCGCTACCCCCACCCCCTTCTCCCAACACCACCACACACCCCTCGCCTCCGGGCTATCAGAGAGATTTAAGCCAGTCTAATAAACAGGAGCTTTAACAAGGCAGGCAGCGGGGACGATTTTCTCTCTGCCTCCATAAATATGTAGTGGAAAGGGGGCAGAGAGAGGGGATAGAGATGAAAAAAGAGATATAAAAGAGGCGTAGAGAACGTGGGCTGAATGCACAAGGAAACAAAAAAGAGGTATTTACTTAAAAGGTAGAGATGGAAAAACTAAATGCATGTTATAAGAAAAGGAGTGATTGAAATAGTAGAAGAAAAGACAGGGCTACGGTAAATCCTTTAAGTTGGAAGGAAAGAATAAGTATTTTTTAATTGTGATGAAATGAGAGATACTAATCCACACCCTGTGGTTCAAGTCATTATCCACCAGGATTAGACGCCACCAGCTTAAATCAAGACTTCATTTTCCATTCATCGGTTGATTTCAAGGAGGCTTAACGCTGCAACAAAAAAAAATGACTGTGCTTTTGACTCACCGAGTGCAAATCGCTAACAAGGGGTCTGAGCTCAAAGTCTATGCAATATGTACCTAATCATCAAACAGATCCAAAACCAATGTCAAGTTATGTGTTGCTGGGAAAAGACTGGAGGTTGACAGATGTCAGGTGGAAACTTACCGTGCTTGACTCCCGCTCTGTCACCAGAGGAATATCCAGGAGGGAGGGAACGGATGATGGGCCATGGGAGAGAAAAGACAAAACAGAGGATTAGAATGCTTGTTAAATATCTCATTTAAAAGCAGAAATTCACTCTGATGTATTCGGTTTTTCATCAGTTCACTCTACATCTTATGGAACATAAAGAGACATATCATATAAGCCACTATACATTATGTCCACTGTAGAGACACAGTGATGGGCAGTTGTGAACAAGAAAATCCCTTTATGCAGAATCAACATGACAATACCATTATGTGGCATAACCAAAATGGCCACCACACAATTCTCACAATTCTCACCTCTGTGCTCCAGGTCGTGGTGGTTCTTCTCGTCCTTCACAGGGAGGTGGGCCTGGCTGCCCAGGGCGCCTAGTGCCAGTAGGCCTGCGCCCGCTCCTGGTACTGGGGGAATGCCCGGGGGCTGGAGACCTGATGGGTGGGGTGGCAGCTGGATGGGAGGGCCGTGGGCAGCGTGAGAGAGGTGCTGTGCCTGGAGCTGCTGCTGCTGTTTGGAGAAAACAACAGTGGGTTGGCTGGGAAAAGGATCCAGGACCGGCTAATATTGGGCTTCAGAACTTTCAGGGGGTGATTATTAAGTTGAGTGCAACATTGTGAGTAACTGTTATTTATCTGTACTGATATCAGAAATATTCTACACATGTATTCAAGATGTAATGTCTATTGAGGAATGTATGTCAACTATCACACTAGCACCCCATTGACTACAGCAATACAAACTTCCTAAAACTAAAACACAAATGTTCAAAAGGCACAAAAGACACCAACTCAGAAACAGTATCATGGCTTTCATGCAGAATTCTCTTTTTTAACTACTACACATTAATAATTAGTAAAGCAACCACAACAAAACTCACTTTGGTTAAAGGCCTCTTGTAAAATGCTCCCCACATGTATATGCTATTCTAAAGGCATATGAAAATCATTCAACACCCTGACAAAGCAACGCAGCACCCACCCCCCACATACCCACACAAACACACACACTCAGCCCTCCCAGGAGCCTGTCAGTGTCTGAGAGACTATGGAGGGAGTCAAATGGCCTCCAGCCAAAAGGGAAGCAAGTGCTTTAAAACAAGGTTAAATAACACTTAGCACATCCATCAACTGCCACCCTACTCCACAGTCCCCCAAAAATCCCTCTCCTCTATGCTAGCATTGCCTTTGTCCATTTTGTCCAATCAGGAAAGCAGACATGTAAGGTGCATAGGGCTTGGGCCTTAAAGAACAGAGTTAATTTAGCCTTGCCATTAAGGACAGGCCTATTACCTAGTATTGCTCATTAGCTTGAGGCAGGGACGTAAAATCATATAACAAACACAACCAACATGGACAAGGGGTCGTTAATCAATATTATACTGGTCTTCTGTGAAGTAAAAGCCCATTTGTGTGATGGAAGGGAAAAAAATTATTACCCAAATGTGACTGCAGTGAAAGCAATAAGGAAGAATAGGGAGTGTACAGAAATGAGAGAGAAGGAGGGGTGTATAGATAGAGCATGGATGTCTCTGTTGAGCATGCTTAATGAGGAGGCATGCAGAGAACATCAAGAAGCCTCATTAACAAGCCAAGGGAGGGGGGCTAACAAAAAAGAACAAAATAAATGACTTCTAATGCAATATTCCTGGATAAAAAAAAGGTTTTCTCTTTGCCATTTATCTTTTTATATTTGCGTAAATGTCTACCAAAGCTTGTGGCCCCTTGCTGTGGGAGCCACAGGAAACAGGCCATTAAAGCGAACTAAGCTCCCACACATCATTACTGTCAGGTGGAACTAACGTCCTAGTACACTACACTAGCAAAGCTCACTGGCAGACAACCAAACAAACATGGCAACAACTGACTGGGATGCAACCAAATTCTTTTAATCTTTCTTCCTCTCTTTTTCTTGATTGGCTTTGACTGAACGTTCAGGCGTCATCAAAGTCCAGCCTCTTAACCCCCAAAAATGGGGTTGCCTGTTTTGAGTGTCATTCATTGCATGCTTTCACTCCAACTGTACTATATCATCTCTTGTTGCAAAGCCCTTGGCATGCTTTAGTAGGCAGCAGTTATAACAAATGTCAACACATCCACACATCTTTACATTCCCACCCTCTCCCAAACACTGACCATCAAGGCTGGGTAGACAGCATGTTGCTGCTGATGAGTTAAAGAGAGGAAGGTAAGAAAAAGCCCAACATAGCTCAACAGGTACTACCACAGGTACTGATATAGCTAGGCTATTAGTGAAAGTCATGCTAGCTAGGCTAAACACATAATTATGATAGGATAACCACAGCCGCTGCTAATGCTAAGCTAAAACATGTACTACTAATGCTAAACAATAAGTACTGTACCCAAATGGCAGCAGATGACAGAGTGAAATGTACTCACTCAGTCAACACTTATTGGATAGAAATGAGACCTACAAAAACGAAAGAGGACCTGTAATGGCTGTAAATTAAAACGTTAACGTGGCAAACAAATCAATACTGTTACTTTGTCTTCTGTAAGGCCCCTACGCAGTAGGAGGGCAAATGGCAGTCAGTGAATAGTATTATGAATTTAAAACAGAAATTCAAAATGGACTTCGAGCACATGTCTGAGGAAGACCAATAACAAACCAGACACTAATGTTTGACAAGAACACGATTTGCGCCTCTTGCAGATTAGCGTTTACAAAGGAGTTTACTGTGTTAGATAAGTAACGTTCCAGCAGTCTGTTAACCATTATCTAAGCAGGAACCATGTGCTGAAACCTAGTCACTGTGACTCATAAGCTGGACATTGTGAGTAACTTAACGCCATATTCCAGAGCATCCCTTTGCATCCTATGACGGCCTTACAGGCTTTGTACATTCAAGATACCATTTTGGGTGTGTGCTAAAGCAATTAAGTCAAAATCCATAACGCGTTTATCACATCGCACAATGAAGAGATTGACTAAGTGCATAGTCTCAATGGGATTGGGCTCTGGTTTTTATCACCATAGATAAACTTGCTTTTGGAGATTGATCATCCTTAGCCATGGTGGAAAGCCCCCAGTGTAAATACAGTCCAGTACACTGACTGGCGGTGCCATTAGCACCGCTAGTCTCAGTTAGTATTTAGTATTTATTGGTCAATGATAACCTCTGTCTGAAGGACAGATTAGCAGGTTGTAGATATCCCTAGATAAGACTGATTAGGTCTCCAGGAACACCTGGAAACAGCTGAGGGGGCTTTGGGACTTGGGACAGAGGTCAAGGTGTGTGTGTGTGTGTGAGAGAGTGAGTGAGTCTGTGTTTTTGCTGTCCCAGACCACAACGTAGTAATACTGTGCTTACTGCCTGCCATCAGGCACAGTCAGTACTTTTCTTGGTATTCTTGTTTGGGTGTTTTATGTGTCCCTTTTATTTTAAGGGTGTGTGTGTGTGTGTCAAATGTCCCACACTCATCCATCTCTGTTATTAACTAAAGCAGCAGGATGCCAAATACTGACCGTCTCAGATTATCATTGGATAATGACCCCCCCCTGGCCTTGGCCTTCCTCCACCGATCCCCCTGGCAGCCATCTCTCCACCCCTTTCTCCCTGTCTGCCCACACCCTCTCTCCCTTACAGAGGAGAAGCATAGGGATTGATCTCTTGCCCTTGCTCCCGCCAACTAATAAAACCTCCTTTTCATAGTGTGTGTGTGTGTACACAGCCTGCCAGCCAGGCTCTCATCAACATCCTGACAAAACACACTTCTCCAGGTGTGTAGTGTTTGCGTGTGTGTCCACGCCCTGACCAAGCTCACTGGCCCATCCCTTTCTTAATGTGTGACCAGTACACACACATTTTGAATATAGACAAGGCCACATATCTTATGCTTTTCACATATTTGCCATGATATGTGGATCAGAGGCAGTAGTTTGGGTCTACCTGCTGTAGCACCTTATACAATTAAAGTTAGGTGTAATTGGAGCAAAAAAGCCAAGGTTCTGATAATGGCCTGATGGACTTGGACTTGGGATTAACCCTTCTGTCTACAACCACTTTGTTCATAACATCCATTTCAGGCCCTCTTAAAGACTGGATGTTTACCACTAAGAATGTCACATCAATAATGATGATCAAAATATTCAGCAACACTTTACATTAGGACACATTATGTACCATGTGACTACATAGCAATTTCTATATACCTACAATGTTTACTATGTAATCAAATGGAAATATGTATTACCGGTCAAGATTGTTATAAAAGTGTAGGAAGGCACAGTATGGGGTTAGGAGTAAGGGTGTCAAGTGGAAAAGCCCTCTCTGAAAAGCCCAACCTCTGTCCCACCAAGTTTTACTTGTGTCATAACTTACTGCTAAATCGTAAAGATGTGCACCTACACAGCACTTCCTATATAACTAAAACGTTGTTCTTATAGGTATTGCTAGTCACATGGTAGTTATTGTAATCTTAATGTCAAGTGTAAAAAAAAACAAACAAAAACAGTAGATAAATCCTATCAATAATGCATCACATACTCAAATCACAAACTCAAATCATAAAGACCATCACTGGCAAGGGCAAATCTGCACACGGGATGGGGTAAGCGACACAAGAACATGAGTTTTTAGAAAACATAACTTTGATATGAGTGTATGTTATAGTTTAAAGGAGGAACAATGGAACCTCCAACATAATTATGCCTATTCACCATTTCCCGCGGCATGTCGTATAGATATGATACGTAGGACTACAGACTAGCACTATAAAGTGCCTAACCCCAGCTTTAGAGCATAAAGGTCTACATTCTATGAGGAGTAGTCTGACAACCTCCCACTGTGCGTGCAGGTTTGCCCCTGGCCTGAGGTCAGATGGAGGTAGAAGAGGGGTATACACACGGTGAGGGGCAGATTTGGAAGTCCACGTACCCCGATGATGGCATTCAACTCGGTCATAGTCACCTGCTTGGCACGCTCAACAGCCTGGGCCACCTGCTGTTGGTGCTGAGGGAACACAAACAAACACAATGAATGTAGCAGAGAGTAGAGGCGGGTGTGTGCATTTGTTTACAATACACTGCACTGTAGAAGATTGTGTATTTGAGTTTAATCTTACAGTTGATATTCTTGGATATAGTAATGATATCAGTTTAGCTCTGCTGGCCAGACATAACTCTGACCAGCAGTCTCACGAAGTTGTTCCAAACACTCACCTCTTGTGACAAGAAAGGCATGATCTGGGCGAGTATCGCATTAAGCCGCTTTGCAATCTCAGTCTGATAGGGGGAAAAAAGAGAGACCGATAATCCTTTTAGATTTCCAGATGCAGATTTGTCTCTCAAGGTGTCCTTGTAAAATCGCTGTTACCAGACAGTGTATTCATCTCACCGCCAACATAAACAAAACAGGGTGTCATTCACTCAAGAGCATGCACATCCGAAACACACTTAAACACCTGAACGTTTCTAATGGTAATGACCCCCCCTCCAGTTTGTCTGGAGGCCCATCCATTTCCTAGCTAAATGGGCACCACCTAAACACAAACCAAATTTGGTCCCTCCTCCCCATCCCCGAGATCCATTAGGCTCCCCCCCTGATTTCATTAGGAGACTGAAATATGCTAATAGCAGCTGGGCAGAAGAAGCCAAATGAGGGTAATTCTTCACAATTAGCACCAAGATAGAGAGGGAGACGGAGAGACAGGATGGCTGGCTGACTACTAGTATCCATCATGAACATCATTTGTATCGAGTGGATGGAGCGGTTTTAGCAGAAGACTAAGATGATCCATCCCAGGACAAGAGGGTCAATGAGAGAGAAGAGGACAAAAAAAAGAAGAAAAAATACATGAACAAATAAGGATGATGTGGAGGAGAGCGCTCCGTCTTGATCTGACACTAAGGTCATCTGATTTGACTGTGCTGGGGGTGAGAAGTACTGGATGTATGTGAGTGTGTATGGTGGGTGCAGACATAGCCCTACAGGTCTGGGGGAGGGGAGGTTTAACCAGTTGGCACTTTTTTTTCTTTGGTTTGGCATTAACCTTGTTTGAGAGTGAGTGTTCTGAGTAATGGTCTGAGACAATTGAAATGGAAAGGGAGAAAATAGACAAAACCTTAATTAACAAAAAGTAAATCAGCAAATTGTGAAAATCCACAAAAATCATTCCATTCAGAAATAGATCATCTTGCATACAGCAAATATTTCATGTTAGGATGTTTCTACATGATTGTGACCGTTATACATTTTGACACAATTTCTGATCCCTCATACTATCAAAACTAGATTTATTATGTTATTGGGATAATATATGAAACTTATTGGATCATAGAACCAAAAAGCCAAATCTGTCTCCTCCATCATCTCTTCCCTTCTTCCTAACCTATCCACCATGTATTTATTTTCCATAGACATAACCCCAACCCTATTTCCTTGTAGTGCCCCCCCCCCCCCATGTCTCATTCCAGAGCCCCTTTCCCCGTGTTGCCTGGGCAACAGTGGCAGGCCCTATCTGGGGCTGATCATTATGTAAATTGGGTCTGGGATTGACCATAACTGCCTGTAAAATCATATTAGGCACACAGAGGCAGGTCATTAAATTGAATTTTGGGCCTGTCGATCAGATCGGCACAGGAAATTTATGGGGGATTAAAAGGGGGGTACATGGGAGCGAGGCTGCTTGGCTCCATGTCTAGACATGATGGGAGGGTGGATTTGAGGCGGCGCACACACACACACATCCCCCACCTGTTATTTGTTTGGGAAGTTTTGAACAGTTAGTCAATCGATTGACCACTCCAATCTTCACATTCAAAATACTCTCACCGTTCAAACTACACTAAACACTAACCATAGATACTCAGTAAGTCAGTTATTTTGCCATGACACTAAATGCTACTCCCCCTCCTATCAACAGGTCTTGGAGAGGGTTTAAAGCCATGCATGAAATCCAGGTGGGTTTCTCAGTGTGTTTGGGGCCATGAGACCTGCCCCCGGCAGGAGTAGCGTATACACAGCACTCGCTCTTCACGGCTGGTCGGCTTTGTCTGTGAAAAGCGAGCTGGAACGCCAGGTGCTCGGACAGCCGAGACTTTGACCCTTTCCCAGAGGTTGCATTCGGTGGTCCCCAGGGCTTCCCTGAAAACTTTGGCTTGCTAGTGGGACTGAATAAATGACTTCACAAGAAAAGAGCATCAACTTTTTGCCCCAAAAAGCGTCCGTATCAAGCTCTACGGTAATCTTGCAACTTCATAAAGTTACAAAAAATAGTCTGGTGCAGTCATATATTCTGACAATTTGACAAGTGACAAAGACTTATTTTGGAAACAGTCAAACCTTTCACAAGTTAAAAAGTGGAATAGGAAACAAACGTGTGAAAGAGCACCTGAACGGCTCTCAGTTTACAATGTAAGCGTCCCTAGTAGGAGACCTGATGACAACGCGGTGGCAGAAAGGGCGCCTTTAGCCTCTGCTAGCCACCGCCGCTAAAAATAGGGTTGTTGTCGCTTAAAGCCAATGAAAACAGAGCCCTTGAGCTGTCTGAGGCTTTTCACCGGGCTTCCATAATTACAGAGTACTCAGAGCTGCTGAGCGCTCGCTTGGAGAGGCCCTCTATGCCACAGCCCCGTCAGTGGCAAGTGTTGAAAGCCATTTGGCTGTTTGTCGCTGTGGGCATTAGCATACTGGGGAGTGGAGGTAAGGAGGGAGGTGGGACTGATGAGGATTCAATTGGCGGGAAAACAAGGCATTGATGGAATGGGGGTCAGAGGTTTTGGCGGTCCTGGGCTTTGGCTGCTCTGATGCCCAACCTCTACCCCTTTCCCATCATTGCCCAGAGACCTGGTGTTAATACTGGGGGAGCAGAAGCTGAGGGGGCAGAGGAAACATCTGTTTAGCATGAAAAAGCAAACACACTCTGTATTTGCAGGAAGTGCTCAGATATTTAGACAATTAGAGTCAAATACCCACTCTTGTTTATTGAAGCCAAATCTTGCCAGTAACCATCAACTCAGATATGCTACCTGGCATTTCTGCTGACAACCTAATTGTGCAGATCCAGGAATAAAGTAGCCTATTTATTCATATAGGGGAGTCAGGTGGCTGAGCGGTTAGGGAATTGGGCTAGTAATCTGAAGGTTGCCAGTTTGATTCCCGGCCGTGCAAAATGACGTTGTGTCCTTGGGCAAGGCAACTCACCCTACTTGCCTCGGGGGGAATATCCCTGTACTTACTGTAAGTCGCTCTGGATAAGAGCGTCTGCTAAATTAAAAATATGAATTCACCTAGTCTATAGATCTGTGCAGAGTAAAGACCAGAACCTTCTAATGGTCCGGGTCACACTACCAGGCCCTGACAGGCAGCACACATATGTGTATGCACACACACACCTCCCTCCCTTCTCTAGGTATTATAGAAACCCTTGTCATTAAAAAAAAATCCCTCTCCAATTCCATTAAGGCAGGATAGGACCCAGAATTGTTTTTTGAAACCAGACAGCCTTTTCTTCCATAGGTCTACATCAGGCACCAAAGAGCACTACATGCTTGAGTGAACACACACATTTTCAACAATGCTATGATTGTATTGTACTCTTCAATCTGATCATTCTTGGCTATTAATGAAGTTTCACAACCACTGGTAACCACTCTACCCTCCTTGTAGCTAGACTGGGGAATGTGTGTTCACCCAGTAAGTTTGTTTTGGCTTACTGACAAGTCAACCATCATCACCTTGGCAAACAATTCCTGGAATCCTGTATAAATTATTCATTTGAACAAGCCTCCCCCATCTCTCTCTTACACATATACGCTCACACACCTCTCTCCTTCCATCTATATCCCCCCCCCCCCAACCCCCCCCCCCCAACCCCCCCCCCCCCCCACCCACCGACAGGACGGACACAGACAGGACTTCCCTTAATAAGCACTCTGAGCTTCGGAAAACCTAGTTTATCGACTGGCAGAGGAAGGAAACACACACAAAGAAAATGGTCTTATGATGAGAAAAGGCACAGGTTCTCAATGAACTGTACCCAAACTGGCTGAGACACAACTGGATTAATGAAGAGCAAAAAAATTAAAAGAAAATGCACATAACTGGAGAGAGAAGAAAAAAAACAGCTGTACACTTGCACACACAGGGCATGTTACAGGAGAAGCCTAATGAGCTGCTCTAATTAAAATCATTTATTGACAGCGAGCGAGGGTGATTACCTCCGCCTGATGCTCCAGCATAATACAAGACGCTGTCAAAACAAATCACCCCCCTGGCTTCCAGAGAGCCCTGTGCTCTGCTACCAGCCGCACGGGAGGGTGCTGAGGTGGGGCTGGGAGTGTGTAAAAGACAATGCATGGGGAAGGGGGGAAGCTATCTGATCAGTGGTGGCAAGGGATATGCAGCATTGTATATATCCACACACATCTGTCAAAGTGTGTTTGTTAGCGCACTATTAACACCTGCACTACATAGCTTCTACACAGCTCCACTCAAATCTCAAAGGAAATGAGCATGGAGGTTTTGATAGGGAGGGGGGGATGGTGTTGATGGATAGCCGTGTTTTCTCCTTTACAAACTAAATCCCTCTAGCTGGGAAATAATATGCCTGCCTGCATCCAATAATCCGACCCCCTTCCCTCCCCTCTATCCCTTCCTCCTAGCCTCCCTTCCCCCCTTTCCTCCTCAGCAGCCCGAGATAATGGGGAGAGTCGAGGGCTTGTCTGTTTACCCCTCGCTGATGTCATCACAAACACTAGGCTGGAGGGATGAAGGGGAAGGAGTGGGATCATGCATTATTCAGATGGCTCACTCCACTCCGTGGGGCTTATTGATAAACAAAAGGCAAAGCTTGGGACCCAGCCAGTCGATTAACCTGTTCTCCTTCCCTTCTCCTTCCTTCCTTCCTCCCCCCCCCCCCCCCCCCACCATCATACTTTGTACACCCGATAAATGGTGAAAGAATCCCTTACTGTGGGGAGTGGAGATGCTAGTTTGGATGTACACACATTCGCAAAATCACACTCAACACTGCACACACAGTCCTCATCTGGTAAATCGGGCAGTGGCTATTCCAATTCTCTATCTACAAACAGATGCCATTAACCTTGCAGGACCCCCCTGAGAGTGAGAATCATAAGGCCAGCCAGTCCTCACCAACACATACTACCCCCCATCGTTCATGCACACCCATGAATCACCATCACACCACTAACGACGTGCAGGCTTTCATTCTCATCACGTAGTCAGAGAGAGGGGGTAAAGGGGGGAGGGGGGGGTTGAGGGGAAGTGGGAAAGAAAGATGTAGAAATGAGGAAGCATGAAAGAGGGGGTGAGCTGGCGAGAGACACAGAGAAAGACACAGAGAGAACATGATTAGCCAGAAGAAATTGCTGTGACCGTATCCCTTTATACAGATGTTCTATCAAAATGGCTTCTTTGGTAGAACAGGTGGGATGATGTGAACTCTTACCTGACAGGCCCTCTCATTAACCTATTGATACTAACCTATCAATACTGATGAACACCTCCTGCGAGGCCTGGTGGTTGTGCTAAAGTGTTAGCCTAGTAAACTAGCAGCACTTTATTTCAGGAATTTATACACGCGCGGCTCAGACAGGTCAGGTGTTTGTGCACGCGCGCACACATCCCCTCAGACTCCCTGCCAAAGACTTCACTTTAATCTTATCAAAGCAGCCCCATCAAGCTGCCTGCTCTGCACACTATTTAGCCTGTCAGCGTTTTCATAGACAGGAGGGAGTCGTGTGTGTGTGCGTGTGGTTGTGTGCGTGTGGTTGTGTGCGTGTGTGTGTGTGTGTGTGTGTGTGTGTGTGTGTGTGTGTGTGTGTGTGTGTAAGGCATTTAGGGATATGGTTATAGACTAAGGTCAGAGGTGTGTTTGAAAGAAAGCCTTCTCTTGAACAAACAGAAAAGGTCCTTGCTACTGCTATCCAGTCCTAACCTAAAGACAGACACATGTACGCACGTAAATGCACACACGAACACAGACAAACAGGTCAAACATACGTCATTCACAAAGGAGCCCCAAGGCCGCTGATGACAACCCCAGTCCCAAAACCCTGCTTTGAAAAAAGAGCATTTAGAAATATTTGCTTTAAAGTACATACCTGTTTATGCATCTCAATGTTAAGCCCATAGGACATCTCGTAGTACTATGAAAAAAAAAATATATATTTGACATGTTAATTCAACATATGAACAGTGAGATGAATATGCACATTTGATATATAAAAAAAAAAAAGTTCCTAGTTCCTTCATGACTTGCTATATGTCAGTGATGTCAGGTTCACAAGGGCAGGCTGTCTCAGCTGGAATGTTCCTGATTGACACAATCTTCTACTCTGCTCTTTAGTTCTCCTTCTTTCATCACTTTTCATCCAGTTTTTCCTCCCTCTTTTGGTTGAAAATGTCATTAAAATGACTTTGCACAAATAAAATGTGTCTGCATGTATGTGAAGATATTAAACTCTTTAGGTAAGTATAGAAAGTATTGGGCTAGCATAGGTACAGACAGGAAACATGACTTGGGAGTTGGGGGACAGAAAGGTAGGACCTCACATAAGACATCGAAATGCTAACACTGTCAGTATGACAACAATGTGCAGTGCTTTTCAAAACAAGAGACAATTGCCCCTTGCCCCTCCCCTTTCTTCAACACTGTTAGATTGAGGTGTAAAGTAAACATGTACACTTTGAATACTTTGTACTGGCAAGTCAATTTAGTTAAATGATGTTGAATAAATATTTCACACCATGTAGTGTTTTCACGAACCTGTCATGGGACCATGTTAAGTGTGTGTGTGTGTGTGTGTGTGTTCTCTACCCGCCCCACTTCACTCTAAATAAAGCAGGGAGGAGCCAGAGAGCACTGCAGATCAGTCCAGGAGAGTAAAATAAGCCCTAAATAATATGATTCACACACAAAGCCAGCAGCTCAGTCATTAACCCCTAGGGGGTCAGGGGAAGGGTGTGTGTAAGGGGGAGGGGTGGGGCTCGTAAATTTGGCACTGGAGCCATCCTCCCTTCTCAATAATGTGGGCCTCATCACACCCTGCAATCAACCAGCCATTGGCTGGAGTCCTACACCACACACCATTTTCTTCAATCACCTTGTTAGTCAGACTTGTCCTCATGTAATCACTTGCACCAAGTTGACCATCTTGAGTGGAGTTTAACATTGCAACAGCCAACACTGCTAAATGTGCCAATGTGCTTAAGCACAAAGATGAGACTAATTATGGGGGTCAGATGGCTGAGCAGTTAGGGAGTCGGGCTATTAATCGGAAGGTTGCTAGTTCGATTCCCGTCCATGCCATAGTATGCCGAATCATGTGTCCTTGGGCAAGGCACTTCACCCTACGTTCCTCTGGGAGAATGTCCCTGTACGAACTGTAAGTCGCTCTGGATAAGAGCGTCTGCTAAATGACAATGTAAATGTTATGAGGCATGAAGGTTGTGTTCTTACCATGACATAGTGACGCTGCATCTCCGTCTTCTCATTGGCCAATTTGTCATATTCCACTTTCAAACTGGGAGAGATTATTTTACATTATTTTTCATTTCAATAATTACACACTTTCTAAACATGCCAAGATGCTCTTAATAAGTTATCAGAATGTGTTTGTCAATGGAACCTGCATACTGCAGGTGTTATGTACAAAGCAGACATCCATATATATCCCCACACACATTCACACGGTATGGACTAATTGTTTGCCCCGGAAAAGAACAAGTGCAAGAGTAGTGCACTTGTCATTACCTGTGGTATTGAGCTTGAAGGAACTGAAACTCGTCTTTGATCCTGTCGCATGACTCTGCCACGGTAAACTTGAATCCAGGCTGCCCCGGTTGATGAGGTGCCTACGAACAAAGATCCAAATAAGACTATCACAAAACGGCAATACCACCACACCCATAATTAATCTGTGCCATATCTAGAATAACATCCCTAACAAATACGACATCTCGTTTTCTATTGTTGCCGCTTTCATGTTAAAATGATTTTCGCTCGAGTTGAAAGTTGGTTTGTCAGCTACGTTGCCCAAGCTTTCGTTCCCTTGAGCCCTTCCTGGTGGCTGCTTTCATAATTGTTGGGAGAACCCATTATCACTCAGAGCGCGCTGACAGAAGCGGATCATTGCATGCGTCCTCAAAAGAACACGTTGGAGGGGGTCACAACCTGCGCTTGGAAGAATTCTATGCATGTACCGCAATTATTACAACATCCGCTTGCTTAAACGGAAACTACTCTGATAATTGAGAGTAATGTATGACAGGGGAGATTATTTTCTTACACCATGTCTATTCTGCTCGAGTTTTAATCTGTTACCACAATTCGAAGAAGTGAATAGCCTAGGTGTTTTCAGTTTATATCCAGTCGAAACCTTTTGTCAATTGCTTGCATCATCTCCAGTTCAGTCGACATGGGAACCATAAATACTAGGTTAAGGTGCAGGAGATCGCGAGCTCCTTGCTGACAAGCTAATTACTCTAAAAGCGGTTCATTAGCATACGATTTACAAACACCATTATAACAAGTGCTTCATCTTACCGGATGCCGGCCCTGTGGATACATGTTGTGTGTATCCTTTTTCAGTGGGAAATGGGGGGACGGGGGGTGGGGGACGGGGGGTGGGGGGTTGAGTAATCCGAGTGTAGTAGCGGTTGTCCGCCACCCCTCCCTGTAAAACCCAAGCAGTCAGACAAAGCCTAGTCCACGGCGATGGAGAGTGCACGTCGACCCAATCCCTGGATCTCTCTCGGTTTTAGTTGGTTGCTTGCTTCTATGCTGTACCATCACAAACAAAGAGGAACTGATATTAGCCCTGGGTACTCGCTTGTACTTGCACAGAATAAGGCATAAAACATCTGTAGCACACACTACCATCATAGTTGACTGTCTTTCCAAAAATAAGGCCTACTTGGTAATTTAATCATAACAATAAACTGAAGAAGGAACTTGGACATCCACGTAGAATTTGCCTGTCCAATAGTGTTGGCTAATCTAACTTCAAAGTTGATACATTTATGATTTTATATTTCACTACATATGTAACGTTTTTCAATGGCAGGCTATCATGACTGTGAAATAGAATCGCTTTGTTGCGAAAGTCTGTCAGCAGAATCAGCAATAATACATGAGGAAAAAAAAACACTGCGGCTCTCAGCGTAGCAGCCCACGAGCCACACCACCAGTCTTGTTAGCGGCTCTTCATTTCTTCTGCTTTTACCTTTGTCTCGGTTGATTCCACTCTCTTTTCAACGACGACAGTATTTTCTCAAATGCTCATACCCTCGGCTCGTGACCTTCCTCTACGAAAGAAGATATAGGCCTGGTCGAAAAAGCATTTGCTGTTTACATGGAATCCATCTCCCAGACGAGTCCTTAGAAACTCTTATGATCTAGAGGCGCCGCACGCAACCTGCCTAGAGAAAACCTCCCCGATCGGACGTCGGGAATCCGTCGATTACGACGAGTTGTTGCCGCTTAAAACTTCCAAGAAAGCTTTTCGTCTGTCGAGCAATAGTCGATTAATTTCCCAGTAAGTCCAGAAACAATACGTTCAGTTAGGAGGTTAAACGCACAAAGGTTTGATGTTGTAAAAGGTACCAATTGCTTTCATTCGATTCACCCAGTTCCTCTACCACTTGCTGTACCACACACAGACTGTGCACTGACACGAGGACTCAACTGCCGCGAGAGGGCTCCTCATACGCCAATCGGATTCTCCGAAGGAGCATGGCAACTTCGTCCAATCGGAGAGAGTTGTCCCCACGTGGGATACAAAATACACTTGTGCTGCAATTGGACAGGGATACATGACCTCATATGTTCGCCATTTTGGATCTGAACTATCGTTCAACAAACAACTTTTAATAAACAATGTACTCATACCGACACTTACATGATATTGTTAAATTAATAATTTAAATATCATCAGAAGCTTTACAATAAATAATCTTTCTGGCCGGACGGCGAGCACAAATCTGTTTTAGAGGTATAAAATACTAGGAAAATTCCCATCTTTGTGAGCAAATTCCCTCAAATTTGTATTGCTCAATTTTCATCTTAGGTTCAGAGCCTACACATTATGCCTCAACAACTACATTATGAATTTTGCTCTTAAATGAATGTAGCTCTGTCATTCGATGATGTTAGTCATACAATATGCAATAAAAATCAATAAACACAAATTCTATATAACCAGGCACATTGATCATCAAGAGGATTTAATTCAAAACATTTTTTAAGAGTCCTCAAGCATCAACAGCCTTTCATATCTGCAACTGAAGGTACACTGTCTGCGCCTGAGGAAATCAGCCTATCACGTGTTGCTCACAGTACTGTGCCCCACGTGGGGCTTGTATTTTTTTCCAACGCTAGATATCCAATAGTAGTGCAACTGGGTTACCCTCTCGCTTACTATTGGTCCAATGTAGTACAGACTGTCAGTCGGTATCCCACTGTTGTCAATCAATACCACGAGGGGCTCAGCGCTGACAAATGCCTGTGCTTCTCTCCCTCCTGCCTGCGAATAGTGCCTAGAATGGCTGCTTAATTAGCTTCGAATGGCTTTTCCTTCCAGCTCAAACAATCTGTCACTACCATGTGGTAAAAGAGCCTTGCATAAAACAAAAGGAGGAAGAAAAAAAGCTAGCAGGGGCTAAATATCAGTTTGATTCCCCCCTCCTCCAAGAATACATTTGTATTACCACAAAACAAAGCATTTACCTCGCTTAAACATTGTCTCTTTGCAGGCAACTGTTTGTATAAATTAGCATTTTTCTCTTTTGCCTTTTTAGTCAGATTTTTCCAGACTGTTAAAGATTATACTATATTTTGCCACCTCTTAAAATATATAATCCTGTTTAGAAATTAGATTATGTTCTCCATGGCTTAATAGTATGTACACTTTACAAGCAAGTTAGCATGGAAAACATAAATAATTTACCATCCAAGAGCATTATATCTTTTAAATGTCCATGAATCAATTTATTGCAGCAATTAATGCAGTGTAAGACTTTTCAAATATACTAAATATACAGCAACATACTTCATTCTGACCTAGTTACAATGTCGTGATTCTAAAAGTGTTTTCATTGTTTGACGAATGGAACTAATCCTCAATTATAAACAATCGAAAATCTGGGCCCATATAATTATACATTCTTGCGATAAACGCTCAAAATGAAAAACATTACATTAATTGGACACCTTTACATGTTTACAGAGAGGTCTGCAAGGTCATTTGCTCAAGGGAAGGGCAAAAGACCCCTCCTTATTGACCATCTAGTTGTAAACTTTGGACTGGCCCAGATGGGATAGTTGATGGCTTGGACAGAAACACCCGGGAATGCTATAGTGCTGAGAAACTAGGCCAAAGGGCTACCGGTCGATCAATTGACCCTACTGTGTGCATAGAATCTATGAAATTAATTAACTAATCCTACTGAATGAACCACACTTAACCAATAGTAGTCACTATGGTTGGGACATAATCTGTTGTTTACACACACAAAAACTATGGGTCACTATGGGTTCCTCTTAAAAATATATTTTATTGAGCTTCCATCAACTCATGAAACAGTGTAAAAATTATAATAATATAAGAGCTCATTGATGGAGGGCTAACACTAACACATTCTGCAACAACTAATGTCAAGGTTGTAACGTTGTGGGTCCTTGCTAGACAAATGAGTCAAGGTTTTCATAGTGCTGATTTTCACTGGCAGTCAGTGTGTGGGTCCAGGGTCAGGATATGGTCATCTGGGATCTGTGTGCTGGCAACGTCACTATGATGAGAGCTCGAGACACATCCAAGCAATACACACACACATCCACACACACACATCCACACACACACATCCCTCTCAATAGAAAGTGGGCTGGATTAGCGGGCAACAAAGGACTGGGCTTCACCTCTGGGATAAGGGGAGCCCCCACCCCTGCAGACCTCTACACTGTTTATTTACCCTGGAACCCCAGACACTGTGAAACTCCTACCCCCAGGCACTACACACACACTGGGGCTATTTGCAGAGGTGGATTTAATTCTTTGCAAAGCAACGATCAGTTCTATTCACCCCCATCCCTGAGTTACCATTGAATTCCCACAACCCTATACCTGGGCCCCCACACAGCAGTCCCAAAATAAATATAACAGATGTCTATTTTCAATGGTTTTAGTGGCCGCTAAAGACGTGAATCCCATTTGTTCTGCTTGCGGAATTACGCTCTCTACTCAAACAAACCCCTGCTACCTCAAACCACAGTCTTGCAGCCAACCAAACTAAATCCAGTCACTACTGGAATCACTGAATTGGTGCATTCCTGAAACAAGATTTTTTGTAATCTGTTTTGAAATACCTTACCTTAAACAATAAAGAGGCTCAAGGCTAATACAGAAACCTTTTTAGTGATATATTGTACTGAACTGAGTAAGTATTTTGTGAGAACTTTGGTGTATCTTCAGTATCCTTTCTCAAGTTTGTTTGCATCACATACTTTTTTCCTCCCCTACACAGAAACAAATGGAAAAGAATGGCGAATAACAATTTTGAATCCACTGACTGTGTTCATCTTTGTATCTATCCCTCCATACATCCATCCTTCCATCGCTATTCACTATCCCTCTGTCTGTCCAACTGGCCAGGCAAAAAATGAGGGCCTTATTCCGTTGCGGGTGGTTTGTCATTTGCAGCGTTGTGGAGCACCCGCTGTCTCTGGATTATTGACATGCTTTCCTAGCCAGGCTCAAGCCCTGAAAGGAGACGCATTCCTGGCCACAATGGGCCCACTGTGTGGCGCAGGGGCCAGTGTGTTGTCAGGGGAATGAAAGGGGGGAGGGGGGTGGCATTTGAATTGGGGCCGCTGAGTGTATCACAGTGACTCGTCAGCCTGTAATCAATGCAAACAGGATGAAAGGGTTTTATCACAAGGGACTAATGCAGATATGAACTGTGTCGCTGTACCAAAAAAAGAACCAGGGAGTGAGAATGGAAAAAAGAATGATAGAGCCTTTTTTGGCAGGTGCTCCAAAGTGTTTATGACATGTGGTCTTCATTTTGTCATCACTAGTGGTCCCTAAGTCATAGGGAATAACTCGGCCATGTGGTTTCTATAGATCACTTTAAACAGAGAAAAGACTGCATTTGCAATATTTTGCTGCTCCCCCAAAAATTGACAAGAAAGGTGTCAGTTGTTCAGGAATTCCCAATGCGAGAATCTTATCTGGGTCTGATGGATTTGCTCTAATCCGCCAATGAAAGTGAGCCCGTCATCCCCACAGAAGCCTGTGGCGTGTAAGCCTTTTGAAAACACAGCTGCCTATCAGGCCAATTCGTTAAGGCACTAAAGGTAAACAAGGGGAAGAAAGGAGACAAGAGGATCCTGAAAACCTCCCCTCAGAATGAGCTCTTCCCCTCGTCGTTAGGGGAATCAATAGCAGAGGCGGCTGCCCTGGGTTTAGATGGGGCCAAGTGCTTGACATCACAAACACAAACAATCAGAAGAAGAGGGAAAGTGGGCAGTTGTACTGTAGGTCTGATGCTATTTCTTACCAAGATAATATACTTTTGAGATGACAACATACTACTCTCGGTGGGGGGCATGTCTTGACTTGTAAGATGTTTATGATCATGAAAACAGAAAAGTATTCAAATACAGTTTGAAAACATGTAAACTTCACACAAGTCCTTTTATTTTCTTAAAGTGGATTAGCCTTGGGCGGACAACAATTAGAAATGAGTAAACTTAATAGTAGCCACCATAGTTTGGTGGGTTTTTGTTTGTTTTGACATATTGCCAGTTATTCATATTGACAATATTCAGACAAGTGCCACCACTACCATTTGTAGTAAGTATATGACTGCTTGTCGTGGGACTCTGTTCACAAGCCAACGGCATGCCTGGTTTCTCTTAGAGGGCCGGTGTTATTTTTGGTGATTACGATCCAAGTGGCCAGGCTTTAAAAGCAGGTCAACAAAGTGGCCCTCTCCTGTCCTCCAGCTGGAGTGTGGAGGGGAGCCAGGGCGATGCTGGAGCACCTCATCACCTAGCCGTGGAACGATATCCAAGTACTCCTCTCGCTTTCGCCACCAGCGTCACAATGGAGGGCTGGTGTGAGGCAGGGGTGTGTGTGTGGGACGGGGCACAGGAGCATCTCCACACCCACTTTAGGATGAGGGCGTACTTGACACCTTCACACCTTCTTTGGGATGAGGGCATTTTGCCAGCCGTTTGAGCAATAAAAGAAAGAATAATTGAATTTGTATAATACCTATTTGACAATCTATTGGAGAATAAAAAATAACAACTTGTCTAATGGCGTTACCACTTAATTTGATGTCTTTGACCCTATAAAAAACAAAACAAAAAAAGGACAAACCTTCCTCCCAGCTCCTGCCTCTCTCTCATGTACACCCTGCTTCGCCCCACCCCACCTCCTTGGTTCACCTGAACACTTACCGTTTTTCCACTTGCGTTGTAAACACTCAAAGCAGCCCTGCTCAAATTGCCCCACCTCCAGGGACTAATGTTACCTAGCAGACATCCCAATAACACCCCCACTGTTATGCCCAACAATCCCAATACCTGTTGAACAAGACTTACTGTTCCACTCTCCATCTCTCCCTCTCTCTCCACACAATCTCTCAGATGTGAAAGACATGATGTGATCCCCCCTCTCAATATGTTTAATAACCCCCCCAGCGTGAACCACAGCAGGTGTTGCTTCTCCCTCCCAGACGTGTCATTGTGAAGTCAAGCAGTGGTGAGAAGGGCTTAACTCCGGCCTCAGGGATCAATTAGGCCTCAATGCGACGCAAACAGGTTAGCTTAGCCCCATTGACAGCCCCCGGCGACACAGCAGAGAGCACAACAAAACCAGAGGAGGCCGGAGTTTCATTGACAGTGGCTAAACACAGACTTGGTGTAGTGAGCGATGATAAACTGTGCCTGATGGAATGGGCATAGCAAAACACACACACACACAAACACACACACACTGGCAGACACACACTGGCACACCAATGGTCTGATTAATGGGTACATTTACAAATACATGTAGACATGTAGATTAGATGAATGGCCACATGGATAAACAAGCACCTGCATTACAGTGTCTTGCATACATGTAAACCTTGCTGTGGTATTTTAAACACACAGGGTAGGCTTTGAATAACCGATGTCTTACTACATGTAGGTGGTAGAGAATTATAGTGAGTGAGTTTTCTTAGGCAATCTAATTGATTGTAATTTTGCTGGTTATTTCAAAGGAACATGACATATTGCTGGCATACTGTCTGTCTCTGTCTCTCCGTATCTTTACAGCAGTCACTCTACAGGTCACAAGAGAACTGAGTTCATTATAGCTCCAAGCAAGGTTTCCAAGGGAACAGGCCCGAGTATCAGTCCCCTGAGGCCACAAGCTAGAGAACGAAGATGAGCTGTGTGTGTGTGTGTAGTGTGTCTAGTGTGCGTTTTTGTGAGTGAGCGTGTGTGTTGCTGTGTTTGTGTGCCTGAATGTTTGTCCCTTTTGATGTATGTCCTAGTGGCTTTGCCTGTGTGTGATGAATCAGACGGGCACAGACCATGGAGTCAAGCAACTGGTCCAGATAGTTCACTTGTCATCAGGTAATGCCTGAATTTACTGTGGGCCCTACAGCTCTAGGAGAATGCTATTTGTATTGTGAAGGAATTATTAATTGAGATGAGTCATACATTTCATTTTGCTCCATAGACTTAGACTTGATCATGTAGTATACATACAAGCATACTAAACTAGCGGTCTGCCCAAGTCAATAGCAAGTGCAAGAGCAGCAAACTGCTTTCACCTCCTATCCTCCGTCCTGTCACTAACATTTCATTGACTTTTTGTTTCACACTCGCAGATATACACACACACACATAACCAGCCACTCATGTTGATACCTTCAAGCTGTTCTCTTAAAAGCTATGCTGTTGTCAGTGGTTTTTCGCTCCCTCCCACCCTTTCCCAACATGTTGACTTCATTGAGTGCTGCAAACCTGCTATCAGGTCTTTTTTCTCCCCCTTCCTTACTTCGCGGTTCATTTCTCGCTGGTCTGGAGAGCTGCCCAAAGCCCATCACTCTCTCTCCCCACGTGGCAAATATCACACCCACAACCCTGCCTCTTAAGCCCCTCACTTGCATGGCAGCCCACTTAACATGTTGGACAGGCAACTGTGTGTGTGTGGGCATCTTTGAAGAAAGGAAGACACTTGGACTGTCACTGGCCTGCCACTCCAGAGCCTCTGCAGTCTGGTCCATCATGTCATAAAAAGCCTAGATGAGGTTAAGCTCTTAATTAACTCTGGGCTCAGTGTGCGTGTGTGCATGTGTGTGTGGGTGCATGTGTGTGTGGATGCGTGTGTGTGGTGGTGCAGGTGTGCAGACTATCATGCACCCATAAAGGTGTTTGCCTGTGCTGCCACCATGCTGATACCCTGCGCAAATGCACCTCTGTCCAACATGTTTGGGCATGCCTCCAAACTGGCATGGGGACAGTTCAACTGGGTGGCCCATGGAAACGGAGTGAAATTGAGGGTAGTGAGACCTGATACAAACACCACTGTTGACCTGAAATAGTGACACAGGAAGTGATTTGAAGACTGAAAGTGGGGGAGTGATACGGCAGTCTGGTGCCCGATGAATTCAGAAGGGTGAAAGGCACCGGACACTTTTCTGTTGCAGCCCAGCATGTGGACAGCTGACAACCTTGTTTGGGGTTTAGTGGGGTTACATCGCATTATCCCAGAGCATGGTGAGAAGAAACAGAAACCAGTCAGCTGTTCCACCGAGAAGCACTGGATGACTTTCAGGGGAGAATTATGTCATTTTCTTGACATAATTTGTCAACGTTTATGTATTTACGAACAGTCAACGAGGCATCCCCTTGGAGTCTGAGCCACGATTTGGTACTGCTTTCCCTGAACACCTATTTTGAAAATATTCATTGAATGATGGCTGAAGGAGCTTTCCTTTTCAGTCCCATGCTACCCTCTCCCAGTGAGAGTACTGGTACTTTGACCCCACCAGAGCAGAGTGTCTTACTTGGTCCTGGCAAGCACTCATGGGGATCTTTCCTTGTTCATGTTTGAGAAACAGCTCTTCTGGACACATTTGTGTGGACAGAGATGATTCTTTGTTGTGCATAAACAAGAATATAAAAACACATGCCAATGCAATTAATTCTTCTCAACAGACAGACATACATACCGATAGACAAACATGATAAAGATGTAAAAGTAGATAGTTTATTTAATATGTATACATGCATACATGTCATTACTGCATTACCATGATCCAGTGATTGCACCATACTTACAAGGATTTGAAAGGGTTCTGGAGGACTAGCTCTGTAATGAAACGAGGAAGGTCATATGTGCTGTCTATGTACATCAATATTTTCACACTCACTCACGAGATGGACCGATGTAACGCTGACTCAAAGGTTGCTCCATACCTCAAAAAGAAATGCAAGTTTATATGAATAATGAGTAACATGCTGTCTCTCTCATCTCCATTTTCCAGGTCGAATGACCCCCCTGAGCAGTGTGGTCTTTGTAGAACTGTAGTCATGGGTCCTAACAAGCAGGCTAGAGCACAGTCGTGTAGGGTAGCCCACTGAGTTAACATATGTTTCCTCTCTACGTTCAGTTCAAGCTAAATAATTATGCGAAAAGGCTTTCAGTTCAATCAGGAGAACCCAGGCTCTAGAGTCTATGGAGAGGTTGTTGCCAGGGGGTCCTCACTGAGATTACAATTAAAGCGTTGCAGGCAGAGTCAAGGACGCCCTCTTCAAGCCTTTCTCTCATTAATAGGGATTTGGGGAGGACCCGGCCTCCTCAGCAGCATGAGGTTCAAGTGGTTGTCAGTGAATGACAGAGCTACTCCACGGGCCACTCTATCGCCCCCGGTTGAGAAGATGAGTTTGTGACAAAACGTGATCAACAGCCCTCTAGGGTCACAACAAAGAGGTTCCACACACATATATGAGTATCCACTTAGAGACAAACACACACACACATTTTCTTTTTTTGTTACATGCACACACACACATTTGCTCTCTAACATGTTTACCACACAGACACTTGCCCATACACTAGTACACTCTCACTTCAGACCAGGATTGAAGGGTCTCTCCCGGCTGTGAAGCCAGACCAGCCTCCCACACAGACACGCTCTAGCGGAGAGAGCACACTCAGAACACCCCCTCCCTTCTGGCCCACTGTTAATCGGCATCGCAGCCATTAGCAGTTAAGACAACTTACTATATCTAAAAAATATATATATAAAATTAGGCATATGCTTAGCCATATCTAACTATGAGGAATTCTAATGAAGAATAGAAGAAATAGAAGAAGAAGTGCCACATTGACCTTAGCACACAATGCAGATGCTAAAGTCAATGACCAAAGTCATTCTGTATCTTACAGGCTCTTTGGGGCCTGTGAAATAATTGCGTCCAATGAAATAATGCTTTTTTTTGCTTTAGACTGTGCTAAACTTGAGTTGAGCACAGACGCCTAGCACTAATAGTCTGGTGCTCTTGCTTTGAAAGACAGAAGACGAAGGGACCTTGTGACGATGAGATGAAAAAAGTGGTCAATTCAATCAACAGGAAAAGGTCTCCACTAGTGATGTTTTCAGGCAACAGCCCAGTTGAGGCTTGCTAAGATGATTTCTTTTCAGTGTCTGCCAGAAAGGGGATGAGAGCAAGTAAGAAAGAGTGGGAAATTACAGAGTGTGAAGGGGCAAGAGAGTGAGAGAAAATAGATGTTTAAGACTACTTCCACATGTTTGAACAGGGGCCCGCTAAGGTTTACCTTGAGGTCATCTCTTGAAACTTGATAGAAATGCAGTCTCCATTTAGTGATGACATACTAATTGAGCTGCACCCTCAGAGTATCCAGATTGCTGTTCTTTCACCTCAGGGGAGGAAGTTGCCCCACCCATTGCTGTTTCTGAATTGAGTCTAATAGTAGAAAAAAAATAATGAAAAAAAAATGTGAAAAGATAAATTCTTTCACACTTTTCTTCAGTAATGTTTACACAAATGATCAGTTGATTTTCAAGGAAGATTGTGTTCCTTTATATCCTCAGTAGAACCCTATAACTACATATACTATACCAAGGCCATAATCATAATACATATTGGGGGGGACACATCCCCCCCCAATATTCAAATCTGGTCAAAATGTCCCCCCCAATATATTGATATAAAAATATAAATGTGCTACCCTACGACAGGCAACAACAAACACTGTCCAAAATTATCATAAAAAATGTAATTTGTCGCCCCCAACGTTGACTCCATGGCTATGGCCTTGTACTATATGGAGGAAGGAGAGATGGGAAAAGGAGAAATGGAAGAAGCAGCACATCTCTCACACACTGCACTTCCACCTAAAGTAAAAGTACAAAAACACATCCACCCGTCTCTAGAGATACTACTATGACTAATTCTGGAATTCTTATTCTGAGATCTACACCAAAAAATCTTCCTTCTCCTGTTTGCAACTTCTTCCTTTACACAGTGAGAAGACAGAGTAAAGACCCACTGGGCACAAATTCACATCACACAATGCTTCCGGCTGACATGAATTAATTGTGTCTGACACGAAGAGCTTTGCTAAAAATAATGCCCTACCCTCCTTTACCAGTTACGAATTGCTTTAGAGACGGCATCTTCTGTTAGCAAATGCTCAGATGAACAGGGAAGGGAAGTGAGATGAGGAGAGGACTAAAACCAGAGAACATCCTGAATATATCAAACACAAGACTGTCAGATTTCAATGGCTGAACATGAAAAGCCGCAGGCTGCATTCCCAGAAGTCTTTGCTCTTGCCCACAGACCTCCTTCAGTCTATCGTTCTCAGGTCCAAAGGTAACAACAGGGCGTACGTCTGCTTTGCCTGCTCGATAAATATTGACATGTGTAGGACCCCACTTGGCCGGGATCATTCCCAGATGTATGTTCTGCCAATTCCTGATTGATGACTCATTGATTGCTGTGTGGCCCCGTTCTATTTAACCTCATTAGGTATCCGGCATTCTGGCTATGATTACCTGGTTTCAGGATTACAACGTTTCAGTTTGGCAAGGTCTGGGGCTGTAAACATCTCACCATACTCTGAGATCGACAGAGACTGAATATGTATTAATTAATATATTAATACTAAATATATTAATTGATCAACAAAAAATAATATAACTTATATAGAGGGAGTCATGTGTCACATTTCTCTATGGCAATAATTTCTAAATTGAATTAACTTTTAATGTTCTCATTATAATCTACAACTGTACAAATGTGCCAGTGACTCCCTCCCCAATTATTATAAAAAGCCCCAATGGCAATGTGAAAAAAATGTGTTATGTATTTAGTGCCTGGCCAATAAGATTAAATAGTACAGAGATTCACTTGAGAAAGTTCACAGCTAAAAATCCAAAGTTATTGACATCCCTTCGTTTAACATTAACAGACAGCTGTTGTCGCCTGAATTCTGATTAAATCTCTTGGACGATCTCAAATGACATCAACTTTTAAAAAGCTTGGTACCTGGCCAGAACTAATAAACACACACAGAAATCATTATTGGCCATCTGTGGCCCACATTTTCAGCAGAGTTTGGAAAAGCCAAAAGTATCTGGGAGATTTTCTTTGTGTTCTTCAATACGATGGGAAATGGAAACATTGGGTGAAAAAGTGCAGGCGCAATATGGACGCTTTTTGCAAGTTATATTTGCTTAGAAGCAGGAGTTGACAAGGTTAACAAGCCAATAGAGTCCACACTGTTTTGGTTCGCGACTCCTGGTCTTCAAAAACAGCATCGCGCCTCAGATCTTGGCCCAGAGACGAGGGAGGACTGGAGATAATCTGACGTGCAATTGATTACATTTGCAGCTGAGCTACAGCGCGCCAGAAAAGGAAATGATGTCATGAAAGTTTACTCGGTGTGGTTTCATAAATCATTACTCTCGAAATGGTTGAGATCACGTTTTTCTGGAACGGCAATGATCGAGGAAGGCCAAACATCACGTTTGGGAAACATAAACCTTATACACAACCAGGAATTCATATTGGGGTCTGTGCTGAATCTTGTAAGTGATTGTGCAGTAATAGGCAATTTATGAGGTCCAAAGAATGTGTGTGTGATGAGAAAACAATCACTATGAGAAGCAGCACCCGGCATTAGGCTCCTGAGGATTGAGACAGTGTGGGTTGCTAGCTTCCACTCGGGTGTCCTTAGACAAGGCTATAATTTGGTCTCCTTCGAGAGCCACTTAGCCCCGTTGCCAAGGCTGAGTTTGAGGCTCTCCCCACCCACCCCTGCAGAGATCTTAATAAGATTGGCGCAGGTGTCGCCACGGTTACCTAGCAGCTGTCTGGAGACTCAGACAAAACGAAAGAGGGCTTAGTGGATCAGAGCATCTGCAGGCTAGCTCATATATCAGGCACAGATCTCTTTTCTAAGACCACAAATAGGTAGGTACTGTATTTCCAAATGTTTTTATTACATAGATTGAACTACTGTAGGTCATGTAAAATACAGTAAATGAGCTGCAAAAAAATATGGGTGGACGTTGTGTCACAAACATACAATATACCACATTAATGTTTATGTAGTTATTTATTAATAATTCTTGGCCAGTTACTAATTTCCAATATACAAACTTCTACCATACAACAAGGGTTGTAAGGTTTCTGAAACATGGATGGAAAAATGCTTCTAGTACACCTACGTCTCTCTGTGATGTTTGAGCATTCAAGTCATTGGCTCTCCACAAGCACACAATCTAAGTCATTGGCTCTCCACAAGAACACAATCAAAGTCATTGGCTCTCCACAAGAACACAATCAAAGTCATTGGCTCTCCACAAGAACACAATCTAAGTCATTGGCTCTCCACAAGCACACAATCCAAGTATATTGTCAATCCTTTTTTTGAGAATATTGATTTATTTTCCCCCTTTGATGTGTGTTCATGGTCAAATCTGGAGGTCAACTATTGATCATGGCTTTAATAAGACCCTTCAGACTGTCTCAGAGCATTTCATTGCACTTCTCATATCCAACGCTTTGCTCCCCTTATCCAGTCATAGGCTCAGACCCAAAACCCATAAGGCACATTTAATATGGATGTATTCCCTTCTATTGAGTATATTGTGCTGACAGCATTGTATGAAACATAATATGCATAACGTGGATATATTCCCTATTATTCATTTGACATGATTCCACATTTCATCATATGGATGGCAGGACAGCAGAAATATGCCATACGCCCTGAGAATCAGAATAAGAATTTGGTTTATTCGCCAGGTATGTACAAACACGGAATTTACTGTGGCAGGGAGGTGCAAAACACTAAACATATACGAATCTTAAATTAAGTTAAAGTACAACATTTTAACTATTTCTAAGAACTAAACAATCTAAGAATACAAGAATTTAAATATAAAATAAAATATATATAAAAATAAGAATAACAATGAGCAACGTGAGTGTTCAACATAGTGCAATCAGATACTGAGAAGGTGGCTTATGCATACTGTAGTTGCCATTAGATGGACTTATAATAGTTAAATAAGTGAATGAATGTCAATGGGAGTCCTTGGCCTTGTTGAAGAAGCCAGTAGCAGATGGAAAGAAACTGTTGTTATGGCGTGAGGTTTTGGTCCTGATGGACCGCAGCCTTCTGCCAGAGGGGAGTAGCTGGAACAGGGAGTGACCAGGGTGGGAGGAGTCGGACACAATCTTCCTCGCACGCCTCAGGGTCCTCGAGGTGTGCAGGTCCTCGATGGTAGGAAAATTGCAGCTGATCACCATCTCAGCAGTGCGGATGATACGCTGCAGCCTGCTCTTGTCCTTGGCAGTGGCAGCAGTGTACCAGATGGTGATGGAAGAAGTGAAGATGGACTCAATGATGGCTGTGTAGAAGTGCACCATCATTGTCTTTGGCAGGTTGAATTTCTTCAGCTGCCGTAGGAAGTACATCCTCTGTTGTGCTTTTTTGGTGAGGGAGCTGATGTTCAGTCCCCACTTGAGGTCCTGGGAGAGGATGGTGCCCAGGAAGCGGAAGGACTCCACAGTGTTGACTGGGGAGTCACTCAGGGTGATGGGGGTGAGTGGGGCTGTGTTCTTTCTGAAGTCCACAACCATCTCCACTGTCTTAAGAGCATTGAGTTCTAAATTGTTCTGGCTACACCAGGTCACCAGGTTGTCAGCAGAAACAAAACAAATCTGTACTTTGAATAGGGTTGATACACAGTATATTATTTAGTTTACCTTAAGGTGACAGCTTTGCTATGTTCAGTCAAGCTGAAGAATGCCACAAATAAATCACAACTATTCCATGGCCATCTTTGTTTCATAGAATTATGAAATCTATGCAAAAATGTGTGAAGCTGCTTTCATCAGAGTGTGTCAATAATCCACAGTGCAAAGTTCACCAGAAATGTAAAAACTTCTTTATGTTTACCTTTCACAGAAAATTCTTTATTAGCTCAACTAAGAAAATAGTACCAATCAGGACAACATAAATGGGTCTTTGCTTTCACCCAGCTAATCTCCCTATCCCTCTAAAGGAGTGTGTGGCACAGCACTTTTACTGATGAGTCTGATGTGATATGTCATCCTCTCTGTCATCTCCTCCCTCCCTCCAGACTCCATCACTCGTCTGACCAGGGAGAATGGTGTGACAGTGATGTGATGGGGCTTGCTGACTGTCAAGATGGATCGCTACTCTGAGAGCCTCTCTATCTCACACACACACACACACACATACACACACACACACACACACACACACACACCCATATAAAAAGGTACACGCATATACAGCTGGGTCCAGTGAACTCCCAGGCCTGCCAGTCTTAGGTCTTTCAATCTGACATGGGGTTCCAGGAGAGGAAGCAGACCAGGGCCAGCCTCCGCATCTTTACAGCCTCTCTGAGCTCACCTAGAGCATGAAGTAGCTCTCTCAGACTACTACAACAGTCAGCACACAAGTCCTTTCATGAGCTTATATACAGTAAACACATGCACTACTACTCCCACAATAAATATCTCCCACACCCTCAAACTGCCAGCCATTCCAATACAAATACACACAACACATCATGTCCTTTGACATATTACTCAATTCCCTCATATAAGCCACCCCTCCTACCCACACACACTCAACGTGCCCCCATTAATGATCAGAGTCAATCCCTGTCACTCATCCCCCTCCCTCCCCACAGGACAGCGTGTCAGCCAGAGATCTAAAAACACATTTTAGGCTCTGCTGAACAATCGACTGGCCGTGGGCACTGCTGCTTGTCCCTGCACTCCTCTACCCCGGCTACAGTCTGAGAGGTCAGCCAGAAAGATAAATCCATACTCTTCAGCCATGGCAAACTAAAAGACTCAACTGTTGTTTTCTTACAATGTTCTTATTGGTTTCAGGCTCTTATGTGCTCTTTTGACCCATTTTTTTTAGGGCCTCTCCATTGTTATTTTAGCGGATGAGTGTTTTTCCATATGCAAGATGTGTGGACAATGTGTGTGAGTGGGTGGGGTGGGGATCAGATGTCTGAGCGGTTAGGGAGTCGGGCTATTAATCAGAAGGTTGCCGGTTCGATTCCTGGCTGTGAAAAATGACGTTGTGTCCTTGGTCAAGGCATTTCACCCTACTTGCCTCGGGGAGAATGTCCCTGTACATACTGTAAGTCGCTCTGGATAAGAGCATCTGCTAAATGAAAATGTGTTCGCAAGAAGCATATGGTACGTGTACTTAAGTGGACCAGTTGTATATGAGCAATGTCAGTTTAGTGATTGAGTGTATTGTACTAATTTGGGGTAACCAAATGAGACCAGGATATTTACATCTACATATTTAGCAGACACGCATATCCAGAGCGTCTTGCCCAAGCACACAACATCATTTGGCATGGCGGGAAATTGATCCGGCAACCTTCTGACCATCCCGACTCCCTCACCGCTCAGCCATCTGACTCTGGATATGATTATACTCTAACTCTAAGACGGTTGACTGGTGGTTGTATGGCAAATCAGTATTTCCGATATTATTTATCATAACTGAGCTTAACTCTGGCCATAAGATTCTCTGCAGTGCTTTATGTACTGTATATTTAATGTATGTCTTGTTAATAACAGTATAACATTTTGATGTTAACATCATTCTTAAATCCAAATCACCTAGATACCATTGATAACACATTATTGAAGAGTTGTCCAATCCCCTAAGTGCAATTGTATCCTATTTAGTTACATTTATAATAAAATGGTGACATTTATTAGTAAAGTCGTATTTATGGAGACAGACAATAGCATGTAATACACACACACACGTTCACGACACACAGGAAGTGGTAGGAGGTCAACACGGTATTGAGACAACACCAAAACTGCGTCACAGACAAGGTCGTGTCAAAACAGCCTTGGAATACCTCAGAGACCACACTGCAGTGTGTGTCTGCTAATATGTCTGCAGTTTGCAGTGTGGGAAAGTTAGACAGTGGCTCACAGTTCCTTGTTTAGTTTTTATTCTAAAAAAAACTGAGTTTTGTTAGCGGGGGGGTTGAGGTTCTTTATCTTGCTTGACACAGAAGCATGAGAAACCATCTGAAATGGTTCATCTTATTCTATGGGAAAAAAAATAACTTTGCCAGTATTTAAAGTGTTGTGTGCGCATGTGAGTGGTGTCTCTGAATGTAACCCTCTGTATGTGTGAGTGGTGTCTCTGAATGTAACCCTCTGTATGTGTGAGTGGTGTCTCTGAATGTAACCCTCTGTATGTGTGACACAGCAAGCAAGTGAGAGGAAGTGCAGACAGTCAGCTAATGAGCTGCTCTGTGTGTGTAAGAGAGAGAGAGTGTGAGCATGTGTGTATGAGAGCAAAAGAAAGCTCAGTGCTGACAGCAGCTAACACCCCCCCCCCTCCATCCCCTCCACCCACCCACACCCACATTCTATCAAGGGAGAGGAGAGAGGAGGTGGGGAGAGAGGAGTCCCAGAGTGAGAAGAGTAATTAGACTCCCATTCATTAGCACAGGGCTCTGAGGAGGAGGATAAGCAGCAGGTGTGTGAGTGTGTTGGACACACATTTTGTGTGTGTGTATGTGTGTGTGTGTGTGTGTGTGTGTGTGAGAATAAACTCATGCAACAACGCATGTGAGTACAGTGTGATCATAGACCTTAGTGTGCGAGCTAGGCATGCATTTGCTACAGGAAGCTCACTCTGTGGCAGGTGTGAACACTTCACACTACACACCCACACAGAGGAGGCTTTACACCAGGTTAGATATTCAGTGTCAACAAAGGCTCTGAGTGCCTGTTTTGAATCATGTCACCCCAAACAGTATAGGTGAATTTTGGGGGTCTGGAAATCAAAAACATTCACATGGGTTATTTTGGGGTGGCATCCAGGTCATTAGGTGTGCAGTAATGTACGTTTAAAAAGGCCTGAAATAAATGTATCTTGTATGTGGTTTAGTTTAGGTTTGTTATTGTGAGGTGCAGATTTCAATTATATTGTTTTTGTTTGAGTTAAGCCATAGTATATCATTGTACAAACACAGTTTGTATTTTACACTACACCCTTGCATTTTATTAAGCAGACATTTTTATCCAAAGCTACAGACATATAGTTCCCACAGAATCAACCAACCTTGGTTTATCATTCATTATATCACTGAAGTCTTAAGGTCTAGTTTTGCTACTATGAATGTTTGTGCTATAAAACACAGACAAGTTCCTGTAATATATGTAAGGTATCATTCTTATTGGATATCATACATTTGCTCTCTAATATGTTTCGTGATTAAGCTCTGGGGCCCAAAACAAATGAGAACAGTGATGTAACATGTTGCCCAATGGGAGTTCTTTCATGTTCCGTATAATGAGATCCCACTGGCTTACAGTCTCCTTAAGGATTCAAAGCCAATGATTGGTGACATTACTGGATTATTTATGAGGTCAGTAGGTTTAGACAATTGCCTGTGGCACAATTGGTAGGTGGCCTTCTTTTGAGGTCACTGGAACACCTGTAGGAAAGGGCCCACCCAGGTGCCTGCCCGAGGACAGAACATATTTTCCTGTGAGAACATGTGACCTAAATGAGAGGAATCCTAGTCAGATCATAATTCCAAACCAGGCAGTGTGTGAGAGAGACAGAAGGAGGGAGAGTGTGTCTGTCTGCTGTCTACAAAACCACAGTTCTGTTCCATGCTGTAATTGACCTCTCCCCCAAAACCACTGCTGATATTGTGACCTAGCTAGCTAGCTAGCTAGCTGGCTGACTGGCTGGCTCAGAAACCAGTGTTGGCTAGGCCTTACAGACGAGGTTACACCAACCCCATGACTGTTTGTTTACATTGCAGCTTGAACCGACCATTAAAACAGAGCCCTCATTCAAAGCACAAAAACAGACGCTTGACATGTTTGAGGGCTGTAATTGTAGCTTTCATGTGATGTTTTTATTTTCCCTCCAACCTCACTGGATAAACTCGAGAAACCACTTACATTGGGGCTAAGGCTGCCAAACCAGGAAGAGAATTAGGCAACACACAGTCAAAAGGATACACAAAGTTACTTTTTTTTTGTCTCTTCACTTGTAATGCAAACTCTAGCTGGAAATTATGTATTTTACTTTGACCTATCCTTGGCCTTAGCTGTGTTGGCTATGCTGCATTATACAGACTAGCTAGTATGTTACTTGATCTTGATATCTCCATAAGCTACAAGAAGTATACTATGACTTTGTTAATGGTATTGGAAACATGTTGCTTTTCCCTTTCTGCTCTGATTTCAATAGCTGTGTCATTATGGAAAAAGTTGGCTTAAGTCTCCTACAGAAAACATTTTATAATGTAAGTGGATCGAGGCAGAGCTTTCCTAGCCAGTTCTTTCCAGTGGTGGTTGTACGAAACAGTATAGTAGCTCCTGTCCCATACCCTCACAGGGTGAAGCTACATAGTTCACTGTCAGCAGTTTGCTTTGAAACACAGATACCTCAGGGAGACATCTCCATTCATTTATATTTCACAAATCCAAAAACCACACCAACATGTGTTTTTGTTTTACTTGAAGGATGAACAACCATAAAAGACGAAATAAATGGATTGAGTTAGCGAGAGTGATCCAGAAACTCGGGATGTGGCGTGAGTCCTGGGGTCTCCACGGGGTTTCACAGAACTCAGCCCATCCCCCTCCAGGTGCCTGGATAGCAGAAGTGTAGAGGGGGGATGGGGACAGGTAGACACACGTGTGGTGCTTGTGTCACGTGGTTGTTTCTTAGTTATACTTATACTGGATGTAAACTAAAAGACAGACAGTGTTCTCATCCTTCAAAAGGTATGCCAGCACAAAACATAAACCGCCCCACACTCAGACAAAACCATTTCTGGAAATTAGCAACACATGGACACACAACAGCTTATTAAGACATGCACAATGTTGCATCAATCTGAAATAAGCAACTACAGTCATGGAAGAGTAGGAGCTAACTTTAATGATTTTGATCTATGAAAGACTGATAAAGAAAATAAACTGTGGGTAAACAAAAAGCAAGTAAGAAAAAATCAGAAAGTAAACTTGGAGACAGAAAAAAAGAACAATTGTGAGACTCCTATTTTGTGTGTATACGGCATTTAGCAAATGCCAAGTTTGAACCATGCAGGCAAGGGGCTTCTCATCATGGTGAGTCAGGGTAATTAGTTAAAGGTTAAAGCGAGCCCCAATGAGACATTCAGATACGCTCTAGGGCAATCATTAAAGGCCTCTTGTCATTGCTGACTCTACTTGTGTCAGAGGCTGGCTGACACCTCAACAACAGGTATTTTGAATATGTTGGGTAAAGGATTGTAATATCTTATCTGCAGGTCATCTTCAATTCTCTGGAAATGACATCAGATATTGGTATAGAAAAGCTTTAGTTAGGAGTTTCAAAGTAAGTTATTCAGTAGGCGATGAGTTCACTCGATTCCAGCCTTTCCCATGGATCTGACCTTAAAGCTCAGCTACCCTAACCGGCTCCGCCTCCTTGTGGAGTAGCATACGCTCACAAGACAGACAGGGAGTGCCTTGCACTGCAGACTATGTGTGTGTGTGTGTGTGTGTGTGTGTGTGCGTGTGTGTGTGTGTGTGTGCGTGCGTGAGCATATGCACAGCAGTGGTATATAAACGGTGAGCTGTCAAAACTGCAGGGTAATTTCTGAGGGATAAATATATGTTGCCATTGAGCTGGCCCTGCCAGGTCATTGTGGTGGGTGAATTATGTATGAGCGAACCACTCTCATATGGTGGTGGTGTGTTAGCCACAAGCAACAGACATTCACACCCATAATCTTAAATTAGTTTGAAGTTTTCCTATAAGTGTATTTTTTGTTTTAAGAATTGTGAGTTAGCACAAGACGGCAAACTTAACCTTCCAGGCTTAACGTCTTGTCTGCGGTGAGGTAAGCTGGTTGGACAGGAGGACGACCAAGAAAAGCAACAGAATGGTATCCCACATGGACCACATCTAAAGTAGTCATCCCTGTACTTCAATCCATCCTTCCTCTGCTGGTCCCAGTCTTGTGACCATCCCACCCAGGGACCAGGCACCAGGGCCTGGTGGGGTGTGCACCACAGGATGGGACCACAGGCCAGGCTTAGCTGGCTGCTCCAGCTTCCATGATAGACCCACACAAGGCCTCATTACAGACTTTGGAGCCAGAGGTTAGACCGCACTGTGTGTGGATACATGTGTGTGTGTGTGTGTGTGTGTGTGTGTGTGTGTGTGTGTGAGTGAGTGCATGCTTACTTAAGAAATTAAATAAAAAGGAAAGTTTGGGGGTTAAAGGAGTGTTCATATTACATTATTGACTTCTGCTATATAGATCAAGAATACGAGTAAATACATCAATTTATCACTTAAAGCATGAGAAGCAAAATGTACATTTCTTGAACATTATAAATGCTAGGACAGCGGCAATCTGTGCTAGTAACTTTCATTGACAGCACCTCTCCAAAAGAAAAATTATGGGGAAGAAACAATACACACTATTTGTATTACTTGTAAGATTATAGCGTCACTGAGTTTGTATGTGATCTATAATGGCGCCATGGGGGATATTGGATGTGTTTGGTGTGATGATTGCATGAGTGTGTGTTTAGACACCTGTGTGTGTGTGTGTGTGTGGTATCCTAAGCACATCACACATCTTTCTGCGCTGTCAGTCATTGTAAAGTGAATAGGGGAGGCCTGTGGCAAGCCACTGATTTCACCCCCCCCTCCTTTCTCTCACCGAAGCTGTCCCTGGCCTCCTGTGATTTATGAGTTCATCTAAGCCTATCTCCAGGCCTTTCAGATAGCTATACCTCCCCCCCCCCCCCCCCGTTCCCTCCTCTTCACTCTATCTCTTTCTCTATTGCTCTCTTACTCCACCTGCCTCCTCAATTTTCTTTCTAAATTCTCATTTCTCTTCTATAGTACATCCTTTTATCTGGTCTATCCTCCCCCTCCCTCTCCTGTTCTGTTCCTCTCTGCCCATATTTGAGATAAAATGCTTTTTATATTCTCTCTGTCTTCCCCCTTTTTACCATCTCCCTTCCCCTCTCCCCCAGATGCATTCCTTTCTTCTCTGTTCCTCCTTCTCTCATTCCCTCCCCCGTTTCTTCTCTCTTTCCCCTCCCTCCCAGAGGAGCAGTAATGGGATGATGGAGCAGGAGTGTGTGGGCACCAGTCAGGAGGCTCCGGTGCAGTGGAGGCCCTCTCGCCATCCCAGCCCCCTGGCCATTCATCTCCATAAGCACACACTGACTGGAAAGCAATAGCAGCCCAGACTCTTTAGGACTACTCACATAAGCGCGTGCACACACGTGCACACACACACACACACACACACCCACCCACACACTTACACTCTTTGGTATATTCACAGGCGCACGCTCACATGTACGACACACGGACAGATTTAGACGTAAGTAAACCATAGCAAACGCTGCTAGGATTCAAACATGAAAAAAGCACAGGCCTGTTCTACCCAACATATACGGATTGGAATCGAGAACGTTCACATAGCGCATCCCTCCAGCCCATCCATCGACCCTTCACCACGGTCTTGGTCAGAAAAATGTAGCCATTTATCACATCAAAAGCCAAGCAAATAACCGGCAAGAAGATAGGTAGAAGTACACGAGAGGAAGGACTGGGAGAGTTGAAAGCAGGAGAGTTCAGAGTACCGCAAAAGCACTAAATCACCTAATTATTGGTTTTATGCGCGAGGCTCATGTGAAAATAATTGCTAATGTTCCCAGAGTAACCAGTGGAAAAAAAGGTGTAATAGACCAATTTATAAATTCAGATAGCAATACATGGAAAACATCCAGCCCATCTCCTCTCCGCTGTTTTATGGCAGCTCATAAAAAGTCGAGGAGCATCACAGGCACACTGGTTGCGGCGATGGAGCATAAGCATGGTCGTCAGCCATGGTCGTTGTAGTCATTTCTTTGTCATTTCCTCGTGTTTGTTATCCTGATGGGGGAGGGATGAGAGAGAGGAAGAAAAGGGGTCGAGATGCGTTCATGACTAATCATTCCTCTTCTGCTCCTAAAGCTTCACCACAACTTCTGTCTACTGGAGACCAACATAAGGATGTAAGATGAAAATGTGTATGTGTCTTCACATACACAAACACCCAAGCTTTTCTTTTACTCTTCCTCCATATTGAATGCATTCTAGCAGCCTCACAGGCAAGAGAGCAACATTTGATTGCAGATAAAAACCTCTTGTTGTGCAGGTTATAAAAATTGTAATATTGTTGGAGGTGTCAACCTAATATTTCTCCACCTCCTTTTGATCAAAATGATTTCACATCCCAAACAAAGTTGCCCCACAATCTTGTCGTGAAAAGTAATCTTTCCCCTATGAGAACACTGTCAAAAAGAACGGTTCAAATGTATTAGTGTTGACAAACGAGCAGGTTGATGGCAATCTTTAGATTTTGAGTGTAGTGCATTTCAAAAAGCTGTTGTTGTAGCTTTGAAGGCTAACACCGCACACAGATAACGGAATGAAGTAGCTTGAGTGAGTCCTTTTAGTTGCATTTTCAAACAAACTAGTTTCAACCATAACCTCAACTCCTCCGCAGTGCATCTTGACACACATTTTCCATTCCACTTGTGCACTTCCTTCACAGGGCTGCATAGTAGGTCATGGGTTTGCAATTGTGTAGGGAAGGCCCAGTTCGTTTTTTTGCATCATTTCTGTGGAGTGCATTTCTTGCTAACCTTCCATATCCCCTGTCCTTTTTTTCTCTTTCTCTCCCCTTCTTGTTGGCATTATCAGTCCGTGTGACCTGCTTCTGTGGTTTTTACACCTCCCCTGCAGACCAACACCAACTCCAGCTCATCATCTCCTCTGTGAGAGTGTGAACTTGCCTGGCTCCAGACGGGGCGTTTACTTTTTTCTCTTCCTGTCAAACCTCACTGACTGCCCTGGTTAACTGTGCAAAAGGCAACCCATCAACACTTTAAACAATTTGAGTGCATTGCGTAGTGTGTACGAAAACAAAACTTAACCAAACAACAGTTTCGACACACAAACACTTGATAACCGTGTTGTCAATTAGTGTGTGGGTGTTGCCCTACATACGTTTGTGTCGTGTGAGTGAGTGAGTGAGTGAGTGAGTGAGTGAACTTGGGTTTGGAGATAAAGAAAATAATTGTGTCCACCATTTGTCTTATTTCCCACCTTGAAATTCTGCCAGCATTGCACAGACATAGATAGAAGATCTGACACTGAACAGGGTGCAAGGGAGTGGGCATGGCACATGTTGGAACCGTGAGATGTTAGAAGTGTGTGTTTGTGTGTGTGGAGGGGGGTGTTTGTTTAGGTATTGTTTGTTGGTCTACAGTATTGAGCACACATTGTACATCATTACAAAAAAACTTTTTTAGTTGATGTCAATGTCAAATACCATAACAAGGACAATACACCATATAATCCAACCATAAAGGCAGGAATCTCTGTGTCTGAATGTGTCTGATGTATTGCTTAGGATCCAAGGACATGCAAAGCATGTCAAGTTGTTTGGATGAGCAGTTCGTGTTTGTGAGAAATAAATGTAAGTTTACACACATTCGCAGCTGTTTTGAGTTGCACCAAGCAACGGAGCCATGAAGCCAACGGGCACAGCACTAACATGCACCACTGACAGAAGCTGCGATAGTAGCTACTAATAACAGTAGTACATGCAAAGTTTTGTGTGTGACTGTTGAATACTTTCAGTAGGGAGGTACACTCCAACGCACGCTACACAAGGCACCGTCTCTGGTATCTACGTGTGCACATCCTGTTCAAATGGAGGCTCGGAGAAAACACAAAGCCGCAATTGCATGCAACACTACCACACACCTTTCTGCTGTGTAGCTAATGCTACAACAGTAGCAGAGAGACAGGTAAAGATTAGCGGTACATTGCTAAATCTACTGTTTACCTCATTTGTATTTCCTTAAAAGCAATTCAAACCTGTCGACACAAGGAAAAACTCTCCAAACTAAATGTTATTCCAATGTTTAAGGTTTGGGAGGAGGATTTTCTAAAGGTTTTAGAGTGCCGGAAGCCAAGTCAGGGGTTTTGACTAGCTGCTACTTGTGGTTTTTGGTTTGTGGGCTTTCTCTCGAGATAGGCCTACATCGTTTCTCTTTCCTAGTCAGTATGTTGTTCAAAGCCACAACTGGGTCTGTGAGATAACAAGAGACACGTTGAAAGGGGAATGGGCCTTAAAATAGTTACGTGGCTGTGTGTGTGTGTGTGTGTGTGTGTGTGTGTGTGTGTGTGTGTGTGTGTGTGTGTGTGTGTGTGTGTAGTATACAGCAGCAAATAATGCATTTGTGTATGCCTGTGTTGAATGGTCATGTATGTATGTAATTATATTTTTTTACACGTGTTTGTGTATGTGTGTTTTGGAGCAACATGTTAAGTGTACATCTGTGTGCGAGTGTCACTTCCTGTCTTATCAGAGTTCACTGAAAAACCAATATGTACGTGCACATTTATGTGGCTCATTCTATCGGTATGAAGAAGGAACTGGGCTTGTTATCTTCATTAGTGCTGCTTCTCATAGGACTCCTAAACCACATCTCCTTTTACAAAACATAGTCTCTCCACACAAAAACAATGGTGGTCAGATACAAAGACTGCATTCTAAAAGTGAACTGGAGTGCACATGACAACTTCTGCAGTACCGCTGAAAATGTGTCTTTTACTGTGTCAGTGACATTCTTCCAGGCATAGCCACTGAGCCAACGTGGTGCTGTGTATGAAGCTTCATCTACACTTCACATCCAATTCACCTCCTTATTCTGTGACCCAGTTCTCGTGGTACTCTCAAGTACAACCGTGAAAAACAGTAGACAGTAGGACAGGGGACAAGAAGGACCACGTGGTCACATTTTTATAGCAGTGCTTGAGCAAATCCAGACTGATATTAAACGTACAGTTCTGTGTTAGTGCTGTCTGACCCTTGCTCTCTAGCCGCCTGTGATCTGAAACCATTTGAGGAACTACGACATGATGTCTACCAGTGTGTTTCTTTAAGGACTGAAGAAAGAACATCTCCCAGACGGCATGTCTGACTCGTTTATTAATTCCATCTATCACCTCACTGCACATTGCACAAAATCACCAGTCAATTTTACTATTTACCTGTCATATTGCACTATCCTGTTCTATATCTTATTTTATATTTTATATTGTACATCATTTGTGTAAAAAATGAAAATAAAAAACACTGAATTTGTTCTACTTTTTATAGTTATGATTCTGATGTTTATTGTATTCCACAGATAATTCCTTGTTTGTGTTAACTCTATAGGCGAATAAAGCTCATTCTGATTCTGGGTTTCTACACAATGTAGTAAAGAAAACTACAATATATGTATGTTTAAATTCCTACTGAGATAGATTCAATGTATGAAATCACTAGATGGTAAATTAATGCTGAGAATATTATGTAGTAAATGAGGAATACATTGTGAAAGATGATGGATGTGGGTACATTTCATTAAAATGTGAGTCACACATTTATCCAAAGCAACCTACAGGTGGTGGGGGATTCAACCCTGTGACCTCTTAATCGGTAGTTAAATGCTCTACCACTGAACTACACCCATCACAGTCGTGTACAGTTTTGACTTTTGAATAGCTTTGACCATTATGTACATAATACATGTGCATACATCATCCAGAGTAAACTGGAACTACCAGTAAAAGCATGTAAAGCTGGTCTTCCAGATGCCAACATGATGAAATCCCCTATTAAGGGAAGCAAGGAGTCAAATGTGCACTGTAGGGGATGAGAGTAAACCCAAGTCCTAAAGGGATCCCGCTCTCACTCCCTCTCATACACCTTACCTTCTAGCTCTACGGCTACACTTTGCAAGTCCTTCTGCCTCTCTTTTCTGTGCTCGCTTTCTTCTTCTCTCTTGTTCCCACTCTTTTCCTCCTTCTAGTCCCTCTTCCTACCTCTCTGTTCCTCTCATCATTATTTGTTGCCCTCTTCCCCCCCCCTCTCTATCCCTCATTCCCTCAGATCCTTTCCCTACCTACAAGGGCCACATCTGCCAGTTCCAGGCGATTCAGGCAGGGAGATAATCTGGGTAATCTCTCCGTCATCCCAGCGGCTATCATAGTACTCTATAACCTCTTAATCCCTCTAATTCCCTACAACTCTGCAGTCAGTACCACTGACAGACACATCAGGATTCTTATCGCCAGGCTAAACCTGCAGGCACTGTGTGTGTGTATGTGCATGTGTGTGTGTTGGAGAGTGTGTACATATGTCTGTGTACATGCTCCCACACATCTCAGCCACTCTCTTTAATCAACAATTACACCTGGGGGTCAGATTGACCTGCAGCTTAAACCTCAGGTCTCCACAAACTTTCATTAACCCTTAAACACTGTCTCAATAAAAAAAAGCGACACATTTTTCCCCATTACGTTTTTTGATGTTGACCTCCAATTAAAAAACAATGTGATCAATTTGAAATCAGTGTGTTTTATTGAGACAAGAGGGAGGGGTTGTAGGATTAAATGGCTGGATAAAAAGAACAGTTGAATAGCAGCTGGCAAAGCGTGATCAATAAACACTCCAGTGTAACAGTAGATGGCGGAAAAAAAGCCATTAGCACTGCAAAACTCCATCTTGGCTAGCCGACAGTTTATCACATAATCAATACAGGCGTCAAAGCAGCTGGGAGGAGAAGGGGAGATCATACATCATCTAAATTGAAAAGCGAGGAATTTTATATACTAATTACACCGCTCAGTGATAGGGCTTAGTATAATTCAGTTGCCCCTCTAAAAATGAAAAGCACAGAATTTACAGGTCTGCTCTCAGTGCAGTGTGTTGTTTAGCTACACCTTATTGGCCATGCCCTTTGAACTATGGGAAAAGTAGTCACACAGGGGAAAGAGGGGGGGGGGGTGATGTGTGAGGGATTACTGTTATTCTGCCTAGCTCATCTCCCTGGGGGCTGTGGGGATAGGGCAGGAGGGATGGAGTGTGTGTTTGTGTGCAGAGGGCTATTGATCGGGGGCTAGACTATTATCAAACAGGATGCGGTTTATCATGCTGGCTTCTCTGTAGTGGAGCCAGCAGACCAAGCTAATGGTGCGTGGTCTTCTGCCCATGCACCCGTTTTTTTTCTTTCTCTCCCTCTCTCTCTCTCTGTTTCTCTCTCTCTCTCGCTCTACCTCTCTATCCCTTTGTTGTCTTTCAGGACACCTCACGAACCATCGATCACCTGTCTCCCTCCATCCCTTTCTCTCTCTCGGCTCTTGTTCTTGTCCCCCTCTCCCCATTCCAGCTCAGCGTGTCTGGGGGGACAGATTTAAGATGACCAATGAGTGACACTGTCAAGGGAGTACCATAGGGGCAGGAAGAGGGAAAGGAGGGGGATCTTGCTGGAATCCTTACCCCAGTCTTGGGCTCTCTCCATGGTGAATAATGGTACGTGTAGGTGCCCACACCAAGCAGCAGTGAGGGGCTACTCCTGAGGGAGAGACAGCTCATCAAGCTACCTCTTTCTGGGGAGGTAGCCAAGTGGAGTGTGACAAATCTCCATTTACCATCAGCCGCTCCCACACACGGGGGCAGGGGTAAAATTAGAAACTCCGCCGCTGCGGCTCCCCGCTGCTAATTCCATTTCGCACAAATTAATAAGTGTTTTCTGCCCTCCCTCCTCCGCCCCTCTCTTTCTTTTTCTCCCCCTCTACTCTCCTTGACGAAACACATTATCTTGGAAAAAAAATGAGCTCATACACTCATAATGAGGCATTGTTAGGCAAATTCCCAAGCCGGTTCCATCATTGTTTACGGAATAAATGCTTGATTATCAGCTTGGAAAAAAACAACACCATTTGTTAGCTGCCAGGCAAGATACAACTTGTTTTTGTTGTTCTTCAGATTTTTTTTATCTCCCCATCACACTTATTATCTTTCTGGTTTAATGTCATCATCATTACTGATTCTTATTTGATAAGAAAAAACACTCCTGGTAATTGGGTGATTCATTTTCAGAAATGACCCATTGTGAATTGAAACAATATGCTGGTAAATGCAAATTTTTCATATGGTATTGAGTTGGGCTGATGGCCTAATAGCTAGTGAACCTGTAGCTAATTCTAACTGGCTAGCAGATCGACTATTGACAGTGGAGTCAAGTAGTTGAGATAGGCTTGTCCTCCCTGAGAGCACAGCGATTAGCAGGACTTCATGCAACGAAAACATCACAGATCAATAGGACACAGACGAGAATCAATAGCCTGCTCTTATGGGGCTCCATGCCTTTCATCTGGCTGGCCTCTAGTGGTCTTTTTATAGCCAGGGAACATTGTTAGTTTACTATTAACTGCAGTCATAAAACATGCATTACTGGTCTGTCACAGGAGTGATGTGTTAATGCAAGTTACTAATGAATATGAATGCTGCAGCTGTAAAATGTAGTTCTGTTTCATTAAATTCCTTTATACTTCAGTGGGTTTGGAAAGGTTACTCACAATGAAATGTAAATCAATAGTATCCTAGGGGAGAAAGCACACTGTTCATACTGAAACTGACTGCTACTGTATGGGCAGGAAAACAGATTCGCAATCCTACATGACCTGAATATGCAAATGCTGTATATTTTAGGGGGTTTCAAGCATGATCTTCCTTCCTACAACAATAGTATGTGACCATAGTCCTGTGTATCAACATAACCGTGTACAATCATATTTCTGTATGTTTTTTTATGGACTACACTGCAATAGTCCTGCATTGTAGTTTCTCAAAATGAATTGGATGTCATTAATATCATATTGTTTATAATTTATAATATACGATTTAATCTGTTAGACAACTTGTCTAATTTTAAAACCATAGCCTTCAAGATGGAAGCTAGCAGCTGAAAACACAATATAAAACACAATCAGGTGCATGAAGTGAAATTTAACAGATAACATTATCAAATTAATTCAAATATGAGAAACAGCGACCCCAAGTCTTGTCTGAGCTTCCGTGCTTTCCTCCAGCAGTTTGAATGACAGTGGTTTCACAAAATAAGCCAAGGAGGAAGGCCCGCCTCGCCTAAGGTGATTGTCTGGAACAGGATTGCTGCAACATAACTGGCTGGAAAGTAGCAGCCCTAAAATAGAAAGTAGAAATTGATATTTCACTTGTACTGAGCTGTTTGTATTGCCAGACAGCTCACAGAGGACCTCATTAGCTTATACAACATGTTTGTAGAAGACAAAAGGTTTCTTTTTCTACTGAACAAAAATCGTAACCATTGTGTCTTTTAAAGTAGCTGTGGTAAGAATTACCTATTGAGATTCAACGCAGTCCATAATGATGACCTACAGCCGCCATGGTAGACCCCTCCCAAACCCATGACATTGTCCAGTTGAGCATCACCTACCAGAAGAGAAACTAGTCAGTCACAGGTGCTTTAATTATTCAGGAATAAATATTAGAGCTCACAGAGCCATTTGTAAACAATCCCCTGGGCCCAGCCAGTTATTAAAGATGGAAATTATATATTCATAACACAGGATATTGCAGCTTGTTTATTCATAGTCAGTTCAATTTTTCAGGGGTATTTTGTCGGAAGACTTCCAAACCATCTACCTTCCTCTACCCCAGGCCATATGAAAAGGTAGAGGGAAAAAAACTTGGGTTAGCTAAATTGAAAGAGCAGTTTTTCTATTATTTTCCAGTTTGAACACGACCAGTCTATTTCCTTGTTTGCGTGTGCCTGGACTTCAAAATGAGGGATGTCTCCCCAGTTCTCTGTGCGCCTGGGTGTTTTTTATTGTCATGGGACATAGCGTGGCGAGCGAAAGCTAGGCACTAGCAATGCATAAAAGAGTCAGGGGCTGCCAAGGACAGTGTGAATCTAAACAACATGATGAATGTTTGTGTCTGTGTCTAATCATCTAAAGACTATAACCAATACACAAGCATATCAACTATCTTGGGAGATTTACTCTTCTTATTTTGTGTCGCCTAATGACATGGTCAATTAATCATATTATATATAATTGGTTTGTCCTTACAAAGCAGCATGTTTACATCTGTATCGACCAGGATGTCCTTCTCAGCCCTCACTTTTTCTACTGCAATACAGTTAGAATCTAGGGCCATCATCCAGATTCATTCTATAATTCAAACGTCAAAGCAAATGAGCTGCAGCAAAAGCTTTATACAAGTCAATGACCGTAACTTCCAATGAGCCAAAAAGACACTTGTACATTTAACAAAAATCTAAAAGGTTATCAGGTTGAGAGGCAGGACACACCAGTGGGTCTTAATCTCCCTCATCTAACTACAAAGGCAGGAATCTCTGTGCGTGTCTGAGTGTGTGTGTGTCTGTGACTTGAGCATCTCAAATTCATATTCAGCAGGTGTATTGCTCTGTAACCAAGGATGTGCAGTGTCGAGTGTTTGAGCTACACTAAGCAATGGAGCTTGGATCCCTCCTATATGGTATACTGTACATCTGCATGGGAAACGGGTACTGCACTGGTCCTTTAACCTTTCTGTTCTGGATGCACATGGAACTGCTGGAAAGCCATTACCTCCCTCAACATAAACACAGCATTTGCCATCAGCCCAAGGGCAAAGACTCATGGCAGTGTGCCCATAGTTTGTGCACACACACACACACACACACTCAAACGTAAACATAAAATATAAGAGCCCACTGCTGGCACCTGCCATTTAGAAGCTCAGATAGGCATCTAATGTAACCTCACCCTGCTCTAAGAGCGAGGATGTTTACAAGGTCAGTCCTGCTGCCCACGCCTGCCTCTCTTGTTCAGGCTTCCTCCCCGTGGACAAATCAAAGTCATGATGTACAGCAGCAGTGTCCTGTTCCACAGAGCTGACATACAGTAATTGTCCTCCCTCACCACTTAGAGACAGTGTGCACATTCTAGTGCACGACATCTGAGTAACTGCACAGAGCCTCCTCAATGACTGGACTATGTTTACAGCCAGTTGTTTCTCACAATGTTCTGAGGAAGAGATTTGTTGTTGATTGGGTAGTTTACAGCTGACTGCACCACATCCAGCTGAGTGACCCCTTAGGCTAACAAACTGTCTGAATTTATGAGGCAAAGCATCCAGTCTGGTGTAGAATCTGGAATGAGCTGGCATTTAACATAGTGAATACAGAGACATTATGACAGTGGATTCATAGCTCTGGAATACTTTAAGAAGTTGGAGTTTGAAGTACTACAGGAACTACATGTCTCTTATCTCAGCACCACATGCATCTTAATGGACATAGTTTACTGCCTCTGAAACACAGGACTAAATTAGCTGGTTTTGTATGGTATCTGTAGTTAGTGCAGCGTCAAAGGAAAATAAAACCAAAGCATAACTCATCCTCTAAAGCAATTAAGATCCAAATGTGCCAATCAATCTGCTTCACCAATGAAAAATCTGTTAGCAGTTATTAAATTGTTAGCCTATATCGCTTTCGAGTTCAGCAGGGATTACCACGTTTTTGTTTGTTTTGCAGATTTAGCTGTTTAGCGTTGCCTGCATGCTCTATTGCCAGATGTTCTTGATTAACAAAAGAAAATTGACACACTTTATTACATTATCCAAACACAGAAGCCCGTCGGGGGCAAACAATAATTAAATAATTTTATGGGCTGCTATAATTGTTGATGCAGTTTTGCTAATTTATACTACATTTTAGCACAAGAGTTATTTGTTCAAGAATATGTTTTGCAACTGACAATCTAGCCTTGTTAAGCCATTTCTTTCTGACAGGTTTTGAGATGCTCCACACAATCTACTTTTATGTGCCTTGGCTTGGCTTCTTTGGAAGTTTGCCAGTAACAAAAAGCACCCAGTGCCCAGTGGTTTTGATTAAATAGGTGATTCCACCGGAGCCTAATGAAGACAAATGAAAATGGAATCGTCTCCAAATGAGTAGGGGCGCAAAATTACAACTTACAACAGAGAAAGGGCAAACAACAAATTTTCAAATACAAAAATAAATCCTTATCCACAGGTCAGTTATTTTAATAGCTTAACAGATAAACAATGATAGTGGTACATCTGGAATGTTTCATTTGCAGGTAAATTGACTCCCAGCTAACTGACAGGTCTTCCCTCACAGGCTTGCTATCTGGTGTTTACTCGACACCGAGTTGTTTAAACGTCATATTTGCATATTTTCTCAATGTTGTATGAGCCTTGGAGACGTCATGATCAGACATCATATAGCTGACTTTTTTTTAATTTTTATATCTTAACAAAGTCTGTAAAGACATTTAATATATTTGCATCCTTTTTAGACACTTTGATGCTGTCTTTTACCAACGTTGTGTCATAGTTGAATTTTGGTTGAATTTTAAAGTCCTAGACAACCTTGTTTACCGGTAATATACGTTACACTGCTGTTTCATTCTGAACACCAACCAGGTGGGCTTGGAAGTGGTCTAGTATGCACCACGTGCCATGTCCCTTAACTCCTTAACTTATCTCCTTTGTTTTCATTCGTCCCAGTTAGATGTGACAACAACACTTCAACATGATTACAACCAGATTCTCTCTGATATAGTTCTAAATGTTTGATAGTGTTTGCTTGAAAGCAGATGCAACAAGTGCATAATTATTGCCGTAATTAAGTTGCCAAAACATTAGGCCTGATGCACGAGCACCTTTGAAACAGTGAGTGCACGATTCATTGGCATCTGCTGTAAGCTTATTAATCATCTAACAAGCAATTAGCAAGCTGTTACCATTCTCTGGCTGGTATGTAAATACATTTCTGGGTTAATTTCTTCCTATGATAATAAAGGAATAAGTATTCAAATTAGCTCTGCCACTATGTAAATGATCTATCCTATTAATTGCAGAACACCATTTCAACTTGGACAGGGCAAATGTGTATGTGCTACTGTATGTATTATGTGTTTAAGAAGGGAAATGGAACTGGTGGTCGCCCTCACACTGACTGTGGTAATTTATGAGGTGTCCTGGTGGCATCCGCCCACCACCCCTTCTGTCAGATAAAAACTACAGAAGCTTGGATCTGAATGAAAAGAATGGAGTATCTAAAAGTAGAGTACAGCAACATTGTATAGGCAAAATACTTTGTGTGGTTGTGTGTGTGTGTGTGTGTTAATGAGCCAACTGGCTAAATAACTTATGAACAAGACATAAACACACAACCCAAGCCCCATAAACAACTTAGTCAGTTAGCTCACAAGCTTGTGATGAATAGCAAAAAGATACCCTTTCCATTAGCAAATTACCCCTTGCCACTGTCCCAGCCTTGGGCAGAACACATGTCCCGTTGCTACACCACACTAACAGGATACTGAGCCATGCTAAGGGGATTTTCCGGCGGAGGCAGCTAATGCTGAATTCAATACACAACATGGCTAATGACACCCAGGTCCACATCCATCATGGCTCCCATTCATAAAGCCAGTTCCAGTGCCAGTGCACAGCCCCCCCTCGGTCTTGTGTGCTAATCTATGCAATGCAGGCGCAGAGAAGCCATTACGCCTCTGAATACACAATGAGGCTCAAAGCTCCACTCCACACCAGAGGGGAGGATGGGATGTGGTGGGGATGGGGAAAAGAAAGGCAATATAATTGAAGCCAGGAAGCAGATTGTGATCTATTGACACACATCCAGGGTCCACGCGCTTGCTTTTGTAGCCAATGGCTGTCCCTTCGGACATTTGGGAGGGAGAGGAAACTTCACATGGATGGATTTCACCCAGCCGTGATGGTGATATGAATCTCTGCACTTCTTCCACTGGCATACAGTATGTCTCCTGTTCCTGCATGAAATAAATGCACCAAGCCAGTGTTAATCATCCATGTGACAGGAGGAAACAGAGCGCTGCGCCGAAGCTGTACGCTGAGTTACTCCAGAGCAGATTTCCATAGAGTTCTGCGCTGCGCCCACGTGGACGAGTGGTCATACTGTGCACACATCACTGCTCGCTGATAAAAGCAACTTACACACGTGCTTGGATGCACACTTAAGCACGTGCACACACATTTATGTACACAAACTGTGAAAATCCTTGTCTTAGCTATGTACACACATTCCATATACACCATGTAAAGACGCTCTCACATACACGCACACACGCACACAATCGCACAATCGCACAAGCTCAAACAAACATACCCCGTCTGCGGGGCGCAGCCAATGTGATTATGCCAGAAAAAGTCACATGCCAGATGGTTTCACCATTTAAATGCTCCCAAATGCAACCGTTTTTTAACATTTTTGGAAGTACAGGGTTCGCAATGCATGGCCTAATCATCAGCAACACAAGGCCCTTGTATATTTAAATACGCGTGACTACAGAGTGGTTTATGTTCCCCACATGTACCACGGGCATCCTTTTGAGCTTACTGATTCATCAACGCTCGGATACACAGGGAGGGGATGGGAGATAGTGCGGTAAGAACTCAATGCAGCACGACTGATCTTAAAAGCAGGCCCATGTCTGAAGTCATTGCGGTTGTTCTCTCGGGCTCTGGTGATTTAAAGGGACACACTTAACAGGGCTCCAGAACCCAAGAGCCTGGAAGGGATCGTCATGTTGCATTAAGAACTAAGACATGGAGATGAATGATAGGATGGGGGGAGCTGATACAGATGTTTTGAACAGTCATTGTTCAGATCTAGTCTTTTGATTTGCTCATTAAAAACCCAATGTGGAAGAAGTCAGAACGACCCGCTACCTAATGTACCCACTTGTCGGCTTGCAATAACTCCTGTCATTATCATTAATTACACCCTGAAGAAAGAAAAATAAAAGAACTTCCGGAGAGAGAAAATGTATGCTGTGTCTTGTTGACTGATAGAGTTGCATGAGCGTTGACCCAGAGAAGCTGTACCTGACCCTACTCTCTTGGTACACACTGCAGTCACTCGCCCTCTTAAATACCTTCAGATCAAGCATGATAAAGCTGAAAGTGAGGATCACATGGCAATGAGTACAGTGGAACCTGTTCCCCTAGTTGATGATAACAAACACTGTACTTGCTGTCAATGAAGAGGAAATTCCTCAGTCGTCAACATGCTGCTATTCCTTTGTTAAAGCTGTTTTTGGGTAAATAACCAGAGCGACTCATCACTTGATTGGCTCCCGTTTACAACAGACACAGGGACAGTAACATCCGCCTTCCCATCTACCCATCCACCGCATAATCAATTAACATGTGAGTAATGCTGGCCCCATTCAATTCAACCAAATACAGTGGGAGAGTGGAGTGTCATCTACTGTGGGAAAGTACTGCTTAATATAGCGCCAGGGGCTCAAAGGAGTGCTTACCAGAGCACAATCCACTAAAATCAATAGTAACAGTCAGGCTATATTGTTTCAAATGAGGGGAAAGTGTGGCTACGATAAAGAGCGCTCGATACCACTGTCTGTGCTTGTGAGACGCTGAGTCAGGGAGACAGGGCTAAGTAATACTGTGCAGGGGGGGATGGAAAGAGGTATGGAGGAAGGCAGCAGGCCAGGGACGATGGGGGAGATAGATGCTGCACTCTCCACAGTGATAATACTTTTCCTGGACAGAAGGTGGAGAGAAGATCCCATGGAGGTCAGAAGAGAATACTACAAAGATTTGATAGAGAATAAAAGGCAAGAGGTGGGGATTGTGTAATATGCAATATGGGAGACCTGTGTGTTGACTATGGTCAAAAACTTAATTTAAAATGTAAATACATTCACTATCTTCCATCACCATCCGGGTTGGCAATAACAGATAATATTGTAAATGCAAAAAAAAAATCTAGAACTGAACATTGTTTCGTTTCATCCAGCATGCCTTTCTGCTTTTTCACAACAACAAAAAAACGTTCAACACTTTGATTTGATTGTGTACACAATTCAAGGTCCAGGACCCCTGATACTCAGTTTTGCCCCAATAAACTGGGATCTCATCGCTGAGCGCCACCAGAGGGCAAGACTCACTTCGTTAGTGTACTGGGCTCCACATACCTCAGCAGCAACAAAGGGGAGCAGGATGAAGAGTGGGATCCCTTAATAAAACAGAGCCGGATGGAGGCGTGTGAAGTTACATTCCCTTCATTCTGGACCTGATATTTGTTGAGCGTAGACGACTCTTCAAAGGACTAGCTACATTCCTGCAGGCATCCCAGAACTGAAGCTGCTTTGCCCTTGCTCACACCAACACCACAATCCAGAAAGATCAGGGAACATGTGTGTATGTGTTTGAGAAAGATAAAATATTTATTTACTTGTGCAGTCATTTTTTATTAGAACATAATAATAACAACAACACGACAATATCTTAGTTGGTTACTGGGATTTGACAACATTGTCTAACATACATGATCTGCCCAATACTACCTTCACAGTATTTTCTAACTAAAGGAATCAGATTTACATCACAGTTATCAATAATGACATTATTCCCTCTGCTGAGGTGTTAAGTGTAAATTCACTTTGACAACTATGACATCATAGCTGTCACATCATAGCTGTCATCCATGCATTTAGCACTTAATGGGACAAAAAGGTGATTCTTAAATGTATCCCCGGTGTCTAGGAATGAGTCACATTCCAGATATTTAAGTTATCTTGTAATGTGTTATGAACATGAATAAACAGCTATGAGATGAGCCATACAGGCTGACAATGTTTCAATTATGTCCTTTTAACTCTGTCATTTGATCATGTCTGCATTTCAAGTTTGAGTAAGTGTTTTTAACTATAATCAAATGTGACATAGCATTGAAAATATAAAGTCTGTTTATATTCTTTTTGAAAAACTGTCTTTGTCATGCCAATTCAGCTATCAGAGCTAATTTAGTGATATGTGCAAAGAGGATTGCAAGCATTCTGTTAGTTGCTGCTTGGTTTCCCTCAGAGCCCCACTTTCATAAGGCTACTGAATTAGCTGAACATTAGTTATGGAATTAGCAGGCAGTGCCACCATTAAGCCCAGGCTGTTCTGTGTCACAGGCAGATCAGCGCTATACTAGCTCATGTTAATTAGCTTAGCACTGAGCCTGTCTGATGTATGTTAAGCAGCAGAGGGTTGCGACTGATACAGAAATCTGGTCTTATCAAAAACATGCTCAAACCGCCTCACCATCGTTTGGCAGAGTCATGCTGAAGATGGATTATTCAGGGACACTTGCTTTAAACTTAACAATAAAGTCACCAGCGAACTGGCTGAAGCTATGCAAATGTGCTCAATTTGAATCCTCATTGTGTTAGGCCTATCATGTACTGGTGGATTAAAATGAGAGTAGGCCTGTGTGATACACATTGTACATGTGCTATATGTGGTACCATGTCCTCCTCTTGGCCAAAGAAGCATTCCTAAAGATAGAGCTGCTGGAGCTCTTTAAGATCCCCTCATTTCTAGTCTGTAAAAATCCATGTCCGCTGTCAAGTCTGTTAAAGACACGAGATTTAAAAAGTGGCAAGGCAACCTAGTTTATTTAGCAAGGTTTTTTTGGGGGGGGCTACCAAGTGATGTTCAGCACCAGTAACAAGTTATTTGATGGAGATGATGCATACCGGTATGGATGAGGAGCAAGGGAGAAAAAACCCTTTGCTTGATCTTCTCTGCCGACACGCTGCCAAACATCTTTTTTGGGCTCAAATTAGTATTGCAGAGGCACGCCCCAATCCCAATACACCCTGTCGGGTCAGAGGAATCAAAGCAGCACACATCTAAGGAATATCAGATAGGGATTCAAAGACTAGCGCCCACAGGTTGTATTGCCAATTAAAAAAGGCAAAGCTTTGTTGCTCTCGAAGGACACACCACTGATGAGTGATTGGCTTCAGGTGATCAATAGCTGCATTCAATACACTGGTGGACTGGGGGGGTTCCAAATTTTATATAAAAACAGGCTACTTCACAGAGTGTAGGATACATTATTGAACTTTTGGGGGAGCGAGCAGTAGATAACTAGGAGAGAAAGCAAAAGATGAGGTAGCAAAACAGTAAGCGACATGTCTTGTCTATCTGGAAGTATAGGTCTGTCTGTCCTACATGTTCAGTGCATTTGTTGATAGTTAACCCCCTCGTGACTGACATCTCTCATACAATTAAACCATTACTTATCCATTTCATTTCCAACGCCCAAGGTTGAGTGAAATGGATTTGGCACCAAAAGTGGAGGTGGAGTTTGCTGCATGGTTTCAGTAGGCAATTGTGGAAGAATATGGGATTTCCTGTGTGCTTACATTATTCACTAATCAATAGGACTAGTCATTGGATACTAGTCAGTATGTTGTCACGTGAGCTTGCTATTAATACGAGTAGATTGTGTCTGTGTCAGGGTTAAGAGATGTTCGGGGTCAGGAGAAAGTACTGGGTAAACGTCCCTTATCACTACAAGGAGAGCTCCAGCTATGATCTCTCTACCCTGAGAGTGGTCATGTGTTGGGAGCTGTGAATCTCTTTCTCTGCAACTGTTGTAACGTCATGGCTGCCTGACGGTCACTATGTTTACATTCTTGTGCCCTAAAAAAGATGGTCCTCCGGCCTTCAGAGCCGAGAGAGACATGATTGAGACCTAAGCCTGGTGTTGTGTTGTCATTTATGGTCAGAGGACTGGTTCTCTCCCAATCTGCAGATTGATAATAATTATTAAAATCCAGAATGCAACTGACATGTGCTAGTTCACAGCACATATGTAAAAACTATTTGATTTATTCAGTAGGGGCCTACTTTGAAGATGAGTCTGTCCCTACTTCTTTGTTTTCTACACACACGGCAAAGACTAGGCTTTCTCTCCTAAAGGCTCTATAGTGCTGTCTTGTGGTTACACAGCACTCTGTGGTATATTTGGGGTGCTGCACCCATTACTTTGTCAAAGAACACCCGTTTTGTGATGATGCATAGCAGCATAGTTTAAGTGACTGTGATTAGCTTGCCACCCTCTGAAAACCACAAGCCATCACTAAGGTCATGCAGTTGAGAGCTATGACCCACCTGTCCACCCCCAGTCCCCTGCTGTGGTCAGTGAGTCTCTCTTCAGGGGCCAGTCAGACAATACCGTTGTGAGGTCGTTCACCTGCACCCACTCCTGAGCATGTTGGCCAAAGAAAATGAGCCTGTGTCTCCATAGAACTGACTCATCCTAACCAAGGGCTACCTGTATTCATTCACAGAGGATTGTTTATGACCTAATATTGCAGATATGGTTTGGAAGCAGAGCCATTTTTATGCACAGCTAGACATGACTCAAGGCCAAAAGGATTAAGGGAGATAGATGCTACCTTATTTACAGTGAATAATGTTTTTTGTTGACATTCTTTTTAGGGAAAGCTACCCATTACTTCCATCTGAATAATTGACTTTCCCCCATCCTGTTCAAATTTCCGAGAGGCTTTGGTGGTTTGTTTCGCAAGCCAAATCCATCGTTTGCACTGCAAATTAGCCTTTCAGAGGTGTGCCTCACCTTCTGTTCATGATTCATGACACACAAGTCAGTTCCTTTTCCCCCTTTCTACTTCTATCTGCCGGTTATAACCTTCAACTAACCTTTAAACTGATGTGAATAATTTAAATTGTATTTTCATATCAACGGAGGGGAGTCAAGCCAAGCAATTATCTTTTATCTGTATACATTGCTGTCAGAGCAAAGCCTCATAAAGTTTCCCCAAGGGGGACAAAGTGAGAAAGAGAGAAATTGAATGGGGGGGGGGGGGGGACAAAGAGCAAGGAGGTGGAGGGCAGAGAGCGAAAAGAAAGCCTACATGGGAGAAAAGAAAACAGGCCTTAGATGCTATCTGAGGACATTAATGCGGCAATGAATTATTTAGTAATGACTATGAGGGCTGTCATAAGAAAACACTGCTTACATCTACGCTGTGTTTGGGGGTGGGTGGGATGGGCAGGAAGTGGTGTGGAGCACAGTGCGTGTGTGGAAAGAAGACACTAAAGATAAACATGACAAATTGGCAGATCATCTGTTCAATTAGGATGAGCAGTGACACAGTTACCAGGGCCCAGGCCAGAGGCACGAGGGGGTAATGCCTCATTTGCAAGACAATGATTTAAAGCTGTGCCACAGAGGAGAGCATTCCTAAAAAAAAGGAGGGATGAGAAGAGAAAAAAGGAAAACAGGAAATTCCCCCTGGTACTCATTAAAATTGACGGTGCTGCTGTACACAGCCCCCCCCCCCCCCCCCCCCCGTCGCTCCCACCTACTACCACAACACACACACTTTTCCACGCCATGTTGCCTTAGCGCTTGCCTCTGTGGACCATCCATGATCATTTTGATTAATTCATAAAGAACGATGCCTCCTTGATTGAGACAGTGTGATGAGGAACGGGGGCGGGGGCTTTGATTCAACAACACCAGAGACAAAGGAAACAGCACAGGCAGGAATGACATGAAGGAGAAGGAGACTGTTTATAAGACAGCAAGAGCTGAGGGATGAAGGAAGAGAAAGAGATACACATACACACACACACACACCCTGCAACCCTCAGAGTGTACTATAGGAGCTGAAGCCAGGTTCTTTGCCCGGTGAGCAACTCTGGTCTGACATCTGCATCTGCTTACCGTTGTTCTCTTGACATTCCTGCAGAGTTAGCCAGGCTTGCTGCTCCCAGGGCAGGACTCACCGGGCCTCGTATCAGATCTCTCACACAAGCCTCCCCAACCCCCTCGGTAAGACCACTTGGGGGAGAGATGTAATATTGAAAAGCCTGCTGCCATTTGAAGTCATTGACAGAAACGCTCAAAGCAGGCTCAAGCAATACAGCCCTCATTTCCTCCCTGATACATCAAGCAGCCGCACGCTGCTTAGGGCTGGAATGAAGGGGTCGGTTGCCATCAGGCCTGTGTGTGTGTTGACGTGTGTGTCTAACCTCACACGGCCTGTCTCTATAGAAAGACAGGAAATATGGGAGAATGAAAAGGACATACTGTAGGTGAAAGTTAAATAAGGTCATGTTGTAGTTGGATGCCATCCAAGTTTGTTCAAGGCTAGTCCGTGCCAAAGCACTATTCTTGGAAGCCTCTTTTAGTCTCCCTGTACTGAGAGCAGACTTGCTGGAAAGGTGAACAGGACACCCGTACATAAATGATCGTAATGGAGAGCCTGAAGCAGCCATTGATTAGGTATTTGACCCCTGTTAAGGATTTAACCCACAAGGGGGTTATTGGCATATACAGTATTTACCATTTGTGATTCGAATGATAAACATTGTGGTGGGGCACAAGTGATGCCTTAACCTAAAAGAACCTTTTGTTTTGTCTTCCTCTGACCCACACTCTGTTACTAGGTGTTTCGCTGCCTTTGAATTACAAATACTAATTGGCCAGCGGCCTTAGAGCAGTGTTTCTCCCCAGAGTCCTGCTGAGAAGACTGGTTAGGGATGAAGCTACTAATGATGTGCCAAGTTTGAAAACATACTAATCAGCACAAACTGTGTTTCCAGAGGAAACGTCTCCTCTTCCAAAACATCTACAGTTCCTTAGAAAAGCACTTTCAAACAATTAAACAGGAAAATATATAAATATCATTAGGACATATTCAGCCTAATTAAATTTGGAAGAGTTAGCAATGTGTGCAAGAAGGAAAGAAATACAGGAAAGTCATGCACTAATTTTTATCATTCACCATGGCAGGAAAGGTAAAATAAGCCAGTCAGGATTTTTGTTCTAATTATAACAGTTACTTTTATGATAATACAGGGACTGATTTGCATAGCATATGTGCTGTGACTCTACCATTAGCGAGAAATGCAAAATTGCCCTTGAAAACTCTTCCCCAATAAAGTTGTCAGAAGGCAGTTCTCCCAGCAGCATTTGTTGTGTTCTTTTTCTCCTCTTCTCACTTCTCTCTTTCCAGCTGCCATCAGCCCCCTTTTTTTCTTTCCATAATTCTAATCTCTCATACAACTGTAGAGCCCTGACTTCCTCCAAATCTTCTTGGAATCTTTCTCTTAAAATGTGTTCTTCCCTCTCTCTAGGCTGTATTTTGATCTTCCTTGCAGACTTGTGTTACACCTTGATTTCCCAGCCTGCCTCTTTCTGAGGTGAGAGCAAGGACCGGTTCTGTTCTCTGCTGCAGGCTCCCTACCCTCAGGTCATGCCCAACTGCTCCCTCACACAAACCATCAACAGTGCACTCACAAAGACACATACACATTTACACACGCACAATCATTAAAAATATAAAATACCAGCTCATACAGTCCTAACCTTTCACAGCACACTCAGACAATTTGCACAAGAAGGAAACATGTCATGTGAATGCCCCAAGGCACTATTGGCATTAACTATCTGCTATGCAGGTGCGCTGTTGAAAATCTAATTTGTGTTGGAGCATGTCAAAATTAATGGTTACATGACATGAATCCTTAACAATGCAATAAAATGAAAACAAAATAATGATAAGATGTAATCAGTAGAAAGACAAACATTAAATATATATAAAAAAAATTAAAAAAATCTTCAAATCTTTGTTTACTTGGATTGGTACAAACATGTGGTATGTAAAAATGACAGACAAAAAAAAATTCTTAAACCATGATGTGTTATGAAGACTAGACTCACACACAGAGAAGCATCCAGGGACTGGAAACATCAGACCTCACTTCCTCCCACACTTTATTAACACACAAAAACATAAAGTAGAGGGTTGGGTGGGAACTGAGTTGAATCAGAACCATCAGCGGCCACCACCAAAAGAGAAGAGGGAGGGCAAGATGGAGAGAGACAGATGTATGGTTTGATCATGCTTTTTTGAGGCCTGGGAGGTGGGTAGTAAACTCTGAGCAAACTACAGTCTCCTGAGACTTCTCACCTATCCCTCCCTCCCTCCCTCCCTCCCTCCCTCCCTCCCTCCCTCCCTCCCTCCCTCCCTCCCTCCCTCCCTCCCTCCCTCCCTCCCTCCCTCCCTCCCTCCCTCCCTCCCTCCCTCCCCTGTCCTCTGCCTGTACAAGGCTGGTTAGATAAGAACCAAGTAAACAAAACTGGCTGATTGATATTTAACAAGCTCCCACCATGTGATCTCAGACCCCTCCCTTTCTTTTTCTTTTATTGACCCTTTGTGTCCTCACCTCCACACGAACACACTGACCTCCACACACATGCACACATACTCTACAGGGACCATAGTGTGGATGAGGGGGGGGGGGGTCCATTTCACACTTGAGGCAGCCACATTATGTCTCAAATGGGCCACACATAGAGGAGCACACTGCCTAAACTGCCTCTCCACCTCCCCCCAAACCCTCCCACCTCATTTCGAGGTTTTTAACGAGCCGAGATCTGCACCGTTCACGCTTTTACTCTTTAGCCCCTCCTCTCATTTTCTCTGTGTCATTAAAAGGTGAAGTAGCAAAAGCTTAACGGTGAGATTTATTTTTCACAAACCCCACTCCTGTGTGCCCTGGGCCTGCAGTGAGTTAGCGGCTCGCCTCAAATGTGTTCATAATTCAAATGAGAACTCTGTCTGTCACAACAAAGAGTAATGCATTATTCAACAAGATGTCTTCCCTTCCACAAAGAGACAAACAGAGCGGTATTCTTCCGGGTGCTAAGGCAAACAGCTAACACGACAATCAAAATGGAAGTCATTAATTAGGTAATTAGAGGGGGAAATAAATGTGAAAGGATCACAACAAGGAAGCAGCCGTTGTTGCGTGTTAATACGTTTACATGTGTTCCAGTCATTAGCCACACATCATTAGCAAAGGATGTTATACATTGTATTGCTTTTGAAACCGTGGTGTGTGTGTGTGTCTTAACAAAACAATATTGCTTTTGGAATAATATGAGGTAATGGAAAATGTATTCACAAGATTGAAAATGTAGTCTACAGTATTGAAAAGGAAATTAATGAAAACATTTTTTGAACCACAGCTTGTTCCAGGCTAGCTTTGTCAAAACACATTTTAGCAATGTCAATTAAGGCCACGAAAATGAATTAAACCCAGCCTGTGTTCATTCTAATCTAGTACATAATCCTACATAATCCCTAAGGCCCCAGAGTCCCTGTTCTGTATGCATGGACAGCCTTCAGTCCACTGATTAAGTCTTAGTTAATCCCTGGTGGCATAGATCAACCTCTGTGATGCTCTGACTATTGGTGAGAGTCCCACACCATTAAAGCCAACAGGGACTGATGATCAAGCTCCACAGTGAGAGGTCAGGTTATAACCTCTAGTTTACATTAGTTAAGGGGCATCACTAATTGTTTTGTCTTTCAGTCAATGGGAATCAATGAACAAAACTGGGTGGACTTTATTACTATATAGCTACTAAATATATAAGTATTTTATTTGTAAAAGATAAATGGCTATTCAAAAGTCGGACTAGGTGGATGCATATCAGTGTCAGACCCCAGTGGGACTTATGTGTGTGTAGGAGAAAGAGAAAGTAGAGAAGAGGGGATGTTTTTACACCTGATCTGAGTTACCCACCTCCCTGAATTAATTTAGACTTGTGTTTCTTTGTTCCTCTGCTGGACTGAGGCACGGGGGGGGGGGGGGGGGGGGGGGGCAGTCCCTTCACTCACACACCACCTGAATACACACACAGTATACATGTATTGCACACTTGAATATTGCACTCACACCATTCCACCCCACACATGGACACTCACCCCCCCCCCCCACATACACACACACACAGCAGATGTGGCACAGAAAGGCGTCAGAAGACCAGGGAAATAAGAGACGCTTGTTAGGAACAGACATAGATTTAGATTTTAAAGCGCTCGTGTCAGATTCTGGCAGATAAAAAAGGGTTCTATTACTAATGAATGAACACACGAAGAAAAAGAAAAAAAAATCCCTTCAAATCTGCCTGTGTTACGTGAATCTTTTATGCAAATGGAATTTCAAATGAGGTGAAGCTATCTTCAGAGACCTTGACTGTTTTCCACAGCCCTCTATTAAAATGTATGCGTTTGCTGATTTATAAATCTTATTAATAGCTCTGCGCCGAGTGGGGGAAGCAAAAGTGATGAAACAGCTTCACTTCCCTTTCTCTCTCGATCCCTCGCTCCCTCCCTCCCTCCACTGGTCCAGCAGGTCCCCTCTCGCCCACTTTCTCTCTCTTTCTTCTCACTTCCTTCCTTCCTTCCCTCCCTCCCTCCCTCCCATAGTCTCTTTCCCTCCGCTCGTGTCTCTTAGTGATTTTATAATTGGGCTTGGCTCATTGTTATTCAAAACCCTGTAGAACCAATTAGTGCAGGACCTTCCGACCCTTGGTTGCTATGTAATGGCGGTAACTAAAGACAGTAAGTGAGGCAGCCGAGAGCAAAGGTCTGAATTTCTTTTAGTTCCTGATTAATAATTCTGTCAGGCCTATCACAGACATTAAAGAGAATCACTGGTTTAAAAGCCTTCGCTTTTTTTTTAACGCTTTACACGTTTACGTTGTTCTCCCCATGCCTCTCTATAAACCTTTAATGATAGTTGGGTTGCTCACTCCCTTCTCTCTTGTTGGATAAATGTAAATTTAACAGGATAATATGATTTAAAGGTATAAGGGGGGTGGCAAGTGACCCCTTACGCTGAGAGGATGCATGGCTGCAGTGGCTGATGGTTAGGAGAAAGACACGTGGGGGCATCTTGAAAGATACATTGTGGGGGCATCTTGGGGGGGTCTGCATTGCAAGTCAGCATTTGAACTTTTTGTACGTGTCATACTCTCTGGCAAGTGAAACTGTAGATTGGTTGTAGAACACTGAACAGGTTGAATTAATTTCACATATCAATCCTTACTTTGGCTGTTGTTTGACTGCACCCTTACTCAGAGTTGCTGTCCTAGAGATAAGAAATGGTGCAGGTAGACGTTTGTTTAGTATCACACAGACAGAAATGGTTTGGAACCAATTGGATGTACAGGCAATTTAAGGAACATCTGAATTATAAAAGAGACTGCACACACATCAAATACTTTGATTGTGACATACTTTTAAAAAGCCATGGAAACCAAATTAAGAACCCCTGGGATCCAGTTGGTATCATTCAGATTGCTCCGAGCACCTGAATATGGCATCAACTGGATGTGTGCTTTAAAAACTGCACAAGTAATTGGACCCAGTGCCATATGGAAAACAATGTTTTTTTACCGCCACTGGCATCAGAACGCCATGATTGACATCTGAAGCATGGCCTGCCGAGGCAATAATCTCACTGTAATAAGAATTCATGAGGCCTGTTTGGTTGATTTCCTCCTCTTGGGCTTATGCGTGTGTACTTGGTGGTGTGTGTGTGAGCAACGAGAGAGAGAAACAGAGAGAGAGAGAGCGCAGGGCTGTGTGTGAGAGATCTAACAAATTCACACTGCATCTTATTTCCAATCTCTCGCTGTCTGAGAAAGAAAAAAAAAAGTGAAAGGGAGGGGCTTATAAAAAAAGTTTTTATTTTTAGCACTTCAGCCAACAGATGGATGAAATGACAAGGAACTGATGACATACATGGGAAAACAGCCCTCCAGCCACTCTTATTAGCTTTACTAATAATAAACCATGAGACCTTTTACTATAAGCAATGTGCTATCCCTTTAGCTTTAGCTACTAAGGGGCATTTTACTAATTAAGTCGTATCGGTCTGATCTTTAAGGGTTCCCCTGGTGAATGTCCAGTATTATTTGTAGGATTATTTGCAACTGCATACTGTCTGGTTTGGTTTAATTACCAAACTATAGAAAATACTAAAAATACTAAATGCAATCACAGTCCACTGCCCTGCTGATAATAGTACAACTTTAATTAATTAGTGTCAAATCAATGCGACCAGCAAGTGCAAGAAATGCCAAGGCTCCCTTGAATGGCTTTTGGAGGAATGGATGAACCAACATTGGACAGCTTCGCCATATGTGAACTGCAGGTCTGACAATAATGTAAAGAAACCCTGTTACAATCTGTCTGTTCCACACAGAAGAATATCCCAGCTTTTCTCTCTCAATATTGTCAGATATCCACACTTATTAAACTGACAAATCTCTTTCATTAAACTCTGTCTGAGTAAGATAGGATCACAGTGTAATCTCCTTGCCTTGTCCTTAGATGGGGGGTGGGGGTAAATAGTTTCATGATGGTTCATCTTTGCAGACATCAAAGCACCTCCTCCTCGCTATTGGTCTCGCTTTTATTGTATCCCGTCTAGCATCCGACAAAGAGATAAAAATCAACATTTCCTTTTGTCCTATACAGCAATAACTGCAACTGACTTTTGCCTTGTGGCTGGCTCCCAGTTTGTTTTCTTGTACCATTATCCACCCCGTTTAAACATCTTGCTTGATTTAAATTTCAATCCATGGGAAGAGAGGATGGGGGAGCAATTTGTACCCGGCATGGGAAATGAGAGACTTGAGTCTTCCAGCTTTTCATTGTTCCACTGGATCCCATGATGCTGTGGTTGTGTTCATGGGAACAGGAGGATGGTAGAGGGATACATTCAGACATGCAGTGACTGCAGACTCCAGAGAGAGACGTCTCAGAGAGAATGATGGTCAGACGGATGGTCTTTCCAGTGGTTAAACTACCCATAGGCCAGCCCCACAATAAACAACTGCACCACAAACTCAGCATCCTCAGAGAGGTTCAACTTAATAGTGCACCCACTATAGTTATTAGTTCACTCAGGTGCTAGCTTCACCAATACACTTCACCAATACCACAATAGCCCAGGATTGCCAACAGGTATGTGTTACATGTCACATCCAGCCCAGGAAACACAATGACATTGCATAAGAACAAGGCGGTTCCACCAAATATGTTCAACCCAGAGAAAAGAGGAAGGGTTTGTGTCCTGACCCTTACTTGGAGATTGTTACTATCTGGGTGTTTTTAGGAGACATCAGTGGGCTGGTCGCTTTGTGAAAGGGGAAATGGAGCTGTTGCAATGATGTAGGTTGCGCGTCAGTCTCACACCGAAATGACACACAGTAAGAATGTGGGGGCAGGGAAGACATTATGAAGCCATTTCCAAATGTGAGAAGCATTGAGATTGCGAGAGAGTGCACATGAATGACTGTGTTAGTGAGTAAAACTAAAATGTAGCATCTAGATATGTTTGATAAGTGTCATGTTTTCAGTGTTTGTAAGGGGATACAGTATACATATCCTCCTATGTGTACTGATGTGACTCATACTGTGTGTACTCACTCAAGATCAAATATGCAAACCATAACTTCTGTTTCAGTGAAAGTACATGTCATGTTTGAACTGTCAGTTGCAAGCCATCAGATTGTATTTAAATAGGGCCACGTCAACATGACATACAGTCTAGAATTTTTTCATTTAAAACCTTCCATTGCTTGGCAGATGGTGTCGCACTAGATCATATTTCTCTTTCGAGCAATAGAACTGTGAAATAAGCCTGTAATACAACGCCACAACTTGACAGGCTCATTAAACCCTTCAAACCACATCCAACTTAATTACCTCCTTGCTGGTAGGGTGTGATGTTTGCATCTGTGAATTTAACATGTATATCCGTTTCCCGACCGCAGAGCTGTGGGGCTTGGACAGGTCTTAAGAATTCCACCCTGCACTCTTCGCTTCTGGAAGGTTCCCTGAAACAAGGCCCAGAGCCTGCCCTACAACACTGGGCCACTTCTGCAGCTCAACATAAGTCCTTAACGACAAACTCTATAAACTTCTTTGGGCTTGAATATTTATGGATGCCTGTGGTTTCCCAGAGTGTTGTTTTCTGTCTGGGGCTCAACCCAAAAAGACACCACAAAAACTGATCTGCAATGCCTCTTATCTGTAGGGCCCTGCCACACTGTGGGTGGTCTGCACCTCTCCAGATTGAATCAAATGTCCAAAAACTGGCAGGAAGCAACATTCCAGATATATCTAGACACAATCTAAACCTTACAGCTGCTTTGGCTTCCACCACAATGGATGATGCATGACCCCTTGATTCATCCTTTGGCCCAGACACTTTCATGCCCTGATGAAACAAAGTCCAAAGGCAATCACTTTTGGCCACATCCTCTCATTCCTGATGGCATGCCCTTTGGGATACAAGAGCCTTTACATGATGTCTAGAAAGATACAAGGCTTTTTTTTTTGCTCACTGTCAAATTAAGTAACAGTTGTACTTGATGACTGCTCTGCTGCAATCTGCTGTGGAGAGGGCTATTAACACATCTATTCTAGATGAGGTAGTACAATTGACGCTTCCATCCAAGGCTTTGCTAGATTCGCTAGCTGTTAAAGAGCTGTGACCTCAGTGAAAACACTCAACAGTAGTACTTCATAAGCCTCTCACCACCCCTTCAGTCTGGTAATTACTCACATTTACCATTTTTAATATTGGTAACTCTCCCCTTTTCTAAGATTCATAAGTAAGAGCCCTTAGGGGAAAATGTAAAATCTTGGAAGCCTTCCAAGAATCCACTGAAGAAAAAAATAGTTAAAATAATTTCCCTCTGGAGTTTGTAAATGTATTACAACAGTCTGACTTTGTGGACTAACACATCGTTTATTTGCTTTAGGATGGGGAATGGGGTTGTTCATAACAGTAATGATAGACTGAAATGTGGAGACTGATCTGTCAATCAGCAACTTGATACTCAATGAAATCCTGAAGAGCAAGCAGAGTGAAATTCAAACAGGTTTTCTGGATTTCAATTGAGCAACTATAATGTATATTGAAAGTTATATTTGTGTGATTGAATTACAAAATTAGAGGTGATGAAAACAAATAAATAGTTATTAAAAAAAGGTTTCTCTGGACTTCATTATGGAAATAGTGGTCCAAGATTGTTGAGAAAAAACTTTTTTTTTGAATAACCATTGGGCAATTAGAAAGAACTGCTGGACTAAGCATGTGGTTTCTCTTCTATCCCCAGCCAGTTGTGCCACATTCCAACTCCCAAATCAGTTCAGAACAATCATTTCAGAACATCACCATCAAAGATCACAAAATTGTGTTATCCTTTGCTAGGTCCATGTTCTCTGACAGCATTGAAAATCATCCATTACTCAAAGAAACATCAATTGAAATTGTAAAACGAAATAAAATGGTCAGGATTACGTTGAATGAGGAAGTGTGACTTACATGTCATGAATTCTACAATTTCAAATGTATCACCCAGAAATCTTCCCCTTTCATAAAATGCAGACATTCACAATCTCTGATGCAAACTGTATCAGAGAATTGGGGGACAACATTAAGTTCAGCTTTTAGTTTCTCTCTTATTAGCTCTCTCTGGTCTATGCCCAGGATATGAAGTCAACTTGTCATTGCAAAATTATGACTACCAAGGTACAGTAGCTAACCTTGAGGCATTTATAATGTTGAACCAAGGCTCATTTATTGCATGAGAGAAATAATCTCTACAAAAGTGGTTCAACTGATGACAGGCCAGATTTATGATCTTTTTAAAACAGCCAACATAACTGCTCCTGCACGCATCATGAAAACGAATCAGAAAACAGATTTTACATCATATGATGCAGTATGTCAACAAAGCCTGTCACCAATGATTTGAATTAAACAGAGTAGTTGGTGCATAACTTGTACTGTTTATCGTGTAGCTTCCTCTATCAACTTTTCTTTCATAACTGTGAATTTACACAAGTGTTAATCAGTGATAAAAAAGTAGGTTTTTCTTTGAAATACAGCTCCACCTGAGCCAAGTTTTCAGAATCAATGTATGGAGATCAAACATTGGCAATATGTTTTTGCATTGCTTCCGTATTTTTTATCTGCTCAGAGCTGATAATAATCTGACAAGTAATTATCAGTTACATCAATTACAGCATCACAGAGAGCAAGTGGGAAGACAATTTAGCTTGTCATGACACTGCACAGGGGAGCTTTTTACTGACTACATTGATTTTTTAGGGTTTTTTCTTCTCAAAAACAAAATATTATATCCTTTGATCTTTAACGTAGAAGAAGTGGCTTCTCAAGCACATACTTTAACTATTCCTGTGGGAATTGAATAAAACTAAGAACCTGGATCAAAGATACATCTGGCTTTATCTAGGTTGGAAAAACCAACACAAAGAGATTGCGATCTGAGTACATTAAACAATATGAACCAGTGAACTAATGTAGCTGGTTTGTTTTTGGCTACTTACACATCGGGCCATGTTGGATTATACCTTTCAAAGGCATCTCCACAGACCCACCCTAATCATATATCATATTTACAACATTTGGATGCTCAAATCCACTAGGCTTGATGCTATGGATTTTCTGCAATGATTTGAGCAGATGTTCCCCGGGCAGGTGTCTGCGAAAATATTGGTGAAGGGACATTGGAGTGGTTTAATCTATCTGCTGGTTGCCAGTGTCGACATCACATCGGCCAACTGTCAGTCAGCCTCATCAGCCAATCAGAGGTTTGTTCTAAATCAATATTTGGTGATATTCCATTTCACCGGAATCAGTGGCCAAACCAAGGTTTTTGCGTTTCGATTTTCAATAGCTCATCTTGCACTTTAACTCATCAAGAGGTATGAAGGGAACTGATTGTAACTTCTTGTCAATCTTGAACCCATTCAAGTGTCTTAGGAGAAACATCTCTTTGTTATAAAGTAGGCTAGTATGAATCAACATAATAGGTATACAGAGTACATAGAAATAGGAAAATGTAATATACAGTGTGATAGCGAGCGAAAGACTGGATAGTGAGGGAGGATAGTGAGAGAGCAAGAGAGAGGCAGAAGAGATCCTTCAATTTGTGATTACAATCAATCACTCAAGTAGTCTCATGCAGGAAAAACAAATGATGGATGTCTTAATGCCTTTCTCATGATGCCATCTTTAATTGCTATCCAAGACAAACAGGTTGACATCAGGCTCGGACCCTCCTCAGTGCACATGGGGGAGGGGGCAACAGAATCTAGCCAGGTGTATGATAAGAGACAGAGTCCTCAAAACAACAAACAGGGGAAAGGGATGTGAAAGAGGAAAGGAAAGGATGGAGGAAGGGAATTCAGTGATGAGTTTGTGTGCTTTTTTACTGAACCTTGACTGTGTTTACGAGCGTGAAACTGCCGGAACACAATAGAGCGGCAGCCTGGTGTCTCCTTCCCCTTCCGTCTGTCACTGATGGTCCAATTGGAGAGGTTGCTGGCATCCTTCCAAGGCTTTCAAAGTGTGTAAAGAGCACTAAATTATAATCAGTGCAATACGTAGTCATCATGGTTAATATTACCATACAATACACAGGAATTGGTTAGTTGCTCACCACATTAGGAAATATTAACAGGCCAAACTGAGCACACCATTATTAGCACTACAACTATAAAAAGGTTTATATGATAGGACGACTGTTTAATTACATCAGTCAAGTCTTTGTCTTCTTCTATAGTATATTATACTTCTATCGTATATTATATTTCTTAAGGTTGTTTAAAAGTGGAGTTTTTACTTCAACACAGGATACATGGGCATCCTTTTTTTGAAAAAAACTGATTACATACTTGCAGACAAACCGGTTAAATATAAATGTTGGAGGCAGTATTCACAAAGAGACATTTTCAGGACATCGTGTCTTGAACTGGCACAAATGTGTTTTGGTCTCAAATTGAACCCTTCATGTAACAAACGTGATCGCCCACTGACGGTGATACACAAGGCCGATGTTTGCCCGCACCTGGGATAGAACCCGCCACCTCTGACTCCTCAAGTGCAGCCACAACCAGCTGAGTTTAACGGATCTACACCGGCTACATTTGCTATTGCGCAAAGTATTGTGTGTCAGAAGTCAGAAAAGGGTGTTAATTTGCAAACTGAAAAATGCCGCTGAATGTACCGGTTCTTGTACCAGGTGTTTCTGTGTGACAGTGAAAAGAAAGTTCTGACACTACAGTGTATAGAAGAGTAGTAAGCCTTATCTGAGACACAGGGCTAATCTGCCCTGGCGTTATTCCTGACCTGGCTAACTCCCTCCTCATGCAGCTTTAGCAAAAGTCAAAGGTCTCTATTCTTGCCATAGCTGGAACAAGGGGTATGTTTAAAACTGCCAATTTAACCTTTAGTCTCTTTCCTGCCCCAGAGGTGTACTCAACACTATGTTGGGGTGTATCTGTCTGATAATAGGCAATTTGTCATTTTATGGATATCTGTGTCTCCAGGAGATGATTGGAGCATGGAAAACAAAATAGGACAGATTTCAAAGGATCAGAATTTTGAGGTTCTCATATTTTCATATGATTCATTCTCATTACCAAATGAGAGCGTTGTGCAACAATGATGAAATTCCTCAAAAGCCCAGTTTTGTTAGCCTACAGCATTGCTGGCAGATGAGTTTCATATGTCTTTCACCATCCTGATCAAAAAGCATCTCTGCATGAGAAGAACTGAACCAGCACGGTGTAGTGCATCATGAAACTGAAGGCTTGTAAGTAGTCGCAATCCCAATGTGATACAAGTCTGCCCTCTGCAGGGTTGGGGGATTATTACAGATGCATTGCAATTATCGAATTGTTATTAAGTCAAGCACTCTTCTTGACTTTATAGTAAGTCCTGCCCACAGAGATACATATGCATACATAAGTAATAATGTATGCACATATACAAATTGATATACATATCCCATTGGGCAAAAAAAGCCACAATCAAACCCAATGGAGATAGTATGCTGCCTCAAACAGAAATTATGCATGTGTAACGACCCAGATTATAAAAAGGGGCTATATTACTAACATATTTAAAGCAAATATATTGCAGTAGCTAATGAGGCAGCACATAGTAAATATGTAATGGGGTGTGTTGTTAAGATAATTACAACACAGTTGGATAAAGAGCAAAAAGATAGTATGAGAGGAGAGGTTTGGAACTACTTTGTAAACGAAGGTGAATATTAAAAGCCATTGCTCAACATTAATTTTGAAAATTACAGTACCTAGGTTTGCAGTTGATTGAGTTGCAGTATTGAAAGAGCTTTTTAAGATTCTGTTCACACTATAGGCTAACCCACTAGAGGCAGCCCCACTACAGGCAGCCCCAATTCAGTTGAGAATGTGTATTTGCACATCACTGGATGCAGAGTCCACCTATGGGCTTTGACCCCAGGCCAGCTTTAATATTTGTTGTGATGATTTATAAATATTTCTCTTTGGTCCAGCTCATGGCAAGGTATGAAAGGTCTAAATCAACCTTCTCTGAAGTACGGACATGAAAGCCTGGTCTCTTGGCCCAACACACACTCACACAGGTGCACACACTTAGACACACACAAAATCTCTCATTCACACATGCGCAGACGCACGTCTGTAGCAAATCAAAACCAAACAACGGTAATCAGGTGAACGGAGGCCACTTCTCCAGGGAATTCTTCGGTGGGGAATTTATAGAAAGCACAAATTAGGGCACATTTGCATTCCAGCTCAAAGATACAAAAGTGCAATCACAGACCGACAGGGCCTGAGATCAGAGCACCTCAAATGCTTGAAAAACCCAGCGATTAAAGTGGACATTTCAGGCTGTTTTAAGGCAAAATTGGAAGGTGTTAATGCCAAATGGAGCAAGAAAAAAGGAAGGGTAATTAAATTAGGTTTCTGCATACTTAATTGAAGGATTACACCTTCACACGCATGAACATCAAAGGAGAGTTGGGATTAAAGTGTGAAGCCTTTTGCTCTGAAACTCAATGGGCCCAATAACATTTAGCATTTTCATTTTGAACTGTCATTTCTTTGCTGTTTGCGATGATGATCTATCTATCTAGCATTGAACAAAGCCACCTACAGTGCCATACTACAGAATTTTTGTTGATAAACACTTTACTTCACTCTACTGTATCCTTTAACTAATGAACCGATACATTTTTCTGTATTAGCATTACAATGTAAAATTGATACATAAAAAGGCCTATTAATAAGCATTAAGCCATGTTAGGCCTAAATATCCTAGATTTTAATTTACACTTGCACTCATAGGCAGAGGCCCAAAAGATGGTTTTAGCAACATTGAATGCATATGGGCAGGTCATTCCTAAGTGCTCTTAATTACATGAAAAGACTGCTAAAGACTACCAAATGTTTTTTATGAGAAAGAAACAAAACTAATACAGATGTAGCTTTTCGTTTTACAACAACACTGAAAGAAGATTTTGAATGTCTGGGTGAATGGCTGATTGACTATAAGGGTAGGGACCAAGAAACAAGCGTCACTGCTTTGTTTAAAATGTTCTGCTCACTTAGAGACTTAACAAGCAAACAATGAAGGATTCTACAACAAGGAGAGGGTTGGGCTTTTCCCAAACGAAAAATATTGGGTTTACAAACAATGCATTTCATTGTGCTTTCCATGTGCTGAAACTGAAATTCATTGTATCCTCAATTAAGTTAGCTAAACAATGATGATCATTATACTCTACAAATTCACAGGTGGTAGCCGATACTTATTAGTGCACTATAAAATGGTACAAATGGAATACACTAGTGTTAAATTGATAACACTTACAACTGTCTCATGATTAATACATGTATTTATTAAATCCACTGAAAGAAAGAACAGAAAAGACTAGGGAGGTGCTACAACTGGCTGCTACTAGCAGAGCGCCATGTTGAATACATCAACAAGCATTGCCCTCCAAGAAGTGGTACAGAAAGTCCAAGGATACGATTCTCCTAAAAAACACAACCTGTCATTCCACAACCCAAACACAGTAGCCTTAGCAAAAAGCCTCATCTGACTAGTTAACTACCCGAATCCTGTGTCGGTAATACTATTTACATTTATGCATTTAGCAGACGCTTTTATCCAAAGCGACTTCCAAAAGAGAGCTTTACAAAAGTGCATAGGTCACTGATCATAACAACGAGATAGCCCCAAACATTGCGGGTGGCCAAAACATGAAGCATACACTGTGAAAACTCCCAAAGAGAAGAACCATAAGAGCATTTAGATGAACAAGTTACCATTAAACAATGTAACTATTGGAAGCAGTTTGGCCTGAACACTGTTTCCAAGCCATTTTAGGCCCAATTACACACTTTGTGTCGTGTCAAGTCACTGGCAGACGTGAACATGAGAATGTAAAAAATGTACGTGATGACTAAAGATGTAATGTTGGAGTGAGAAAAAGGGAGAATTATATTTAGAGACTTGTCCTATTTGTTTTCGGTGTAAGAGGCAATACACTGAACTGGGTGGATTAACCAACATTAGTGGTTAACCAAGTGCTAATGAGAGAAAAAGAACACAGAACTCAGATAAAACCGCTTAGCGTACAGCAGTACAAAATGTCCTCACTTCACTTCAATGAAGGACTACTTAGGCTGCTAAACCCCACATGTAATTACCTGAAGGATGTTGCTGGACCTGTTTCTAATCTGTGTAGTGTGTGTGTGTGTGTGTTTCAAATTGTGAACCCCACTCCCTTCTGATGTAGACCTATTTAAGCAGTTCTTAAGCACACATGTATTCTGCTACATGGACTTCCACACCTTTGATATGGCCCATCAAATTTCTGGGGACACTAAATTGATCACAGGCCCTGCTGTAGTCTTGGCAAGTATGAGAAAAGATTGTCCCCCTAATCCAGGTTTGATGTTTGACAGTCTGGAACTTTGACTCCTCTTATTACACCCCACCCCCCTCTTCTGTGATCCCTCGCAGCCATGGAATAAATCCTGGGAAGGGAGCTTGCTCCTTTGTCTCTTAATTTCCCTCCCATTTGAGGTGCAGGTCAACTCGGGATCAGAGATATGGTACTGCTGGAGGGAGGGAAGGAGAGACAGAGAGAGGGCTGGATGAGAGAGAGCGTAGGGGGAAATGAGAAAAAAGGGAAGAGAAAAAAGAAAAAAAAAGAGAGAATGAGCTAGAACAGCAGGGGAAAGTGAGACATGCTGAAGCCATCCAAGTCAAATCAGCACCATGTGTCCTCCAGAGCCTTGTTATCCCATAAATGAACTTTATTGAGGCAACAAAGTGTTTTAAAACTCTGCAAAAACATAAAAGTAGCCTGCTGCCTCAGTCGCCACAGTCAACTAGGGGCCAAAGGGAACTTGGTTCTCTGGAAAGGCTAATGAAGAGGGGGAGGCTCATGGTGTACACTGTCTCCACCGTAGTGCCTGCTGGCCAGTTAGTGGGCAGGCTAGGTAATGGCCTATTAGTGACTGAGATTAGGTTGCCAATCTCAGAGAGGAAACAGAGGTGGCAGCCTGGGTCCTTGCCATTGACATGACCCAGAGAACGGGGGGTGTTAAGAATGTTGCTCAGGAGAAGGGGGAGAGATGGAGAAAGATCGTGCGAGAGAGCTAGTATGCCGAGGGGGGCTAAGAGGGAGACATTTGCACTGTGTTTCACAAAGGGCAAGGCTACTCTAAATGTGCGTCATAGTGATGATAGAGAGTTTGAGAACAAATAAGCTGGGCGGATGAGTCTTCAAGTTTAAACATTTCTGTGTGTAACGTCTCTGTGTGTGGAACCCCCCACCCCAATACACAGTTGTTGCACTGCATGTGCTATGATCCTTCAGAAAGTGATGAATGATGAAGAGGCGATGGGGCAACTAGAGGACATCTGGTTCTGATTAGGGGCCTGGAAATAAGATTAAAAGGAAATCTCCCAACAGATTGAACTGTGTTTGCCATAGTTGCTGAGAACAGCTAAAGTGCAAATAAGTCATAAAACATGGCAGAAGGAGAGGACGGGGGCTGCCACGGAGACCTGGCTTTTAGATCTTAAAGCAATCTTGTCCAGAGGGAGCCTTGGATCAATTAAAAGGTGCTTGTGTGTGTGTATATGTGTGTGTGTGTGTGCGGGGGCTGCTTGCATGTAAAGGTCTTAATAAAAGCCTTTCCTAAAACTACATCAATATGTTCCTTAAGCTGCCCTAAGAGACACAGCTGGAACAGATAATGGAAGCACAGTCTTTGAATGTTGTCTTACAGACAAAATGATGCAGGAGTTAACTTTGGGAACATACTTTTAGCAAGAATACAACCACCAGGTGAGCATTCCACGTTCCAAACACCATACTTTCACCTGTGACTGTGCTTCTTGTATAATAAACTTATTTTTATCTGTACAACAGTTAAAAACACAGATGCGCACAGATTTCGAATACCTTTGGCCCAAAAAGCTATTTTTGGACCAGTTCTTCAGTAGTAGAAGTAATACATCAACGACTCTGGGCTCCAATGGTGTCGACAAATTGACAGTTTAAAAGTGCCTCAGGAATTTCTTGCAAAGCTCTGAAGAACTTTTTGAATAAAAAAGGACAAACGACTAGGATGTATAAAAGCCGTGTCAGAGGCCCTTGCTCTCATTGTTTGATTGTTCCCAAAATTATCAACCAAAGTAGCCTATTGGCAAGCTATATTGAAATATTTATTTATGGCCCTTGATGCAGGGGCAGATCTACAGGGGTGGCAAGGGGTTGCTGCCACCCCAGTTGGCAGCTTTGAAAACAAAGTAAAGTTGTGGCTCATCAGACATTTGCGAGAGCGAATTTCTAATATCCGGCTGCAAGTGAATGCAGCACGAGACGACTCCACCCACCCTCCCCACACCGCAAACCAAAGTTGCTTTCATTTGAACACGATGAAGGCACAAATTGACCATATAAGGCTCCAACTCAAGGAAGCAATCATCGGCACGGACAGTCAGACTGCACCGGAGGAATGAGGTGTCAAGCAATTAATGACCAAGAATAATTAGAAAAGTGCAGGGCTAACAGAGTTGCAACGTCAGTTTCCGGTTGAATTTAGGGTTAATAACGATAACTCGTGAATGCTTTGGGAAAGCAACAACAAAGATGACCATGGTAAAGTTAGTTTGAAATTCGATATTCAACAGATATTTGGACACCCACAATTGTGCTATTTTAACCGGTGTTTAGCACCATTAACATCGGCCGCTTAGCCAATGCTTTTGGCTGCCTAAACAACAGGTATACTTAAGGACCATCAACAAATTCAAAATTTCAAAAGTCAATAGCTTTTCAACAACATAAAGTAGGAGCGTCAAAATAATCAAGTTATTAAAAAAATATATATATTCAAAATACATCTTCAAACTTCAATAGTTTTTGGTCATGTGACCTATATACCTCAAATCTATTTCAGAGTGTTCACTGACTATGCATACAGGTTGCTCAGCCTTTATGTTGTTCATTTTCACCTCACGATTGTCAGTGAAAGTGCAAGTGATAAACTCGCCCGGGGCGCCCAATGTGCTAGGACCGGCACTGTTTATTGGACAGACAGAAAGATGGGAGAGATAGAGTGGCAGATGTATGGGAGAGAGAGGGGCAGATGTATGGGAGAGGGGCAGATGTATGGGAGAGAGAGGGGCAGATGTATGGGAGAGAGAGGGGCAGACATGCAGGAATGTCCCATGCCGGAGACAAACCCAAGCTGCTGCGTTAGGACCACAGCCGTGGTAAGTGGTACGTTTGATTGTTCTTAAAGATAATGATTAGGTACAAAACTAGGGAATGCAGACCGTTGTTGGGTCGTTCTAGGAGATATCTAGCTACTTAAAATGGCAAGACAGCTGCAGAAACTCCACAGACAAAGGCCAGGATGATAACATATGTTTAGTTAGTTCCAGGCTGTGTTATTAACACCCTGTATTTTTGTACGCCTTTCGAATGGTTAGCTCCTAGCATACATTGGTAGTGTAGTAGTTAGGGTTAAAATGTACTTACTGGTCCGGCAGTCAGGTCTGCATTTAGGATCAAGACGGCTATTCCATGTGAGTAAAATGTTACAGTCATGCCTGCTAGGCTGTGCTCTTCTGTAGCAGATAATTGAGTTCTCCAAAGCACATCACATCTACATTTAGTAATTTAACAGATGCTCACGTGATGTTACCAGCTGTGTTAATTAGCCAGTTTGCTAATTAGTCAGCTTTGTTTACCTGCATTTGCACTGTTGAGCTAGGATTGTGATGGGACTGATCAAAGCAATTTACACGAGAGGGACGTATGAAATGATGATCATAAGTCCTGAGCAATCGATGCCGTTCATGAACGATTGGAGAGGATAAGCGGCAGGCGTTTTTCCCTACTTACAGCGCGGATTGCCAGTCACATGACCCCCTAGTCTTCAGACAGGGCCGTTTTTATTAAGACATAATGATCCCTTTTAGTAAACTTGTTAAACAGTTTTCCATAAATTCATTTCAAGGTTATTTATGTTTTGGGGGGCACCTTTTCAGTTTGCAGAGGGTAGCCTACTGTTTGAATCGCGATTCCAGACACTGCCTGACAACTTTAGATATAGATAGGACCATTTTTAACCAGGATTGCCCAATTTCTTCGTTTTGATGCAACTGTTTCAACTATGAGGCTGCCACATAGGCTTAGTGCAAGAGGGAATGGTGAAAGGCAAGGAAATGACAACACAACCCTGTTCAGAACCCTACATTTAACTCTTAGTTTTTGACGTGTAAATGAGCAGCAACAAATGTATGCTTTTTAATCTATGCCATCTTTATAAATAATACATATGCATACTTTTCAAAAATACAGAAATACAAGTAGTACAATTTCAGTTAAAAAAACAGACCCACCTGCAACCAACGCAAGCACACCTCACAATTTCACCAGAAATTGTACCCTCGCATTTGTAATGCTATCAATTACATTTGACTTTACTTTGACCATTCTTGCTCTTATTCAACCCATATAGTCAAATAACTGCCATACCATCCTAGATAGATAATGTTAATATCCTTTCCAGTCCTGTCCCTCTTCAATTAGATCAAGGGGCGTAGTTTTGATTGCTTGGCCAATTTATAAACGAGAAAGAAACCACAGTTTTCTAGGTTAGGCACTTTTAATGAAGTTTGCATCACTAACTGACAAACAAAAGAAATCCCTTGCAAAAAGAAAAAAACAAACAAAAACTGTTGAACAGATGGTGTACAGTAGACAATAGTTTCTGGATTTCAATTGGTAAACTCTGTTAATGGAGAAAAACATTTAATTAATGAAGGATAGCATTCCAATAAGGCGGTTGAATCCACTTCAAAAAGACCCATTTTAGGGAGTCATTTTTATCATGATAATTGTGGAATTCTATATAGAGTATTTAGTCATAGTATCAAAATGATTTATACATTAGCTAAATTAAAGAAGCATTATTCAAGTCTTTCAAATTGTTTCAAAGAGTTAAGCCTAAAAAGTTATAGATAAATTCGGGAGATTATCTCTGTCAAATAATGGCATCTGAAATGTTACCCTGAACAAGTGTGTGTTGTGCCGTTCTACTCCAGACCTGCTGAATATCATCATCATCCTCACCACGTGTTTTAGTAATCAAAGAAGTACAAAGCCATGAAAAAATATATCAGTGTAAAGAGACTTGCTCAACCTGCACAAAATCACTACAAAATCACAACGAACCACAACAAATCAAAAAGAGCTAGTTCAGGGGAACACAACTGCGGTCCTCTGATATCCGTCCTTTTTTCTTCCTATCCTTTTGCTTCTGGGGGGGGGGGGGGATGCAAAACTGCTTTCAACATGTTTCTATTAGCCAAACATATCGGACTGACACTCACACCATCTGAATTCTATTGCATTTCTATGCAAATCGTTCTTTCTTTTACACAACCAGCTTCCAGGTGGTATGCCCTCTGGACCAACCGGTGACACTGACTGGAGCACATAATACATTGGAACCCTAAATAATAAATGTCATTGGGAAAAGTCAAATCCAATTTCGGCATTTTGGCTCCCTGCAAGAACCACAGTTGCATACCCTTGAGCTAGTCATCCATCAAAACATATTAAACTTGGCCTGCCAAGTCTTGCCACTAGAGGACACTCTTAGTCCAGCAACATTACGCTCCACTTCAAACTGTAAAACACAGCAATTTGACTTCGATATTACCCCCAAATACATGGGCTCTTTCCAAAACTAGCCTTTAGTTTCTACATATTTTCCAAATAAACTGAATAGGCATAGTTCTGATGTTATAAAATCCCTTCAGCCCATATTATATAGGGCATAAGGGGCCTGTCACTTATGCTTACCACAGTTGTGATCTTTATCTGAGGGAAGATTATACGGGTTGTTTCTGGAAATGGACCAGCATTGCTAGTTAAGCACACACCATGACTCAAATTCAACATCATCATGAAACAAATGAGTATGGTAGACATGAGGATTGATAAGGGGTATCAATCCTCATGTCTACCATACTGTTTCATGTTAAGGCTTTGAATACTTGTTCTACACACAAGTCTTTCAGTCAGAACACCCAGCCACAAGCCTGTCATGAGAGTATGTATTGTGTGCCAAAGAACCCAAACTGAGGAGCCCTGCTCCTAAGTAACATTATGCTTTGGTGTGACCAGAAAAGCTTTACAGAAAGGTGGGAAATGTGAACAGTAGTCTTAGCTCATATAAGTTGTCCACTTTGCAAGCTTTCCATGAGTGCCTAATCTATAGTGACCCAAATATGGCAAAAATATGTAAAACCCTTTAACATTGTGTCAACTAAATGCAGTACAGTGGTGCATTGCATTCATTTCCTCAAAAAAAACTGTTACTGCAGATTAAAATATGAATCTGACACATACGCACAGTGCCCAGAGGGGTGCAGCAGGGAACTCTGTTACCAAGGTGATTGGTGGATTTGAGTCAATTCGTAAAATGTTGTTATTTTTGACAGCAGGAAGAGGTGGTGGGAGGTAAGGAGGTTGGGGTTGTAGAAATGATCATTTTGGTGATAGTTAGCACACAAACTCTTGTCTCATTCTGATGATTTGCAGTAAGGCAGCTTGGACATCTTCATCCATGTGCCCCTAGGAAGGGGGAGAGAAACACACAAGGATTAGTATGTCCACTACTGTAGTTCACAGCTGGAGCTGTTCTTGAGCTGTATAGGGTGACACCTGCTTTTGTTTTCAACAATTCACAGATGAAGAATGGGTTTCATTTGAATTATTAGACAAAAAAGATTACAAAATATTAACAATGGCCAAACATTTTACTACTGTACCTGTGCTGCACTGAGAAGATGAGTTCGATAAATTGAAACCACATCTCTGTGCTGCCTCTCAGCATCCTGTGAGGAGGAAAAGAGAGAGAGCGAGAGAGATGGGAATTTAATATTTTATAACACCAAACCTTGTAATAAACAGTGGTCAAGACTTCAAATGGCCTCATTCTGTCTCCATTTCAACACATCTTTTACATAGGAGGAGAGCTGACTTTCATTCATGGATTGGACAAAAATGTGGATTCCATGCAGAGCTCGAGAAATGATGTTTTCGTAATCTAAAAAATACCAAATTACCTTCTTTTTTTGCGAGATAAAATGACGGGTTCACATAGGTTCAAATACCCAGTCCAATGTCCTGTCTAAGAAAGATTTTTAAAAGAAGCTTGCAGTTTCTTCAGCTAACTGTTTTACCATGTGAGAAATAACTATTATTTGTGGTGTGGTTTAATGGGGCATGCTTGTCCTATAGCATTTGTTTAGTATGAAGGCTCTATCCACCGAGGAGAGCTAAATGCTTGACTTAACTTAAAGCAAGGTCTATAACAAGTGACTAATGTCAGGGTATCTGAGCATAAAATAATAATATTCTTGTAAATGAAAGAACACGCTGCAATTGTGTTCATACTGTATGTTAAAGAGTTTCAACATATATAAGAAAAGTGTGAAACATTGCACATTACACTGACTGCATAGAGAAAGTATTATTTTTTCAATAATTAAAATTACAAAATGTTATGGAGTGTGTACTTACAGCCAGCTGCTGCTCTAGGGTCTTGATCTGGGCTTGGAGTGTGTCAATGAGCTGTGTCTGTCTCTTGTTGGGTGCATTTCCAGCATAAGCTAGCTGGGACAGACCATTTAGGGCTTGCTTCAATCGTTCAATGTCTGTCAGCAGCTCTGTGATCTGAGAAGCACATACATAAAACACAGCTGTTGCGTTGGTAACACAAACACTTTGTATATTAATTCAAAGACTTAACCTAGAGAACAACTAAAAAATTCACCAAAACAAGGAATTCCTGTACAATCCTCATGTACACATTTGAATGTGCTCATTCTAAACTTCCTACCTTCATGTCTTTGACCTCTGTCTGCTCAGCTGAAGTCTGTATCCTCGTCTGCAGGTCCTCGATGGTGCCGAGTGACCCTTTGTATCTCTCCTTCAACTCCTTGATTTCCCTCTCAATGACCTGACTTTTCTCCTGTAGGGCCTCTGACTCCATCCTGGCCCTGCCCTCACCCTCCTGGGCTTGGCCCACCTGGCACTGAAACTCAGTGCACTGGTTTGCCAGCCCAGAGAGCTTGTTGCCCATCTCAGCCAACTCCTCCTCCAGCCTCTGCTTTTCAGCTCTCAGTTGGCTCACTTGGCATTCCTTTCCTCTCAGCTCTTCAAGAGCCTGGTTTGCTCGGAGGAGCTCCGACTGCAGGGCCGACACATCTTCTGTCCTCTGAGCACTACTCTCCTCTTCCTCTCGGAGGGCCTGGCGATACTTCACCACCTCAGCTTCTAGGCCTGCTAGGGCCTGGGCGTGTTGCTGGAGGAGGAGGGCGTGGTCTCCAGAGTGGGCCTGAAGCTCTTTCTCTAAGGCGCAGGCCCTCTGGGACTCCTCGTGTTGCACCTCCTTGGCTTTCTGGCACTCGGCTTGGCCTTGTTGGATGGTGTCCCGCAAGACCTGGTGTTCGGTCTCAAACCTTTCCAACTTGGCTAACTCAGACTCTAGACGCTGCTGGAGGTTCTGGATCTCCATTTTGCAGAGAGCGTTCTGCTCTTCCAGTTCAGCTCTTTGAACAGTCACCTCTTTGTACTGTTGCTCCATATCCATCAGCTTCAGGGTCAGTTCTTCAATTTTACAATTGTACTTTTCCTCTACTTCCTTGTGCTTCTCGCTAGGGATGAAGCCAGTTTTCAGTCTATCCTGAACAGACTCCATGTCCAACTTCAGTTGTTCTTTTTCCTGTTTGTTGCGCTCTGCCCCAGACTTTTCACAGTTGTACTTCTCTTGCATCTCAGACAGCTTTGTCGTCAAGTCCTTAATTTTGGCATTGTACGAGTTTTCTTTTTCTTCTACGACTGTCAGTGGGATAAACTTTGACTGGATAGCTTCTTGTATGGTGTCCAGCTCTTTCTTCTGAGCTTCCATTTCGTGGTTTAGTTTGATTGTTTCTTCATGAGCAGACTCATACCTTGCTGTCGCAGTTTTGACTTGGTTCTCCAATTTGACAATAGCATTGCTCAACTCCCACTTCATGGTTTCATGGTCCTTAAGGCTAATATATTCCTTTTCGATTCCCACTTGAATTACTTCCAGCTTTACTTTCAACTTGGCACTATCTTCTTTCACATTCCTCAACTCTTCCTCACTTTCTTTGTCCTTCTTCTTTAACTTAGAGATCTCGGCCTTGGCCTTCTCCAAACCAGTGTTCAGCTCTGACTTTATTTGCTTATGCTCCTTTTTGCATTCATCTTCTACTTCCAGGTTCTGTTTCAGAATCACATTCTCAGCCACAACCTGGCCTAGCTCTCTCTCTTGGTTCTCACACTTCTTTTGAAGAACTTCCAGCTCCTTCAACAACTCATCGTTGCGAGATGTCAGGGCATCCAGCTCTCCCTGGATTTTATGTGAGGCAACATTAGCGCTCTGAAGATTGGTGACATTTTTGTTCAGAGATACCCTCTCCGTTTGAAGCCTTTGGATCTGCGCTTCTGCATTACCCATCTTCTCCGTGGCTTCCACAAGTTTATCCTCCAGTTCCTCCATGGCCCGAGACAGCGCCATCTTGGCCTCCTCATGGGCCTTGACGGAAACAAAGTCAACCTCCAGCCTGCTGTTGAGCTCATCCAGCTGCTCCCGGAGCATCTCCCTTTCCTCCTCACTCTCCTCCACCTCACAGATCAACGCCTGGCTCTTGGCGGTCACGTCAGCCAGGCGCCTCTTCAACGAGGCATTCTGTTCCTCCAGACCTGCCCTCACCCTCTCGTGCTCCTGCGTGGGAATGGTCCCCCTGCCGTCAGGGGGAGACTGCAGTTTGTCCATTTCCCTGTGGAGATCAGCCACCTCCTCCAGAACGCGGTCATAGTCCTCCCTGAGCTCTGCCAACTGACGCTCCTTTTCATCCACGGCATTGGAGAGCAGGTTTTTCATGTTGTCGAATTTCTCGGCCGGCACCACAGCAGCCGACATGCGTCCCTGTGCTTCCTTCATGTGTGCCTCCATTTCTAGCAGTGCTTCGGCCAGCTCGTCCCGCTCCTCACGCAGGGCGCCTAGATCCTGACCCAACCGCTCCGCCTCAGCAGCAAGCTGGCCCTCACTGCTCTTGTACTCTTCCAAGGCTTTCTCACTTTGCTTGAGGTGATTGCGGACCCGGCCCACCTCGGCAGAAGCACCTTCATACTTTGCCTTGACGTCCTGGAGCTGGGCACGAAGCTCCTCGGCTGCCTGGCCTCCCAGGTGCTCCTTGACTGCCACGACATGCGCCTGCAGTTGCTTGACCTTTGACTCTGAGTCCAGCATCCTCTTTTGGACATCACCCAATGCTTCTTCCAAGTCCTGGACTTGTCTGTCAGCCTGGTGTTGGACAGTGTCCCGGCTCTGGGCTAGCTCCTGGCACTCCTGGTTCTTGCGAGCCAACATAACTTGCAGCCTGGCGGTCTCATTCTCCAATGCCTGCTGCCGCCTCCTCATCACCTCAAGCTCGCCCTGGAAGGAGTCAACCTCGCGGGCCGGGTCCCAGCCTACAGATGGCCGGCCCAGTTCCAGAGGGCGTGATTGGGAATGTGATGGGCCAGCAGGCTGGAGCATCTATATTAGGGAAAGATACATTACAAAAATGTCAAGCCATAGTGGAAGTAAACACATTCTTGTATTAAATAATTTCAACTAATAAGACACTTCATATAAAGCAGGTGAGGCGGAAAAAAGTCTCAAATTGTTTGAGGACAGTCAGTTTATATTCTTACAAATCTGCTAGACTGCCACCAATGTTATAATAACACAGCTTAGCTTTCGAAGTCAGTTCTACTGAGAACAAGTCCAGAATACCAAGAGGATAAAATGTTATCTACCTCAATTTAAAAAATTGAGCCTTGACAGTGAAACATTCATAAATCTCTATTTTGCTGTGGGGCAGTGAGCAAAAAAAAGGTTCTAGATGAGAATTTCAGGAGCTTATTAAGCAGTCAGAGATTCTGCCATAAGCTTTCCACTGCTGACATAGACTGACTATACTGCATCATCAGGATAGCGACAGGACAGCGACAGGACAGAGACAGGACAGAGACAGGACAGAGAGTCCTTGTCATTTGCAGACTACAGATTATTGGAAAGAAAGAAAGGATCACACTTGATGTGTATTTCTTTCAAAAGATTTTAGACATAGCTATGCTATGGTGCTTTCAAGTAATTTAACTAGTTCTGATATAGGAGGGGGGATTTATTTTATCTAAAGGTAACACTAATCTCCATAGCATGACTGCCCTCATGTCAAACATTGACCCAATACATGTCATTAACACTGTCAGGCTTACTTGTGCTGAATCCAAGCTGTGCGACTGTTTTACCAAGATGTTGTCTTTTCCTGAAAGAGCAAATGAGAAGAGGGAGAAGGAAGCAAAATGCATCATGAGAAGGACCACTCAACCAAAATACCCCCCACAATCACTTATGATAAGATGTATTTTAAGGGAAGAAATTGACTTACCTTTGATAACTGACTGGCCAGAGTAGTCTCCCTGTAAACATACAAACATTGTATTAATATTCACTGTCTTGACCTTAAGAAGCACCAAGCATGAGCCACTCAAACACACAGCATTAAGCGGGTTTATTGGGACATTGTCTTGGGAAAAAAACATCACACTGTTGTAATTATGAAGATGGGTAATGATTATGGATTTATGATTGAAAATTAACCTCTTAATCCCTTTTTTTTTTAAATTGTATATGCTATATTACTGAAACCAGATGCAAAGCTGTTGACTGATGAGCATTACCACTAATATGTAGAAGATATTAAGCCCAATATGTGAAATTCTGGATAATTAGGGTCTGACTGCGAGAGAAGTGTATATGCTTCTTTCATAAAAAACTACAAGGCCCAGCTATCTGCAGGCATAGTTATGGCCCTATGCCCAGAACATAGCAGCTGGTCTTCAACGCCAGAGTAGGCCCAAAACTAGGAGAGTTTTCAATGTAAAAAAGGGACCTACAATCATAATGTATTCTGTGACCAACATGTATTGTATCAATGGTAAAACCTCATAAAATAATTGGGAAAATATATAAGACGAATGTCCAGAGAAACAATCCAGTCTGATTCCGGAATCATGCTCACGTTGTATTGGGAATCTTTGTCACTCAAATTCAAATAAAACACTTCGCTTCAAACTGAGTTTCAGTGCTGCTTCAAACTTTGATAAATTGATCAAACAAGTAGTACATATTCTTCCACTTCAACATGGCCAATACAAGAAATGTCCACTAAAAGCTTTTGTTCAATAATTAGGCACACACTGGGAAATCAGCATATTATAAATGAATATCCAGAAACTCCTGGGGAGGTATTTGTCACTTACCAGTGTGCTTCTTAGTTGGACCTTGACTGTCTCCATGCCTCGGGCACCATCCTCCCTCTCTTTGGCACTCAGTAATAGCTTCAGATGTTCCCTCTGATCATCAGGAATAAGTTGAGATTCGTATTTAGCACAAACAACTTTGCAGAAAATAAGCTTAAAATATGGAGGGCAGGATATTCAAAATCAAAGGACATCGTTTAGGTGTGTGTTCCATTTCAGAACCCATCTCTCCATCATCACCCCATCTCTCCATCATCACCCCATCTCTCCATCATCACCCCATCTCTCCATCATCACCCCATCTCTCCATCATCACCCCATCTCTCCATCATCACCCCATCTCTCCATCATCACCCCATCTCTCCACTCCTCCTCCTCCTCCTCCTCACCTCCTTATGAATGTCCTCCACTGTCAGCTTTTCCTGAGGAAGAATGAAAGGTGTTTCACAAACAACAACATTCAGCTGCATTATCAATGACACCCACGGATCCATGCAAATAGAAATGAATATAAAAGTAACCGCACAAAATAATTCATACTTTGCATTTGGCACAAAAGGACCCACTGCTTATGCAATTTTATTTCAAAAGCTATCCTCCTTCTGAAAATGTTTGTGTCTGTGGGTGTCTCAAGTGTGGGGGTTGTGTCCATTCAATCATGCATATAGACGGACACCTGGAGCACAGCCTTGTATGTTTTGTACATTGCATTTGAGCAGTGTTGTGCATTGCATTGTGTGTGCAGTAACTTTTGATTATGACTTTCAGAATATATATATGAACAGCACCAGGGGCCTAAAGTAACCCTAGTGTTGGATATTGGTATAGACCTGCGTGAGCTGCTGCTGAAGGATGTTGACCTTGTCCAGTAGGGCTCTCTGCTCCTGGTGAAATCTCCTCAAAGTCTCCTGCTGATTCTCGTTCTGCCTTTCCAAATCCTATGGCACAACAACGACAACAACAAACAGAATACAGTAGCTATATCTCCTGTCAGCCAGGCAAACAGATTTACAGGCAATAAAGCGTGCGTTTCATTACTCAAACCTGAATTCTACACACAGTCAAACAAGCATGCTGGCAAAACCTACTAATTCCTCTGATTAAACTATAATGAACAACCATGAGGTTATCCCCAATCTAAGGTGGTGCATTCGATAGAGACATTCGAAATACTGAAAGACATGGCAGTTTAAATGTCTCAGCTCAGACTAATAGATTTCCACACATGCCTAAAGAGAGAATCAAGTCTTGCCAGTGTTAAATGCAAGATAAGATCATTCACCGCATAACAGGGTTTAGATTGTGTGCAGAGACAGTAAGCACTCACTTGACAAATCAGATCCTTCATGTTAGCTTCAGACTCTGCAGTTATCTCCACTGACTGCTGTGAAAAGATGTGACCCATTTTCATACTACTCTCTAAAGGATCTTTCACACATAATCCTCCTTTAGGATGGTGTGTAGTAAAGTATTACTTTTAAAACAAGATAAACGGAGGTGGGGAGAGTATGGATTTAATACCAATCTAGGTGACCTCTCAAAACCACAAGGCGGACTACCAACCACAAGAGTGGTTGGTCAGATGGCTGAGCGGTTAGGGAATCGGGCTATGAATCAGAAGGTTGTTGGTTCGATTCCGGCTGTGCCAAATGAAGTTGTGTCCTTGGGCAAGGCACTTCACCCTACTTGCCTCAGGGGGAATGTCCCTGTACTCACTGTAAGTCGCTCTGGATAAGAGCGTTTGCTAAATGACTAAATGTAAATGTAGGAGTAATTTTGAGCTGCTGTTGCAGGAGATGCTTCAAATGCACTGCTGTGAAGCACTATACCACTAGATGGCACTAACATTCAACTGAATAATACATTTAAAAAGACAGAATCTCTTTGCCTCAGACTATGCAAATAACAAGACTAACTTGATTTCTACAACTTTGGAAGAACAATTATTTGAGGCAGAGAAGGAAGACACTCATGAGGAAGTGGTGCATACCGGTATAATCACGAGCAAGCGCCAACAATCAAGTCTCAATATACACCCTGGCTTAATCTTGTGACAACCTGGTATTAGATTGATTAGAGCTCAAATCCATCGCTACTCTGGTCACAAATTGTATATCTGGCTGGCAGGAGCTGGTAAAGGAGGAGCTTGGCATTTACAGGGTCTGTAATAAACGAGTCTCCCAGAGTGGCTTTGGGTGTTTTCAGCCATACAGCCCTAGGCGTTTTAGAGCGAAAAGGTGTGCCGTTTATTTACCTGTCTCTTTTTCTGCTCCATCTTGGCTGCCTCTTTAACTGAAATAATAAAGAATAAGCAGATGGTGAATACTTGGTCCACTCTCTGAGATTCTGCTTCCAAAGAAGTGTTTCATAAGAGACGAGTTTTGGGTTAGATGATTCAAGTACAATCCCTACCCCTTTCTCCTTTCTTTAAACCCCCCCCCCTCCCCCCCCCCCCCCCACACACACACACACACACACACACACAGGAATAGAGGAAATGCAGGGTAGAAATGATAAACAAAGAACAGGTGTTAGTTTGGGAATTTTAATATGCCAGATAACAGCAGCCTCTTTAAAACCACATAACATGACTGTGTCTCTCTCACACACATACATACAGGGGAAAACATCTGACCTTTGGTGGCGCCATCGAGGTAGGTCTTGACCAGTCTGACCAGCTCCAGGTTCTTGCTCAGGCGGGCGTAATGGTAACCGTCATGACCCAAGGTGTCCACGGCTGTCACGTCTGCTCCACACTTCAGCAGGACCTCCACGGCATCCATGCAGGCATACTCACAACCCAGTATCAGAGCTGTCCTGGGGGTGAACACAGAACACACACACACACGTCAATACAATATGTGAGTTATATCTGAGACTTAAGATAAGATAAAATGCTTGGACAACCTCAATCATTCTTCAGTCAGAACTGTCCAAAAGCCTTTTGTGTGGTCACACTGCCCAAAAAGTGACATCACAGCTCATAGCCTCGAAGCGCACACATGATTTGGTGGGTCTTACTTATTCTGTTTGTCGCGGACAGCAATGTCCGCCCCACGTTCCAGCAACAGCTGGCAGATCCGTGGATGACACATCTGGGTGGCCAGCACCAGAGGAGTCCGTCCATCCTAGAAAACACACACACGTCACAAACAAACAGCTATCACTACCAACATATCCTTCTCACTTCTGACTGGATAAAAAACAGACACAACACACAAATTCGAATTGGGGTCTACTGACTACAAACACACACTCGTATGTGTACAAAAGGTACACACTCATTACAGTGCAATTCACATTCCTACAATGGAGGAACAAAACAGGATACAAATTACACAATCCATGCATATGGTGGGCGGCCGATGGTTTGCAATGAATTGGAAATCCATACTTACAAAATCACTGGCATTCACAGACGCCCCGCTGTCACAGAGAAGCTTCACGCTGGATGAGCAGCCAGCCATGACTGTGGACAGGAACAGACTCATCATCACACACCAGCTAGCACTGCACAATAACACTCATCAACGTAGGTTCTGATACATTGTAACGGAGGACAATTTGGGATTGAGGACTTGTGCTGACAAAGAGACTAATTAAAACTCAGATCGAAGACAGGAAAAAGAAAAAGGATACGTTTTACTTTACTGTGAGACGCCTAGGATTGGAGGATAAAACAGGAAAGAGGAGAGCATCAGTGTCTCACCCGCGTCATGCAAAGCCGTCCTCCCCTGCAGGTCCACATTGCCGACAGGACAGTTGTGCTACAAGACCACACAAAAACATTCACATGAAGAGCGAGAAAACAGGCATATACCCGTCACATCTTGGGACTGATTTCCTTGTGGAAATGGGAGCTTCCAGAAAAGGCAACAGTGTCTAAGAGTGGTAACACTTTAGATGAGGTCACCAAATTCATAATTTATTAACCAATTTGTTACCTATTAGTTAACGGTTTGTTCACCATTAGTTATTTATTGTTTATACAAAATGTATCATTAGTAAAGCATTTGTTCACACAGTTAGGGTTAGGGTTCGGGTTTAGGGCAAGGGTTTAGGTTAAGGGTTTAAGTTTTGGTTAGGGTTTAGCTTTACTAATGCTTTACTAATGACACATTTTGTATGAACAACAAATAACTAATGGTGAACAAACCGTTAACTAATAAGTAACAAATTGGTTAATAAATTATGAATTTGGTGACCTCATCTAAAGTGTTACCCTAAGAGTTAGTTTGACTTCCTGCCGTCTAAGAGTTGAAGAATCTAGCACAACAGTCGGGTCACACCAGGATAGAGCGGGAGTTTGATACACCCTGATACACCCTCTATCTAAAGTCCCACCATGAGCCTCCTTCAGTCAGCGCTGACACGTCAATGCGGCCACGTTGAGAGCTGCCATGAGAGCCTTGAAGACTCAATGCCAACAGGGACCTATCAGACTCACTTGGCTTAGCCAGAGCTAAGGCTCATCATCTTTCCAGCTATTAAAAAACCCTCTGCTCTCTCTAGCAACAACGTCCCGAAATGAGTACATAGTGGTCATGTGACAGGGCGGTGTAGTGTGTGTGTGTGTGTGGGGGGGGGTGGACGAGGGGGGGCACGAGGGGGGCAAGGAAATCCTATACTCTGAGGGGTAGCTGATGGAAGAGGTGTGGGGGTTGAATTGGCAAGATTTTCCCAGCCTTGGCTGAGAAGCATAGAGTTGCTATGTCCATCGTGATGACGGCATCCGAAAACGGACAGCGGGGTTGTCAACACCGCAGGCGCCATCCCCCTTTGCCCTGGCTGCCATCAGCGGCTCAAGTGAATGCCAGGCATACAATGGCAGCACAAATTCAGAAATAACCCTCAATGTAAACACATCAGTCCCCTCTTTATGCCCTTACAACTCAACAAACACGCCTACCATTGACCTATGTGGTTTTGGGCTCCCGGTTTGGATAAAGGACAGGCCCATTAAAAGCCACAGGGAAGAACAAGAAATTACTCTACTGTAAGTGGGGCCTCAATACTGTTAATCACTGTTGATGTAATTCTGAGTCAAAGCAATGTACAATTAGCTCTTGGAATTAAAACCATTTATTAAGTGTGTAACTGAATAAGTTAAGAGGCGGCTATGGTCTACCGTGTCACAGTACCTGCAGGAGCTTTTGGACACAGAGAGACTGTCCGTTTCTTGAGGCCAGGTGGAGAGCATTTTTACCTGCAAAAGACAGATCCACGGGTGAATAAGGGGATATTCATTGAAGGGACCTCTCACCTGTTTCTCTTATGTAAATATGGTCATTATTAGAACCTGACCCATACCAGATCTTTGGGGCCGATACATATGCACACAATTTACACACAAACATCTTTTTCTTCACATTGGTGGTCTCCAAAAGGTGAGAATTTGGGCAAGACCTGTGACATGCAACCATTTGTCACTGTCACCTGTGGCGTCGGTGGCTGTGACATCAACGTTGTGTCCCAGGATGAGATTGAGACAGTCCAGGTGTCCTCTAGTAGCCGCCAAATGGAACCTGCAGAGTATCAGTACAAGAGATGGTGTGAACGTCAAAACAAGCGGGTGAAGGAGGGTGGAAGGGTGAAATATGGAGCGAGGGAAGAGTGTAAAGTGATGCTGAGCCCTCTGGATAATGGCTAAGTCAGCATTATTAGAGACTGGTGGGCTAGGACCCTTACCCCTGTGAGCACAAGGCACTCAGCAGTACAAGTGGGTGAGATAATGAACAAGCACACATGAGGTTTGGACGAGCTACACATCCCCATGCTAATCCTGAAGAGGATGACATGGCATCAATCTGTACAGTACAAGACCCACTGCCGTGTGAATCAACAAAGCCCCTGCTATACAGTCGTTGTCACCTGATCGCAAAACCTGATGTAGTGAATACTCATGTTGTTTTTTAGCCACCTTAATACATGTGATCGACCCCCCCAAAAACAAACAAACAAACAAAAAAACAGTCTCTACTTGGCACATTGCCCAGGAGCAGGGGCAAAAGTTTGTGTGTGTAAGCCAATACCACCAGAGGCTCCAGAGCCTATTTATGCATTAACTGCAAGAAAGCCTATAAGGAGCCAGACGGACTGTCACCTCACTGCAGGCGGTGTGCTATTAAAAGCAGTGTTGATGATGTCTAAGGATGAAGCTGGAGCAGGGCCTTGGAAATGACTGAAGGCCCCAGGCGAAAGGACAACCAACATTAGGAGAACTTTTGGATTGTCCAACAGGTTGTGGTCACAAGGTGACATTATCTTACGCGTGTTTGGTGACTCAGTCAGCAGTCTGTGGCTGGTTTTCTAATGGCTTTACTTTAAGCCTCATGCTAATAGCTAAAATACCCATTAGTCCTAATTAAATAATTGGTTATTCTGGGTTTGTCTGCTTGAGTTTACTCGGTTTGAACACAGATCCAATTACAGTTTACCCATTAGCTGTCACTCTCCAACAACATACTCAATAAGTGGCTGCCTGCTGTCTGCTATCAAAGGATCTAGTCACATACTGTAGGGAGCCTAAATTACATTTTACATTACATTTATGCATTTAGCAGACGCTTTTATCCAAAGCGACTTCCAAGAGAGTTTTACAAAAGTGCATAGGTCACTGATCACAACAACAAGATAGCCCCAAACATTGCGGATAGCCAAACATGAAGCATACATTGCGAAACCAAATAAGTCCCAAAGGAAAGAACAATAAGAGCATGTAGTTAGACAAGTTACAATTAAACAGCAAGAACCTCAAAAGGTGCATGAGTGTACCTGTGGAAAAAGCAAGTAACAATAATATATTTCACAATATATTAAATAAATTAAATCTTTGTCCTAAACTCTCATTTCCACATCATGTGGTTATTTACACCATTAGGATCTATATTATGTGTGTGGGCATCCACTCAGTATATGGACACCAACATCGCTTTCCAAAATAACTATTGTGGCCAATAGTATGTTTGTGTTATACATGTTACTACCCCACACACACACACACACACACACAGTATACACTGTGGCAAATAGTATGTGTTATACATGTTCCTACCCCCCTGGATTAGTTTAACATTTTAAGCAATACAATTTTAAACTAATCCAGGCCATATGTATACTAATCCGTGTATGTGTATGTGTGTGTGTGTGTGTGTGTGTGTGTGTGTGTGTATGTATATATATATATATATATATATATATATATATATATATATATATATATATATACATATACACACACACATATATATATATACAGAGAAAGGTTTGTATCTAGACCCAAAATTCTTATTGTAGATTTACAATGATTACCAGCCTAGGTTTACATTCCATTGATGCTTGGCAGAGATTTTGAAATACAGATTGTGTGAGCAGAGTACAGTAATTAAAATGAAAGCATGACCTATGAGCAATCCCAGACTAACTATTCGAAGTCGAACTGACAGCCTTGTATGTCAGATAATTAGCTATGCTGATTGAGATGGACAACCAGGCAAGGCAGAATCACTTGCTGATGTCACAAAGTGGCCTGTCAGCCATCTGAAAGAACAATTAGATACAGGAGGCTCAACAAAGGAACTTGTCAGAGTCTGTCACTCAAATAAGGAAAGAAAAGCATAATTTGTCATAATGCCAATACAATGTGCTGCCATCTCCAGAATGGATAATTTTTAGGACAAAAGATTGAATCTCCCTTTTCCTTGTCGTTCTTCTTCAGGTGGACGGATCTATTGAGATGACTGGGATGAACAGTCAGTTCACCACACAAATGTATTTACTGTACGTCACTTTGGATAAAAATGTCTGCTAAATGACATATGTAAATGTTAACGCTCGCTGATCTGTCACTATTCAGGCAAAGGCATGACACATTACGCTAAGCTTTGTATGTTGTATTAGTTCTTTCCTGAGTGCTAATCCTTTATCAGCTATGACAACAAAATGAGCCGGTGCCCTCGCTAAGCTACCTCACCGATATCCGGGTGGGTGAATGAATATTTTGGGTAGCCCTCTGTCCTCAGCCTGATCTCTCAACAGAGCAGTAACAGGGCTCAATACATGATTTCAGGGAGGGGAGGATGTTTTGACTACACTATGGGAAAGACCAGTTGGGTCAAAACTGTTTGTGTCAGCAAACATGAGGGTTGTTTCATATTTAAACAGAACTGTTTCATATTTGGCAGATCCCCCAACCAAAAGCAATAAAGATGACAAGTGTGCATCATAAGTTGGGCCACTTGTCTTTAGCACAACAAGCTTTGTTTATAGGCGTGGTGTCTTTGACACCCTTGGAAAGTCACTATAAGACATTCTAACAGCCTATTATGAGACAAGCCCTTTTCTTACGTCAGAAAGACTGAGGAAAAAAAAAAAGTTTGTCCCTTTGTATGTGTATGTTTGACACTGCCACAAGACAATTTCACACACAGATGAAAATACTCAGCGCTCCTGTTCCTTGGTCTCATGTTCGCTTGCCAGAAGTCTCAACAAAGCCGAGGGTCCAAATTAACCTGAAACTCAAATCAGACACCAACTACCTCTGGAGAGTCTGGACAATTCCAGCATAACTTTTTATATAGATCTTAATGTGGTGTAGTGGCAGACATTGACAAAGGCTCAAAGGGAAACTAAGACATGCCAAGTTAATTCACTAACTGAATAGGATACATTGGTCCTGACTACTAATTTCATACTGCAAAAAAAGTATGGAGGTAATGTGTTTGGTAATATATTTGTTTGGAGCAGTTTCCTGTCTGGAGTGTGAACCTCAGTTGTCCTCTATGATCAAACCACATCGAGATAAGTCAAATATTTACCACAGGATTATGACCATACCTTTTATGTATATGACCTCTATTCTGTGGCCGTAAAAGCAGATTACATTTCACAACCTAAACTCAGAGGATGACGATTTGTAAAAGTTCACACATTCAAAAAGAAGCCAAATGTGTGAAGCAAAAAGTGGAAGCAAGCATTTCTATATCTACCATATTATTTTAAGAAATCTTACCAAGGGAAATTCTTACTGCACTGGCAGCCAAATTTACTAGCTTTAAGCATAAGCAAGGTCATAACAAATATTTTACACTTAAATGCGATAGGTCATTGTTGCAGTGTATTCAATTACACCAGAACCTCATAATGAGCCATCCAAACACTTGGAGCATTCATTGCAGTCTAGAAAGGAGACAGATGAGATACGCTGAGCATTTTCAAACATGCTGAGCTCATTGAGATAAGGTAGTTAGTTTATAGACAGTGTTGTGTGTTTAGCGATGAGTCTAAGCATCTGTGTACATGAGTAACTATGTGCACAGTTATGCAAACTGTGTGGATATGTGCTCACTTGGCATATATACATATATACTATCACTTGGGTGTGATGGGCTGTATGCATGCGTATCTTACCACATGTGTATTGGTGCAAGTTTGTGTGTCTGCGTGCGAATGCTCATTAGGTGTGCATGTACTTACGCCGAGCGGCCCTCCACATCCAGCTTGGAGGGGATGATGCCCTTCTTGCTGAGTACGGCCGCTACCTTGTCCACCTCCCCCCTCTCCACCGCCTTCATCAAGCGGTCGTCATACTTGTTCCAGTCTGTGTTCTGAGAAAACGACGTACGGAGAGTTATTCAAATAGATACACAAACATAAGTGTAAATACCATGAACACCCACTCCCAGCCTAACATACATTTAGTCGGAACAGTTACAACCAGTTTGCCATTAAACAAAGATGGACACGGTTAGCCCACATTTCACAACCACACATTCAGAACCCATTGAGATGTCTGTGAGTGGTGTGCAGGCTCAATAAAAATGTGATATACTCATTGCATGTGTCTACTGAGCATTTCAACTTCCGTCAAAATGATTGACAGATTAATAGAGCATGCTGCTAAACAGACATAAGACCTTTCTATTCAACAATAATGTATTTCAACAGAAATTTAAACAATTGGTCCAAGTTCATTATTTGACATTTTTCTTCTTTTACATATGTCTCTCTGTGTGTTGTACTGCAAAAAAAAATCCCAACACCACCAGAACTTATTATATCCAGTAAACAGTTGAACCAAAACAAGCAAAAGGCAAAAGAATGAGCTCCTACGCATTCCATAGCTGTCGATTTTGGGACGTAGCTAAGCCATTCACGTGGCTTTGCCTCCAAAAAGTTAAGAATAAGTCATGGTCACAAGTTTTACTAAACACTTTGAGCGTCAGTGGAATACCTACTATGTACACGGATGTGCATTTCAGCCAGCGACTCATTTTGGGTGAGTGCAGCTGGTCTTTGCAGAAAGATGCTGCGAATGATGCCATGGTTCCGGTTTATAAGAATAAATTAATACAAAATCTAGAATGCTTGGGAAGGAGAACAAGGGGGTGTTCCTCTTTTCAAACGAGGGCTCCTCTAGCTTTCTCGTCTCGACTTTGAGGAGGTGGACAAGAAGGAAAAGTTCCAGAAAACTTGTCTAAATGCACCCCAGAAGCTGACTGGTTCTGCCTGCAAGTTCATCACTGCACTGCAGTCTGAACAGGGGAGTTGAAGGAAAGAAAGAAAAGGCGTCAGTACAGGAGAGGTGGAGGTGAAAGAGCAGTGGGGCCAGCCCTGCCAGCCTTGGGACCAGCCCTGGCTGGCTACTGCAGCACCTCCCCTGAGGTAGTGTCAACTCAGCCTGGCTGTTTCTCCTCTACACGTTCAGTCCTCCCTCTTTACTCTTCTTTTTTCATTCCCTTCCTTTCTTCTACTTTATAGTCTTCTCTACACAGTTAGAGATGAAGATGGTGAAGTTTCTCTTTCTCTCAACTTCTTTCTCCTAGCGGCTCTACTCCCGGTGTGACTTCTGTGTGCCTGCCTGCTACTAGCTCCACAGAACAGGGTGTTCCTCGGGCGTCGTCCGCTCTACCAAATGGCAAGGTCGCTCAACCCTCGGGGGTAAATATGTGAGCTCTCCCAGGTTTAAAATATCCCTGCGCCCCGGTAAACAGCGGCAGTGCAGACAGCCCCGCAGACTGGTTACCTCTTAAATGTTTGACCCTTCAACCTTTCTCCAATGACTGATAGGAAGACAGGGGCTAAGAATACATTCTGTGCATGCCTGCACCGTGAGTAATAGTATGGGTCTATCACGGATGCCCCCCCAAAAACAAAGCCAGCCAGAAAGGAACCATGTTGGTGTACACCCCTCTCTCCCTCCCGCATCTGAAAATATTGGCCTATGAAGAGAGGGGAGATTAAGGTTTGCACATTTGAACAGGTTATGGCACTGTCTAAAACGGAGTGATGTGGCAGCAAGCACAGGTGCTGATCCCTGCCTGCCACACGGTAGCAGGATAAGGTGTCAGCTTTTTTACAATTAGCTGTCTGGGAGTGCACTGCACCCGCCTCCCCCGTTTGAATGTACGTGGTGAACATCAAACTTAACTGTCTAGTTCTATTTCCAACAGAAGACGTCATGTTTTTTTTTGCTGTTGAGGTGCAAAATAAAAGGGGGTATAGACTGAGGGATAGGAGGATTGAGGGCTGTATTAGCTGGGTTGGTACTCAGGTTACGAGTTGCTGCCAGACTGGCGTTAACAGAAAGGCGTTGCAATTTCCCGACCATGCAAAAAAAATAACTCACACAGCTTGAAGACAAAGGCACCCAACTGGGACCTGGCCGTACACATGGAGCATAGAACATCGAAAACAGGGCCTGTGTGATGGTTTTGATGCCGTTTATGGGACCCATTGGGATGTGAATCTCATCAGCGAGTAAATACACATTGGTCGTATCAAGAGATTTCATATTTAGACAGGAAAATAAGCAAATGAAAACAAACGTAAAAGACCTAGATTTCTGTATTGATTTGATGCGGATTTGTACTTATCCACAGACACATGCAAAATGTACACAAGCTATCATATTGGAGTTGGGATGCACAGCCAAGAATGGCTACACTTCTGCCCCCCCCTCAGGGTTGCACTTGACACCGGTTCATGACGTCCATACCCACAGGCTAAATCTTATCCTGACACCTTGGTATCCTTGCCCTCTCTCTACTGCTAGACACACCTGACAGATTAAATCATTTGACAAAAATATCCGGTGACCTGCTCCAATGTCTGAGTGGTGAACAACGAAAATTAGGCTGGTCATTTTGATTCTCCACACTTTGGCAGTACCTGATTTGAAACTAGTAGACTCCGCTTGGTGCTTAGCAACAGTGATTTTACACATCTGTAATCTGACAGTGGTTTGGAGCGGATTTTATTTGCATTCAGAACACAATAGGCCTTAGTGTTATCTAACAATGGAAATTCAGATGAGAATTTATCACATTTCTGATATCTTAACAATACTTTCTGATGTAAACAAGCAGCAAGTCAGTCAGGATTATTTATAGACAGAGAGAGGGTGTGGAGGGGGATATCGGAGCTCACAAGTTCTTCCACCTAGCAACTCTCTAAACGTCACCTCTCAACACAAATTCAAAAATATCACCCTGGGCGGGGGGAATGGGCCTCAAACTAAGGTGACCCATTATTCTTCTGTTGTGTTCACATATTGGCTTGTTACACAAACAGAGCTGCATGCCAGTCTAAATATCTCACTGGAGTGGACGTGGTCCAACCAGCATCTGTGATTGCTCTAAGTGTAACCCATCAAGGACAGGCAGCAAAAGCAGTCATTGTGCTTTTCAAAAATAAGTGGGGACAAAAGCAAAGAGTAGAGAAGGGGAGGGGGCATCCAGTAAATAATTCACTATATAAAGTGTAGAGTTTACTATGTAACTCTGAAGGGAAAACAAGAACATTCATGGCCATCATCTGTAATGGTGAGTGTAGGTGGTGGACTCAAGCGCAAGGAGACAGGCAGGATAACAAGAACTTGACTAAAACAGGAACACAGCAGGATCCTCACGTAGACATACAAGTTAATATGACTGACTGCTAAACCGGGAGTTGAATACAATTTTTTTCAAATATTTGTCCTGTTGAGAGTTTTTCCTGGAGTTTTTCCTTGTCTTCCTTGAGGGTTTAAGTTTGTTGAGGGGCAGTTCTATGGGCGTATGTGAAGCCCTTTGTGACATGCTTGCGTGTAAAAAGGGCTATACAAATACATTTGATTTGATTTACAAAACTGAGTCCCAGGTGAAAGGACTCACACTAACGAGCAAACTGAAAACTCAATAAAAAGAAACAGGTGAAGGCAATCAGGCAGAGAAACACAAGGGCAGGGAAAACCATAATCTACACTAAACATGAAACACAGGCACAGCTGTGGGTGTGACAATTATCATGTTAATGGAATAAAATACAAAAAAATGTCATTAAAGTACCTACACAAACTGAAAAGCAACTCTTTGATTCAACAAATGACATTTTTTCAGAAAACAATTAAGCCCTAATAATGGAAGTATTTAGCATTTAATTACCTTGACCCACTCACGGTTTATTACTAAGCACTGCGGATAACTATAAAATCAACGCATGTACTTTTATATATTGGATTATGGTTGGATTTAATGAATTTTTAAGATATACAACATTCATTATGTTATTTCACAAAAAATATTGAATTACTCAGTTCTGGTGAAGGGACATCTCTAGTGGAAAAGCCTGAGTAGTGCTCCTGTTAGGGGAAGCAGCTGCTGCCCATTTTCTCTCAGACTTGATTAGATTGCTGACACTAGTCACCCATTTAGAAAATGGGAATTTAATTTTGCAAGATTAAAACATGCATTGACTCATTTGGGGAGTTGTGAAATGGTGTAATAGCCTAAGCATTTAAAAGCTATGCAACACCCTTGTCATGGTCAGAAAGGGTTCAGTGTGGCTGAGAATTCATGCTCAAGCAACACAGCAAGACTGAAAGCATGGACTACGAATCTGTCATTACTGTGCTGGCAAATTGATGCTTTAATTAGCAAGTTGGCGACCAAGGGCCAAGTTTCCAGGGGTGGGGAGAGACACCTAAGTGGTGGAATGCAGCCGCCACTGCCTGCAGCTAAAGAAAGAGCCACTCTCACTGGGCAGAGAGCTGACTCCAAGGAGGGCAGGCTCAGACAGACACCCCCCACCCACCTTCCCCTCAGTGGTGAGTGACAGCCTGCGAGGCCCCTCCCACCTTCCCCTCAGTGGTGACAGCCTGTGAGGCCCCACCCACCTTCCCCTCAGTGGTGAGTGACAGCCTGCGAGGCCCCTCCCACCTTCCCCTCAGTGGTGACAGCCTGTGAGGCCCCACCCACCTTCCCCTCAGTGGTGAGTGACAGCCTGCGAGGCCCCTCCCACCTTCCCTTCAGTGGTGACAGCCTGTGAGGCCCCACCCCCACAAGACTTCCATCAGGGGAAGAGGAGGTGGGGGGGTTGTAATCTTATTTTATTTGTAAACTGCAGACTACATTTTTGTCCGGGTACCTGCTTTATTCAACAATACTTACGTGTTGATTCCATTCGCAAAACCATTAAAAAGTGTAGTTTCCAAGATATCTAGAACCCATTACAAGATTAACCCATTAATACAGTCAACCACAACAACATGACTTCAAAAAACAACCTTGAGAGCAAAACCTCAAAGACAACCTGAAATATTAGAAATGTAAAAGGTTATTTTGCACAATAATCAGAATGATTCTAGCTTGCTTTCCTACACAAATACCCAGACAGAGAGTGGGTGACTCATTATAGAACTGTCTGAAGATATTGAAGGATTCCAGAGGTCGATCAGTGAGTGAGAGCCCCTGAGGTAAACTGGAGATGCATCACTACATACATGGGCTTTACCACGATGGGCTCTGAAGGCAGTGGCCAGCTGCATTTTAACATTCTTCTTTGGGATCTTTGACCCAGAGGGCAGGACTCATCCTTGCTATTTCTTCTCACTTCCGACTGCCACTTCAGGTCGAGGGATCTGCTGTCTGCCCAATGGCCCACTGTCACATTGACCTTTTTGCCAAATGCATGACATCATAAAACAGATGTCCATGAAATAATGGAACCCATTTTCAGAAACCTCCATTTGAAGGTATAGCAGCTTTGAAAAGATAAGTTTGCAGCTTGTGAGGAAAATCAAGGTAAAATGCCTTTGGAAAAAAACCTTTATAAATATGTTATATTTCAGCTTCGTCAGGCGACATGCCCCCCCTAAGTAAACATACTTGTCTGTTTTTTTTTATTTGGATGGGTAGTTAAACACATTCTTCTGTGGTGTGATTAACAAAAAAAAAATTATAATCCACTTTCCAGCTTTAAGTGTAAATATATATGCTAAATTAATAATAATAATTGTTTGCTTACTACTAGCATTATTAAAGCAAAAAATAACACATTGATGCTTGCTTGTTTTTATTGTTTGCTCCTATGGATCCAAGTGCCTTAACAAAGTCACCAGCCACCAATGATCACAGCCCTAAACCAACAACAGGGTCAGACAGCTGTAGCCCAAACAATAAATAAATGTAAAAACAATAACTCCCACACCATGTAAAACAATTCCATGTAAGAATTCCACTGATGTTTTCTGTATCGGTGACTTGAACTTTCTCCATAACCTACATATCAGAGCTGCAGATGTGTGGGGGTGTGGTCTCCATGCTTCAGGCTAGGGCATGAACACTACAACACAGGCCGCAACAAGAAGAGGGGAGTTGCTGAGGTCAACCAACGGGAGCCTCCTTGAGTCATTTGTTTCTCCATGCCCGCATTTGGTAGTGTTGAGATGACTGGCATGTTGGTGCTTGGGTACACTCACGGGGTGACGATCATTGTTTTGCCAGGAGCTACATGTCATGGCATTTACACACCCAGGCACGCATGTTCTTTCTTCCACAAGAAAATAAAAACAGTATGTTGTTCAAGACCTATGACGTAAATAACATCTATATAAAGACGTTTATTTTAAGCCAGTTTTGTTTATTTATGCTGATTAGTTTACTAGAAAAATACCTCAACTATGTCAAATGAAACATCTCTCATAGAGGTGGATAGAAAACTGGTATTGGCATAGAAACATTCCACAGCAAGGAAGATGCTCAACAAGTATGGACTTGCTAGGACGGTCATTATTTCCTACACTCGACAGATGCAGTCAACAGACCTTCTGAAAAAGTATTTCATTAAATAAGTGATAAAAACATGTTTACAATATGATGCCAGGCTACAGCATTTTGTTTATGTCCAGAATACATTGGCCAACATATGAACATAAATAGTGCCGAGTGTGCTTGGAGCAGGAACTAATGTCTGGATACTTCAGAGCCCTGGCCTGACCATGGTGTGTCTCCTTCTCTTCAACAGAGGGCAGCACTGTGTGAGTTACAACAAAATCCCAGCAAATACCAAAACAGGGGCCCCCTAACTGAAGAGAATGGAAGGATTGCTGTTTAGCATTCAATCCATGTTAGGAAATGAGCTCTCACCTTGAGTGTTTCTGAGAGCGAGTATCTTTTTTCTGCCAATCAGCTTTGTCTGGTATCCTTTCCAGAGTTTGTCTATCATCAGCAGAATGGTGTTTGTGCTCATGTGGCTCTGCATGCCTCCACCCAATGCATGTGTGTGTGTGCAGCGCTGACGTCAGCGAGAGCCCATAGATTAGCCCTGGTCCCCCTTGCCTCTGTAATGCCCCCAATAGTGGTAATCCCCACCTAACCCCCACCCCACATCCAGCACACACACCCCTCCCCCACATCCCTTCCCATTTCTCCATCTATTCCCCCCCAGGGTCTGAGCGTCACATCCCAACACAGCATGAGAAATTAGTCTACTGGGGGATGATTTCAGGGTCAGTCGGTGGAGCCAGACATTAATCCTAAAAGGCACACTGTTTGGAGTATGGTTAAGCTGAGGGGTTCAACTTTGTGCTACTGTGCAGTCCAGTTGAGCGTGACCTCTACAACAAACCTCACTTGATTTTATCATGGTGAGTTTACTTTCCACTGCGGGTCAATGCTAACAACATGGCAAATAAAGCTGTTGTTTTTGCCTTTAATGAACATGAACATGGATAGGGGGAGTTGCTGTTATTCTAACAATTAGTTGACAGGAAAGCCAACCAGCACGTACTGCATATTGACTAGTGTAGGCCAAACCAAATGTTTTGTTAAGAATTGTTAAACTGAAAATTAGAGCCTGATATGCCCATGTAGAGTTCTCTTTTTACCTGTGAAAAATTACTTTATATTAACCAGTTCCCAAAGACTAAACATTACACAATAAAACATACTATTACATGCCATTTGATAAAATATAGGATATGATATTCCAGGTGTTCCAGGTAGAGTACCCTAAAGACAGTTAGGCCATTGCAATAAACCAGGGAGACAATGATTTAGGACACCAATTTCAACCACTATTAAGAATTAATATAACTTCAAAAGGTCAAGCTAGACAGATAGTCTCACAGCACACAAAACATCTTTCTAATTTTAGTTGTGCTAATGTAGGCTTAATGAGATCTAATGCACACAGTGGGGATGGTGGTTGTGAAGGAATCTTTGGTAACTGTAAAACAATATTTTCATAAAGTTTGGAATTTGGAATAAAACAAAGGAGACCAAATAGCCTGTGTAATGACTTAAACAGGCCTACATGGATGATAGTTCGAGGCATCAGGATTTGTTTCTTGTTTAAGGAGAACTGTCCATTCAGAATCTAAGCCTTTATCAGGAAAAAAACCTTCCCTAAACAGGACCTTCCAAAGACTACTTCTGTTGGGACAACAATGTATCGATTCACTCCAAAGCCTCTTGAGGGGGAAGGGGGCTGTTCTTGCACTGTGTTCCAACACTGGCACATAGAAAGAGGGGGAGTGAGAGAAGAGGAAGAAAAAAAAAACACAGAAAGGGATAGACAATAGAGTTCCTGGGTTAATACAGTAGTTTCCTTGTCATATCATGTGGAAATAAAAAGGGGGAGAAGCTGGGGGATTTCCCATATGGAGAGACCGGACAGATATGAGGCATCATGCCAACCAGACCTCTGACCAGGAACAAACTGAGGCAACTAGTGGCAAAGAACTGAGAACCACACATAATTTGTGGATGTGAAAACAATGTATTTTATGGAGTCCCATAAACATCGGGAGAGGTTAACTCTGAACACATTTCATCAGTGGCAACAGCAGGATAATCATGCCTGGTGAGTATGGCATGTCAGCAAGCTTCACCTCCCCAATCATCGAAAAGGTGACCTGCATGTCTGTGGGCTCCTTTGTCTCTTGCAGGGGTCAGCCATTAAGCCAAGGCAGGACTGAGAGCTGTTAAACTTGATAGAAAGTCCTTCAAGAGTTTATAGCCACTGCCACATTCCGGCAAACTTCAGACTGAGCGTAACATTCCAGTGGGCATACTTGTATCCAGAGGTCCATACTTCCATATTCAAAACTTCAATAGTGAGCAAACCCAAAACCTTGTGAAATCCAATTTCCTCTACTTGTTTCTTCAATCTGTTTTCTGAGACCCGAGGGGATCCATTTTTTCAGTAGCTAGACAGAAAGGTAACCAAAGTATCTGTTCATGACAAGTTTCTAGTTGTTGTTTCATTTCCCGGGACAACCTTGAAACATTTGAGAGGTTTCTCTATCGCCACAAAAGAACTGGCCCCGCCCACCACCCACCATCACCAGCATCTTTCCCACTCACTGTTCTGTGTGCTGTAAAAAGATCCCACTTCAAGGGCAAGTCTCTTTCAGACATTTTGTCCATGGGGACCAGGAGAAGATTGTGTTGCGGGGGGAGGCAGGGCAGGAGAGGAGGACGGGAAGGACAAGACTAGAGGCAAGCAACAACAACAAAGCAAACAACAATATCAGAGAAAGAAAGCATGGACCTGTCACCGAAATCTTGCTTCCAGGAAAAGTCTCCACCACAAGGCCAAAACAGAATGTATTTCCCCAAATTTAGCTTTCTGTAGGTTCTAGATTTAGGCATGTGGTCCCTATGGTTGTGGACCTACATTTAATACATTAGCATGGCATGTTATACTATCAAATGCAAGTATCAGTGCAAATAATATTTCTATTGGTGGCAAATACTTTAACAATCATTATTAATATTCCTTGATTGTCCTTGAACTCATTATTATGGTTAGATTAATTAACAAGTTCTTCTGTCAGTTTGTTGAATTTATCAAATATATTCAATCACAATTCTGGTATAATTCTAAATCATCGTATAAATCAGGAAATTCCTCATTAATAATAATGAACTTGCATTTAAAAAAAAGACGATAATTTGGCTTGGATCCTCTAATATACTAAATTTAAATACATGACAGGAAAACTTGAAAAAGCTCGTCTGCCAAAATAATTTAAAGCAGGGCCACAAAATTGAGCTCAATAGTCCCGACAACAATGGGAACATATTTCAAAGAATTTCAGAAGAATTTAACATGTGGTCTTTGGCAACTGATACTTGTAGCTTCATTGTTGCCTCACTTGAAGTCTACATCAGTATTGTTTGGTTTGTCACATTTGTGTTGAGCTTAGACTTCTAGTGATTTATGGAATATCCAACTACTATACTGTGTAACTGCATCAACCTTTAGCAACCAGATGAGTGAACACTTGAGCATCTAGACTACACCAGCAACCCTAAAATCATACATCAATTGTTATCCAGTTTTCAACATACAGTCACACCTTAGGCTATATCTTCATCTATGTCAAACTATTATATATTAGGCTGCATATCATTACCTAATTCCTAATACCTATAGACCTCAACTTTAAGCGAGGTTTCAATAAAATACTCCTCAAATGCAAACTTCATCTTCAAATTCAAGGCCAAAAGCAGCACAAAGACCAATTGCTCATAACAAAAAGTGTGGGCATTTTAGCACAAATGCCCTTTTCATCTGAACTCTCCCAATGGCAGGCCTTACAAGCTGATCCACAGTTATACTTTGCATCATGTGCTTCCATGTGAAAACCTTATAAGAAACCTCATGAAAATAACAGTTCTGCAAAATTGCAAACAACAAGAACAACTAAATTTAACAAAAATCTGAATAAAACACCATGCCTTGGGTGCCCCGGTAACCCACTAGATAAGTACGCAGACCATGTAGGCTGAGGCCTTACCGCAGTGGCCTGGGTTCAAATCCGGCCTTGGTCCTTTGCTGCTTGTCTTCTCGATATGTCTGTCTCTCTCTATCTTTCCTGTCACACTGCACTTAGGCTAAAAGTGAATGAAAAATGCACAAATATATTTAAAGCAAAATGCCTACCACACATTTGTTATGGTGTGTGCGTTGGCCAACAGGATTCTACAAAGTTGGAGAGTCTTGAATCTTACATCCAATGCCCTCCAAATAATCACTGAGGGTCACACAGAAACAATTTCATTCTGTGGCCAATTGACCACATCCATTGGCACATATTAAATCAGACATTTGCAATTCCTTTGAATGTTTGAGCTGTCTGCTTAGCATACAGGCTTGTTTTCAATGAAAAATTCTGTAACAATCTTGTAAAAATATGGTATCAAGCACATTACACTTAATTACCTGGACATGAAGTTCCAAGAACTAGTGTGAAATGTTTGGAAACCACCTCATGTTGACAGTAAGTAGTTTACCTCAGACAAGTTACAGTAGGTAACCCTAACGTAAGACCTTTTAGTCGAAACACAAGAGAATCTCTGTCAAATGGAGTGTAAACAGTAAGCCTACAGCTACCTTTGCCCCACAAACATTAAATAAATCCTTAAAATCTTACCTTAGGCCCAGTACAAAAAACAGTGTGTGTGAAGAAAAATACATTGCACAACTAGTGGAAGGTATCCTGAAGTGACTGTAGTCTGGATGGGATTCAACTATTGTTCTCATTCCAGACGCTCTTCTGATACTCACAGCTGCTAAATCACTAGCAACATTTCCCTCTTTCCATATGTCTCATCATGAATATTGACTTCATATGACAAAAAACAGAAACTCAAAAGGTGCGGGTGTGTTTCTTTTTGACCACAGCCAACACAATTGCACATGCTTTGAAACTGATTTGTGCTTTTTTTTTTTTTTGTTAAGGGTGGACAACAGAAATTACGCATGTAAAAAACTGAAGTCTGTCTTTCTTTATCACCATTTCACATACCTTGCCTGGGGTAAATGTAATATAATTTTTTAGGCTGCCCATGGTTTAAACTACAACATGTGACCATCAGTTGACATTGACACAAAAGACAATGTGCAACTGTTCCGTCCACATGTATCCCTCATGAAAACCTTGCTTAAATGCCAATCATGTTTCGCCCACCTTGAGGCCATGAGTAACTGCTGACAGATTCGCACAATTTACCTACAGTCAAAAGTTTATATGTTCTGTTACTCCATCTCCAACATCTCATTCATGACCGAAACTTATACTTACAAAGCCTGAAGCAACCCAACTGCCATACAAAATAGCCACCATTATAGAATTCCTAAAACATACTTGTCTTTCTGGATTTGGCCCAAAACGTGTTCATGTGCCTTTATCATGGTAATCAGGCTACTATAGGGATAAAGGGCTTCTCACTGTCAACAGTTTTTTTCACATAGCTACTGCTGCACTTAGTAGAATCGTAATAGTCACATCTAATGAAGGCACTTTGGACATTCACCGAGTCTGCTATGGGGGGAATAGTTTGTGTGAGGACAACCTAATGTTAAGTTGTTGATTAGCAAAATCTAGGTAGTAAAGAGTCAGCATAAGAAAATAATCAGGAAACAAGATTCGGCCTACTTCTGCGCATTGATAAGTGAAACATGCTCCTTCTTTATGGGACTGCTTATTCTGCACAGTTGAGTGCTCGGCACAGTTACATCACCGCCAATGGATGTTGAGTCGAACTTAAACTACGTAAAAAAGGAAACCAATGGTCTACAATTGCCGAGAACAATTACTTCCCGAAGTAGTACGACAATTTAATGTCTAACATTCCTGGGAATTAGTTGGGTTGGACCGAGTAGGTTTCATGACAGCTGTTTCCAACATTGTTTTAAGACTTGTTATAGAGGCCATTAAACAATAGCCTTTGTGTAATAACATGTAAATATGCTTATGTTGAAAAGCTATTTTAATCGCATTGCCATCGCTTAGAAAGAAAATCAACTTACTGTGATGGTAACCTCGTGTTTTTTCAGTCGATACTTTAGACTCTTCATTGTGGCTTCTTGTTTGATGATGTTATTGAACTTTGAAATCGAATCGCCGAGATTTATTCTACCTATCTGGGAGTGAAACGTTGTCTTAAAGCAATCAAATAAACTTAAATCTCTCCTGACCACTGGACGTCGATTTCACCTGACTCCTCACCAGTGGACCTGTTCAAAATTGACCTTTTCTAAGCCAATGAGACTCAAATATGCGCAACACTCTCTAGTTTTAAACCAATCCGCTCTGATGGGAGGAACTTCCTTGTTCGATGAGGCATCGGTACTTCTGAGCAGTTGTAGGCTAGATATCCTGGGACAGTGCATAGGACAACCTGAGCGTGGTGACGTCAATCTTTACCTGAGGGTGGAAGGATCCGCCCAGATAAATTGGCGGGATAAGTCAAAAGGTTACTGTAGGGCCTGTTTTGCCTCATTCAATCATTTATACGTGTCATTTTAAATGTGGTTTGACGTAATAAAAGGAGCCAATTCAAGACAAGCAAACAAAAGTTATGAGGAATTGTTTAGACTGTGTATAGGCCTATGTACAGTATCAAACAAGTTTGAAGCTATCTCTAAGAAAAAACATTAAAGACATGTCCTGTTCACAATAAAGGAATTGCATTCCTTAATGCGAATTAAAGCATTCAATCGAAAGGAAAACAAATACAGGCCTATATAAAAGTAAAGGGGATAATGGTCATTAAAAAGAGGCACCGCTAACACCTAAATTGCCTTGTTATCATTTGTACAAAACAAACAGATGACAAGGTCCAAAACAATAGATTAACTAAGTAAAAAAGGTTGCCCCCTTCTGGCCCTAAATGTGCACATGGACAACTCCCTGCTACTTTGAAATGTCTTGCCATTTACAAATGTATCTTGCATAATAAGCACAGAATAAGCACAATTCTGTGTTTCTTCCAAGATAAGAAAGTATACTATTTTAGAATTAAAATAGCAAGGAATTAAACAGGCTAGTGGCTGTACTATTATTTCACAATGCACACATGCAAGAACAAAATGAATGACAAAATAAGGAAAAGGACAACAATATCTTATCAATATCAGCCAACTCGAAGGATTTACATTTTCTTGGGGACCTACAAAAGGTCATGATTGCCCCTAGGTATCATAGTGGAAGTTATAACACCAAGCTACTAAAGCAAATCACACAAGACAGCATACCTTGTTTTTAGTTTTTTTTCTTCAAATCCTCATTCGCATGCTGAAAATTAGCCTGTGCTACCTAGCAATGTTCCCTGGAGCCATACTATTCTTGTGATGAAACAAGTATGAAAATGTGATTAAAAAATGTGTGTTTAGAAACTAAACATATGATGCTATGAAGGGCTCACTAGTATAAAAAAAAACAATATCAGTATCAGCACTACTTAAAGTTCAATAATTTTCTTCATCTGTTTTGATTGTGAGAAATTGAAATACATTATTATAACATTAAAAGTTCTCCTGTCACATGAACATAAACACTTAATAAATAATAAAATGTATGACATACATTAGTCACCATATAATGAGTTTACCTACATTAAGATTCTAGTTATACTGCTATGCATACACATTCTCATTTATCTATGTTTGGAGTGTAGCTCTCAGTTTTCATAGCAACAGTGTTGCTAAGGATTCCTCATAGCATTGCCATAGGTTCACTTTTAGTATTAGTAGATTGAACCTGTATGCATGGCCTTCCTACCAATATGACATAATTGTTGCACTTGGATGTCCAAAGAAAAAAAAGTTGTACAGACAACAGGTTAAATCAAGCAAATAACTAGAAAATAGAAACAATATTGGGTCATATCATGGATCCCTGCTCTGTAATTATGGCCAGTGAATTTGGATGTAGTGGATGCCAGGATAACGCTACATACTAGAAGACAGAGTGCCTAATGTTTACACTGAAGTGGTGTACGTTGTACTCTATTTCAGTGTACAACAGTTTGATGGAGGAGGGATAATGGTCAATTCCATATTAATGCATATGGTTGAAGAATGGGATGTCCAACAAGTTCATATAGGTGTGACAGTCAGGTGCTTACAGACTTTGGACCATTTAGTGTAAGTATGTAAACTGTTCATAGGTTCATTGGTCATATATTCCCTTTTTTCCCTCCTTATCACACATACATTTTAGCAAACTAGTTTGTGGTCAATAATGAGGTTAAAATTAATTTGTGTTCAAATGTCATTTGGTCAAGTAAAAACTTTCAGTTCAAGAAATGTCATCAATATCAAGCATATTTAAGGTATCTGGTCAATTTCCAATGGGCTAGGGTTATCAAAGATTCCAATAATAGAAAATATGACTTGGCACAAAATGGCAAGTTATTTGCCAATGGTGAAATTGTGTAGAAATGTCTTTATTACAAAATGATGGCAAACAAACACAGAATATCATATCCACTAAAGATTTCATGCATGAGCATTGTTTTTCTGACAAATACTGGACCCATGAAAAAGAAAAAAAGAGTTTTAGATTCTTGCAAGCAATAAATGAGACTGATTCAATGGAATGCACATTAACATCAAAAAGCTGCTTGAGAAACATGCCCATCCTGTTTGTTTCATAATGACAAGACAGCATAATGGCTGACAGCAACTCCAGCCTTAACTTGTTTTTCACAGGGTCACCTTTCAAATCCAAAACTAACTCTTGGGACCTCTGGGAAGAAATTCAAGTGAAAAATGTAGTCCAACTTTCCACTCAAAAACATAAAAATAGTTATTGTACAAGTGGCCTGGGAGGCAGCAGTCTCGTAAGTGGAGGAACATCCTTTCAAAGCTTTCAGACGGCCTTGCGGTGGTATTCTGGGGGTGCCACCTCGTAGTCGCTGGAACTAAAGAGAGTTGACGAGTTCTTCACAAGATACCTAGAATGACAAAACAACTTCATTATTATTGCTCTTTATGTGAAATGAATGGTGTGGTACAGCAAGAATATGGAGAGAAGATATATCCAATTATTAAATAAGTGATTGGGGTTAGATGGCTGAGCGGTTAGGGAGTCGGGCTATTAATCAGAAGGTTTTTGGTTCGATTCCTGGCCGTGCCAAGTGACGTTGTGTCCTTTGGCAAGGCACTTCACCCTACTTGCCTCGGGGGAATATCCCTGTACTTACTCTAAGTCGCTCTGGATAAGTGCGTCTGCTAAATAACTAAATGTGTAAATGTAATGTAAATAAAAAGCCAGGTTTCAGGCTTCATAACAGCTATCAGATCTGACTAATGACAGCTCTGATGCAGGCTCTATTTGGACACTTAATGAGGTTAGTCTTGATATATAATATCTGTGGCCATCAAGAAATTGGTCAACAGGAAAATACAAAACAATTTGCTATCTGCATGATTTAAAGCCCTACCAGTTACTGTTATACTTGTTCAGGGCATACTAACAGAATTTAGTTGGGATAATTGCACATGCATTTATCAATTATGTTGCACACTTATTTCAAAAGAAATTCATTGAGAAGCTTAGTGAAGGTACTTGTACTTCCATTTACTTCTTGGACAGACCTAAACATACTTAAGAAAAGTTAAGTACCATTTCCATTAGCAGGCCTACTACTGCAACAGTGAGACTGTAGTTTCTACATATAATTATTCCAAATGGTGCAAAGCCGAGCTTGACAACTAGTTGACATGCAATTGAGGAAAGATGTCTTACTTTAGAAAGTCCTGCAGGTAGTTGAGAAGCAGAGCCAGACTCTTTTCATCTAGAGGTGTGTAAGCCAGCATAGCTCCAATACGCACTGTACAATGAACACAAGTACAATTGACTTAAAATATCTTTGATCACCTGGCCAGTATATGTAACAATACAAGGATTGTTTCCAAAAAAACAACTCAACGTCTATTTATGGTCTCCACTAAATTAGTAAAAGGCTGATTGGGTTCAGTACTGTAAATACTTTTGCACATCATTGTAATAGTTATCAATTTCATTGATTGGAATCTAGGATAATCCCTCCCAAGGTTTCTTCCATTTTTTCTCATCAAGTGAGTTTTTCCTTGTCTTCCTTGAGGGTTTAGGTTTGTTGGGGGCAGTTCTATGGGCGCATGTGAAGCCCTTTGTGACATTGCTTGTAAAAAAGGTTATACAATACAATACAATTAAATGTTGATTTGATAATCCAATTATGATTCACAGGCTGACATGGAGCACCTATGTCAGAAACAATTCCACTATTATCCTTATTTTCTGAAATGCTCATACATTGCCATGGGGATTCTGCTTCTTGCTGCATTCTGCAGTTTAAGTCTCTGAAAGAGGCATTTATAGCTCTGTAGCTTTCATTAACAGACTAATACTTTGGGGACCTTGGGGTGTCATTTGAGGTAGTGGTAAATGATAACGTTTTTAATTTCTGCTTCAATCCATGGACGTAAAGCACTTAAGGGAGAATACTATGAAACACCTTACTCAAAGATACTTTAGGTTCAACAGGATCTAATTACTGAATGATGAACATTTGAAAGCTATTAGAGTCCTTCATTTGTATATCTCAAAATAATTATATGGTTATCATAATCAAATCCAGAACGATTTGCACTTAAGAGAAATGGAGTTCTCATTACTGCTTATTTATATTTGATTTCTGACAAGCACATGCAAGGAAACAGGGGGAAATTATTTAGCACTTTCTTCAGTGCAAATACCTTTGGATTGTAAAATGTAAGACTGCAGTAAAGATTTTGTGGTCTGGATTTTTTTATAGGCATGGTGGTCTACATGCTTGTCTTTTGTGTGTCAATATGTACAAGCTTTTGAGGGTGTCAAAGTGCTGCGTGTGTGTACAGGGACAGGTACCAAAAAGTCGGAGCAGGTGCGGGGCTCCATACACCTGGGACATGGGGGCATCAGGATGGTTGGCCAGTATTTCGGCATACTGGGGCCTTTCAAACTTGTACAATAGCTGAGTGCCCAGCATGACATTGAAGTACTCTCTGATCCCCGCCACCACCTCATTCACCGCATACTCCCTGAGCGAGGAGCAAGAGGTATACAATAAACATGATATTCAACTGAAGAGTTTTCACCTGGGGTATACATTTCCTGTGAGCTTAAAGTGGCACCGCAGTGAGGCATTGTGCCACCACTTACAGTAGGCTGAAGAACTGCTTGGATTATACTCTGTAAATGTATGTGCACTCTCCATGGTAAATTGCTTCCAATGAAAGCCTGTGCTAAGTGCCATTAATACATCAAATTGTTGGTGGGAATGAGGGTACTTCATAGCGCCCTCATTTATAGGTTTTAAGTAGAAGTAAATGTACTTCACCACATTCAATTATGTGGAATGTAGTGTCTAAAATCTGTTCTGCTACATTTCAGATGATAGCTGGCTAACTTGAGAAACAAAGCCAAACGATGGCATCAACTGTTTTATCTGAAGAACATCGGGTATCATGGCTGGTTAGGGATACTATTTTACCTATTTTAAGTTTTTCTTACTTGTTGTCTGACGTTCCTCTAGATTTTTTATAATTTGCATAGTCCTCCAAGACCGTTTCTACGTTCTTTTTAGCGGGCAGGTGAAAGAGCTGCAGGCAAAACAAAATCATCAATTATTTAATACCAAGCTATTACACACTGACAAACTAATGACAACAAAAAGATTGCTGTCTTCATTAATGCCCATGATTATGTAATGCGATGTCTGACAAGCTACAACCATCAGGACCTATGTGATGATTGGTGGCTAATCCTTAGAAAATATTGACCTGTTTCTGCCTGGTGATGAGGTCCCAATCATCTACCAGCCAGGGCTTCAGTTCCTCTGGGATCTTCACCTTTACCTCCACACGATTGGTGAAAGTTTCCTCCTGGTAAAACAAAATGTCAAGGGAATCATAATTAGGTTACAGATGGTAAAATCAGCCATGAAGAATTGAAAATGCAGCAAATGCCCAGCCGCACCCTCCCCAACACACACAAAAATGCCTACACTTTCCACAGTAGGGTCGACGCGTGCCCTTTTCTTTCGTGGTGGTTGCGGCATTTCTCCAGTGCTGGTGCCCTCACCAGCCCCTGGTGCTAAAACAGATGGAAACAAAGATAGTTGGAGTATACAGTATAATGCAGGTCCTAAAAAAAATATATATATATATATATATATATATTTGAAGTACTTTCAGATCTTCAAAATGGGTTACGACCACGTGGCCACATTTGACTTACTCTTCGGTTTAGTTTTCTTCGCTTTCCTGGGGAGGAACAAAAGCATTTTAGAGGTCTTACCTTTTGTACATTTTATAACACTAACGGTCTCAAATAAAAAAAGAACAACCCTGCCAAACTTACAGATCAACATGTTTTTGCTGCACAGCTGGTATTTTCTTGCTCGGTGCTACACCCCTCATCTTTCCTTCAACATAATGATCCCTGAAGGAGAGACGACAACCACAACATTCATTACTTACAGGAGGGAAGCCAGACAATAAACTTGTGCTCTTTAATTTCAAATCATCCATGCCATAGGCTGTTCTTTTTATCACTGCAAGTATTGTTACTGATATGTTTAACTCAACTGAATAAATAAAAATCTGCAATATTCTTTGGTGACCTTTGAAATTGCCTTCATAAGGCTCACAGGCAACAAGTAGCAAAATGTACAGTATGTGCTGTAATTATATTTCAAATTCAAACAGAAGAAACAAACTAATTGCAATCACTTTTTATGTTCTCCCATCTTCGAGTCATCATCGGCATTTCTGAGGAGACATTGATATTGACATATTGTATCTTATTTTTGCATTTACAGGCTGTGAATTGATGTTGATACAATACATTTTTACCAACCCTATGTCTGTCAAGAAATATATATGGACTTACTGGTTGGCCTTTTGAAGCTCTTTTTGTTTCGCAAGGTTGCTGTCCACATATTTGAGCACTCTGCTTTCAGGAACCCATTCATCCCAGCTAAAACAAATCAAACCTTGTTGGTAACATCCATACATACTGTTTAAACGTTAGGCTAGATGAAACCAAGCATCATATTCAGTGAAGACAAAAAAAATATTTGACAACTGAACAGAACTGATTTGACACAGAGTTAATTTAATCTGTGGCTCACTTTACTAGACAAGTGATAGGGCCTTCAATGGCCCTGTATTGTGACTTATTTAAAAGGGAAGGAGAGGAGACTTACTTTTTATTCCATCCGCTATAATGAATGAAATACTTTATCTGCTTGTCCTTGATATTGATTTTCACACACTGTTAGACAAAAATAAAACAAAGGCTAAGTTTATTGTTAACTGTAAATATGAAAATGTATTTTTACAATGAATTCGTTTTAATGCTCTCAAATGGGTTAGGGTGAGCTTACCTTTGCTTCGTACAGCAATGGCCCATGAAAACACAGAACTCTTTCACCTAAAAAACAAGGACGAAAATGTAGAAAATATGAAGTTGAATGATTAAAAAGCAACAGGATGATTATTAATGTTGGCGTGCATGCTTTCCCATGTTTTTCCATCCTTTTTGTCGTTTTGTTCGTGCTACTGTACCACTCACCACAACACAGGGGGCAGAATGGCCTACCTTGCCAGCTTTGGTTTTGATAGCTAGTGTGCAAGCAGGTTATGTAGGTACTGCTAGTACCTAGCTCTAACTAGCAACACATAATCTTGAACAAAGCAAGCTATGAATAATGTAAGCTATAATTGAATATAGATTTGCTTACTATTAAACAGCTGTCTAATGACAAGTACTCAGGCTCTGCTTTTTTCTAACGAATACATTTTGACTGGCATCTAGGTTATGCGTTGCATGTTAGCATAGCTAGCTAGCTTTAATCTGGTTTAGCCACCACTAGCACCGTAAAACTATGTTATTAGCTAGCTACAACAACAACAACAAAGATAAAGCTGGGTTAAATTGCTAGCTAGTATGTTACAGGTCATGGTTGATTCCGTTTCGTAAAAAAGCTTGCTTCCATTATCGCATAGAGAAGCACAGTTAGTTAACGACTGCCTCGCAAGCTAGCTGCTAATTCTTTGTCCTCTAGCAGGATGCAGGATCCAGGGCCAAAGCGGAAGAATCAATTAACCCATATTAATACTCATAACAAATCAAACCCACCTTCTTGAAATTTAGGTTTAGGGTCTTGTTTTGGCGCCATTCACAGACTCAACTGTTCGGATCTCTGAATGATCAAATTCGTGCATTGCCAGTTTCCATTTCTTCCAGACACAACACAAGCGAGGGCGCGCCACCTTCGTCATTCGAGCGACGCATAGCTTTGCTGTGTGTGTCAGTCAGGTGACCAATAGGCCCTATGGCCATCAAACAACACAATAGAACAAACTACTCCAACTGCACACGATTAAATTCATGATTACATTCATAGTAGCCTACAGTGTTTGTAAAGTAAACTCAATGCATTCTTAGTCAACTGTATATGTCTGTTGCCACCCCATCCCCCAAATGAAGCAGACATCAGACAACGATTCCAGTAATGTGGGACACCTAAACTCCAGTGTGTGTTTTTTCCTCCTATGACATATGTGTAGTCCAAATAACTTTTACTCTAGGTTTAGCATGGATGTTATATGTGACTGAAATCACAATACTTGGTTGGTGTGGTGTCACAGAAAGGGGCTAGGGCACTTGTCAATCAGGGAGCTCCCATGAGAAAATGCATGCAAAACATTTCCCAGATTACCCGAATTCACTCTACGTCATGCAAACAGACATCACAAACTGGTCCAACTGTATTTTTAAGGCATGTATTTTCATATTTTACAGCTTGCACTGCAATGTCCTACATCACTACGTCGACATCTTATAGTTAGGATAATTGATTTAAGCGACGCTTTGCACAGAAATACTTTACAGGCAATGTATGAATGTCATAATATGTTACATTCATGAGTTAACGTAAATAATATAAATACAACAATTACTCAGAACACTTTGGTCAACCCATGAGGCATGCATTTAGGCTAAATATGTTCATGAATTGACAGTCATAGGCTATTCATCACGCTCATGTTACTAAAATCAATCAAATCATGTACATTTAATTAAATATAATTACAATACAATGGTTGACAAACATTATTTTCTTGTTGTTTGCGTTATAGCCTAGGCTACTTTGTGACATTTAGCATCAGCCGCACATGCTCTGCGCCTGGTTTTCTATTTACCAGTGTGCGTTTTCCCCATTTTCACAGGTGCCTTAAAATGTTCTATCTCCGATAAATTAAGTCCTTCAATTTCTTCCTGAATTCTTTTCTCATGAGGCAATAAATAACAGGGTTTAGACAACTATTGGTGTGCGCCAGGCAGACTGTCACCGGGAAAACATAAGTGTGAACAATATAGTATGACTGATCCCAATTAACCACGTTAAATTTGACTAGCACACTCCAGAAAGTGATAGCATGATTAGGCATCCAGCAAAGAAAGAATGATAGAACAACAATTGAGACAGACTTAGTGACTTGAGATCTGCGTTTTTGATTGTTAGGTTTCATACTACGACAGCGGATGAATCGCAGAAGCATTATGTAGCTTATTGAGACGATGGCCATGGGTAATACAAAGGCAAATAGTATTTTCTGAACATGATACACTGCTAACCAATATTGTCCTCCGGGAAACTTCAAAAGACAGAGTTTTTCCCCTGTCACGTTCATCACCGTAGAAAATATGGAGGTAGGTGCAGTAGCAACTGTTGCTGATACCCAAATAACCACGCACACCCATTTGACAGAGCACAGGTTTAGTCTCTTACGGTTTTTTGAAGCGGAGGCGACAGACCAATATCGGGTCACACTCATCGCTGTCAAGAAAAACACGCTTGCATACATGTTCATAACTGTGACGGAGAGAATGATTTTGCACATGGCGTCTCCAAACGGCCAGCTGAAGTCCAGAACTGTGTCCACTGCCCAGAACGGCAGCGTCAATACAAATTGGAAGTCCGTCACCGCTAAATTGAGAACAAAAAAGTTAATTATGGACTTTTTTCTCTCTTGTTTAACTCTTATAAAGAAGAGCACTAGTAAATTGCCCACCAATCCCACAGCGCACACTACCGAGTAGATGATACAGATCAGGAACCTCAAAGCCGGACTGCCGTCCGCTGTCACGTCGATATCCTCCAGGTTACTGAAACGATTATCCTCTGTCAATGACTTGTTCAACAAACAACTTCCATTGACTTCATTCATTGTTTCTGTGCTCAACTTCTAAGTCAAAAGTCCAAAAGTAACAAAATCTCTGCTACAAAACCTATTCGTTGGCTATCAATATCAATCCATTAACTTCGGTCAATGTCTTTCACTGCAAAATAACAGAAAATATAGAACGACTTTCAAATTCCGCATTTTATATCAGCAGCTCGCCAAAATGCCCTGCCTCCTACGCTTGGGCTATTGGTGCCATCGTTTGATTGACAATAGGACTGCACTATATTCAACAAAGATTAAATCCAAACCGCTCCCACGTAATGCTTTTTTTCTATTGCAATAAGTGATCACATGCTGTCTAGAAAAATTATAAAACCATAAGAGATAATTAAAACATTAGACCAAATTGTCATTTAATATCTATATTATATTAAGAACGACTGTGCTCTGTAGTAGCCTACAAAACATCAACATGCAAAGCAACTTCGTAAGTGTTGAAGTAGCCTATATTGGTGTATTAGTCGGTCCCTATGGTACCCATGGTTGGGACTTTAACCAATTAAGCAATTGCATAGCCACAAATGTCTACACTGCCACCACGTGTACAGTTCATGCCATTACTAAAATGCTTTTTAAATTGCCTGTTCTTTAGTGCAACATTTAATCTGATCAAAAGCAAAACATAACAAGTTAACTGAATGTGTTTTTTTATTACATTTACATTTCCCTACATGAACAGATAACATTCAATAAGTAAACAAAGTCTTCCAATGCAAGTAATAAATATTTACTCAGTACTTTATACAACTTGTCAGTGTATTGCCTGCGCTGACACAAACTGGCATTGGTCCTACAAGTATTTTCCTTGTCTAGAAAAGCCTTTCCTTTCTCTCACAAGGGAGACATGAAAACTGAATCTGTGAAGTTAAGGCAGTGAGTGAATACTAATCTGAGTTTATATTCAGTTAGTTCATTTTTCAAGACTTTTAAAGCAGGCTCCCTTTAAAGTAGACCAACACAATTTTCATTAAATTCTCTCATTTTTGGATACAAGACAGTAAAACATTGAAATTCCCACTTTTGCACAATTTTCAGTTTCCAAAATGGTTTAAATGTTTAGAAATTCAAACAAGACATTATAACATTTCCCTTTTTCCCTTTTTCTAACACAGAACATACTGTCTTAAATCATGAGCAGATGTTCATTCACTTTTCAGGGGGTATTCAAATACATTGTTATGGTTACTCGTGACACCAACAGCTCTCCACTTAATCCTATTTGGGTTTTGGGGGGGGGGTTATTCCACGCATACAGTAAATAAAAACGTTCTAATGGGGATACATTCAGCGAGGTCTTGCTCTTTGACAAAGCAAAGGTAAATAGGTATATTGTTGTGCAATTAATGTAGAAAACTTCTGAGACCAGTGAATACTTTCAAATAAATAAGTTAATTTAAGCGATCTGTTTCTTTCAAATTGTAGGCTTACTGCACACATTGTGTCCCATCATTGGGTGGGTACCAGAATAGGGACATTATGAAAAAGCCAGATAACTGTTGCAAAACACATACATATCAAATTATGTTTGTGAATGATAAAAGCTACAATTGACAGTACAGCACTGTCCAAACACAACTAAATAAACTACAGTTTTTTTCTCTTTTACATATCCATGTGTATCAACAAAGTGTAAAAATATATTATATACATATATAAATTACAAAATAAATAAAAATACTGGACAACATGGTAAAATACAGCATATGGTCATGTAGAGAGCCAATCTTCTAGAGCTGAAGTGTCACCTAAGAGTGTGTGTGTGTGTGTATGTGTGTGTCAGACAGAGACAAAGTTAGATGGGAAATGGCTGTTCTTTATCTATTATTTGCAGAGGGAGATGGGACTTCAGGGTGTTACTTTTGCATGAACAATAACAAAGCTATATAGGAATACATCTGTATTCTGTATTCATTGGTTAGTATGTACCATACACCCAATGGGGAAGGAGCAGAAAGCTACTTGGATACATCCTGCACTTTGTGCTGGATTTCAAAAGATTGTGTCTACCTTTAAGGCCTTGGAGCAACTACAGGGAAAAATACTAAGTCATTCCCACATCTGAAGCATACCCTGTGCTTTCTATTCTCAGTGCTGTACTGATACCTGACTCTCTGCAACCACAAGTTACTGAAAAATGCTAAAATTCAAAACAGCTAACACAGCTGTTGTTTAACTTTGGCAAGAATGGTCCATGTTTATATAAGCAGCTGTCTGACATATAATGTTTCACTTTAGATTCATCAGAGAGACACAGAGAGGGAGAGAGAGACAGAGAGAGAGAGAGAGAGAGAGAGAGAGAGAGAGAGAGAGAGAGAGAGAGAGAGAGAGAGGCGGGGGGGGGGCGAGAGAGATAACTTCCTGCCCTAGAAGCAACTGTCCTCATGGGATCCCTAACTTTATATTGTTCACCTCACATCACCAATGGTGGCAGTAGGGTAAATCTAGAGACAATCTAAAGACACCCAAACCTAACATGCGGGTGAAGTTGTTGTGTCCCGTTATTAAAAGGAAAGATATGTGAAGGGCTGTAAAACAAATGGGGTGAACAAGTGACTTCACAGCAGTCATTTTGGTTGTTGATGAAAGCAAAGTTAGACTTGGAATGGTAGCATTGTGTTGAAAATTCTCTATCATATCTTACTGCTACATCCAATATTGAAAATCAAGTCTCTCTTCCAAAGCTTATCATCACCAATGGTAGTTAGAATATATTTGAACAGTAATTTAATTTCTGAAAAACTTGCACTGAAATAATTAGACTAGAGTTAAATTGATGGGAAAGACCTAACAAAGAATTTGAAAATACTTGACTGAAAGCAATGTCACACTGTCCCATACAGATTAACCTGCACTGAGATTCCATACGTAGTCAGTTTTTCTGGTATTTTGCTAAAGCAGGGGTTAGCAAAGCTACAAAATAAATAGAGTTTGAAAAGGCTCAAAGTAAAAGTAGCCAAAAAATAAGTTGTCCTGAAAAACTAAAAGAGCCTAAATATCAGAGGACAGATTTTTTCAGTAAAAGGTTTAAGGTCATTGAAGTTGAAATAGTGATATACTAAGACAGCCTTGTAGTTCCTATTGAGATGGTTGAGGATTGAGAAGATTTATCTAAATCAATCAATCGCACCCTCATGATCACACCTTAAACTTCAATTTACCTTCCAGCTCTTTGAAAAAAAAAAAAAAGGTTTCATTTATACACTTTCCCTGTCACAAAAACCTGAAGGCCCCGGGGAATGCATTTAATAGTTTATATATTATAGTTAGATAAGTTATATGAATAATAAAAATAATAAGTACAGGAACAGATGTATAGAGATCCACTTTGGAAGGTAAATTTGTTCATTGGAACCATTCAAACTATCTTAAGGTCTTTTGGATCTTCCTTGCCTTAGATGGAGGACAGTGTCAGGTTTGTGAATCACATTTGAGAGTAATAACACAGATGCAGAGAAAAGTAATATCATGGATGCGTGTGACGAAGATTACATTAGAAATGGAATCTGTTGAAAGGAAAATAAACATAAAAAATGCTGTGATTTGCAAGCAATGAACATTTTATAATGCGGTGTAAACCAAAAAATGCTTTGGCGTCCACTTCAAAATGTCCATTGAAGTAACTCATTTGGACAGGAAAAGTCTCTAGTTAATGTACAAAAGTAAAAGAGGAAAATAGATTTAGTTCTGTATACACAATGTCAATTTTCATATAAAAATTCCTTCTTTCTGCTCAAGGCAGTTCTTGCCAAAATGGTACCAGTGTAGCACTTCAGTCATACTGTGTTCAGTGACCAAGCCACAGACCTCAGACAATTAATTGATTTGTGGCCAGTCTAGCCACTTGGTGTTTGAAACAAACTGCAGAATTGTTTCCAGGTCAATCGGGGGTCAGGTGAAAGGTCCTCCACAGACAAAAGTTACCCTGACAGCTCTTAAAGCTCATATCAGTTCAGCAGCTTAGTTGCAAAAATAATTTCATGATTGCTGACCGCTGTTGTAGAACAGGTTGCTTCAGTCTACAGGGGTCAGTCGAGCGATATGACATCGGGCATGATGCCGTACATGGCTGTGGCTGCCACTTCGGAGCTGGTCCTGCCCATTACGCCAGAGTGTGTATGCAAGTGTGTGCTGCTGCTGCTGTGGGAGAGCGTGCTGTCTCTGAGGCTGCTGTGGGGGAGCGTGCTGTCTCTGAGGCTGCTGTGGGGGAGTGTGCTGTCTCTGAGGCTGCTGTGGGGGAGCGTGCTGTCTCTGAGGCTGCTGTGGGGGAGCGTGCTGTCTCTGAGGCTGCTGTGGGGGAGCGTGCTGTCTCTGAGGCTGCTGTGGGGGAGTGTGCTGTCTCTGAGGCTGCTGTGGGACAGTGTGCTGTCTCTGAGGCTGCTGTGGGACAGTGTGCTGTCTCTGAGGCTGCTGTGGGACAGTGTGCTGTCTCTGAGGCTGCTGTGGGGGAGTGTGCTGTCTCTGAGGCTGCTGTGGGAGAGCGTACTGTCTCTGAGGCTTCTGTGGGGGAGTGTGCTGTCTCTGAGGCTGCTGTGGGGGAGCGTGCTGTCTCTGAGGCTGCTGGAGGACACCAGGCTGCTGCTACTGCTGCTTGAGCTGCTGCTGCCATGAGTGGCCAGGGGCACTGAGCCGGCGGAAGCGACGCTCGATTGGTCCAGGAACAGTTGTGAGGAGGAGGAGCCGAATGGCAGGAAGCGGTTGAGGAGCAGCTCATGGTCATCTGATGCTGAGGCGGCCGCCGCTGCCGCCATCACCATGTTGTAATGCTACACATGCACACACACAAGGGAGAATAAATACAGTTGACAAGCCATTGCCTGTTGTCAGTAAGGGCGGTGGTTATACTATACAGTTTGATACTAGATTTTGAATGGATGAAACATATTGTACCTGATTGTCACCTTGCAGGAAGGAGAAAAAATTCAGATCTGCTAAATCAAATACAAGATTAATTTGGTTTATATGTTCTATATGACAATTTTTGTTCAACAAGATTGGAATGAGAGATATGGTGTGTTACCTGACAGGTCGTTGGGTGAGTAGTACTGCCGGTAGTCCTGGATGAGGGGGGGTACTGGAGGGATGTAGCTGCTGTCTACCGCCTGCATGCTGGGGGTACGGCTCACAGGGGATGCTTGGTGGTGCAGGTTCAACACTCTACACATGGACACAAGAAGAAAAAAAAGAGGGAGGGGGGGTTCAACATAGAGAGTGAGAAGATGTATGGGCAGAAGTGGCGACATGTTTTTTTTTTTTTCCAACTCCATTGATCATCCTTAAGATTTGTGTTCAACTTAATGGAGTCCATCTGTGGTAAATGTATATGATTGGTGCTTGTGTGCTCAGCTGCAAACAGGGAATTATTTCACAATGCCCTCTCGGGCCTCACCCATTGCTGATGGGGGGTGGCGAGGTGGGCGACAGGGATGGGCAGGCCCTCTTGGGTGGGGGAGGCAGGTCTTCACTCTCCTCAGAGGAGGAGCTGTCCAGGGTCAGGTCAATCACCTCCACCTGCCTCCTGTGAGCACCGTCATTGGTGCTGTGGGACACCACACTATGTTCTCCCCCGGCTGTCCGACAAGAGCCTGAAGGGGGGGGGGGGGGAGTTAGAGAGAGCGTGTTTGTGTGTGAGAGAGAGAGAATTGTGTCCTCGCGAAAGCACGACAAAGGTGTGGTGGAGACCGGATGAGTGATTTACGCACTCGCACGGCCACTTGTGCTGTTGAACTGCCCGGCTGTTTCTCACCTTCCACACCGTTACATGGAGCTGAGGACACTTCTTGCACTTCCCTCTTTGACCTCATGGGGGCCCAGTTGCCATCCTCCTTAAACTGGATATCGTCACAGTCTACACAGGTGTTGAGAATCTCCATGAATAACCTGGGAGAGACAAACAGATGAGCCCTTGTTGTATTTTCTTATTTTTTTAAAGCTGACCAATAGAGTATTGTTCTCATGTTCAGAGTAACACTGCTGCTCTCACCCGTCGATGATGAGGTGCTCGTATGGGGCCTTCTTGTCACACACGGGGCACACCCAGGTGGGCTTCTTCTCATTCATCTGGATGTAAAGAGTGGCGTCGAAGCACTGCAGGTGGGAGCACGTCAGCGCCCTGCATGGGATCATCAGGCGCATCTTTCCCAGCTGCATACAAACACACACACACACACACACAGTCGAGGTAAATTGATGGGATTAAGGAGACAAGTGGCCAGGTGCATCAAGCACAGTGAGGCGTGGCAGAGGTTTGTGGATGGGTCGGAATATACACTCTCTGAAACAAGATACACATGATAGGGGGTTCAAGGATGAACAAAGACGTGGAACAAGTGGAACCGTGTGTGTGTGTTTTGTTTTACCGGGCAAAGTAACGACACACGTAGACTGGTAGTAGCGATCTCACTGTCTGGGTCTGCTGTCAACTTCTCTTTGACTAAAGGGGAGGAGAGAATACAGCGACACACAGCACATTACAGATCTACCGAACGCAACCAGACCCCTCTCAATGGCGGTTTTCTCCTCCTATAACTATTCACTTTTCATCTTCACCCTAAAAAACAAATCCCAGAGCAATTTCAGCATATAATGGAATCCTACACTTGCTGAAGAGTTGCTGCTGAACCTGTAAACCAGACTGTAATCCTGCTACATGTGAGTATCATAGAAGCACAGCGCGCACAGACAAACGCAGTGGCTTCTGTATTAGGTAACCAACTGTCAGAGACAGTTTCCTTTGGCTAAATCCCTAGAAACACACCGAGCATGTAGCTTAGCACACTCCTCAGCATGCTCGGGTAGCACATCATGCTAGATGTTCTTACTGAGGGCTCTGGAGTGGTCTGGGTTTCTGATTCCTTTGGAGCGTAGTCTCTGTAGCAGCACTGTGGACGTCTGCTGCTTGACCAGGTAGACCGCCATGGAGTAGCTCTGTGAACATCCCCAGCACATGAAACGCACACATGAAACATGACAAATATTTGCGGACACGCGTTTGTGCACATTTGAACATTACATTCTCAAATACATTGCACACGTACACACACGAGCCTATGCATTCCATCAAGATGAGACTCGTTGGAACGACTCCACTGTGCAAATATTGCCTAGCTGACATTTGTCCTCGGCAAGAAGTCCAGCTTGAGCACAGAACGCCACTGAGGATTGAGGAGTCTCTTATTAGACCTCAGGCTCTTCTTACCCGGCCAATCTCAGCCGTCCATGATACCAGAATGGTGTTAGGGACCGTGGTGGACAATCGGACCAGTGAGGTGATGTTGATGGGCCGGCTGGGCCTTTTGGGCTCCACACCGTTTTTGGTAGGAGGAAGATAGCCCTGGGAAGGGACATAGGGTGAGACAGAATGACAGAGATGTCAACATCTTTGAATGAAAGGGTGATGGAGGTTAAGGAAACACATGGTAGGGGTCAAGCGTTAGACATACAGAAGGACATGGGGACAGAGAGATCCAGAGGAAGAGCAGTGGGATGTCTTATCATCGTTGTATGAAAGGGTGAGAGAAGATTTTCTTTTTCCAGATAGTCAGGAATCATCTCAGTAACAATGAAAGCAGAGACTGCCAGCACACCATCAAAGCTGACAGGCTCAGCAAGCCTAGTGGAAAGGTGCCATGCGTGTGTGCTATGTTCAGTAACAATGCTCATTTTGAGACTCAATATGTAGTCTTTAGTCCCAGTAGCAACACTTCAGTAACACGTTTGTGACACAGTTGGTGTTGTAGGTTGTAGACAGAGCCGGAGCACTTCCTACCGGGAGGTTACACGGCTTCCCATTCACTTTCACACACAGGCTGGGTGGAAAGTGATCTTCCTGAGGACAACTAGTCTCTGACAGACAAAACCTGCATGACATAGATCATTGATCAATATTAGTATTCCTACACGAATGTTAGGCTACAGTAATGCTAACATGTCACATATTTGCCTGTATTCAGTGCGGAGGGCTTTTACCGTAACTGTACTTGAACTGAGAAGTCACATTTGGTCCCCGAGTTGTCCCTAGGAAAATATATCATTGTTTAGTAAATAAATGATTAATGATTTCAATCAGAAACACAGTTTATTGCTGTTTTTATGTTGTGAGCTTGTCATGCGTGGTTGTACTGTATGCTACGACACTGAACCTGCAAGTGGTTTAATATTTTGGAAGCCTGGACTCACTCACATTGAGCTGCTGATCAGCTGGACTTGCTGTGGTGTTAGTGCAAATGCAAAACACGTTTCCTGAAAACGCTGGCTGTTGTCCGATGCTGCAGAGGGGAAGGGAGAGAGAAAAAAGCAAGAGATGAGATTGAGAAGTAATTGCTAAGGATAATGCAGGAAAAGAATTATGTGAAATAATACAGACACTATGACTGAGAGAGTCCTCAACCAAAAGAGACTTTAGTGTGTCGGTCTCTACAGTCTCTTCTCTAAATAACAGGTGCACTATCCTAGGTTTAGTGCTTCATGAGTCTTCTGAGCTGCAAACAACATTTTTGTATCTGCCTGCTGGCCCTTAAAATACCCCAGAGCAGCACAATCCAATATTTTCCAAGCATCAGAAAGATCTGGCATAGCACACAGAGCGTGTGGAACTGCTAGGCCCGATTAAAACCAAAAAGAATGCATTAACATTCCGGACATGCATTTGGATATCATTAGCTACTGTGTAAGTTGTCAATGTACTGAAAACCAGCTTGATTGCCTTCCTTTTGATACACGTTGATATTAAGGCTGGGGTTGTCTTCAAGTTTCTCCCCCTCTCTCCTGACTGCTTGGTTTGAAGATGTTATTACTTCCTGTTTAGGTGAAGATGTGCATGTGGAAGTGTGTGTGCTTGTGTGGAAGAGTACACCCCATGTAACTTGCGTCATCACACATACATATATTCCCTGATAGCCAAGATAAAAAGTAGGGGGGAGGGGTGCATTACTGATTAGGGGGCGTGATATTATAGCGTACTACACCTAATAAGCTCTGCATTAGCATAAGAGAAAAGGAAAATAACAAAAATCCTTGAGAGACGTTAGTACAGTTCCTAACAACCATAGATGTCCTCCTACCAGCCTCCTGAGTGCATGTTCTATAAATAGACCATTTCTTCCTCCCTCCCTCCCTCCCTCTCCCCCACTCTCTCCCTCATGCTGTCTCTTTCTTGTTCTTGTACTCCCCCCCCTCTCTCTCCAGCCATTCTCTCCCTTTCATGTTCTCTCTCCAGTTACGTACCCGCCCCCCCCCCTCCTGTGATTGCTCTCTCTTTCTCCACATCCCCCCTTCTGTTGCTTTACCACTCATCTCTCCTCTTGTACTCTCTCTCCCATTCCTGCTGCTTCTCACTCCAGCTCAGGCTTTCTCCTTCCTTTCTTTTGTTCTTGCTCCCTCTCACCCTCCTCCACTCTCCTCTCTTTCTGCTCTCTCTCTTTTTCCCCTCCCCCCTTCTAGTCTCCCTCTCTCTTCTCCCCCTTTCCATTTGTGCTCTCTCCTCTTCCAACCTCCCGATTACACCTCCCCCCCTTTTCTCTTCAGCATTAGATTAGTCCTTAGTACAGCCAATGGATGCAATGTGGACAGATACACTATGAGAAGGACCAGTATAGATCCCTGAGGGGGATATTTCAATATTTCAAATACAATAAAACTGAGTCTGCTTTATCCATCTCAGTGACCTTTGAGTGTGTGTTTTGAGCAGTGTATTCGGTGCTGCTTGTGGGTTTTGTAGTTTGTAGCTGTGAGGAGTAGGAGTTGTGAGGTCTGTTTTCAGAGGTCATGACATGAAGTGGTTGGTGTATTAAGGTCCCTGCATAACTCAAATCCAGACAGGAGTTGAGTTAGGTAGGGATGGGTGGTTGTGTGTTTATTAGAAAAGCGATAGTTGTGATATCAAGGATGGTAGTGAGCGTGCATGCAAGTTTATACTTTTGTAGGAGCTTGCATTTGCATTAGTTGCAAAGTGTATGTGTGTATTTGCCAGTGATTGTGTTCTGACTGGGCATCATCTCTGCTATCATGGAGCAGTACAACAATTATTTCAGTTGATGGAAGCAAATCAACACTGAAAGTTGTGTAACACTGGCATACGCAATACCATAACGTTTTATTGTAGCACTTTAATGAGGTACTACTGAAAAGCCTGTTCATGTCCAAATATTTGCCACATTCTCTGGGCCTGGCTGAACACGATGTTGCCCATGTTGTTTGGTGAGGCAGAGCTCCATCAGCAGCCATTCCATGTAACATGCTAACCCTTGAAAGGTTAGCCTCAACCTAGCTGACATTTTGAGGAGAGTATGTTAACATGACAGTGGAACCTGTGAAGGCAGGGACCACCTTAGGAGACCTGTTGAGCTGAATTAGGCCTTAGTTGCATTCATCCACTTCCTAAATCGGAAGATTTCTCCCATCCTCAATTGGACATTACAAAAGGAGAAATTACTTCAGAAATTTAAATTAAACTTTTTTCTCCTTTGATAATATGACACACAAGATACCGCAGCCTCCCCTCTCCCCCATGTTGCATGTATAATTCCTCTGCTCTGAGCCCATAATCTGCCGTGATTAAATCTTCTTAATGTATGCACACCATGATTTGCATAATGAATACAGAAGCTCACGTCTGCGCCCGATGATGAAGCAAATGATAATTGCGAGATCTGTGTTCCAGAGACAAGAGGAGAAGGAGTTACCCCACGCCAGTGAAACTTTCTCTCTCAGACTCATTTCAATCAATCAGTGTCTTTCCGAGGAGCAGGGGATAGGCTACTGTCTCTACTCTGAAGATAAGAACAGAGGAGGGTTGGAGAGAGAGTGAGAACAAGGGCTGAGAGACAAACAATGTTCAAGTACAGCTTGAAAGAGAGAAGACCGAGTAAGGAGCCAAAATGGTGGAAAAAGAGAACAGGGGAGTGGCAAGTAAGAGAGCTAATGATACACAAAGAGACACTGAGGGGAGGAGAGGAGAATGGAGCCATAGATAAAATAACAGAGATAATAGAGAGTAAGATGCATGAGGCAGGGGAATCTTGCCAGCGGAAAATAAAAAATGAGTGAGTTGGACGGGTGGGTGTAGAGAGAGAGATGGCACGAGCATGCATTTACTCACATAGGCCAACACAACTGTGTGAGCGAAAAGGCTGGACATAAAAAGAGAGGTTGAGATTGGACTGACCCCGACGACTCTTTCTCTCTCTCATAGAGAAAAAGAGGAGAGAGATAAAGAGAGAGAGAGAGCAAACTAGCATTGATCACCCTCCTTCATTTGAAAGTGTGGCTGTCCTATGGAGAGGAAGAGGGTCAGCTCTTCATAGCTACAAATAGTCTTTATCCTCCAGATAGGGGGAAGACATCACATCCTCACATTCCATTATCTCACTCTCTCTTACTCCCTCTAACTCCCTCTCACTCTCTCTCTAACTCTCTCACTCTCTCACTCCCTCTCACTCTCTCTAACACTCTCTCACTCCCTCTCACTCTCTCTAACACTCTTTCACTCCATCTCACTCCATCTCACTCTCTCTAACTCTCTCTAACTCCCTCTCACTCTCTCTAACTCTCTCACTCTCTCACTCCCTCTCTCTAACACTCTCTTACTCCCTCTCACTCTCTCTAACACTCTCTCACTCCCTCGCACTCTCTCTAACACTCTCTCACTCCCTCTCACTCTCTCTAACTCTCTCACTCTCTCTCTAAATCTCTCACTCACTCTCTCTAACACTCTCTCACTCCCTCTCACTCTCTCTAACTCTCTCACTCTCTCTCTAAATCTCTCACTCACTCTCTCTAACCCTCTCTCACTCCCTCTCACTCTCTCTAACCCTCTCTCACTTTCCTCTCACCTCTCACCCTTTCCCTCGCCTTCTCCCATATTTGTCCCTGTTCAGTTCCTGTAGAAAAATGTATGTAGATGCATAATTTACATGAAAGTACTGTATGTATGAATGTGTGGCTCAGGAATTCTTTGTGGTATGTTTCTGTGTGTGTGTGTGGCCAAGACATTTAACTGATAAGTGCTTGCAGGCACAGGTGTATGCTTGCATGAATGTATCACTCTCCATGCAAATCGTTTGTGAGCAAGAACGATTGGAGAGAAATAGAGTGAAAGATGTTTGTGTGTGTGTGCATGTGGACATTTGTGGTGAAGGTGATGTGTTTTACATGCAACACATTCATCTCAATCCCTTTGCACTCAATTAAAATGCTAATGTAGGAACATGGATACATTTCCATAGAATTGCACTTGAATTCCATTGGTTTAAAGTATTTTTATCAGATGACAAGGCCCAGTTGGATTTGTAATGCACACCTAAACAAACTAATATAATTGAGTGGAAGCCCATTGCATAGATTTCAGGCCTTAAATTCGGAATTCAGCATAAGGCAAATTAATTGGATAATCAATAGATAGGAATGAAGTTTGCTGCTTTGTGCCTTTGAGCAAAAATAAAATGTAAAATATATGCTTCAAATGCGAGTCAAGTTAAGTGTTAATGCAGTCTTGAGGTATCCCAGATCCCCACCTCTCTCCACCCATTTGACCTCTCTCACCTATACTGGTGGGCTTAATCAGCTCGTCCAGCATGTCGTAGAAGGGCAGCTTTTGCAGCTTGACGTCAGGGTGCACAGGGTGCAGCGTGGCTGCTGCTGCTGCCGACCCCAAGTGGTGTCCTGACGCTGTGAGTGAGCTCAGCTCGTGCTTCCCAGGCCCCAGCAGAGACAGAGGCAGAAGCGCTGCCGGTGAGGGCGCCCCCGCGTGGCCCTCATATGCCAGCTGGGTGAGTCCAGCAGGAAGCACGGCGCCCCCTCCACTGACCAGCCCCCCAGAGGCCGGGTGGTGTGGTCCAGGCAGGGTCATCTCCGTGGGGGGGACCATTTTGGTGGGGAAGCGTCGGCGGTACAGCTCCTTGACCTTCATGCAGATGGCGGGGCTGCAGCCAGCCTTGAGTAGCTGCAGGGCCTTGGTGAGAAGCTCGTGTTTGCGCCCGTGCTTGTTTCGCCCGGCATATCCCAGCAGAACCTGCAGCTCTGAGACACGGAGACTCATCACCATTTGCTGTGGCCGAGGAGAAGAGAGGGAGAGAGGGACAAAAAAAGAGACAAGAGAAAGAGCTGGTCAACAAGAGTGAATATCGTCTGGTCTAAATCATTCTTACCGCATTCTGAAATATGCCCCCAATCAACCACACATCAATACACACAACTAGTTAGGATATAGACAGACCGATAAATGTTATTGGCAATAAACAATCAGCATCTGCATTTATCCTCTGAATCAATTAAAAACAACAAACTGTTTCATGTGGTAAATTATGGTTTGTGAAAAGCCTCAAAGGAAATTCAAATGACCACCACCAGCCTATATATCGATGCACAAACAAGTCCTTCAGTGATGTATGCTGTTTGAAGTACAGTAGACCAGCATATCTACAGTGCTATAACAGGTGTAACAGCTGTGTACTGGAATAAACCTTGAGTTAGGGTTGTGGTGGTCATAGAATATTCTTTCTTTCAAGGCTTTTCATAAAGCATAATTTAAAGATTTTTTCACAGTAGGTTTGTTCTATAATATCTTGCTAGAAACATATTACCAAAAACAAAGGGACTATTGTCTAGAATCAACGTTCTCCCTCCGGGTGAAGAAATTATGTTTCACCATCAAATTTCATTTTACTGCTGTTCTGACCTATGATATTTCCACTCGCCTAACCCTGGAGAATGGAACCAAACAGAAAGGAGCTCCTATTCATTCCCGAGCTACTTGGATGCAAATGACACATTTTACCTCCAACAGCATCTCAAGACTATTAAGTGGCCATTGGCCAATAATATTTTTGTTTCCATGCAGTTGTCACATGACTGGCTGAATCACAGGAATCATTCCAGAATATATATTTTTTTTAATATTACAGATATGTACAATACACTGATTGTCCTAAACATCTTTGTGTAGTGCATACTGAAGATTGTTGGCAGTTTCCGTTGACGTACCAAAGACTGTGAAACTGTCTGTTGTAAATGTAAATCAAGTGATGTGTTCTTTGGCTTCAAAGCAGGCCATCTTCACATTCCAGATTATGCTATAAAATTTAACACTATAAGAAGCTATAAGAGAGAGAAAGTGAGACAGACAAACAGTGCGAGTAACAGAGAGCGGTAAAATACCCCTAGAGAGAAAGAGGAAGAAATACAAGAGCACCATGTCCAGAGAGAGAAAAGAGGTTTACGTGTGTAGTGAAGTATGTAGTTAAGTGTGCTTTGGTGTGGTGTGTGTGTGTGGTGTGTGTTTGTGTATGTGTTGGATAAGAAGTGACAGTACAGGCAGAAGCTGTGTGCTCTGTTATGGAACATATTCAAGGCCTCCCCTCAGTAAAAGAAAGATTATGCATACAAGCACACACACAAATACCAAGAACATCAACCGTGTATGCATACACACTCGCACGTTATGTAGCCTTGTTAATGCAATCAAATAGCAGAGGCACATGCTGGGAGAGGTGCGCACATACACACACATCCATACATGCACACCTTTAAAAGGAAGCCCATGTGAGGTGTGGTTTGACTTCATATAAGTCATCCCCTGACAGATCCCGGATAAACAACAACTTAGCACACCTACTTGAACACTCCACACATGATCATAAACACAAAGAGAAACACACACATAGTATACAGATATAGGCCAACAAAACAAATGAGAGAGAAAAACAGCACAGAAACTTTGGTCAGAGAAAAACTCAATGAATATCCCAACATGGGGCTCTTCTTCATTGAATCTGTATGCTTGTGCACATGCTTGTTAGTGTAACTGTATGCATTCATGTGTGTCTAGTCTGCAGTGACAGCTTGGCACAAGCCGTGCCTAGTAGTGTTAGCTCCACCCAATAGTCACAGTTTACACTACAAACACAAAGCTCTGTGCTTGCCACTTATGCTTATGGTCTGATGGTTAATATTGCCATTTAAGAGTCTTTTCAAATAGGCATGTTCTTTAGTGTGAGAGATAGGGGGGAAGAGAAGAGAGAAAAGGATTTGACCAAGAGAAAGAGAGGGAGAGAGATAGAGAAGAGGGGATGACAGGGGGGCTCAATCATGATACTAAATCACTGAACAGAAGCTCAGATGTTATTAACACACACACACACACATAGGATACTACATGCACTGATAGACCAGCACAACCAACTGTCACTAATCCACATTAAGAGTACATACACACGTATACACACACACGCACACACCGGTTCCCAGTCCACTGCTCTGCAGCTACGGCAACCATGCAGATCAACAGCATAGTCATATTAAAAAGAGACAGGGAACAAAATTGAGCTTAAAGGTGCGAATCTGGGCTGTGGCTCCTGGGTTTGGCTGAACAGTCCACTGTCTTTGAATGGGTCATTTCATCTGTCAGGAGAAGCACTGAGCTACATGACTGCAGTGTAGCAATAAACTCCCATTTCATTATCAGGGGGAATAGGGACTCAGCAGCAAACAGGCCAGCAAACTCACGTACGATAGGACAAATGCACAATCCTCAAACACACACTCAAACACACGCACACAAATGCATTAGCTCCCACCTAGCGCATACAAAGCACACACGCGCATACAATTACGACCCACTGGGGGCACACAGTGACACCCCATGCAAACGTTCAATGATTTTCTTTTTTAGTACTCTTTCCTGAAATGCTCACACTTTGGCACTCACACAGCAGGTGTGTACACACACGAACAAAAGCCAGTCAAAATGTGTGCACCCATTTACACACAAAACCATGTGATTAGACTTGTATACACATGTAAATGCAATCACATGCACAAGGCGCATTCTAGGGAAACACTACACTGATATTCTGACCAAAGGAATGCAAAACTATCAGACTTATAAAGGCTGGGAGCTGACAGTGAATTATATTTCAGAAGTGATATTTCACTGATATCATCTTACGGCTAAAAGGCTGATCGAAAAAAGAAGCAGAGGTATTTCCAATGAACGGCGACACATGCAAGAACAAGGCATATCATGGACAACTACATCAGCGACTGGAACATGTTCCATTACCATTGCTTCTAGTGAGACACTGTATCATGATTTTATAATGTGGCCAATGTATTTAAGCTTGCCCAATTCTTATGAGTGTTTTCATAATACAACAGGCCTGTTGGGTTTCTCCATCCAGTCTGTACTTTAAATGGATATGTGAAACCAGACTATGGTTCTGTGGGAGCGACTTCACAGATAGAAGTGTGATACTATCTAACAATAATCATGTAGACGTCATGTCCTTCTCACAGAGGTTTTTCTGCACTTTTTGTTCCCAAAAGTGAGGGCTTTTGAGTCTTATCTAGGTAATCTAGAGCTTTGCTGTATTCTGCTGTCTAAATCCTGGATCACCTTTGCCCTAACTTTTTATCCGGCTGGCTACCCCAAGGCTTGGAGGAGATTATCAAATCCACGCAAATACCAAACTCAGCAGTGCTTCTGGTTTTGTTTTCTGTTTGTCATAACTGACTGACTTTGATGCAGGTCATCATGACTGAGAAAGAGATGAGGACATGAGAGGGAACATGCCTGCTCCCAGTGTTAAAAACAATTTAAACATGGATGTAGGGCACCCGAAGGTGTCTGGCAGAAGATCAGATATGCCACCTTGCCATAGGCAAATACTGCTTTCTAAATCCTGGAGCTATCTTGGTTTCTAATAACTGGATGCTGGTAGTAAATCCCTATTATATTTTGCCTCCACCCTTTCCTAATGCATCTACAAGGAGGGAAGGGAAGAATATCTAAAAAAGTGGGACAAAAAAGAGTTGAGGGAAAGGCAGAGACATTGAGCTGATGTAAAAATGTCTTATAATGATTATCAAAGACAAACATCGTTTTTCATCTCTCCAAAGTCTTGTTAGGCAACTACAAGAGAAAGGCTTTAAATAAAAGAGAACAGAAGGTGCTTTCCAGAGTTCTGTTTCTAACAATGTTTGCTGCAGAATTCTGTTTCTAACAATGTTAGCTGCAGAATTCTGTTTCTAACAATGTTTGCTGCAGACTGGGATAAACAATAACCTTTTAAATCAATATGCCTGCTAGCATTGAAAGGGTATTCTACAGTTAGTATATTTCTTTTCCGGGAAACAGAATATCAGGCTGACTGTTTTAAAGTAATTCACACTGGCTTGGGCAATTGAAAATATAAATAAATATTATTTAAGTAGTTCTTGGAGGCTGGATGTAGTGATATCCCTCAGGTTTGAGGTCACAGCAAGAGGTGATTTGTGCAAATGTTTCTCAGTTCTACTATTAGTTATCATCAACCTTCTTCTGATCTACATAGTTAGTGAAAGAATGAGAGCCACAACCTGGGCCTTGTTATTTAAATCTCACAGTAACACAATTCTTAAACCAAACTTCATAGAAGAGAAACTGGCAGTGTCTATAGAACTTTAACTGCAACAACAAAGCTTAATAAAATAGTCTGAGATACAAGCCTAATACGAGCCTTTAAGTGAAACCTCCCTCCAAAAGACTATGTAATCTTAAACCTATGCTCAAACCACTAGATTTACTTGAAGAAACCCAATCTGGCAATAGCCTTGACACTGTCTATAACTAGGTCTGATGTGCGTGGTTGTGTAATAGCTTGAGCTTAGGTGTAGAGAGGGTTAACTGAGAAGAGAAACTGTGAGACCTGCAAATAGGTACTGGAGCAGCTGCCAGTTAGGAGAAAGTCTTCTGCATAGAGCTGATAAAGTCCTGGCCCTTCATCTTCAGCTGCCTGTCAAAAGACTCTAAACAGCAAACTCAAAACGTTCCTCTACCGCTCCTAGAATAACGGATAGCAAGGTTCATGACATAAAGACTTTGCTTTGCACGAACACCGAAGGGTACACTGGCCTATTTATTGATGGTCCAGGGCACAGCGTTAATGAATGATGGCTTGTGCGGGACAAGCTAACTTTTTGGTCAGGCAAGTGGAATGCCTGACCAAGTGGAGAGTTGTCAAATTAGAAAAGTTCAGATTTTGTGATAAAAATGCTTTGCATAATACATTTCACAATCAAATTGAATGTTCCTAGCTTTGAGGCATATTGCTTGTTACCACCTAGCAATTTTTTAATTGGCAACACAAAATACCTAGCGAAGGCACTGTTATCATTATCACCAAGCCTGTCAAGTGGGCTGCCCTGAACATTTCTTTCTACTGTCCTACACTTAGTTTATGTTCTAATTTGACCTTTAGGTCCAGACATGTGACATGTTTTCATAACCAATAAATATGAGAAATAGGTAGGCTCATTTATCCTCATTACCTAATTTGGTCATCAGGGCTCACAAAACTATTTATTTTATCTTAAACCTATTCATAGCTGCAGAGACCAACTTTTACTAAGGAATTGGGAGAAATCTTAAGCTAAAGGAAAGTATTTAGGGACGGAATGTTGGTTTCATATAAGTCCCAACAGAATTTAAAACTTGGCTACTCCATCTGTACAATCTGTTATCTCAACTTGCCCACTTTGCTGTTTTAGGAGTCTGTCTGCACTGCTGTTCAAAAAATGAAAATAGTCATCATCCATGATGTCTCATACTCTCATAAAGTATAGACAGCCGCAGTGAAAATAACTAGCTAACTAGTAAAAATAGCTAGGTGTTGAACAGATGGATAACAGAAGTAGGGACCTGTCATTTAGGGATTAACCTAGCTACCAGCGCTATTAAGCCTCCACCTGTATGACTAAGTCTCCAGTGCAGTGAATTTTTCCATAGAAACAATGCTGCATCTGCAGACTCAAGTGCAACTTAAGATTTAAAAGACCCTTCACAGTGGATGAAGATCTTAATAAAGGAAAACAAAACTATTAAATGAAACTGGTAGTACTAGTGGATCATATAAAGGGGTACAATTGTGGATCGATACACCACCAAGTAATCCCACACACCCCTACTGCATTATTCACAGAGCTGACTAGCCTGCTGAAGTTAAAGGCAATAAAAAACAAAGATGTGTCGCATAACTAGGATGGCTTCTATATATCTCTTTTGAATACTCTGATAATAGTCAACAACACAGCTGGTGAACTTTTGGCCACTATACACCACCGTAGATAAGAAGGAAATTGACTCTGTAAATCTGACTGGCCTACGTATATATCACACATCTGTATCTGGGAGTCACTGGCAGAAAACCTTAGACACTGATTGTCTGTGTGATCTCACTTCTCCAAAACCCTTAATCTCCTAGAGGAGGACAGCAGGTTGGTGGGCAATCTCAGCACTAGGCCTGGCTGGCGAGCTGTTAGTGTGCATGTGTGTGTGTGTGTGTGTGTGTGTGTGTGTGTGTGTGTGTGTGTGTGTGTGTGTGTGTGTGTGTGTGTGTGTGTGCGTGCGTGTGAGAGAGAGAGAGAGAGAGAGAGAGAGAGAGAGAGAGAGAGAGAGAGAGAGAGAGAGATGCAGACAGAAAAGTAGGCTTGTCTGCATCATAACAAATTTGCATCAACATTTTGTTTAATGTACTATAAGAGAGAGGAAGTACGGCATGCAATAACTTTGTGACTTAACACAGGACAAGTGACTGAGAAAGTCTATCTCACTCCAGTGGGCAGGCAAACAAAAATTGTTTACTAAAGTACACAAGTACTAAAGTTTAATAAATGCATCACATGAAAAACCAAGGCATGCAAAAAAAAACTTGCATGCAAATTTTGAGTTAACATGGGACAAGTCTTTGTCACCAAGAATAAAATCCATGCGTTTGAAATCTGTTTAATTGGTATTAAACTATAAGATTTATTCCATGACTAATGCCATTTGGACAGTCATTACAACATCATTACACCCATGACTCCATCTGACGGAAAACTCCACATGTTCGATAGTTAATATGAAACAACAATATAAATATAATAATACATTAATATGAATGACAATTTCGGCATTTGTAGTTTCTGCCATAACTTCGGTAACAAACGAACTTAAGATAGGCTACTTCAATAACAGTGCACCTCTCTGTCCCTCAACACTGTCCTATCCGCGTCCGACAGAACGGGCATTAACTAATTAACCCATTTTTGCAACACTGTCAACAAAGTTTTTGTGCACGGATTCGTACAAATTACAGAGGGTTTGGAATAAATGATTGTTAGCATTATAGATCTTGTTTGAAATAAATGTTATTTTGCTGCTGAGTATGAGGCAAATAGGCAGGTAGGCTACAGTAGGCTACAGTAGGAAAACGGTCTCAACAATAACATTATGTCAGGCTTTCGCGCTCAAGGGTCATTAAAGTTCTACTTTTGTGTTCACAGAATGTACAATTCTGACTAATTCCAAGGCGCGTTTCAATAGAAGCGTTAAAGACTTGTCACTGCATACAAATGCGTAATACCTTTACAATTCATAATGATTTTAAGCTGCGCTTTACCTTCAGTTCCGCACTCTCCGCCATCTTGCAATTCCTAGCGCAAGCGCGATGAGGAGCTGTCAGATGACTTACTTGCGCATACGCTGCGTAAGCGCGCGCGGCAGAAGAGTTAACAGTTTTGTTTTTGCGCTAATTTGTTTCATTTCAAGATCAGTACCACGATCGAGTTCTACACGGTAACAACCAACAAACTACAAACAACACATAACAACACGACACAATCCAATCCAAGACTATCATCGCAATACAATACAGCACAATAGTTTAAAGTGAGCCAAGAAGGTTGGAAAAACATTTACCAATTTGCACCCGCCCGAGGAACTATACAGACTTGGCAAATAGTTTGTTATATTTTCAAAAAAGTCAGTGTTCAAATGTAGGCTATGTGGTACGGTACTACAGATGCAAGAATACACAATATGTCCCTAAACACAAACCACTGGTCGAAAACACAAAGCCCCTAGTGACCAGGTTTGGAATCTTGGTGATGGGAAATTTAGAGGCGTTTTCGTTGTTTGAATTAAGGGCAACATTGGCCCTATGTAAGAAAAAAGAACAGAAGTATTCACAGTGATACATCAGATAACCTACTTTATGCCAAATTGGCCTGCAAAGTGTGAACTCAAACATTGCTCATTTTGAATATAACCTTTAGGCAACATTTTTTTATTAGGTAACTAGCATCTAGGAAGAGAGATAACTCATAATCCAGTATCTTGGAACTTCTTTAGAAAATGTGCTCACATTAGTAAAACTATACTGTAGTACATAAAAGTGTTGGAGAAAAAAAAGCAAAAATATTCTATTTTTTGGTCTGCTTTTAAAACATGTTCTTAATCTGTGATCACAAGTATAGAATCTTACCAGATTTCAATTGTTTTATCATGAATAATGTTTTCTCCATCTGTTTCATTTCACTATACTTCAATACAATGTACTGTTGTGCTTTAAAACATTTTAAATGCAATCCGAATTAAAGGTACCTTCTCAGAAAGTGATATGGCTAACGGTTATAGTTAGCAGGTTATGGCAAAATATGTATGCCCACTAACATGGAAGGATATTCTCCTGCAGACCACAGAAAGACCAATAACTCGGTGTAAAAGAAAAGGCACAGCAGAGGGCGCCCTTGTTTATCTAACCCACATTGGAGCTGGCTTGATGGATTGTGGTTAGGTCTTCATCAAAGCCATAATTTGGGTCCATCTTAACAAAATAGACATAATGCTTCCAGTCTGAAATGACACATACAAATAACAAGATGGAAATGACTGGATGACATGGCTGTGGCTTGGGATGAACAATTAATCCTTTCACAATGGCATTTTTCTCAGACAAAGTGCTTTGCACACACATCCAGTATAAATACATTTGACTTATCAGGAAGGTTGTTATATCAACCAACTATTCATGTTTTAGCTGCATGAAAGGACAGGTGCAGGTCAAGCTAACAAGGATCATTGTTAAAATGCCTCATAAATCATCATAGAGATACCATTAGCAATGCTGTCATAACTTGTGTCATGACATTACCAAACAGGATTTGATAGCCTCTCAAATATGTACATAAACCTTCATTACATAATTCACTTAACATTTCGTTTCTGTTCTTGATTCTATGACATCAATATGATCTGTTCTTGTTAGTACAAAAAGTATCTGAAATCATTCTGTCCTAGGTTAATATGACTGTGTCAATACACGTGATAGAGCGAAGGGAATTTCTTTATGAAGATAAAACCCACAGTCCAAAGGGTTTTGGTCAGCTTTGAAAGGACGTTTTTGTCTATATTAACAGAATGTACTGAATATCAAGAGGCATGCATGCCCTTTTGCAAATAGGTGTGTTGATGTTTACATAACCATTTGTCAATTACCATTATATGCCATGTTCTCATTATGCACTTTCTCTCTCTGTCTATTTCTCTCTCTCTCTCCTTCCAATGATAGAAAATAAAATAGTGTGATGCAAGTATAAATGTGTTTATGTGGGTATGATAATTAGTAACATACACAGAGGGACTGATAAGACCTAGATCTCAGTATAACTGTTTATTGTGGAAATGCACAATACTCTTATACGAAGTAAATGGACCTTGATGGGGAGAGCACTTACAGTCAGAGACAATTAATATTCATCCTACATTACAGCGATTATGCGAACATCTCTCTCATTCTCTAGTATCTAGGGACACAGGGACATCTGAAGAACATGTAATCAATATCTATTAGGCTTAATATAAGGAGAATTAGATTTCACCACCACACAATTCCCCTGACTGACTGTCAAATATCATAACTTAACTGGACATCAGATACTTGTCATGCAAACTGAAAGGGGTGCTGGGGAAGATGACAAAAATGTCAAATAAGAGATACAGCAACATGATTAAAAGTTGTTTTTGTTGAGTGTTATTATTGTTGCAGATGTCAGTCAAATAAATAAATAGATACTGAATAACATTACTCATGAAAGGGTCTTGAGTTTGAGTATTGAGCCACAGGACAGATCTTTTGGCACTCAAAAAAGAACAGTTAAGAAACATTTTTGTATTGGACCTGAACATGTTCCACCAATAGTCAAAACAGTAGTTTTTATATAATGGGAATATATTCATACAAGAGGCAAAGCAAAATGGCTTAATTTTTTTTATTATATTTTACATTGATTTCCAATATGGTTATATACAGTAGTGTATGTATCACGATGACTCTTGATGGGACACAGAAATACTTTGAAGGTAATATATTTTGTGGGTTATATTACTATCAATTTGATTTGAAATCTTAAATTGAAGATGACAAAAAATAGGCCACAATGCAGCTAAACAAAGTAAAGTTGAGTCATTAAAATGGCAATTAAAATTCTGTAGCTTCCTGGTTTCAGTATATAGTATTTATCTATGCAACTCTTGCCATGCACAATATTTTTTATGTAAAAATTCTAAATAAAGACATAAGAGAAGAAATACATTAAAACAACAATGATTTAATCTCCTGGTAGGTACAAATTATGAGTCTGAACCTTTACACGCAACCATAAGTGTTGTCAAACACACAATTATATGTTGGGGGGAAAAAAATCAATAATCAGGATTTATGTGAACATTTTGTACACGTAGACAATTGATTGATGAAACATTATACACTGAAATGTATACATTTTATGTATCAGATGTGGAAAGGAGCTAGTAAGTGCTGATACGCTGTTTCCATTCCACACGATACTCAATTTCCAATACAGTTTCTTATTCAAGTAGAATTGTGTTCCAATGTGAAAAAATCCCAGTTTAAAGTGCTTGATATCAATAAAATACACTGCTTCATGTCTCGGAACAAATTATAACCAAAATACAGAAAAGCATGAATACAATATTAATAAATGTAAAAACACAATGTGATGAAATAATTATTAAATAATGGTAGCTGTTTTTATCATGAAATATCACGACATACAAGTCATTGCACATTGCCACATAAATATTTTTCCAGGATACCTAGAGAAATTGGTTACAAAGAGACGCTCCAAGGACCTTTACAACTTGATTTCAACAGTGGATACATGTTAGGTACATACAATACCCCTGTTCAAGAGCATCTTCCATGACTCAAGAGTTCAACTGAATGGAGGGTCTTTATAGCTTCCATCCACTTCAATGTTGAAATCCAAACAGCCGGGTGTATACTAAGTCTGTAGGTTGTTGAACCTTGCAAGTGACAGAACTGGTAACGGTGCACAGAAGAGCATGTTGTGAGTAACCTCTTGAGGATGCCTTTCCTCTCAATGTTCACTTCTTTTTGGCTGTTCTAGGATCAGGTGTGGAATGTGGTGGCCTATCAGGGTGGCAGCAGAGGTGGTTTAAAGGTACAGGCTCCAGTACAGTGGCGAGGGGTCAGCATCTTGCAGGAGAAATGGTGTAAGGCGTCGTGAGCTTCTGGGGAGAAAGCAAAGCCATCATTTAGACGCATTGGCAGGGGCAGAGCAACTTCAAGCAGGACCAAACTGTAGCAAATAATTAAAATGTAGTGGGTTGTGGTGAAGGATGAATACATTCAAGAAGCATATTAAATAATACATTTCACTTATCTGGTATACTAAAAGTAAAATCCGGAAAGTGAAATTGTGTGCATATTTTGAGGTATGAGAAGTAACATCACAAAGGTGCTGTCATATTATAACCATAGAAATTGAATCAAACAGGGTAGAATAAAAAGTAGCACTTGCATATACGGTTGGCCATTTAAAAAAATAGGTACTATATTGGCACTGTAAATCTATTTCCACCACAAAAATTACCTTTTAGTTTCTGCTGTATTGCATAACGAGCCTTTCTTTCTTGATCCAACTCGCTGCACAAAGTGTCTAAGCATCAAAAAGGAAAATGAAAAAAGAAAAAAAAAACGCTGGTTGAGCTACATGACAGCGGGTGGTTTGAAAAATATGTAATGGGAGGCGGTCATTTGTTTATCCCTAGGGCATTTAGAGTGACCCTTCAGTGTACTTGACCTTTGTGTTTACACAACAGCGTGCGTTAGCCTACTGTAACACTAGACCTCTCCGTCAAAGGGCGGCATCAGTTGTTGTCTGCATGTAACCGATATGACAGTAATGGTCTTTTCAATTTTCCAAAGCATAATTTAAATGCAAAAAAAACTTTTAAATCAATCCCTGCTGTGGTTTTATATTATTATTGTTGTTGGGTCAGCTATCCAGCCCAAAAATATAACATGTTTACTGTTGTACAAGTAACGGTTTGAGGATTAGACTTCAGCAAAGACTTGTAATTTGATTAAAACCGAATTTATGCAAGTGTCACTTTTCGTTTTTAAGGTTGGTTCGTTTAAAAAGAAAGGAAGTCTATACCATTTGGCCTACCTTGGTATAAAACATTGTCTGGTGAAATTAAGTCACAATGGATTAATTTCATATTTTTCACATTCTAACGTAGCCTATAGAGTATTGCAAATATTGATATTGCCAAATATTAGCCCATGGTATTTTTTTGTAATACTAATTTAAGACACCGACCTCTAACAATCTGAAGCTGCTGGACCATCTCCTCTCTGTATGACAATTCTCGTTTCATTTGGTCCTGGAAATTATCTAAGGAAACAACAGAACACAGAGTTAAGAATATTCTGAGAGCACTCCATGCAAAAAACGATGTAGGCCAATAGATCCAATACCTTTCAAACTTTGAAATTCACGTTCCAGCTTTTTCCGCAGCTCCACTTGTTCCAAAAGTTGCTTTTGCAGTTCCTCTGCAAAACGAAGACGTCGTCATAATTAAGATCTGCTCATCTCGGCCTATAGCTCTTATCAATGTAAATCTAGCAAAGCATGTTTATAAATGCAGTTTATTTCCCAAAATTGTATGAATTATCTAGAGGGCTTGGCCGGTTTGAACGCTAATAGTCATTTCTCCCTACTGTTTCCCTAAGCAATGCTAAATAATTAGTAGCTTCCTTGCCTGAGGGTAGAGACATGCACACCGCAGCGTTATGGCCTGGGGTGGTTAAAATATTATTAGGCTAGTCTCTAAACGATTTGTCGTTGTAATGAGTCTTACCATAATGGTTAGCAAATGGAGAACAATTTAGAACATGTTCAAAATGTGTGAGGTAATTGGATGACCTACGACCAAATACATATATATTTTTCCCGGTTGAATATATAAACTATACTCTTTAATCGTTATTTCTGTCTTTTCCTTGCTAAGAAAGCAATATGCATTAGCCTTCACAAATCACTAGCAAGAATGAAATATGTTATATGTACACACATATATATATATGTATATATATACACACACACATTTAGGCTACTTTAAACTGTAAATATATTGAATCTCTGATCTTGAAAAATTCATGGCTCATAAGGCAAGAACAAACAAGTGACAAGCAGGAAGCTCCGAAATATAACTACGATTAATAAGGTGTTAGGCTGATTAAATTATATTGTTTTCATTTTTGGAGACTCATTGAATGGAACTTGATCAAATAACTTGGATAAGAAGCATGCAATTGAATGCTGGTTTATAATTCATAATAAAAAACGGTTGATCTTAAATTGTAAAATCATACCCTTGGCCATATTTCTCATGTCCTTTTCTTGGATTTTGCTGACATCACTGCACAATGGTCCATCACCTGTGACGCACTGAATCAGTCCCTCTACAGATACGTCCAAATGCACTGCCACAATAAAAAGTTCATGCAACCATTTATAGCTACAACTATGGGCCTACAGTCTGATAGAACATGTCTGCATAATAAACGTGCGTGTTTATTTTGCATTACAAATGCAGACAGACCATTTTGACCGACAGTAGAATGACAGACACACACTCACATGGGCTTTCCTTTTGGTCTTGGTATGTTTCCTCCAACATGCCATCTGGACTACCTACTCGTTTTTGTGGATCACATAAACGGTAGATTCCTAAAAGATGCGGACATGGCTGAAAGTTACCAAAAATAAAAAGCACCATTAAAATAATTTGTCATAATACAAAGATAATACCGTTCAATTCCCGCGGGCTGCTTGGAGGTTTTGATCCAAACGATTGGCCGTTCAAAGGCACGTCTTCGTCCTTTTCATGTGTGTACACCTGCGAAATTAACCAACCAATTATGGTCAATGCAGCCCCCAATTATATGTAATCCACTTAATTTCCCAAGTAATTCTGTCGAATATCCACGTATTCTAATTAGGGGTGTGATTGATAGGCCTATTCGTCTTTACAGATACACTATTCTCTAATAAAAACTAGCCAATAGCACGAGAGAAATAGCTCGCCAATTATCCAGAACAATAAAAGATAGACTATATGGGTGCGTTCCAAGTAGCCTATCAAAACAACATAAATCGATATTATTCAGATACCTCCCCAACAAGCCAATTGTGTAAGCATACACTAAATATAGTGATCGACACATTGATATCAGGTAGTCTCGATTATACTGAAAAATGAAATACACGTAATAGCCTACTCAAAAGCCTAAATCACTGGCCAAAAGATAGTAAAGAAGCAAACTAGACAAAATAATCAGAACGCAGATGCTTTTCAGAAAACCAAACATAAAATCAAATATTACATAGACCCGCAGTGAAAGAAAGCACAGGCCCTAAAGCTCACGTAAATTACATTTAATTTGGTCACTGTGACTGATACTAAAAGTTTGGAACTTGCAGTTGTCTGCAGTTTTCCTTCAATTGAACAGACCCACATAGCCTAAAACACACGATCACATTAGAACAATATTGCCCATAGCACTCACTTCATAATTTGGTGTGTGGTTACGCTCTAACACTCGCTCACTGCGTCTGTCGTCGTCAGATGACCCTGTGTGTGAATCATCCTGTTTCGGTCTTGGACTGGAGACAGGCTCTTGACTCTCCTCGGGCCCAGAATGGGACGAGTTTAATACCCGGGGACTTTGACGGTCCTCGACTGAAAGCTGGAGCGAGTCTTCATCGTCCTGACCCCTGTTGGACTCCACATCCACGTCGGGGTCGTCTGCACTGTCCACATCCGGCGATACGGATCTGTAACTGGAACTTTCACTTACGAAATCTGGGGATAAGTAACCGGATCGGACGCTGCTGTACGCATCCCTGTTGCCGTACAACTTGGCAATACTATCAGCATCTTTCACTACAGGCCTGAACGCGGAGATGTAGCCTATTTTCTGTGGCGCTGTGGGGAGAACTTCCTTTGACCGGGCCTCGTCCCCAGATTTATCTTCGTCGTTCCTGGCGGACTGGGAACTGGAACAGCGTTCGCTGTCGTTGAAGCTGTCCTTCGATGTGTTTGCACACCGGTCACTTTGGTCCATAACCTCAAGCTCACTCTGCCGGACACTTAAAAGCTCATTGGACGGTTTTGGTTGTGACTGTTGGTATGGTGGTATTGGCAAGCCACCTGCTGTAGGCCAAAACATGGGGAAAGAGGGATAGAGACTGTCCTTTGCGCCTGGCCAAAAGACGCCTGAGACATTGGTTTTATTCATTTCCCTTACTCCCTCGTCCTTCTTTTGACACAATCCAAATGCAGGGAATCCATAAGGGTGGGGGAATAGGGGTGGGGGGATTTTTTGAAGCATCCCAAAATTCTTACTTGGTACAGGGATAACTGGATAGTTCCGGACACTATTTGCCAGGCTTATGTTGCTACCTCTGTCCTCGTCACAGCGCAACGTTTTTCTGGGGACCTCGGGGGAACTTCTTTGGGGTACATTTCCGGAGGCCTGTGACTTTATAGACATTTCAGAGCCACTCATCGGTAGAGTCCTCTTACGACTGCCGCCGTTAAACATTGCCTTTACATCCTCCCATGCATGTGCAACATCGTCCGATGAATTTTTGTCAGTAAGTTTGAGATGACGTCTCCAAGAATTGAAGTTTGCTGCGTCTGGCTGGGTGTATTTGGAGTCAGGAGTACGATGAGAATGGAATATGAATTTATTTGGGGAAAAATACATGTTGCAATATGTGCATTTAATGCACTTCGCCCTCGAACTGTTATACCTGGCCGGTATGAAGTTACCTCTGCTTCCCCACGCGCATTCGTGAGAAACATCAAATGCAAAATTTTCTGGTAACTTTGGTGGGTTGTGAGCACCCAGAAAAGATTTACATAGCCTTTCGGCTTCGCGCTTGGTAATCATGCCACAGCGCCTCGAGGATATTGGCATTGCGCCCGCTCGCCTCAGGATCTCGAGTTGAACAGGCGTGCACTGGACGCAGGTGATTCCAAGGGCTACACGTCTGTTGTGAATTTCGTTGTAGCTGTAGTTCTTTAACAATGTATTGGAGATTTGTGCCAAGCAGAGTCTCTCTTGGCCATCTATAACCAAGGATACAATGGGCACGCCATACAAAGCAGTCTCGCTGACTTGATTTGGTTTCAGGTTGGGGTTAGTGAAGCTTTGCACGTCCTGCTTGCCAGTTGGGGAAGAGCTGGAGTCTCGTCCCTCTGGTAGTTGACTCGGTGTCGACTCCATTCCTCGAAGTCTGAAAAGGAAGGTTTTAAGAATTGAATTAAATTGACCATGTCTCAGACATTTCCTTTGTATGCTGCATAGGCCTATTCCAATCAAGCCAAGCTGCAATTAACAAATTATCATCGGCTGAGAATTACTGCATTGGCAGTACAGAATTACGAAAACATTTAGGAAAATCTCACAATTGTTGGCCTATTATCGTGGAGATTTTCTACAATATTATTAAAGCACTAGCCTTTCAACCATTTTTACAAACCAATGCACTGAATAACCTAACAATCATATTCTATAAAGATACTATAAAGACTACAAGGCCTGGCCTACATATAATTGTTTTCTAATGTAAGGACATGGGTTATTTAGGCATAATAAAAAGTTTATAGTTGTTAATCAAAAAACTATTTGATAACAATGGCAACTCTTAAATTGACCCTGCGCTAGTTTGTTGGTTATCCGTGTGCAATAGGAAAGCCTATAGCCTACTTAACTGTTTCGGACATGGGTTATCCATTAGTCTGTGGCTTGGACCTTCTTAATGTCTTTATCGGCTCAGGGGCGAGAGGGATTGAACTGCTCAAGCAGTAGCATAAGATCCTTACAGGCATAAGGGCTGGAGTAAAATACACACTGAGCTGCATCAATGCGCTTACAACAGAGTCATACAACTAAGCCGCTTTCTTGGTAATTACACAGGTTCAGTTGGACGTCTTTGATCAGTGAATAACAGACCAGCCCTAAATACACAAACGGCTTTTATAAATAAGGCCACTTGTCTATGATATATAAAAAAAATTGCAAATAGAAAATAATGTTGTTGGCTGAATCGGCAGACAATGACGACACATCGGCACATGACGACGCGCAATTACACTTTCAGAGGCAAACACTTAAACAAGTGAATTTTTTGAAGTCTTAGCCTACCTTGCACTCAAGTCAATATTCCAAGGCAGTCTATAAATTGACAACTTTCCAGAGAAAAAAATAAGTAACTAAGCCCGAAAGTCAGAATTCCACTCGAGAATGAAGAGGCAAGGGATGCTGGACCAAGAGCACAAACGTGGAATGTCTCTCTTTCTGTCAGAGCAGAGAGTAGACTTCCATTCTCTTCGGCTCACACGGGCTGAGTGGCAAACGAAGGAGTGTCCACATGGTAATCCTCGAGCGTCGCCACTCCTCAACAGACAGCAGACGATCCTCGCTGGAAAAGTGACCGCTAAACTACTAAGGCACACCCACTTAGTTAACAATCATTCTGATTAACCATTTGTTTCCGGGGCCAGGAAACAACAACCACTTAGTCCCTTAATATTATTTTTATTTAGGCTATATAGGCCTGTATTTATGTAGGATACAGTCAACTTGAGTGAACGACAGAGAGAATGAAGAAACCCAAATAAATGAGCAAGTTGCATTTTATAGGCCTAGGATATGAATTAGACCAAAATAAGAGGAAAATGTATTTAGCTACAATTAGCCTAAATAGCCGACCGTGAGAGCACAGTCAGTCTATAGTTCCAGTATTAGCAAACATAATATCAAATCAAAGGCAACAAAAAAGAATAGCCTATAATTAATCACGGTAGAAGACCATCTGTTTGACTTCTTGTGGAAAAGCAAATTAATGTCAGCCCTTCTGGTAAAGACGCCATGAATTTTAAGGCTTGCTTTTGTTCGTATGTCAAATAAATCGACACGTTTTAGATCACACATTGTGCAGTCATCTCAAATTTGGCATTGAAACTAAACCGAATTCTAGATGAGTCGATAACCCGCCGCAGGCAACACAGGCCTACGCACCCCCTCCTTTCTCCCTCATTGCCAATGCGCCTACGACCTAAACTGTCAACAGATGAAGACATTTGTTGAGCACACAGAACAAAGGAGGAAGGCTAACTAAAAGAATAGCCTAGGTTAACTAAAAGTTAGACTACTATCCTACTAGGCTATAATAGGATCCTACTATTACTGCCACCCCCCTCCACCTAACGGTTAAGTCCCAAACTTCAGCTTTAACACTCCGTTCTTCTTCACATCCGTTGACCGCATGAGGCCTACGCCCATCACTGCGAGGACTTGGTTTCCATCTCATTTACAGGTCTTATAGATTTTTCAACAAAACGGTGGAATTAACTCTACGTTTAACAGAGCGGGTGAGTCTCTACCCATCTTTCTGAGAAAAGCCTACCACTTGGTCTCCTGCTGACTTTACGCCCGTGTCGCCTAAACTTCCCATGTTAGCCTACCTACCAAGTCACACTATATCTTTTGCATACGTTTGAGAGAGAGAAACAAACAAAAGGAGTTAGTGTTTCTGTAGGCCTAGTATGTGCACGGTGACTGCTGATGTCACTCCTGAAGGCACTGAGATGTGAGGTAGGCATAAGCTAGTCCATTCACCAATAAGAAAGGCGAATATAAGCCTATAGCAACAGCCTATATTTTGTCATTTTGACAAAGGTGTCTGATAGCCTAACTGTCTAAAATATTAATAGGCTGCAGTGATAGGCTAGCCTATATGATCAAAAGAATGGGCTATAGGTTCTATAGGCCTAGTCTACAAAATAGGCAATTGCCTAAACAACAATTTGACCTGGCCGGCGTTGTCCGAAATTGATTAGGCTAGGGTCTATTTAGCCTGCATGCATTGACAACATATTAACGTGATAGGTTATTCCTCCCATTCGTAGGCTAAGTAGCCTGCTTTATATATTCCGCTACTTCCATGTGTTTATCTTTACATTGAGACATGCATGGCCTTCAAAAATATGCCACAAAAATATTCTGCTATAGGACATTGAATTTGCAAATGAACACTAGCCATAGTCAAATTTAATTGAACTGTTTCAGCCTTATTTTGCAAGTTTATAAGTCAGGTTAGGTTTTTGTATAGGCTACCTAGACAATATTAACGTCAGTCATTCTATGACATCGAAAACTGAACTGTGCTTGTTCTGCGATGCTCCAACGTCTAAGTCTCAAATGTCTAGCAGTTCCATCAGCTTAGCTCCTTGCAATATTGATGGAGAAGGGGAACATGACTCCGATCTGGCTGCGACGTGTCCTCTTTCACAATCAAGATGCTTTTCTCCAGCCCAACAATAATTACAATTTCATACTGTAATTATTCCTCTCTTTTTAATTATTTAGAGGCTCAAATGAATGCCCCATTGTCACCGCTTATATTCCGCCGAAACGTGAGCTCACGTGGCTCACTACACTCATGAAGGCGGGAGTTCATCGCAGGTATATAGAGTACAGCACGTGAGCAGCCCTGCGAGCTTTTAATTAGACATTTCAGCGGTAATTTTAGGCGAGCTCTTTATTACCGTTGGATACACATCAAGGATGTCTTTTTCAAAGAGTAAATTACCTGAGCCTCATTTATATGCATTCAATTGTTTAAACAAACCTGCGCTAAAATATTAATGTGTTCTGGGTTTAAGTCATTAGAATTCCAAACTCTCTGGAGGAGAACGTCTAAATAGAGTAGGCTAGGTATTATGTAGACACATTGACAAGGCATAGCCTATAGCCCAGAACTTGAAAAGGCTAACTTCAATCTCAATGTATTAGCCTAGGCTACAACAGAAAAAGCAGCTGTTGTTTTACAACAGGCCTACAGAATTAGCCTATTTTATAGCCTACGCATGACATGCAGAAACTTTAAACAATCTGCAATAGTCCATAACCTATACTGTTTTGGATTCTTGCTCATGTTTAGGCTACTACGATCACATGGTTCCGCATCCATTGAAGATCATTTCTGAGTTTCAAAAAAAATAGCCTGTTCAGTTCGTTCAAGTCTTTAGGCCTATTTAGGGTCACGCGTATGATTCTGTTATGTTTAAGTCCAATAGCTATAGCTGATTTCATTTTTGTCCAAAGAGCCTGCATAAAAATATGTAGGCCTAAGCATCCTACTCTCAAGGCTACAGGCTGAGTTTGGTTTCAAGATGTCATATGAATCAAATGCGCCATATTCAGGACAAGTTTAATAACAGCAGCAATTTAGGCTGACTGTTTTATAATTAACAGTTTTATCAGCACCATATAAAATCATGACCCCCAATAAATTCAATTTTAGAGACCAATCAATCCTCTTCTTATGCTACATAGGCTATTGATCCTTCGCAGTGCCCGGTTCCCCTAAATGGGCTCTATTTGCCCGTTTTGTTTCCAGTGAAAAGAGCATTTCGATTCCACTTTTTATTGGGAAAAGATTGCTCCAAGAGAAACGCATTGGCTAGAAAATTAAACGGTGACATTTTAATTACTGGACATTGATAAAGGGATCCGGGTAATGGCTGTGTACAGGGCGGGCACTCATTGTCAGCCCTGGTGTGCTTATCAACTTGGACGGCTCTCTAAAAAGGTCACGCAGCATACAATACAAGCGTGCCTTTGTGGCAAATGGGAATATGAGTGGGCCCGGAACACTTTAAATGGAGACGCATCTTCAAACAATACGCGCTCAATGTCCCTGTGGAGATGTCTGCGTTAAAATGAGATTGAATGTCCACATTTTCATCCGAGACATCATTGCATAGGTCACATTTTAACATAGCAATATCATCTTTAGCCTCAAACCAATCTAATTTGTTTACGATTTACATCTGTTTTAATCATGCATTAGCTCTCATGCCTATCACTGTTTGTTGTTTAGAAAAATTATAAACTAAACTGAAGAGACACGTTTGCTAAGGATGACTGTCAGTTACCACACACAATGAGAGTCTTCTATGTTCATCCTTTGAGAAGATGAACATAAAAAAGCCTGCGTTTCAATTGTGAATATCCATTTTATACTGTTTTAGTTGAGAATCATAGGCTGAGTTGTGTTTGACTCTCTTAGATTAGTTTATAAAACACTAATGAGAGAATCTATTTCCATATTGAAGCAATAAATACAAATATTTAAACAAAAAAGGAAAATTGAGTACACGTATAAAGAATTAACCTTAAACATGCATAAGATTCATTATTCACATCAGTCAGCTTCATGGTAAATAAACATACAACTGATCAGGCATCTAATTTGTCTTATACAGTTATCAGGGTCACATAAGAGGGGGCACAGATAAGTTGGTTGATACTTTTGTACAATTTGTGATTATAACAGAAAATATTAGGTCTCGAGTGAAGGGGGTGAGAACTTATTGGGAAACAGTTTTTTTGTTGTATCTGTACAAAATCTTCTCCCTTAAGGTAGTTTTATTGCATGTTCTTCTTTCATGAATATGATTCGGATGTACAGTACTGAGTGAAGAACAAGTAACAAATAAAATACATGTATTGCAGCTCAGACTAGAGTATTTAATAAAGGTCACTCATCACAGACAGTGTTGTTCTATGTACAACACTCAAGAATACATTCTAACAAACTATTTACCACAAATACTAGTTGACCTTATCAATTCAGTTTAAATGTGTGTGGGTTCTAAAGTGCCTTAAGATACAAAAACAATAATTTGACAACTAAATAATATGTGCAAATATGTTTTAATGACCTGTTGTTAAAGCATTCACAAGCACTACAAAGCCATTTGTTATTGGGATTTCTGTATATTCACAATACTATGAAAGTGTGGATAGCTTAGTTATGTTGAAACAGCCAAACATTTTTAAGTATTAGGTCAATAATGCTTAAAATTTAGCATACACTTTAGAAATCCACCCACCTCACGGGAACCTGAATTGGCAAAGACTTTGTCAATGAAATGTGAATTCAAAAAGACAAATATACCTCAAGGCTTTCAAAAACTATACAGAAAGTAGCTAGATTGTATGGGTATATAGCATTTTATATAGCATTAAGCTACACTACCTGTCTCTCTATGCTTTGCCCTCTATTGCAACTCACGTTAGGGCCATTTCGCTGAACATTTTTCACAAGTACAAAGACTGAGACAGTTTTGACCAGGCTTTTGTTTCATATCTTGTTTAAGTGCATATTGTAGTCAACTTGTTAGCTTGTTTTAGATGGCAACCCCTCATATTGTCCACCACTAAAACACTTTACATTCACATTAATCCATAGTTGCATCAAATAATTATGATTACCCCCCACTGAATCAAAGCATTTGATCAAACCATGACTGAACTAGGTGATTTTTACTACGCAAGTAAAATAAGAAATACTCACTATTCACTAAGCTCAATATCAGCTCAACTGATATTGTGATATTGTAACAATGTATAACACATTAAGTCATTTCTGATTTGATACACACATATAGGTTTAGTTGGTATGGTATGGTGAAAATGCTGTTTTGAATGTCCGTGAGGTTTGAATGTATTTGATCAAATCATGCTATGGAATCATTGCAGTTTGGTCTGTCAATTAAAGATATTCCTTGACATCTTAAAAGTATGAATGTAAATTTGAACAAAACCATTTGTGGAGTTGTAAAAAAAGATTAAGCTGGAAATGGCACAGAGAAGTTCAGACAATGCAACACAACTCTGTTGATGAGACCCTTGAGGTGCACTTACTGTAGTAATAACAATGTAAAGGAATATACAAATGTTTCCATTCAGCAGAATGCAGTTAGATAACTGCACTTATACACAGGCACATTCATTAGAAAGCGACACAAAGTAAAGCCTAGTGATAAATCAAAATCATCCCTGGAATATAGCAAGTCAATGTAAAGCCATTTTTGCGCATTGGTCATTTTTTCCTGCTCATTACAATCACGAGTCAAAAGTTACAAACGGATTTACATACTGACCCCTTTTCCAATAATGTTGAACACTTCTGAGCATTTAGACCAAAAACGTATTGGTTTGGAAGCCAAAAAGTTGGATCCCAGCTGGAACCAAATAATAGGTTTTCCTTGACCTGAAGTGCAAACCATGACAACATCAGTGGGTGTGTCATTCTACCGTCTGGAAAGATGGGATGGAAAGGCAACAATGGAGAAGTTAAGTGAGAAATCGTCAGAAAAAAAGCATGCTGTGGTCTGCCGACAAAACCCAATGCTTGGTGATGATTTGGTAATCTCAGTCTCAGAGTTTCAGGAAAAGCAGCATGAGACAGAGTAAACTGTATGTCGAACTAGTCGAAGATTTGGCCAAGGCTGGGGTCACTTGAACTGCCACTTTTGATGATGCATCTTTTATTACAATGGTTACGCTCAAAACTGGTGGAAACACGGGCTGGTTTGCTAGATAGCACCAAGGTTCCAAGAGTCCTGAACGGAACCGGTTCAAGAATCAGAGCTAATTTGGTGGACAAGGAACAAAACAGGCTCAATCCTAATATAACTCCCATTTCAAAGTCAGAGAGGAACCAGGAGAAGAAACAAGCACAGAAAGTCATCTAGGCCGACTATGTCAAGCCATCAGTCAGTGCTGAGGGCTCAGATGAGGAGCTTCTATATATTACCCTAGAAAGCTGTGCTCCATCTTCACAAGATGCACTTCTTCCTGGCCCACAACAAATGCGAAATACATTATTCAAAGTATCACTGTCCAAATGAGCAGTCTATCCTTGTTTGGGTTTGGCAGTGGGCTTTAAGAAGGTCCATAAGGATGAAAGCTAGGGTGGATGTGGCATGATACACATAGCTCTTGCCTGCCTTGCAGGGAGAGGTAGCAACAGTGAAAGTAGGAGGGAGGGTCACATGCGTCCCTGGGCCTGGGATCTCCTTTCCTCCAGGCAGCGACACACCCACATGGATACCACTTCCCCATTGCCATCGTTGTAGAGCATAATGAAGGAATGGTCCTACAAAGAGAGAAAAAGAGAAATGGGACTGTATTCTTAACAAGTTTTATTGAGTTTGAGTTGGGTCTATATTCAGACCTATATTATTTGTCTAATGAATTGCAAAGGGACTACATATTGTTTGCAGCATAAAGAAAATATAAATACAAATTAAAAGGTAATTTATTTTTTTTAAACATCCAAATATATATCAAATACTACACTAAATAATGAACTACATTTTGAGCTGTAGATGGCAACAATGAATAACAAAACCTCTAATCTAAGTATAAGCAGGATATGTCTGTTCATGTCTACATTGACCAAGTAGCTTTTGTAATCTCTTTCACAAATGCAACATCAGTGACAAGAGTCCTGATGCAGGCTGACCTCATATGTACAACGTGATCTGATCTGGAAAACCTTGCGACTGACTTGTCACAGAGGTCAGATTGGGGTCGAGAGGTGAAAATGGACAAGGTTGTTACAGGAGATGGGTAGAGGGAGACTGACCGCTAAATCCATTTGGGGTGTCGAGCAGTACAATTAGATAATGGACGACAAAGCAAGGCCTGTCGAAATGGACATGTCAAACCTGGTTTAAGTGATTCCAGACTGTCACTAACAGGAACTAACACTGCGGCTCATGGTTTAATAGGGAGGTCCAACATGGGGCCAACACAAAGCGGTTACAAGGACCTTGGTTTGGGGACAATTACTACTGCTGCATGGACACATTTTTGGATGAGTTACACCAGGTGAACATAGAGGGCATATAGGATGCTCGCAGCAGTTTAGTTACATACTGTATAATCCAAAACATAACATGTAAAGTATGTAGAACTGTGTGGTTTTGATCAACTTCCGGTGTTGATGAGGGCATCAATAAATTATTACTTTGGTGGTATTCCTCTACTCAATAAATCTAAATGCAATGGGTGCATTCCACATTTACATCCCTTAGATATTGCAGTAACTGTTAGTCCAGTCCATTCTACACCAATCCAGTCCAGCGTGGGGTCTAAAGTTCTGGAGGACTTGGCCAGCTAGGCCCATTAATCCTAGTGTCCTTCTAATGGGCATTTGGGGCTGACATAGTCTGAGGTTAATTACTCTCATATCAAAGAGTGAGCGTGTGTGTGAAAGAGAGAGAGAGAGATAGGGTGGAGTGGACGCTCCTGGGTGCCCCTATGTGCTAGATACCTATCTCATCAATCATTTCCCTGTTTTACCGAGAGCGAGGGAGAGAGACAGAGAGAGGGTATGAAGGGAGAATGAGAGAGGGGAAGCAAAGTGATGCCGTTAATATTCAGCACTCAACCTCTGCTCTGGACCCTAACCTGAACAGACTGGCCATGTCTGGCTTGAATGAGGGGGCATCTGCTTATGGCATGTAATACCACTTAGATCCACTAACACATGCCAGCACTTTGTTCTTTTCAATAACTTCAAATATTTCTCTACGTGAGACATTAAACTCCAACAAAGTTAATTACAGAATCGAATTTGCTGCATCCCCACACACAAACACACGTTGGCTATGACCTGCCATTAGTTAAAACATCAGCCACCAGAATTAAGCTGAGACCCCAGAAGAAGTTATTAAGAGATGTTAAGTGGAAAAAATACTCTTTAGTTATATAATTGGAGGTGCTGCGGATTGACTTTTCACCGGTGAATGGATACGGGGAAGAAAAACTAATTCAAAAGTATGGTTACATTAATCACAGTCTTACCACATCAAAGTGGGAGAATCACCTGAATGCTCCATTCAAGTAAAACTAGCAAAACCCATGGGAAATTCCACCTTACTCTGTAATTGTTTGGAGTTCTTTGATAGGTTTTTTAATTGAAGATTAATTCATTTTAAATAACTATGTATGATTAATAAGCTCAAGAAAATTAAAAGGAGTCTAGGGCAATTATAACAAGTGGCTGGTCATCACCTCATTAGATTGTGTTGGAAGAGCAAGGCTGACTAAGTGTGTACGTGTGTGCGAGAGAGTGAGTCGGATAGACAGAGAGAGGGAAAGGTGTGGAGGTCAGTAGAATAACTAGGTCTTTGCAGATTTGCATGCTAATCACCAGCTCCCACTGGTAACTGACTGGCAGAAATGGGGAATGTGTGTTTTTGTGCGTGTGTGGGGCTATTAAAAGCTGACATTCTTTTGTGTAAAAGTAGGAGAGAAGTGATACATTACAGATAGGTAAATGACCATGACTCCACTAGTACTCATGACTTGCAGAAGTCAGCTAGCTCATTTGAACTGAATTTGGTTTACACTGTATAATAATGAGATTCAGTCAAAGCCACTTGACCCCACTTTCTTTAAACAAAAACTGAAATAAGAATTTTGTTTCAGCAAAAACACTTTTTTGTGTATGTCATTACTTTTGAGTTTGACGGGTGCTCTTTGAGTTAAGGTATCCCTTCCCAACTAGACATATGTGTGTTCAATGGGTTGAGGCCTAATCAACTATAGACCTCAATGGCAAGAACCTATCAATTTACTTGGCCCAGGGAAAAATGTGCTAAAAAGGGTCTGGTGTGATGGTGCTGACATCAAATGTATGGGCAGTGTTGGGAGTAAACCTGGTTGTGTTTCTTCAGAGACCATCCAACTAATGTGTAAACAAGTTGGTAAGACTGAAGACCTTTTAAAGCCCTGCATGAACACAGGTCCCAGTGGGGGAGTACAGAAACTCTGTCAGATTGGTGCAAAAGACACAACGCTTTTCCTACTTCCTTCCATTTTATTGAGTCTTTGCAGGTGATTGCGGTTTGATTGACAAGGGGTACACTCCTCCTGCCATTTTCCTGCCCCTATTCCCCAGCTGAGGGTCCTCATTGTCACCCAGCCTTTTAGCACTTTTGTCACTGCAGCCCTCACAATCACTCACCCCCCACCCCCCCTCCCCGTACTGCCAGATGAGACCCTTGCTCCATAACAAAAGGGACATAGTGTCCCAATCCCTCTCAAAGTTTGAGACAGCCCCCAAATCTGGAAAGGGCCTCTAGCATGCAAACAGAAAGACAGAGAGAGAGACGTAACCACAAAGAGGCAGATAGATGGATAGATAGATAGACAAGTCATAAAATGCCTTGCCATATAGTGGCAGCTTCAAGGAAGGTTCTCTTAAGCTGGTTTGCCACAGACCCTGTACATTACCTGAGAATGACAACAGTTTCTAGACTGTGCACAAAATTCACCCGAGGCACCTGTAGTTATGGTGCTGGGAGCTAGCCAATGGAAAGTCTGGTACAGGGCCTTAAAAGGCGAGACAAGAGATGATAATACCCATGCAAGGATATGGTATCCCTCGCATGAAATATGCATTGGTGAAGAAATAACACACTGTCACTTTCCTGACAGACGCAGGTTGTGCAATGTGTAAACCGCAGGTTCATTTGTTCCAACTTTCGAGTGACGTCGTCATGCCGTGTGTTTGCAAGACGAGCTGATATGCACACATAAGCTCTCCTGGGCGCGCACATGCACTTCCACGTAAGGTGATCCCTGCCATACTTAATTAAGTCTGAGTACATTATGGGGGTTGATAAAGTTAGGGATCTAACAATTAACTCTCTTAATTCAAATAAAATAGCTTGGATTAAAAAGGTCAAAAAAATGCATCATGAACTCACACCAATGTATATAGTGTGAGTTTGCTATACAGAATGCTAATACATTTTTACACTGCTGTGCACTACCGTACAACACTGTATACCATCTACTTTCATGCAAAGACCCACCCTCAAAACATCTAATCGTGTTCCCAAGTGGCCCTGAAAGCAGGCGGTACGATAAACAGGCGATGCTAATGACGTCGATAAAACCTGTATCAAATAATCAGACAACGCTGGGATAAGCTGATGAGCTGACTAGGTCTGGGTATGAGAACCAGGGCCTCCTCACAAGGAGAAAACCTGCGCTCCTCTGTGTGCGTCTACGTCTTTTCATCCCTGGTCTTTCCTGGAGGAATAGGCCGTGAAGATAATAACTATTAGTGAACGCCGGCACTTTGCAATCCAGCTGTGGCGAGCGGCATTAACATAGAGATAGAATGGGTATAGACTGTTAATATGTATGCAGGGGCTGGGGGATTGGGGGGGGGGTGTGAAGGGAGAGGAGGAGGGGAGCGTGAGACAATCAGATGCTGGCGCCACAAAGGCACAAATCTGTGACCTCATCTTCCGACTCGTGGCGGGGGTGGGGTGGAGAGTGGGGGGAGAGGAGGAGTAGGGAAATGAAGGGCCTGCGGGAGGACGGAGACCTAAAACATAGACAGAGTAAAAGAAAAGGATGTACAGAGAGAATGAGAGAAAGTGGGGAGGAGAAATCATTGTGGGGGTGGGGGGGGGGGGGGGGGGGGGTTGCGGTGGAAAGAAAAGAGAAACGAATAGATATAAAAAGAGAATGGGTATGAGAGCATGTGGAAAAGAAACAGAATGAGAGAAATGAAATGGTAGATACAAAGATGAAGCAGGAAAAACATCAGATCAAGGTGATAGCTCAGTTAGGGTTTGGTCAACATTTCCATTCAGAATACCCACATTTGACTGCTTTTATCCATTTCAAAAGTAATCCTTAAACTCTTTGGCACACACACAACTCACATCACAAATTCCTCCTTAAAGATAAAATACTATACAGATCTGTTGTTATTTTGCTAGCGTTACACACAAGTTTATTGAACATTTGGGATCCCTTGTTTTTTTGTCCACAACTACAATTAATTTGGTATCTGACTGTTATGACATCTAACTTGCTCTGGGTACCAGTGCATGAGCCAGGTAAGATGTTTCAGGCAAGGTAATTTAAGTCTAACAAACTTCAATACTTCAAATCATGGCGACAATTGCAAGGTTATATTACAACTGATTTCAGGCTACGATTACACCAAACCAGGACCCCCCTGTAACTGCATATATACCGTTTATAATGAAGTCATTAAGAATACAAAAAGATTTGGCCTCAGGCAAAAAAACCTTGGCTTTTTGAAAAAAGATATAGCTTACCATGAGGTTGTTGGGCGCAGGCCTCTCTTTAGGAAGTCTTCTCATGCTGCAAAGAGAGTGCAATCTAGTCATTATGAATAGACCTTTTATATAAAGCATAAATAAAGTCATTTTTGACTCAATTTGATTCATGTTCCCTAATTGTGTTAATGAGGTGGGTAAGAAGGTGACACATTTGCAAGGGAAGCCTTGACTCCAGTTGAACTGTCTTATCACATGTTGTATCTTTGTGTTAATTTCTGAATACGTATAATGTTCCATTCACATTAATGGTACAATTCATTTCAATTATCTCAATTTGGTTTTAGATGGTTTTGTCACTTTATTTTTGGTTTAAACCATCCTGGGAATCCTATTGACCCAGCACATTCAGTGGGAACCTATTAAGTAAACCCAGCTCTGTCTGTTGTCACATACGATTGGAAAAATATTATAACTACTGCTCTTGAGCTAGGACTACTCCTTAAAGACTGTTCTTTATGTATCCTAGGTAACGACCTTAAAGCTGTTTAGGTTCCTACAAGATGTAAAGAAAGTCAAAATTCCACCCAAAATAAGTATTTTATTCACAGCACATCAAGTGAATTCAAATTGTAAACCGTAACCTTTCCAAACTAGCTCACTACCCTTTGAAGTTGGACTCTAGATATACATTGAGTAATTCTCTCTCTCAAGTGGTGATTTTAAACCAAAATAACAATCAAGTCAACACATACTACAACTTTATCCAGTACTGGTTCTGATTCTGAGGTATGCAAATTATCCTACATAATTAACGACTGAATAAGCAAGACAGACCTCGTAAACACATAACGGTGTATTCTCCATTAAATGGGTCATGGGTTTGGTCAAGCCCCAAATATTATGATAATCTTTCAGTTTAAAGAGGTACCTCAGTGGTCAGAGTGTTTGACTGTAGATCAAGAGTCCACACGTTCAAACCCCCCTACTGTACATTCCTTTGGATAAAAGCACTGCTGAGTGAAAATGTTAGCATGCATATATATGCTGAAATTAATGGAGTTGCAATGAAGTGCTTGATTTTGGAGTTACCATACTGTATGCGTGTGCGTTGTTTGTAGTCAAAATGGGTGCAATTGGCACTGCTACAGTGCACTAACTAGAGTAGGTATATTAACCAACAGTGTCCCCACTAGGCCCACCTGAGTGGATGTGTGTGTTTCATCAGGCTGACCTACATAGGGGACTGTGAGGGATTAGCGTTTGGGACAAGGAGGAGTCCATCTGGAGCTAGCCGCGTTATTTAGTGATTTATCACAGTGAGCAGGGCCGTGGCCCTCTAAGAATAGCCCAAAAGGTGCCCATGCCAAGGCTGGGATGGGCACCAGTGTCTCTTTCATCCTGAGAGAGGGGGTTATCCTGTTTGGGTAAATAAGGCAGGGATCTGGGATAAACAACAGCTGGCAAGGGTGGCATATACACACAAACACACACAGTACACAAACACAGATTTACATGCTTGTGTATAGGTACACCACTGCACCAATGTAGGGATGTTTAGCGTGAGTGTGTGTGGCCTCCAAAAGGCCAACAAACCAGGGACAACCACAGAGTAAATATTGTTAGTCGTGCTGCTGAATAAACCAATCAGTCCAGGTAATAGGGGAACGGCCTTACCTTGTTATCCTCTCTGAGCCCACAGTCATTAGAACTGCAGCTCATTAACAATCTGAGGCTGCTGTACTAGACACACATAAGGTACAGGCCTGATGTGGCCTTTTGTAACGCATTCAAACAACGCAGGCCCAATGCTGGGCACTAGATTCATTTTAAACAACTGAAACATACCAAATCCATAAACGCTTAGAAAAACTCTTGGTTTTGTATATACATTTTCTTCTTTTTTATGTTTCTGTTAAGTGAAGATGATAAAATCTTCAGTTTAAGTGAATATGTTACCAACACAATAAGTGTCTCTAAAAACATCCCGCCTTTATATCTTTAAAAAAAACACGCCTTTTCAGGACATGATCATTATATTATAATAAAAATGTAATGTATAGTACCTCCTCTTAATGGGTTTGATCTTAGTATGGATTGTAATGTAGGAGTGCGCTAGGAGAGAGACTCACCACTGTGTGATGAAGTGAACAAACTTCTCAGTGAACTGGCCCACAGGGAGAATAGGAGGGTCCTGGGAACAGGGGGAATACAACAGGAAGGGGTAGGTTTAAAAAAACAATGCTTAAACCATGAAGGTAACATCAACTACCATGTAACTACATACCTGTTGTAACAGCATTCTAGATACATAAAAATTGTATTTGTGTGGTGTAAGAGGTAAATTACTAATTACCTGGTAGTTCATGTAAAATACATATTAATGTTACGTGTCCCAAAACTTGATACACATTGCAAAAGATAAATTTGTTGAATACACTGCTAGACTTAATACACATACCATTATATATAAACAAATATTCCTGCACACAGTTTACCGATATGTGGCCAAACAAAATCAAAATATTCCACAAAGAGGTGATGTCCACCAATTAAATCATGCAAACCACAGTCTTAATACAAGAGCCCCAAACCCTGAACCCCATTCAAAGCAGAGTTATTCAGACATATTCTTCAGAATAAAAGCAGACCTTGATGGGAAGGTTTTGGACAGAAGGGGAAATAACATTCTCTTGTTCTCTGTAAAAAGAATAATACGAATAAGGATAGAAGTAGCATTCACCTACACCTGAGCCCCATCTATTGTCAACAGTGCAGCAGATATATTCATCTCCAGTTTAAATATGAAGTGACAAATAGGGCAGCAAAGGCTATTGCCAAACAAATTAAAAGATGTCTCGGTATGATGCAATCAATGGGTACTGCATGTGTTCACAGTGTATAGATGATTATGTTTTGATGTCTCTATAATTATGTCCTTCTATGCAGTATTCATCCCATGAAATGTTATAACTGGGAGAAAAAAAAAATCCATGTTTTTGGAAGGCCACAGGTTAAAAAAAGTCAAAGTCCAAATTGCACCGTAGCGTCTTATCTGTATCTATCATCTCTGTATAAGAAGGACAATCTTAATGACAAAGAGGACTATCTCTCTCTGATATGCTCCTGTGTTGAGTTTTATTAGACAATCAATATAAAAGGACCAGTAATGACTAATACTGATACAGATCACACTAGACACCTTGGGGCAATAATTTAAAAAAAAATAGTTTGTCAAATTAACTGAATAAAACTGGTCACATAATTGTTTCATATTCAATTCCAGTTTTTCTTTCATCCCCGTCTTTTTTTATTGAGTTTAGGAAAATACGACTTAAAGAAAGGACTGAGGAAAGAGACTTTGAAGTATTTCTATATTGCACTGTAGAGCCTTTTGTTTAGCTGTGACTACTGAATCTGTGTCCTTGGTTGCCAGCGTAGAAAATACAGACTAAGGGTCCAGTATAAAAGGTATGTGTGTGGCTTGTCATATCTGAATGGCCACTGCATGTGAGGTGTGTGTGTGTCTGTGTGTGTGACAGGCCGGGCCCAGTCCCTACCGGCCATTCAGGGTCTATGAGCCATGTCATGTAGAACCGCTGTGCCAGAGAAACCCTCTATAACATGTCCCTCCCTCTTTTATTCCTCCCTAGTTCCACTCTTTAACCCCCATTCTCTCACACACACTCATTCCCTTCAAAACTTTGAGATGTGTCCATACCATGTGACTGCCTAGACCCAACCGAAACTAATTTGTTACTCTCACATTTTCAACCAATCACAACACAGCAATGTAAACGCTTATAAATTGAGGCAAGACACTGCCCTTTTTTAAAGATCGCTTATTACTTCAAAGTGAAGTGACTAAAATGTGAAAAATAGCTATTTATGAAAATAATGAGTCATACTGAGGAAAATAGAATTAGACTTGAAAAAATTATATAGGTAAAGTAATAGATTATGAAAAGGTGTGAGAGGAAGAAAGAAGGAGGGAGAGAGAGAGAGAGTCCAGCGCAAGGGTGGAGGGGATAGCACCTCTTTACATTTGGGTCCGCTGTTCTATCAAAAAACACCTCTGGGCAACTTTTCCTTTCTCGACCTGATCGCAGTGCCCTTGCTAAGTATGATACATGCACCTATTTAAATTAACAAAGGAATGGCTTCCCCTAATCTTGCTGTGCTTCCAAGTGCTGCCACTGCTTGGATGAGCAATATATCATTAGAAACACACACGCATATACACACACGCACACACACACAGGCCCTCCAACACCGCAGGCTACACGCCTCAGTGTACATGCCGTTTAGAGGGAGAGCACCAAGCAATTTCCACACGCTGAGCTGTGTTGTGTGACTGACACATACGCACACACACACACCCAGAGAGAAAGAAACATACTGTTTAAAATGAAAGATGCATGGGGGGGGACGGGGGACGGACAGACGAACATGCTACTGTAATATTGTTTGAGCCACCATGTGAAATGCAGACAAAGACTTGCATATACACACACGGACATGCACCCCTTCACACACGCTCATGCATCTATTCATGGCTCCAGCTGAGAGGGAGGCTGGGGCTTTGATGTAGACAGAGCGTCTGAGGCCGAGGTGAGTGTGATGATTAAAGCGTTGACCGGGCTGCTTTATACCTTTGACCGTAATTACCCTACCCCCCACTCCAACACACACACGCGCACACACACCCCCATACACACTAAGAGCAGTAAATATACATGTCATTGGCATAAAGCAATTATCAGGTAAAATTTGATTAGTAATTACAGGCTAGGAAATGAAAACAGGCTTTTTATTAGAGGAGGGCCTTGTTCAGCAAGTAGAGGAGAGGTAGACCGTGAGGCTGGACAGTGGAAGCATGAAGGGGAAGGATCTAGGACTTGTCTCGTTTCAGACCCAAATTCAAGATTCAAATTGCTTCGTTCATTGTTACATGTCAGTGGAAAATGTCTCCCATGGCTACCAGATTCAACATTTGGCGTAGAGCAAATCAAGGCCAAATTTCCCCATCTGTACTTCTCCTAGAGGTGAAATATCAATGTAGAAGAGGAATGGAGAGATAGAGAGATAGAGAGAGAGACGGAGAGACAGAGAGAGAGAGACAGGAGGGGGGGACGGACTGACTGACAGAGGAGGGACAAAAGCGAACCCAGTAAACTGGTTAGGTAGAAATGATGCATTCAGGGGTACACACACACACAAACATGCATTCATACACGTTATGTATTCAACTTCTCACCTGAGCCCCACTTTTCACTTATTTATTATAGCAATCCATTGTCAATGCGCCTGTGAGTGTGCGCACGCACACATGCAGAAAAACACTTCCAGCTCCACTAATATTTATTATCCACTTACGGATCACATGCATCTACACACATGGATGCACCTAATAATACAGGCACACGCACACACAGCAGTCTCTGTGTAACTTGTACTCTCTTCCATGTCTAAATGGCACAGCTAAGCCCATTTCCAAATGTGTATCTACATGGTCCAATCCATGAGACGATCCTGTACAAACCAGTGCAGTCTGGCCAGGGCATGGCTATGTGATGAGTTCAGCTGTTGAAAGGCCGAAAAAGATCTCAGCCCTGCCCATTTGTTGGAATTCTGGTTTTGTCACATGACAAACAAATGTTTGATGGGTCGGGCATAGACTTTCCCATTAATGTAATCAACTATTACTTATTTTTTCTAATCCTCATGATGGATCTCAGAGATAGTTTGCAAATAAGACTTTCATATATATCCTCAGAAAAAAAAGAAACAATTGCAAATCCCGCAGGGTGGGGCACAGACTTCCAAAGTATCTGAAATGCATTTTCATTTTCATGAATCCATCAATCAATTGAATCCATCCAAACAATGGACTGGTCTGTGCAAAAAAGAATGTGAGTCTCATGTGAATGCCCCTTTGAGACTTTTAATATTCAGTGGATTCACCCGGCTGCCTCACCTGACGCCAGTGAGCCGCAGGTAGCCACTCACCAGAGAGAGTTCTCCCGCACCACGAAGGGCAGCGGGGAGAAAATAGTTTGAGTGATGCTTCCGTCCCCCTTGACTAATGGGCGGGCCAACCTGGGTCAACCTATTACAACTGCCAGCGTTTAATTATTAATTACGGCCCAATCTATACGACAGGAGAGAAAAAAGCGTGATGGCGGTATGTTTAATGTCTGGTAGGGCTGGGATGGGATAGACCCAGGTTAGGGGGTCAGGGGTATGCTGGACACAGGTGGTATTTTTTTGCTGTTCTGTTTTCAGCATGTGTCAGCACAGCACTAAGGTGGCTTAGGAAAGGCATAGGAAAGCTTGGATAAGGAAAGGGTTGCTGCTTGTTGAGTATGCAGTGGAAACCTTCATGACAGAGTCTGTAAACAGTGAGTACAAGCTAAAAGGGCCCAGACTTACAACACCCACAGCTGTGTAGCAAAATATCACCGAAAATAATGGGTATAGAATGTGATAATTACCTAACAGCATTGAATCATCTTAAATGTCTGTCAAATCCTAACGTTACATTTCCCCTCCAAAAGATCTAGCTTGATGACAAGGTGGGCTAGTTACATGCCAAATATAAATATGGACAAAAGGCTACGGAACACAATAATTTTACTATACCTTTCTTGTCTTGATACTGCTGGCCCCATGCAAAGCAATGTCACTCACCATAATAATACCTGCAGTTGGGATGCAGAAAACTGTATCTGTGTGTGTGTGTGTGTGAGTGCGTGTGTGTGGAGGTTTTGTGGGTGTCTCCTGATGAGAGTCAGAGGCCAAGGTTAATGCTACAAATTGGACAGCCTGGTACGTTTGGCAGTCCAGACTGGTCACGGTACATTATCCTTGTGCGTGCGTGTGTGAGTGAGTGTGTAATGTGTCTACAAACACACTTACTTAATAAAAACATAACTATACGTGAAATGTCAGGTTTCTATGTGAACAGCCACTTCATAACCCATTTTACTTTCTAAGTTTTACCGTTGACCAACTCTCAGCCATCTGCAGACTGACTAGAAGGTACAGGCACACTAAGCACAGAGCAACAGACACTCACCTCAGAGCTACAACCAAGTTGATGTGTGTGAGGGGGGGTAGTGAGGCAGAATGTTACAGATAGTTGTAGCCTTTTGACTACACAACATATAGCGTACCTTTCAAGGCAGCTATGGTGTGTGTGTGTGTGTACAGTAATGTGTGTTGGTGCGTGTGGAACTGCCCGGGGCGGTTGTGTGGTGGAGAGAGAGGAGGGTTGAACGAGCGGGAGCTAAGCCGCCTGAGCAGCGTGCTTCATTAGGAAACAAAATATACGCTTTCCGGACCATTAGGAGCGACTTTAGGAGCGAAGGCACATAAGACAAAGACTCACCTCATCAACGATGCATTGCAGTAACTGGAGTGGCTAGAATGGAGCGAGTGTTGGGGAGAGAGATAGAGAGCATTAGCCTATATGCCACATCTACAAGGTAGTACACTAGAATGATGCACACAATAAAAAGTTCTCCTTTTATCTGTTTAGATAAGACAGTGTGATTAGGCAGAGATATAGGCAACCAGATGTTTCTATTATTCTGTTATAGCGTGTAATGCAATAAGGGCAGTTAAAGTCTCCAGTATCATTCTGTCCCCAAGTGCAATGAAAGGGCAGGTTTTCCAAAACCGGCAGCTAATTGAGGATAAAAGAAGCCTGGAGGGGACGAGGACGTTACTGGTGTTTCTTTAGATTTACAATTTATCTGTCCATTCCATTTCTATTGACTTCATAACATCTTACCATAAAAGATCCTTGGTTTTTCTGTATCTGCAAAGTGAAAGAAGGCAATATGTAATTAGCGTGACATGAATAAACAAAAGATGACTTTTTACAGCACATTATGATCACTGAGAGAAAATAATTGCATCCTTGGTGGCAATTTGCAGGCATTGCGTGGGAACACCATTTACATAATGAAAATACAGAGATTTTAACAGGTTTCATTTGATGGCCACAGCACTGATGTTCCTGGATCTTCCCCCTCCGTTACCTCAAGGTTGGGTTAAGATGCAGGGAGGAAAGATGAACAAAAAGTGTTTTTTAACCGGGAAAGGACAGATTTTGTGAATAATGAGGCTTAATATTTCTTGGTTTCTGTCACAGGTATGGTGCTAGGAAGGATATATGAACGCTTTACACATCAAAGACCCCATAAACCTTGAATTGGATAGTCCCCTGCAGGTCATGTGTGAATGCTCAAACTATTAACAACTATTCATGAATGTCAGCAGCATATCTGCAACAACTCGTTAGGGTGAGGGTTGGAGTATAGTCATTTAACATAGTTATTTGAGCATTTATATAGCTCTTTATCTACAGGTAGACGTTTTGGGCGTCACCAAAAAGACTTTTAATGAAAAATCTTAATGTATCTCTTGTAGTAACACGGGCTCTTTGTAATTGGACGCCAACAGTATTTCAAAGAAGAACGCAATGCTGTGCAGCCATACTTACAGTACATGCAATATAAATGTATAAACACCTTACCACTGAGTATTATAAAAGTGTTAACTTTTGATTCAAGGAAGTTATCAAATGTGTAGTGCATTCAAGTGCATGTCTTTAAGGGTAGACTGTTGTAAACTAATACTTCAGGGGCAAGTAGTTAACATTCCCTCAAATGATCAGCATTGGCCAAACAAAACATACAAACTTTGAGCTTTACTTTTTACACACAACAGCTGTTTTTTTCTTTTACAGAATGGAAGATTCAAGGTCTTTTAGTAGGACTTAATATCTGATTACTATTCAGTAAACGTGCCGCACATTTTGTCTAGGCTATTTGACAATGAATTAGAGCCCTCATTGATTAATTTACTCAATTGGCTCTCACTGTAAATATCAAGAGACTCTTCCATCACCTCCAAAGCCAGTACATCTGATTTAGATAACATTAGATGCAACTGAAAAACTATTGGACTATTAATAAACTTCTGTAAAATAAAAATGTAAACAAAATGTACGCAGCATCAAGAGGGAGTCAAATATTGGACAGTGGAAGTCAAAACATATGAGTTTATTCTGAGTGTTTCTTTTGCAAAAGGTCATTTGGCCAGCATAAACTTGCTGAGGCTTCAACAATCTGAATAGTTCTCCATTCAACGGCACCCTTGAACGCTTGCAAGCAGATCATCCAATTGACATATCACGATGCCCAAGTCTCTTGCTACTGAGTATAGCTTACGTTTAATACGGTGATCACGACCTAATGAGACTATTACTTTTGAAAGCGGACTCAGGAGGATACAGATTGGCCATGGTTGACAAAGCAAAGTGAGTTTTCTTTTCAAAATGACGTGTGCCACATTTGCCAATAATCAAGATAAGGATTAAAAAGGAGTCAAACTGTGATTTCTGTCTTCTTTAGAGCCAACCCAATAAACACTTCTGAATGATCAGTGCTGCAGAAAGATAGAGGGAACTGACATTTTTGTCAAAGTTTCTCGATCCTCTTATTAAACAGATTCTCATGTGATCAAAGCATGTGCTGCCACACAGCAGGGAAGGTACCTTCTGACTGATGGCAAGAGCAATACATTTCAATCACTGTGGAAATAACTAACTGGAAATAGCCTGCATTTCCCAAAACACTCCAATTCAAGACAAATACCTTTTTTTCTCAACTAAAAAACATTTGAATATAAAGTAAGTAAGTAAGACTTTATTTATATAGCACATTTCATACAGGAATTGCAGCTCAAGGTGCTTTACATAAAATCAACAAAAATAATACAAGTGATTAGAAGTAATAGATCTAAAACATATAACAAACCAGACTAGCTGCACTCTATCTGCGGTCTCTCGAATCCGTCTTGGATCCGAGCTGCCTCGTGCAGTTTCCAAACATATAACAACCCAGACAAGCCGCACTCTATCTGCGGTCTCTCGAATCCGTCTTGGATCCGAGCTGCACTTGCAGTTTCCACACATATAACAACCCAGCGGGTTGTTAACCACTGCAACAATGCAACATCTTCTTTATAGAGACCGCAATCAGCGGTCTCTGTAAAGAAGAGTTAGATACTTAGAACTTGTGATCTAAAAGCATTCCCTCAAACTATTTCTACAATAACAACTTTTCATCTCAGCAAATAACCAGTGCCTGTATGAATGAATGACTTTTGTGATCTAGAAACAGGATGGGTCTCGAAGTGTATTCGGCTGCATGGAAGGATAGATACCATAATGGAGTGATCCATGGCTCCATCGCTTAGAGCAGCTCAACATAGCAGCTAACATGTTTATATTTAATTCTCGCAAAACAACACAATAACTTAGAAATAACTTCACACTCAAAATATCTTTGGGTCTTGAGCAATACACCTGTCAAATGTTTAGCCTATTTTATGCAGAGACCAAGTTCTCAAGATGATAGAGCCACAGACACAGATTCCTGTCTCCAGACCGTACTACAGACACTTAACCAAATGCTTTAAGGATTTTAACCATTTGTGGCAACATTCTAAATTCTTTCTCAGCGATCGGAAGATGTACCAGTTAGTTACAAATCTGCACACAACATTCAATTTGATACTTTTTGAAAATGGCAGCTTGTAATGCAAAAATCGAATGACCCTGTGCCTGACCCTTGACCTATACTTATAGATGTTGAGATAGAACAAGTGTACCACGTTAAAATGATCACACACACTGCTCAAATATGTTTGAACTAACGTCAAGATTTTTTTGTCTATAAGATAAAAAGCTAAATTTAAGTAAGAGAAGGCAAAACAAAACAGCCGGAATACAAAAAATACGAAAAAAAGAAAAGAAAAAGACGGCAAATGAATCAATCAGGGGGGCAATGTGCCGGCGGCTGTATACACATTACATCAAGTCTGGTGTCTTCAAAGATTTTCAGAGCGAGCCGTGAAGGGAACTCCATTAACTCCTGACAAAGAATGCAAATGAATCGCAACATGGGGTGAAGGGGAAATAAAGAGACCGTCTCTAATCAATGACAAACACAGGATGAAAATGCTTCTGTGATTGTGTGGTGTGTTTGTGTTCATCCAATGCCCCTCCTCTAGTTGTATCGCATCGCAAATACACAAATCTGCACACAGAAGATCACACAGGGACACATTCAGGGCGGTGACCCCTTGGCTGAACAAAATGCCCCAAACGTATGCCTGTAGGCAAGCACATACACAGACAGCATTCTCAGACTTCACAAAGGGCAAGTCCCACAAATGCAACAGCCCCTTCCAAATTGAAGTACATACAATTCACTTCCATACCCAGTGCCTTTACAATACCTTGCTACCACTGTTTCTATACAGTAAAGAGTTAGTGTGTGTGTGTGTGTATGTGGCGCTCTGCACAGCTGTGTGAGGCGTCTGTGTAAATGACAGCCTGGGCCTGAGGACGTCTGCCGGCTGCGCCTGGCTAGCTGAAGCCGGAGCACAGTGGCGCGTCTCTGCTACAGCCTGCAGGTGAACTGTCTACGACGCCATATGGAGCGGGGAAAATTAACAACGGGATGAGGAGGGTTGTGGCAGCAGGAGGTCCCTTTCTCACTCTCGTTCCGTTTCTTTGCTCCCTTGCGTTCTCTGAGTACTGCAACTTGTGAGGGGGCTGGTGAGAGGGGTTCAGAGACATTAAGAGACAGGGGAAGAATAGAACGTGTCTGACGGCCAAGACAAGGATGGGGGACTGAGTGAACGGGAGTGTGGAAGGAGAGAAAGTGAGCAAGTGGTACAGAAGAAAGTAGAGAGCAAAAGAGTGTGTGTGTGAGATAGAGTGAGAGTGAGTAGCAGTATATATATATATATATATATATACAAAAATATATATACATACATATATTAAAGAAAGAAGTAATAAATTAATGGGGTGTGAAAACATTAAACGCTCCACCACAACGCCCGTGGCTCTATTTGCAAGCAGCACAAAATAAAGTTCCTCTAGCCCACTTCATATCTGTGGATATTTAGGCAAATGTATTAATGCTATTCTGGTTTACCTGTTTAATACTGGGGATAATTATTGGATTTATAATTCATAGCTTTAATAGTGCCTACATAATGTCATAAAAAAAGAATTACAGTACAAAGATGTGCAGCACAATAATATGAACATTCTTATGCACTAATCAAAAACTTTCTGGTTCACACCCTAAAAAAAAAAACTGACTTTGTTGTCATTGCAGAAACCCCACATTGGTCAACCCTGACCGAACATAACTACAGCCTAAGGCCAAGGTCACAATATGCTATTTTTCAGACCACCTCTGTCTCTTTTCTATGGGGAGTGGCAGCTAGCAGCTAAAAGGTGGCTGCTCTGACAACTTCAGCCCTCCGCACAAAACGTTCAGATTTTTATTTTTTCTTCTTTTTTTTATTTTTTATTTTATTGTCAAATGCAACATAACACTAATAGATTTGTACAATAGCTTGCCTACACAATAAGGGCTAAGTACTTTGTGACAGCACAATAAAAAACACTATTTTTGGGGGGTTTGCCCATGTCTTCCGGACCATTAATTAACCAATATTTTTGTAATTAAAAATAGAACCATTAGAGTTTAAACGGTATCCATTTGTTTTTTAAGTCACATCTTAATTCTGTATTTAACTCTTTTTTTGGTCATCTCCCTGAACTAGCCTTTAAGATCCCTTCTGATTGTTAAATACTTTCATGGTATGCACCTGAAACCATTCACTTTGTTTTCAACCCTTTTTCTTTGACATCATTCCAGTTAGTAGCTGTGCGTTGTCCCTAATCTTCCTTGAGTGTATGACACTCCCTCTGAGTCACTGTGGGAAGCCTTGACTAACGTTCATTAGATTGGTTCACAGCATGCCTGGTGGGTCAATTAGCATAATGAAACAAAACGGACAATAATGTGAGCCCTGGACAGAGAACACTGTGTCTGACCCATTGGACTCCTTTAATTCTTGACGTGTGTGTGTACACATGTGAACTTGACATTAATTATGAATTATTTCAGAGGCATTTCATAGATATTTGTTTTGCGACCATGGTTATTCTTTTAAATTCTCAATGCCTACATGTTGCATCAGATGGAATAGACAGTAGGTCCCTTTTGAAAGAACCAACTTCTATAGAATGATCACATTTTATTCCATTGAGTCAAGGTGAAACACTCCCTCGATTTACATGCACCAATTTATATTTCTAATTAAAAAGACAGATTGAACACTTACAAACATGTTGAATGTTCTTTAAAGGAACATTCACTCCACTTGAGCCAAGGCCCAGAAGACCTTTCATAGATGGCAGGCATATGGGCAGGGAGTCAAACAAGGTAACCAAGTTCAGAATGTTAAGAGGGATTAGCTGCTTAAACCCCTTTTCAGAGCCCTAATTAAACAGCTGATGGGATTCAAAAGTCCACTTCTGTGGTCAGCAATTACATTTGAGAGGGATTGAGGAAATAAGTTAAGCAGGGAAATGGCTGAGCGGAGGCGAGTTGGACAGTGATATGGAAGCACAATATGAGGCTCAACTGTTGCCATGTAGTTAAACAAGAGAAAAGTATGAGAAGACATATCCCTGTCTGGAAGATGGTGGGGAAGGGGTGTGTGTGTGTGTGTGTGTGTGTGTTTTAATGCCTGCAATGTTAATGTTGCAGTGGTAAAATTACAAATAAAAGATCTGTAAATGGACTTGCCTGTGGATAAGGGAACGTGCCAAGAGCCAACTGTGGGGAGAAAGAAAAGAACAGGCTTACAGAAAGTTTGCAACACGTTTATGGATAGACATTTTAATCAGCAGACTATTTGCAAAGTATTCACCCTTCTCAGTATAAAGCTGTTATGTGGTGATTTGATATCTGACCTGAAATAACCTTTCATGGCATGTTTTGTGTCTGCAATAAATGTTCCATAGAATTATTTATACACACAGGAATATACCAATATTAGCATTTGGCTTTTTAAAGGGACTTTGTAGACAATGCCTTGGTAATGATTAACCCATGTCCTCAATTTAATGCCAAAGGGGTAGGTGGACGTGTGTGTGGGTGACATGGGTTGATTAATCTAAAGGGTGATAGCTCTGGCTCAGGCATGTGCACAATTAGCAAGATCACAGTCTTGAAGAAGGGCTTAATGCCCCCCGCTAAAAACAAACCCTCTCAAAGAACAGCAGCTTTTAGTTAATAACCCCCAGCCTCCACCCCACACACACACACACACACACACACACACTGCCCCTGCCACAAACTGGCTAAGCAAAGGGAAACAGGAAAGGAGATAGGATGGAGCACCTTGTCACATCTGGCAACTCCCATGGGGTTTGCCAGTGTGGCATCTTTCATCTCAGTCAGGTTTGCACAACCATTTCCATCAGGTTATTAGGAAGTCACAAAACAACACATTTCAAACCTGTGAAGGTTATTAGGTCAACTGTGGGATTAAAGACTACTCCAAATTAAGTTACATTTGGCTCATGCTTACTTCAACAGATGGAAAAGGAAAAGATATCAAGGATTGCTTTGAAAATGTTGACGTGCCTTTTTTCCTTGCATTGAACCATCTGTTACGGTTCAAAGAGTGCCCATTTTCAACATCGACTGCAATGACTGAGGCAAGAGGGCTAAACCATTTGTCACCGTTGTAGAGGCGGTTGTGGGGGTCTGGACAGTAACAGAATCAATAGGGGTGTCAATGGAGGCAACAAAGCAGGCGTCAAATAGTGAAATAAAAATGTTATTCGAAAACATAGCTTGTCAGTGTTGTTCTCAATCAAAGTCCATGCCGACTGGGAGACAGTTACATGCACGCGCACACGCGCACACACACACACACACACACACAACAAGGCACACACCAATTAAAAGCGGGTCAAATTCAATTTTAAATAAAATTGCGACGTCTCAAAATGATCCTGGACAGAATTTTGGGGCTTGGACAAGCCAGCATCAACAGTCTGCTTGCACCGGGAATGCATATATAGTGAACCTTCTAGCACAAGGAAATGTTCGCCTGAAAGGACGCAAATGTATTGGATGTGGCCCTGTACGAGCAAAATAACATACCTCCATGAATGAGATGCCCACACTCCACACATCTGAATGAATGCCATACTGCTCCCCTGATATCCTTTCAGGCTGTGTAGAAGAAAAAAATATTGGTATCACAGGCATTAGTGGGGGCAGTTAGTAGGCTAATACAACCGTACTGTTTTGATTAGCTCAGTGAAAAGTATATTGTCTTGAGATATTGTCAAGAGTATAGACTGAAATACTGAACCTATACTTGACGGTACTAAAACACATGTTAACAAGATTGTGTAAATACTTACAGCCATATAGGCATTTGTCCCAACGTACGTTTTGGCGATGGAGTTTACCAACTAAAAGGAAAAGATTTAGAGATGAATTAATGTGAGCTATAAACACAAAACTGTTCTTTGTCAACCTCTATAACCAACCACTGTTTGACTGCATGTTCTGACTGACTTCACAACCATAGAACTACATTATAATTTGCTACAGTTGAAACAAATGGCGTGAGACTGCGAGTCTCTGGTTCTTCAGCCATTCTCTCTGTCCAATGGCAAACGCTCCTCTTGAGTACCCTTCCTTGACTTACATACCCAAATGTATTAAAATGTCACGAGCGTTATTTTAGGCTCTGTTCATCAGGGACTGGAACAGGGACAGTGCAAGTGGGCATCAGAGGGTGTGTGTGTGTGAGAGAGAGACAGAGGGCACAATGGCAGATGTTATCAGTGACAGGAATAATGAGTGTGTATTCCCTTGTGGCCCCTAAATGTATATAGTATATTATATATATATATATATATATATATATATATATATATATATATATATATATATATATATATATATATATATGGAAAGCTCCTACATGAGCAAAGGGAAACCTCACCTTCTAACCTCCTCAGGAGAACCACTGTGTAAGTGTGTGTGAGTGTGTCAGAGGGAAGGGTCAACACTGCCATTCATACACAGGGGTCAACATGGGCTTTCATCTCCAAGGATGGGGAGGTTGAAAATTAATTAAAAACAGGGCTTGGGGTGACACAATGGTGCCTGTTTTGGTGTGTGTGTCTATAAGCAGCCGCCCCCCCCCCCCCCCCCCCCCCCCCCCGTCAGAGGGGGAGGAGGAGTGGGTCCTTTTGAGGAAGGTTAAAGGGCCGTCCCTAGTGATGACATTACATACGCATACTCCAACTCCCACAGCACACACACAGTGGTCCTGGCTATTGTGTCATATGCCCGCCACATACATCAAATGCATATCAATGAAGCATTTTGTGCTCAAGTAGTAATTATAACAAGTGCATTTTGCAGCAGCAGCAGAGGAAAAATGGGACCTTGGAGCTAAGTTAATATGAGACGTTGTCTCTGGGGGAGGGGGGTTCTGGTGAAAACTAGTACTGATGTACAGAGATTGGCAGGTTGACTATCTTCACAGAGCAAAAACAACACATCCTTGTCATGGACAAGTCATTCACACACAAAATGATAGCACGCACAACAACACATGCTGACATACGCACGGATGGATAAGCTAAATGCATCCACGAACACACACACAATACCTGGGTACTGACGCCAAAGTCACAGAGCTTCACTTGTCCTTGGGTGTTCACCAACATATTTGAGGGTTTGACATCTGCGGAGACAAAATGTGAGTAAGAAGTGCTGCCTCAGCATGCCACGGTGCAACAGTGAGCGATGTCTCTTCCTCGGGCATTCCCCCTGCCATCGCAAGTTCATTGCAACCTTCCTCACCTCTGTGAAGTATCTTCAAGCTCCACAAATATGTCAAACCTTTAACGACCTGAAATAACAATGGGATTACACAATTATATTTAACTTAATTTCATCCCAAAATTCCTACCAAATATACCTACCTTAAACAGCAGTAGTGCTACAATTACGTATTATCTACAACATTCAGATGGTGAATGGGAAATGGGTCGATAGATTCAGTTTAAAACTAATTTTAAACAACATGGGCACGTCAAAACGTACAAATGAAACCACATCAACTTGTCAAACGGCGTGCTTTTCCCCCCCTACTCTACACATTTCCAGAAGGTGCTCAAGGGCAATCATCAGTCTGCGGTTTCATGAGGAATCTAGGCCAGATCAAATGTTCTGTGTGGGAGCAGAAGACACCGCTCTAGAACTCCTGGCGTAGCTTGGCTGAGGGGCCACTCTCTCCCCAGACACCTCTCCCTGCGATAATTAACAAGTGTGACAGTAGCGGAGAGGAGAGCTGCAAATTACAACTAACGCTGACTAAATAGCTGTCAGTGTTTGATTACGGGGCAAACGGGAGGAGGAGGGCGGGAAGAAGAGAAGGGGGATTAAGAGAGGGTAATGGGGGTCGAAAATACAGTTTTTTTGAGCCCCTCAATCAAAGTATGAGACACTTGATCAGAGTAAGAGAAAGAGTGAGAAGAGGACAAAAATATCAACATAAAAAAAGAGTATTTTTCTATCAATCCATCTTTTCTCTGTGATCCCGAAGAGAGGCTAATTACTTGATTCATACCTGCAGTTTGGCACCCAACAAATTACCCCACTCTAAACATGTTTGTTCTTTATTTTTCATTGTAAATGTTTGCATTCAATGCACGGCTCAGGGGTTAGCCTTATGGGTGTGCTTGTTCAGATTGCTCACAGAATAAGTACGTGTCATGGCATCATACTAGCAGCAATGTATTTTTGAGGCATTGCCAGGTGGACAGACTAAGGCAAGCTAGTGACATCAGTCAATATCAAACAAAATGACACAATCACAATGCAAAAAATGACAGTTGCCTGGTGGTCTGTGACTGACTCACCGCCACAGCGATCCTCCCCAGGACCTGCTCTGGTATCCTCCTGTACACGTCCAGAGAACCACCTGAACACAGCCAGTGTATTAAAGACCTTCATTCATTGTGTTCATGTATTTGTAATGGCTACCTGCACGGGCCCTTATTGCTAGCATTCATCCATCTGTCCATTTCTTTGAATGAGCACCAGCACAGAAAATATGGGCATTTATTCAATTACAAATTCATCCAGCCATTTTCTAACCCCAGCATGGATGGAATGACTTGTAGTCCTAAAGGCAACCTGTGTAGGCACACAGTACAGCATGCGTACCACAGGAAAGACTCAGGGGGGGTTTTGATGGACGTGTGAAAAGGTCTCAGCCAACGGTGTGAGCCTGTAGAGAGGTTTGATGGAGCATACTGACAAGATGACCAATGTACTGGGCACGGTGAATCCCTGCACGCACACACACACACTCACACATACACTCTCTCACACATACATGCCCAATCTCAAGCAAACACACTCTCACACACACACACACACACTCCCTCTCTCACACATGCACTCTCTCTCACACCAACATAAACACACATACACACACCCGTTTATCACGCCCTTGTAGCTTTTAGCAAGCCGCACGCTAACCAGTGGGCAGTGCTAAAACGCTCCCTCACTCTGTGGATGTAGAAATGGCTACAAGGCGGTGAGTTCCCTGAGGCTTACTACGGCTGGATGAGTTAATGTCCCATTCAGGCCACCATCCTTTGTCACTGATAAGGCCATATAGCAAATACTCACCATCCATAAACTCTGTGCATATGGATATCCTGTTTTCCAGGAAGAAGGCACTGTAGAAGGTTATGATGTAGGGGGAATCACACTGTCAGACAGAGAAAAAAAAAAGTTGGAAATAGAAATATTTATATTGATTGTTTATGTTGTTAACTCATTGTGTCAGTAATAGTAGCCCTGTTTGTACATAATCACATATTGGTTTACTTGTAAGTTTACAAGTATACCTCAGGCAGGGAAAGGAGAGGAAGCACATGCATTTTGAGGGGGACCGTCAAGACAGTGTGTGACTGCCTGTGTGTGCTCTGGAGCGATTTTGTGTTATGTATATGTGTGTGTGTGTGTACTACAACTACTACATTAGACTTTTAACTAAATATTCTGCTATACGTCTTCAAATAAATATTGTTGTGTTGATAAAGGACAAGCAAGAGTTTAAAGAGAGAAAAATCAAACTGACCTTGTAGAGAATCTCCAACTCCGACATGATCTGTTTCTGCAACTCTACTGTGATGTCCAGTGGAATGACCTATGATGACACAGACTTTCTATACTTGCAGGAAGTGAACACAAACACATACACCTCAGACAAAAAAAGCTATTAAAGAACCCCAGAACACTCCATTATAACTCACTCGCCTTAGCCTCTTAGCTATTAAGGAAGCACTATTAAGGAATCCCATTCAGTCTCACTGTACTTAGATGCACTTCAAAGTTCCAGACTCAAGTGAAATAGCCATCTCCTCCTAATTACTCCCAAGTCTAGGACAAAATAGTCAGCAAAACAACTCTAGGTAAATAGACATTCCATGGTTTATATTTTATATCTCTGTTGATTTGTTGTAAATGAGGGTAAAATGCTTAAAGAGTCTTATTTTCAATTTAAGACTTAGACCACTGTAATTGAAACGATCAACGTCAAGTATTAAGAGAGGGAGTGCTTGTTTTTAATAGAATTCTAACAGTCATTTTACTTCAATTAACTTATTGGAAAAGGAATTAAAAAAACAACAAGTTTAATTGAACCGTCTTGTCTGTGGGTACAGTAGCATTTGATACAGATGCCAAGGATTCTTATATCATCTCACTCTTGAGCATAGCAACTGCAGTTAGCATGCTAGCATTGGGGAATTTGCTTCGCTGGCATACCGCAACAAAATTGGTTGAAGGTTAATGTAAGTGGAGAATAGCTGTATGTAATGATCTTTATCTACCATTCCATTTTACTTAGAACTCCAGGACACAAGACTCAGAAACTCACTAAATGAAATGATTGAAAAAGAGAGATACAATGAAAGACCATTATCAATGAGGGTGAAACAGGTTGAGGAGTTTGATAGGGAGCCTGGATGGAGCGCAGTTAAGACCAAAGATCCCAGGTGAAGATGCTTTGTCTGAGAAAGAAAAGAAAAAAAGTTCTCACCTTGACTGCTAAAACCCTTTTTCCAAGAAGGTGGTAGGCTCTGTCAAAGAGACAAATAACATCATACAGATCAAACAACCAATAATAGACAACAGACAGACTCTCCAAATGCACATAATTAGATTCTAACATTATTTACCAAGATAAGTCTGAAGAGTTCTCAAAGGTCAAAACCCAACACCAATTGATTAGTGGAGGACTGACGCTGTCTCCCAAACAGATCTCAGGTTGCAAGTAAACGAATGTCGAATGGGACGGGCACAATTATTTAATGATGAAACTCCTTAATGCTAGTCGTCGGCTCGAGTTACGGGCCACATAGGTCGGCTTACAGCGCCGGCAACAATGTCCCGACCTCTCAACATCCAATCCCTATTCTTCCCCAACAGCCGGCGAGAGGCCGGAGATGGGGCGGAATCGTGAGCACTGTACGTCAACAACAGCGCTGTGTTCACTACCGTCCAGAGGGTAATCAGGATGTCTAGGATCTCACCTGTCAGCAGGTCCTTTCAGAGAGCACACCAGACCAGGGTGTGATTAATGCATCTTAGATTGGGGGGGTGGGGGGTTGCACTCATGGCCAGACACCTTTAAACTGGTCCGGCCCTTTAATTAACAACCACCTGTTAGTGTCTCTTCTGGTAACTACCCGGAAAACATTGATGCTCGTCTGGCACAATGTATCATTTCTGCACGTACTGTCTTGGTTTAGTCTTTCACAAGACCCTTGGTTAAAAAGCATGGTCAGCACTTGAACGTAAGTCTCTTGTTAAATATGTTGCTTTGTTTAAATACTTGAAATGCTCTGACTTGAAATTAGGCTCAAGTCACATTCTAGTTCAAATAACAAGAAATAAGAATTCCTTCAAGATAACATCAATTGCAGGTTAGCATGTGTCATTAAAAATACTGCTTGGAGCCAAACCCCATCATTCAAAGTGAAGAGCTGTACTATTATTAAGGCCTGTGTCTTTATTAAGCCTGTGAGATGGGGTGACCCATAGTTTTAAGGTGCACACTCAAAATAACATCCTTGACCCCCTATCCCACCCTGCCCCCTCAGGCACCCTCCCACCCTGCCCCCAACACACACACATTTATGAGTTATAATGACAGGCTTGTGTCAGGGGCAAGGTTACCCTACAAGCAACCACGCCCCTTCACTTCCCCCTGACATGACCCCAGTAAACGTGCTCCATTGCCTGGATCTTATTTACACTCCAGCTCCAGGGGTAATAAAAGCTTTGTCATGCAGTATTCATAGGCCCTCTCTGTGCATTTACAAAGTGTCCATGGGGTTGAATCTAGCGTAGCCCCCGGTCAGGGCTGAAGGCTTGGTTTACAGTGCCACGGAGATGGCCCCTCTGGGTTACCTGCCAAACACACACTAAATGGCCTCCTTCTAAAGTTATAAAGAGTATCACACTGTCAACACAGACCCCAAAGAAAAGTGGAAAACACAAAAGTGAATGTGTTTGTTTGTTTGTTAGTTGTTTTAGTTGCATAATATCACTTGGCAAGAAAAGTTAATTGAAGAGTTGAATAAGATTGGAGGAGAAAAAAGGGGATCACAGAAGCAAAGTTAAATAGTCATTAAATAGTCCTCAAAGTGATCAACTTCTAAATAGCTTGCACATTGGAAGCCCCACTTTACAGCCCACGGCAAAGCCCCTTGTAACAGAGAACACTCCGACAGAAATATATCAGCTTTCCGCATCCAATCAATGGAGAGAAAAATCTATAGAGAAAATGGGCTGGGGATTTAAAAAGAGACCGCTGGTGTTTAAGTGGATGTCACTGCATGTAAATGTGCTTGTTGTAATTGCGACAGATTCATCAAGCGGGGAACGGCTGACTGTCCCTGTGCTGGTTATTTATGGGCAGCCATACTGGTGAAGAGCTTAGCGTCTCGGGGAGGGACAGGGACCAGTAGCTAGTGTAATAAAGAACAATGTCCAGAACATATGGCTCATGGGGTCAACAGGACACACTGGATAGCCGAGGTGTTGGCAACATCCAATTGCGTTTAAATGGTTGTGGGTCATAAATGGTGTGAGAGGTTAAAAGGTGGGGAGCCTTTGCTAGTGCCATTTACACCAGATAAGCCTCATATAAGTCAAATTGGGGGAGGAAAATGTGAGGAAAGAAAAAATGAGGATCCCTGTGATCCAGTTCGATAAATATTTCATTATGGTCCGTAGACAGGAGGAGGTACAGAAGGGATGACTTTGAGAACGTGTGTGTGGTGCATATAGGTGATGCAGGTGTACATCATTGTGTGTTTGTGTATCTAAATACATAATGTATGTAGGGTATGCATGTCTAAGGGCTTTTGTATGTCAACGGGTTATCAACACTTCATACCTTGAAATATAATGACACTGCAACAAAATACCCAATGGCCAATAGAGAATCCAACTGAATTACTTTTTTAAAGAAAGCAATTTAAAGTAATACCCCAGGCACCTTATGCTTTGGGAGTGAAGCATGTATAAACACTAAATAAATAAACAACTCTGCATGTCTGATTTTTGACATTAGCAAAAAAGTATTTAGACTAGAGGTGATGAAGGACACACGGGGGTAAAAATGAAAACAAGTATATACTTATATATTGCGATGGTGGCTCAGGACATGGCTTGTTTTCCTCTAAGGACATGTACTTGTGTTTCAGATGTTAATACATCTGTATGTGCCTTGACTTTGTTGTCAGTCTATGGTCATGTTAACTTGGGGTTTTAAACACAAGCAAGGCTACATCATTCTAAAAACAAGGGACAAACATGCAAACTATGGTTAACATCAGACAGCAGGGGGGTATTCCAGAAAACAGGTTGTGTGACATACCCAGGAAAGTTAACTCCCCAGCTGTCACCCAGCATTGTAGCAACATTGCTAGTAGGTTGCTGCAAGATCCTGAATCAGCTGGTGGGTTAACTTATTGAACAATAATGCACAACCTGCTTTCTGTAATACCCCCCAGGTCAACTGGTTTCTGAACCCACCAAACTCAGGGTTAAGGGTCAAGTTGTTTTAAAAACATACACCAAAACCCTCCAAATATGAAAATTATACATTACCACATGTCTTCATAACATGCTACCAGTGAGACAAGTTCAGACAGCAATATATAAGTCTTGTGCAGTTATCCTTTTGGGTCAGTGTCAATGTTGAGGCGTCCTCGAGCCAGACACACTGGCCTGCCTGCACATCCCTATCTCTTCCCTAAACTTATCAACTGATTGGATAAGCTTTACTGATTGGATGAGCAGCTCTCTGTGCTTTAGCCTTGGTCTCCAAGTGTTGCAGGAATGTCAAGACTCTTAAAACATAAAAACAAGTGATGGTCTGTGAGCTCATTGGTTGCTCAGGTCTCAGATGGGCCCTGACCCAGAATTTTGTAGATCACTTAAGTGGATTGGGCAGTGGACACTGTGTTCAACTGTAATATTAGTACACAAATGGTAAACGACTGTAAGTGGTTAATAAGTTGTAAGAAACGGTATTCCTAATGCAGCTTAGTTGGACCCCAAAATAAATTCAAACTCCCAATATGATAATGGCACCCAACCAAGGGGAACAGTTAATGTATGCAACAATATATTCCCTGCCTGTGTATTTAAATAATACATGAACAATTGAACTGGGAGAAAAATGTAATCAGCTGTTTTTTCTTTTGCCTCTTTTCTCCTGACATCACATATCCCAGTGCAGAAGGGTATGGATCTTCTGCTGAGCTCAATTGACAGAGAAGTTGTTGCGCTTGCAATATCGGCCTTCCTCAATCCAGCGGAAACATTTTTCCAGAGCTGAGAGGATAGTTGGTTGCTTATACCACCAACTGAGGAAGGTTGTTAATGAAACTACCTCGACGTGATAAAGCGGTAAAAGCCATAAAGAAAAAAAAAGAAAGAAAGAATGAAAAGTGGATTTGCTCCTTCAGAGATTTACCGTCAACTCTAAGAAAAGTGACAGGCAGACAAACCACTCAGTCAAGTCAAGGTTAGACTGAGAAGTGATCAATACTTCAATCTCAATAAAATATTTCAATAGTAGAAGATGAAAGAAACAAAGTCAGTTAGGGTGGAGGGCGATGGATTACATGGAGACCAAAGCACCATCCTTGTCACAATGTTGGTGCACATGTAATTCATGAAAACATCAGTTTACCCATACAGAATGAATCAAGTCTTGCATTCGCGCCAGTGTGTGTGGAGTCAGGTAACGTCAATAAAGTAAATGTACGCAATCCCTTTCATAGCCCACCTTTCAGATAGATATGACATACAGGTGTTGGGATTGTAAAAATGGATCTACAAAAAAGCAAGTGAAGGCGTACTCTGATGGATTAAGAAAGAGAGAAAAAAAAGACAAGTACGTTTCCTAGTCTAAGGTAACAAAAACATAGCATCTCAATAATAAAAACACAAAATAGTTAATATCAAGCACTGATACCAATACATGAAGCCTCAGCATCACCCTTAACAGTTAATTGGATACCCGCAGGCATTTAAAAAAGTTTTAATTTCACTGCATCTGCAAAGCATCCTGGCCAAGGCTAACACACAAAGAAAAACAACGGACACTCACTTGTACACTGTGCCTCCATTCCCCTGGCCAAGCTGCTCCTGGTACTGGATATCTTGGGCATTTATCTAAAGACACACACACACGTTAACATGATATGGTTAACCCCTGAGAGAACACAGGTGTCAAGTGGAGGATGGCAAAGTCTAGGGAGAGATAAATGGGGGAGACAGAAAGAGACAAAGTATAGTGGGTTAGGGGAGGGAGAAAGTGGGAGAGCCAAATGTTACTGGAGGCCATAAACAAGAAGGCAGGCATTCAGGTCACCCCAAGTTCAGCAACAGAAAGGCCGCAGAGGTATTGCAAGACAGAAGGGGGGGTGGGAGGGGGGGAGTAGATCAATACAACATTTGCTGTCCAATTTATAAAGGACAAAGGCTGTTGGAGGACAGTGGGGAGGGAGGAAGAATGGAGAGTTTACTGGCGATCTGTTTGCTGTCGTCGCTCCATCCCATTCTGAAGCTGTCAGATGGGGGTAATATAGCCTGGACCCGGATGGGAGGGAGGGCTTCCTCAGGTCACATTGATGGTATGTGGGTGGGTGTGTCTTTCTGACTCTCACTCATCTATAAACATGTGTGTCCAAATTGTATTCTTTTTTTTTTTGTGAGTTTAAGTTGACTCCAACAACATGGCACTAATTCACCCTATTATTTATTGGGTCAGAGCAAATAAAACATCTTCTAGGTTACTCAAAATATATTCACTTTTGAACCCTCACAAGTCAGATCAGCATAAACTATTGTCCAAGCAATACTGACAAGAGAAACATAAAGGACCTAATATAGACACACATGTCCAGACATATTAGACACTTGATCAATACCCCCTTCATGAAACTCTTCCACATTGGGACAGCTATTGGATACATATGTATATCCCATCACCTGCATAGATTTGCTTTGGTGGTGGTGGGGTGTTAGAGGTTAGAGGCTAACTGGCTAGCTAGCTTCTGGATAGAGGAATGTCGACAGACTGTGTGGGTAGGTACTTGCTTTGTTCTTTAGCTGATACAAAGTCAATGTGTGGCTGTTAGGGTTTATTTTGGCCCTGACAGGGTGAAGGGGGAGATTGTGGCTATACTTCCACCCCCCCCTTCATTGATGGTTGAACAGGGTGAAGAAATGGAAGGAAAGCTGGGGTGGAGAGGGGACAAGGGTGAAAGGAAAATGGGCAAGAGGAGGACAATTGCTCTATTAGCTGGAAGTGTTACAGGTGACATTGTGGAAATGGCTGGCTTTAATTTCTCTACAACACTTTGTATGTGTGTGGGCACAAAAGCCTGGCATTATGAGTATGTGTGATAATGTGAAGGTATCCAGTATGTCACTGCTATTGTCTCTGTCTGCTTCTATATATTCTCTGTAATCTGGGAGACAGCTCACTTAAACTATGAATATCTATCCACTCAGAGGAGATAAAGATCTCAGCCAGGATGGTGGTAGGGATGGGGAAACAAGCAGAAAATCAATGAGAAACCACTCACTAGTGAGGACATGTCACGTCTTGGTCAATAGGAGCTAACGAGCTTCACAGGGTGAACCCTGGAAGAACAGTGGCCAGTGGGGACAACTACGTCTTCCTAGGACACAGGAGTCTGTAGGCAGCTACTTGTGCAGTTTACTGGACGAGAATCTACTATGTTTTATGTGTTATAAATATGAATCATTAAGTACTTCAAATACATCTCCGAAATAAGACAAATAGAGTACCTGTCCATTTGTCAGGATCTTCTTCAGCTCCGCTGATGACTTCTTTAAGCTTGGAAATATGAAAATGGGAAATTAATGTAATATCAAAAACCTTGCAATTTCACAGAAACATATTTACAAAGTCAACACACATCCATGAACCATTTCAACAAATCCTTACATTTATTTATTCAACAAACCATCTAAATATGAATCTATATACCAGCCCTGGGAAGGGTAGTCTCGTTATTGCGGTTTTCTCACCTATTGTTAGGCATGGTGTCGACGGCCGCCCCGGAGTTGTTGGCTGGGTTGGGCCTGGTGTTTACCTGCAGCCAACCAGAAAGGAGACAGGCCGTCAATACTAAGAGACACACAGAAGAACGCCCTTCTCGCTAATGAACACAGTATACAGGATGGAACACAGGTTTTTGCTCCCAGATCAGCCTGGGGGTTAATTGGCTTTTGTGAAAGACCAAGTGGCACAGAAAGAGAAAGAAAGAGTGGAGCACAAGTGGAGAGAGTGAAAGTAATAGGGGGACAGAACAAGATACTGATACAGTGTAACAGAGGGAAAGGAATAAAGAAAAAGGAAAGTCAGGGGTAAAGTAGAAAAGGCTAAAGAAGTGACAGTAGACTGGCATGTTTTTATTAAACTGCATAAATGTTATATATCATCCTGTTGCAAAAACCTTCCTTGTATTGAAATTCTTGAAAAAAAAATGCCTTATCTGAGGTCCATTTGTGTTCTCTCCACATCTGCCTTCATGCTGCAGTATTACACCCTTATAAATCCAGACTGAACAATAAAAAACAAAACTCACAAACTGGCAGTCTAAAAATAATGTATTTAAATGAGGTCGGTGGGTCATACCGTTGAGTCCAAGAAGATGGGGGAATCTTTCTTTAATTAGAGCCCAGGAAGACCTCATTTAAATATATGGCATTGGTTCTCCTTACCAATTAATTTTAGATTAATACTGAAGCATAGAAGAGAAGGATGTACCAAACAATTTAAAACACAATCTAAAAAAACGACATGTAAGAAATTGTTTTAGACTGCTGAATGGGTCAACAAACCCCTTGGTAGCTGGGATAAAGAAGTGAGCAGGCTTGTTACTGAGTCGTCCAGAAAGAAAGAGAGGATGGTCTCAAGCCTGTTAACCTTCTGTAATTATCAGTAGGTTTCAATAGCTAACATATGCACGACAAGAGGTAGGGTCTGGGGTTCAGCGTGTCTGTCAGGGGGTGGGGGCTGAGGAGATCACTTTAACAGCAACGCTTGACTTGGTTTGGTCAAACCCTGCTCCACCTTCTCATTCTCCACCTCTACCTCCACCTCCAAATGGATGCTTGAAATAAGGGGGTGCATGATGCTTTGGGGGCAGATTAGAAAATAATACCCTAGTCTTAGCCACGATCCCAGTGTAACCAAATTAGTATTGGGAGCTAGAGGGCAGGGGTGGAGTGTGTGTGGGGGGGGAACTCCTCAACAGTCACCTAATGACATTTATAAATATAAAAAGGGAGAGAGGAAGGAAAGAGACTCGGTAAGTGAGTGAGAGGGAAAAAGAAAGGGCAAAAGCTTGACTTCAATTGACATTTCAATAAGTGGAACACTGCATTACAAATCCATTTGGCCAATTTCTTTTTTATCAACCGCTGAAACAATTATTGAGATGGTACCTTCAGGCCATGTATGTTCCTTATCCCGGGAGTCTTGCCGGCTGAAACAGTAATTGACTAAATTGTAGAACACATCACTAGGCCATTTACAAATGTGCTGAAACTGAATGGTTTTCATGTAAAAGAAAAGGGAAAAAAAGTGCTGTAAAATGAGTTACTGAAATTAGCTACAGAGGATGAAATGATTGCAATGTGGCTTGGGAGACCAGAGAGAAGAGAAAGAGAGAGTACGACATAAAAAGACAGCCAGACAGAGACAGAGTTATGCATCACAGACATTTCTTTAAATGTCAAGGTGTGGCCAATTGCATTTATACACTATAATTTTAATAAGGGATGTGTATTTGTAGAGACAGGAGGCTGGGGGTTTATACTGTCTATAGAGAGGGAAGAATACACAGCAGGTATGGTCGGGGATCACTGTTATTGCCCAAGTGTCTCAGAGGAAAAGCTACAAGAAAAACATTTTTTCATTAGCATTTTCAAAGCCTACAAGTGTATCTTCCCCACAACAAAAATACAGCCTTCAGATATCTTTACACTACAGCGACTTAAAATCATTGAACTGCAGTGAGTTTGGGAAATGTCAAGATTATTATTATATATATATTTTTTTAATAAAGTATATGTTAAAGGGGTCTATACATTTTGATAGATTGCTTTTAGTGGTGGTGCTGATTTCTGTCACTCCAGGCCACCCACTGATTCTTACTCCTCCTCTTGCTCCTTCGGCTCCACCTCATTTTACTCCTCCTACCAGCTTGCAAGTGAACAACTTCCCATAGTGGCAAACTCACTGAGCTCACAACCCAATATCAGTGAAACACAAAAAATTACAAAACATGGACTTGGTTTAAAAGATTAATAAGCCATGCACACATACAATACAATGCAAGCATGCATGATAATAAAAGGACAAGCACATGACATAGCTTTGTGTGCCAACTGTACCTCGAGGAAATATCTGGAGGGGCTCAGGCAGCAGGCCGTTCATTCGCTGTTCGTGCACTGTATTACAGTACTGGAAATAAGAAAACAACCAAATAAAAGAACCTGTGGTTCTGAGGACATGTTCAACAGCCTAGACCAGAGGTTTCAGTTCACATTTCTAAATATCTTTCCTTGGGCTGCCTCCCTATTTAGGTTGACTATAGACAACAGCCAGACACTGTTTCACCATGACCATTTATCTAGAAGGGTGTTAAGACTGAAAAAGCAACCTCCAAACCCTCCTTTCAAAATGTACACATTGAAACCAACAGGAAAAAATCTAAATATATCTAATATGTAATGCCATCTTTTAGAAGCTATTTGAAATGACTACACACTTTCTGGTTATTACAGTATATCAGCAATGGGAAATAGGTCCCTTTTCGTATGTAGACATTAAAATAGCATTTCTATCACGCCTAACACTGCTTACCTAAAGCACAGGCCTAAAAGCTTTATATACAACATTGTTCTATCCCATAACAGAAGACCTCCGTAGAATAATATCTCTAGTAAGAGAGGTTTGTACTGTAAACCTACAGTACACTTGAAAGACAGTGACCTCAAAGCTGATCTATTTTCACACTAAACAAGAGCATGCTCTGTTCGAATCTGGTCTAGAATAGGACTGCAGTGCCCTAAGGGCAAGTTCTGGAAGGCTGTAGCATTAACCTCTCCACTGCAGGTCAGCACCTCACTCTCTCAAATACATAAACACACACACACACACAAAGTCTTTGATGGGCCTGCCAAAGGAACATTACAATTGACGTTTCAGTTAACAAAACCATCTGTTAAACAGTGTGTCTGTGTGTGTGTGTGTGTGTGTGTGTAAACCCCCACCCTCTTTGGAGACTTGAGATCTTTGTAAATTAACAAAGAGGCCTTGCCCCTGACAATCAGGTCCATTTCAAATCACAGAGGCAGATGGATACAGGGGGGGGGGGGGGGGTTGGGGGACGGTGGTCTGAATGTGTGCGTGTGCAAAAACAATGCCTCAGTCTTTTTAACTGGGTGGGTGACTGTGTTTGCAACAGTGTCTCTGTCTTTATACAGTAGTTTTCCCTCAGTCTTGATCCAGAAGTGTAGGGACTCACATACCTTATGTAAAGGCAGCACAGCTCCCTCATTGGCCAGCTTGGAATTAAAGTGGATCAGAATGGCTACCCAAGTGGCGCAGCTGTTATTAAAAAGCCTATTTATCACTGTCAAGCCGTCTTCAGGCCCTATCCCTAGCTCTGCCCTCCAGTGTTGTCACTAGGCCGCACAGGAACAATGGGGCTAACATGTGTGTGCTCAAATGAAAGACAGAGTGAAAATTGAGGCACAGACACACGAGTGTGCGCACACACACACACGAGCGTGCGCACACACACAAGCGTGCGCACACACACACATTCGGCACACACACGTCTTTAATTTTCCACTTGGATAGCTTATTGATTAAGGCCGCAATTACCGTGTAATCTGTAAAAGGTGTATTAAAAGACATTCCCCTTTGTTGGCCAATAAGTAAAACAGTGTTAAAACCCAAATACCATCGCTCAGCCTAGGGGGACACAGGGGAGTGGAGAGGAGGAGAGTGGAGAGTGCCCAGGCTTTTGGGTGGCTCATCATCATTAGCAGACTAAGGGGAGCAGGAGAGCACAAGGCATAATTAGGCCCCTCCCTCCAGAGGGATGGAGAGCGAGGATGGGAATGGGGTAACGTGGTTCGCCTGTGTGACACGGGTCAGTCTTTAACTTTCAACTGGGGCACCTGTCTTTCAAGGTGCCAAGCAATGATAAGAGATGCCTGGAAGGTCTCAGTGGACTCTGAGGCAGTTAATGTAAGAGGGTGGGTGCGGTGTTTTCCTTTCTTTTTTTCCCAATAGTGTTTTATTTCTTCATTTGTATATATATCAACACACAAAACTGGTTAAAGGGCAGAAATGTACATAGTAACATAAATCAGCTAAGAAAGTTTCATCTTTTTGTCCCATGACCCCAGTTTAAGACATCTTAACAGTGCCCCGCAAGAAAGACACACTTCCTGTTTTACCAGCCTGGTAGGAACACCGGTGAAACCCAATGCTAACACAGTATCCAAAAGCGAGAAGGCTAAGTAATAAAGATGGGCGCGCAAAAACAGGGGAGGAAATCGAGCCTGTGGCTATAACAGCATCATTGTAAGCTGATGGGGGGTAAAAGACATCCCCAGATGAAAGTAGATTTTGAACAATGTTGCTGCCCAGGGGGGCTGCTCTTTAATGAGGCAAAACTTTAAGTACTGAATAATAAATAATAAAAATTGACAGTTCATTTAGCTTTCGCCATACCTCATGGAGAAACCCATTACAAGTCATTACTCTTAATGTCTGTTATGTGAACAGTAAGTATAGAAGATGCAAGGGTTTGGGAGGAGGGGAACAAACTAAATATTTTAATGCAGTTGGGCAAGAATTGTTTCAGTTGATTCTTGCTTGATAATTGTGATATTTCTTTATGGTGTTAGGCATCCATTTCAAATTACCTCTAAATAAAGATAATGGTGGAAATCATTACTCTTGTAATAAATCCAGTGTTTACAGTTCAGAAATGTATTCTATATCATTGAAATAAAGTGTTTTCAATACACATTAAATTGTAAGAAGAGTTCAGAATAAACAAATAAAACTATCGTCACTCATGGTTCATAATTTGCTTTAAAGTTCAGTACAAAAAGGACTAAGGGCTCAGAAAACCTTGTCATAATTGAATGTCCCCAAAAACTATTGTTGCACTGTGAGCCACAGTTCCATTCAAATGGTTTTATGTGTTTATGAACTTGCATGGGATCTGACTCTTCCTTCTTGATAAATCCCTTGGCGGAATTGTGTGCTTTGTTATGTAAAATTTGAAAATAATCAAGAAAGAGAAGACAGAAAAACAAATAGCCTGTTTCTAACTTTCATAGTCAGCAAGGTTCTATGCAAAAGTCTGTATACATTTTTTGGTTCTAGAAACCTTCACTTTTGACTAGTAAATCTGTTTAGATTTAGAAAGCAATTGTATAGCTTGATAAAAAGACATAGTAGCTTGGCTTGTAGCATGGGTTAAATCATACAGATGTGTTGTATGAGGTTCAGTGTTATTCATAGCACAACTGATTATTTGTGATATCCCTGAATGCAGTCCCATAATGTATTGTGATAATACTGGATTATGACCAGGGTGACATCAATATCTGGACGGCTGTCAGACTATAAAAAAACATGTTGCTGCATTTTGAGGTTGGTGTAAGTGACCACTATATTATCTTTGATGCAGACGCAAAAAAAAGTACTCACATATGACAGCATGGCTTTGAGTTCTTCGTCAGTCCGCACAGTAATTCTGTCGCCTACCTCATCTTCATCTTAAAACACAAGTGTAAAATGTTAAATCACACTCCCAATTTTGAACATACTGCCATTGATGCAACCATTTAAAAAAATAGGTTAGATCCTAGAAGATTTATGCAAAGCACTTGCAATTATATATAATACACGTGTATGATTCATGTATTATAGAATGGTTACACTTACAGATGGGTATTCAACTTACATTCAAAAGCTGTGACTGTGGCTTCTGGCATAACATCCCTGATAGCTACCTGCAAAAGAGTTGTTAAACAGTTAGATTAACCGTAAAACGTTTGACTAAAGTTGGTAAATGTAGATACTAGCTTGTGTTTGTAAACCTTTATAAAGACACTAGGATTGCTACTCTGCTAGCTCACGCATGATGCAGAGACAGAGCAATGATGTGAGATAACTAGAATGTAGTATGCACTCACCAACAAGTCATTAAAGCTCAAAAGTGAAGGACGATCCACGGAAGAGTCCATGTCCCCGACAGGTGTCTTTATACGGATCACTATTCCCTCGGTGTCCATTGCAGAAAAAATATTCATAACGAGTAATATCATAACAGGCAAATGTACAGTGGCATAATCTGTGTTGTCTTCCTGCTCGGCTAGCTAGTAATAGCCAGCTAGCCTGTTGAACAGTTAAGCTACCATCCTCGAATCTTTTCAGACATTAATTATCTGCCTGGTTTGGCTTGGACAACATGAATCTAGCTAGTTAGCTTGCTTGGTTAAATAGTCCATGTCATTCCCATGATCAAGTGATACTGTAAGCGACTGTACATGACAGGTCAAAGTTTTACGCGAGTTTCAATTTTCAATAAACTACAGACGAGTTAGAAGCTAGCGATAAACGAAAAGAAAGGAAACGCACCGGAAGTTTTTCAAGGACAACCCGGATACTATACTTATAATTTAACGTTACCCGTGGCTAAAACCAAAAATACTCCTGCGATTCATGGATTAAAGCATATCAGTGTGGACTACGATTTGCATAAATAGAAATGCAACTATTAACAAGCGATAAACTAGGTCAGCCGATATTATACAAATATACGTGTGCATTTTCGTAGCAAAGGGCAGCTACAAAAATGACTTGACATTAGACACTGGTGGCAGGTGTGTAATACCATATATTGTAATTGAATTGTATCTAACGGTAGCTTGGGGCAAGTATAAAACATTTGTTTTAGCCTAGCCGTTAGAGCTATCTGATAGCAGAATCCTGTCGTCTTCACCACGCGCGTAATTTGATGACTTCTATCTGGGTTTAACATTGAAACAACATATTGCTTGGTTTCAGGGTTAAACGTAGGCCTATTGATCCGTGGGCAATCTCTTATTTTGTTTATTATACAATCAGGATTTTCAGATCCAAGAGTGCTACTTCCATCCAGGGTCAGGTGACTATTCAGAAACATTTCAAAAGTGGAATGTGATTTTTAATAAAGACATTCATTTGGTGTGCATTGTAAGCTATTATTTCTTTATCAAATGACAACTCGTATATCATCTGTAGTCGATCGTCCTAACATAAGTCCCTTTTAAAAGTGACCTTGGTGCCGAGTAAACTTTATTTGCTGGAACCAAAGAATGTCGCAACAGAAGCCATTGAAAAAGCGAATTTTCATCCATGAAAAGGCGTTTCCCTCAAAAAGGTCACAACAAGATCAGTCCTCGTAGCATTAAATTATTTTGTATTAAATAAGGTTTTACCTTCTCTTGCCCAAGATGAACTCAGCAGTGGTATTTTACCCAAGATTAACTCAGCAGTAAGATTTTAATGAAAGCATGTAATTGCATGCATGAAACTAAAAGCTGTTGATTAGGCTACTTCCTTACATAGTCAGGGAAATCTCATTCTGTATCGAGTTTGTCAAACGGTTCCTGATTGTAGACCCTCACAATACATTAATCCCTGGGCAAAGTGAGTCTTATTTTACAGGACTGTTAGCAGCACTGATACCGTAGCCAGTTAACTTAGGTTATGTGTAATGATAAACAGCCTTTTAGGCTTCTGTCCCCCAGCAGTTTATAGACTTGCTTTAGCACACACACACACAAGCAACGAGATCACTGTACCACACAAGCTTGGGTTTTGTTTCTTAGCATCCCTGTACCTTAAAGTGCCCCGAGCTAAGGCCAGGCCATACCGCTATTGGCAGAACAATCAATGGAAAGTACTTTATTCATAGGTTCAGTAGGTAGCCTTATCTTTCACATGCACTGTAGATATGTCTCTTTTATGGGTTTTTACCATTTGTGCTCCATGAGAATCATTTACAGAGAAAGACAGGTGATTGTTGGGGGTAAATGTGTTAATGTGTAAGGTAATGTGTTCATCCATATAAGTGTTGATTTTTTTCATTCACTGTTTTCACACACAAAAACCTACACTCTCTTTTTCTCTCTCTCACACACTCTCCTCGATCAAGTTAAAGATGGTCTCACCTCAATTGTTCTCACAATTGTTCTCAAAATCTCACACATTTAACCATCATCACACTGACCCAGTCTGAAACTGACCATCCATTAGAAGTAGGAAAAGGGGCTCATTGATTTCAATGTAACACTTCAAATTATTACTTTTCCTAATGGTTGGAGAGAGGTGAAAGGGGAAACCAAAGCCGACCTATCAGCCATCCTGATTAATGCCTCCACCAGCAGAGAAAGAATCTATGTGGCAGTTTGTCAAACACCCTCTTCTAGGATTTGGAAGTACTGTATAGGACCTTTTGCTTCAGGGGGAGCAAAGATGAAACCAAGTCAGCAATCCACATTATCAGAAATCAAACTCCTGACTTGGCTAGGAGGAGAAAGCAAAGAGGGGAAGCCAGTATTTGCTGTCTGGTAATTAAAAACCATTTTATCAGTCCTCCTCTCTCTGGTCCCTTTTCCCTCTCTATTGATGAGCTGCTTAGCAGACAGTGATCTCAATTTGACTAAACGTATGAGGTGTACTTATTTAACTTTATGCATGAACAAGGCAAACAAGTAAACACGACAGCATTGGCAACAGGATGCTCAATTTAGGATTGATTAATTGCGATGGAGATACACAAAGGGTGATTGACTGCACAGCTTTCTCCCGTCTTCAATTTAATCTATAAACCATGAAACATGCTTAAATGTTATTTCTGTGTTTTTTTTCCCAGAAATACTATGTTGAGGTGCTATGAACATTAAGGCATTTTTGTTCTCACTGCAACATTTCGTTGAAGGCCTTTCTATCCCAAACCACGTACCAGTAACATATTACTGTAAAATATTCTGCAATTCATCACTGCATATACAAGAACAACTCTTCTCAATCACTTTTCTTGGCCCAGCATCTCACCTAGAAATTCTGGGCTTCTGCATTCTCGTGATGTCCTTTCAGGGATATCCATTCTTTCATTCTTCATTTATGTCCAAAAAGTGTATGAGAACAGTCCAGTTGAAATAGAGTTTGTCTGTTTGGCCTTGAAGCCCATTCTTGTTTATTGATGCTGCCAAAGTCTTTGTTTGGATCGATACCATCCCTCTCTCTGCAGACCTACAGAAAAAGCCCCAAATTGAGGTCAGCATACTAGGGGGTTTACAGCATTTTAGCTGGAATTAATAATCTGTCCTACCGTGTATCAATTTCATGTTGTATGATGTACATTAGCATGTACATTTTGATCAAAAACACAGAATAATAGTCAGTTATAGAGTTTATGAGAGAATTATGCTGTCTCCAACTTGCAAAGAAATGGTGCTAGGGTTTCTTCAAACCTCAGTATAGCACAGTGCTGTTGTTTTTGTTTCAACACCATCCTGTTTTTCTTTCCAGATCCATCCCAGAGATCCGCCTGACTATGTGCTGGATGCCTCAGTACACCAGCACTGTTTCTAATAAAGAGGAAATATCGTGACAGTCTTGACCCACACATAACAGCCAAACGAGAATTGACAGATTGTGTCTTCCCATAGGGGTTACTGTTGAACCTTGACTTTGGTATACTTAAGGCTGAGCCTAACCATAAATAAAATGAATGTTGGCCTACCATTATTATTATATAATATAAGGAAACATAATTTACTATCTATAACATTGGTTTTCTAAAATGAGGACAAAGTGCCAGTAACATATATGTCTTTTGATTTGTCTATAAATGTATAATTTAAGTATTTGGATGCCATTTTATCGGTCTGACATTACATATAATTAATTTGTCAAGTGCCTTTCCACATGAATGTACAAATACTAGCAGCAGATAATAAGGACCAGAAGTGATACGTTTTCAGTCTGAGGAGGTACGTCTGTAGACCTCCATGTTGTCTGGATTTAGTTTAAGTGGTGGGAGGAACCCTTGAAAAGACCAAGACCAAGCCAAGTGTTGTGTTCTAGCTGGAAAAGAGAAGGGATCCCAGCACAGACACCTGTGGTGGGGGTGGGGGGGGGGGCAGGGGGGCACAACATTGAAACAGACTCTTTCCAGTAGAGCTGGAAGGGCCTCCAAGTCAGGTGGGACCTGAAACAGGAGAGAGGGGCTCCAGCGCTACCCATCTTCAGCAGCCTGATTCACTATAAATACAAATGCTAAAAATATTACTGCATTACTAAACAGATTCTTTAATGAATCCCTTTACTGATGACATATAATGACTCCCATCACTAGTGTACCACACAAATCATCATGGAGATGACTCACAGCCACAGCTACTGTACTTTAAATGTGGGCACGATGCTGAACAGTTCAGTACTTAATACAAACCAAAATGTATGCATGAAAAAAAATTGTGGTAGAAAAAGATCCACACAGGCCCAGACAGTAGTCAATTTTAGCACATATCGATTGCAGCAGTCTCTCCTTTTAATACAGTGAGAGAAACAAAGATGGAGGCATTAATAATGTGTGTGTGTGAGGGAATGAGAGAGGAAGGGGTTTGTATCTTTGTGCGTGTCTGTGTGGTGTGCACATAACGTGTGTGTGTGTGTGAGGGGGGAGGGGGGGGGGGGGTAGGCAGACTCCAGAGGGCCATTTACCCAGTCTCTAAGAATCAAATCCACATCGCCTCATTGTCAACCATAACAAAGGCCAGTGAAATACAGGTTGTGTGTTCTTACATGGCCCAACACAGCCCTCCAGTTTTTCATTAAAAGTCCCAATCTTGCAACTGAGGTTTTGTTACACCGCAATATGCCAACAGAGTACAAGGGCAAACATAGGCTATTTGCGACTTGCTCCCAAGCTTCTAATACATCCCACAGATAAAAAAAAAAATTGCACCCTCTGCAACAGGTTTAAATGCTAATGGCTGTTGGGAGGCAGATAGATGAGGACACGAGTCTGTCTGCGGTCATGCTGCTGGAGTCTTTACCGTCAGAGCTCAGTGTTGACCTTGTATTTGGTTGCTTTTAATGCTCTGTGGTGTTTAAAGGCCCCATCTTCTGAGGATGGAACAAGGAAACAAATGAATGAATTAATTAATGCCATTAGAGTATATAATTACATAGGGTGAGGCAAGTTAACAGTATTGTAGTCCTGCTTAGGACTTACAATGATACATTTTATACGTAATTTAGTTTTGATATATTATTACATTATCAGTTCACACACTTCAGATCTTTGAAGTTATCCAAGTTGATTCTGCAATGGTCAGCTATGCGCTTCTCAATTATTTTCAGTTAGCTCTAACCTCTCAGTCAGTTCCAACAAGGTATAAAAACACTCCTTTTTATACTCTACCTGAAAAAATCCCTTTACCCAAGGGCAATGTGTTTTGTAAACATGTTGTCGGCTAAATTAATAAATATAAATTTATAAATGTAACTGTCATTAACATCATAACAACTGAATGTAGATGCATTAACAAGCATATGGCCATGTCTAAATGTATATATTAGCAATGTAGAATTTAATAGTAGCATAAAAGCTTTTTTATGTGTAGGCCATTCATTGATCATTCAACACATTTGGTCCATGTTATACTACCCTCTAGTGGTGGGATGTGTAAGATAAACACATCATTTCATCAGCTCCGTAGAATTAAATTTATATCCGAACCCTGCATATCTGGAGTTGCTTCTGATGTCACAATGTGTGTTTCTGAATAATTGACCATTACACAAAAATGTGTAAAGTCTTAAACCATAGTGTCATTATCATAAACAATCAAATGATTTTCTAACTGAGCAAAGAACTGAACAAGTTGAAAACATTCATTTCAATTTAATTGTGGTGAACCACATTTCACTTTGTGAGTAAAGACCATATGATGAGATTGTTTAATAAATACCTGGACTGAATTTCATCTGACTTAATTCAGATGGATTTAGATTCCAACACTTAATGTAGGCTACCAAGTAAATTGAGTTAATTGTACATGCATGTGCATGTGTATGTGTCTCTACCACACTCCTTATTTTACAGTAATAATAACCTTATAGGGTTATTAAGGAAATGCCTTAATAACCCTAACTGTCAATAGTTTTTTTCTCAAATGCCGTTCAGTTTGACTATACAACCATCTTCTCACCTACATCCTCTAACTGGATCCTAAGTGTGACTGCTTTAAGGGGAACTATGTTCATGTGTGTGTCTTAGAGGAGAAGTTTTCAACCACATCCCATTATATTAAAAGTATCAAACTGCTTTTGCATCTGTTCAATAATTAAAGAGACCCTGCAGTGGGATTTTTTCTTCTTCTGTCTATTAACAATATTTACTGAATGTAATTACAAGAGTATATATGCATGTTATTCTCAATCTTAAATTAACAAACAATGATTTAATCAACTTATATAAAAAATAAATGCTGAAACATTTTTACTCTGCTCAACTTATTTGCTAATTTGATATTGTAAAATAATTTGGCCAGCTTGTTTTTCTGCTTGTGTTTAAGGAACGTTCTTGTGTGTGTGAGAAAAAGGGAGATTGACACTACACATACAAGTATGTCTGAAAGCTAGTGTGAATGTTCGGGAGTACTCTGGCTAGATAGTGAGTTTGAAAGGTAATTATCAGTGTGTCTGAAAACCATGACTACATCCTCTTGGGTGAAACCTACACACCAACACACAGATAGTGCAGAAACATACTTTTTCATCAAACATCCACATCAAAACACTTATAGTCCTCACTTACACAGAGACACACAATCCCCACACACATAACCTTGTTATCCACCGAGTCGACGAATCATACGCAACCCAATCTATGTGCCAATCAATCAGATGCTAACTGGCAATCCCTTGGATCAATACAGCCCTTGTTCTTGGATGTGCAATGGCTCAATGGCACAATAGCCATGCCACTTACAGTAATTATGTTGTTAATTGCTGTGTTAAGCTTTCTTAGACTCTCTCCACTGACGGTAAGTTAGGGTGGCTAGACATCCAACCATTAGCAGCTTGCTGAATTTAATCACAAATGTAACAGATTGCCATGGCTGTTCTACGGCTCTACGGAAACTGTTACTTTTGTGTCGCTAGCTTTTTATTGGCGTAGCTGGTAGTGGTCGCACTTGGAATGTCAGAAGTGGCGGGTTCGATTCCAGCTACAGGCGGACATCAGCTAAGTGTATCTCTGGCGGGGGCGTGGCCACATTTGTTACAGGATCAATGTGAATTAAATGCACTGTAAACAGGCTTGTCGCGGTTTGTAAGTGTAAGGTATGCAACAAAACACGACTTACTGGCTTCATCTAGGCCAGAGACCTTAAGTACTCTGAGCACTCCTCCAGTCTAGCCCTCTCACTTTCTGCCTAGGAAACCAGATGGCAAAATAGACATTCTGGACCTCTCTCTCTACAACCTCAAAGAAGCCGGCAACAGTTCAAGCGTTTACGACAGTAAGTAACTGCACTGATATAACAAAAATTACAGTGCCCACCACACATACAAAACACCCCCCCCCCCACTCTAGTCTTAACTGTGTCACAACATGAATTAGAGGGGGAGATAATAGCTAGGAGCTATTAGCTAGGAGCTATTGCCATGGCCTCACAGGCAGCGAGATGAGTGCCAAGTAAAAACAAAGAGGTGAAAACAACATGCTGGCGCTACGGCAAAGATTACCTCATAATTAGACAACACAAAGCTCTCCCCCTTTCTAGAAGCAAAATACGGTAATTATGGGCATGACAGAAAATCAAAGGATACTTTGTAAGCAAGAGAAAAAATTTACATTTTAGGCCCTGAAGCTGTATGTCCTGATTAGAAACATATTAAATCAATGCATCGCTTAAATACGCTCATATCTGAAGGGGCCTGTAATTGCGAGGGCAAAACTGGGTCTCGAGCAGGATGCAACATTACACCTCGTTGTAGTATTATGTAGCAAATATACCACCTCTTATAATTATGCGTTGCAGTTAGAGAAGGATTTTTTTTCAAAGGCGCATTTAGCATAATGATTATATTATGGTTCTATCAGATAACAGCACAGATACAAGCATGTCCAAGATTTATTGTTGAGGGACAGATCTTCAAGTGTCCCTTGTGGTTACATGTCCCACATCAATAACATTTGCTGTCCTTTCCCTGGCAATTGTACAGTCTGACATCTGGTTGGGTGGGATGGTATTTCTTTAGACAAACTCAACATGTAGCATGCACAGTATTGTATAAGACTCCAATAGCAATGTATTCTTTGTTTATACAAAATGTTTACATAATAACATTATTATTTGTGTTGAGATTAAACTTTATTATCATTTTGCATAGTGAGCCTACCAGTACATAGCTAATGAAATGTTGGGCAGTAAACAGCTATACTGTACTGTATAAGTACAGATTAAATAGTACATGCAAAACAGTGTAGTGAAATTAACTATAGGTGCTAGGATGTGCAAGAGTCTGAAGGTGTTATCCTGAGTCATAGCTGTGAGGTGGGGTGAAGTGGAAGGTTAGAGAATGTTTGAGTCCAAGGCTCTGCCGGTGGACAGCTAAGGGAAAGCAGCTGTTCCTGGGCCTACTGCAGCAGAGGCTAACATCATGACTAATTTCATGTATTCATCCTACTTGTTTGAGTACCAGGCAAAACAGTCATCAAGGCTGAATGACAACTCCATAATCATTCTGACCAAGATTGTTGATGAAAAAGGCCCAAAGTAGCCTGTCACTCCTATCTAAGTGTATGTTTAACATAAGCGTCCTTTCTAGCCACCTGGGTCATAGCCCTTGCAGTTTCTGCTCCTGTTTAAATTGATGAAAGCTGTTCGTGGTTAAACAAACCAATCCCCTTACATCTTTACCATGCCTAGAATGGCCTACTAGGGAATACAACTAATTACTTCACATCTGTATTTATTTGATCCTCGTGGAATTGTGCCTTCTGTCAGAAGCACAGAGCTATTCCAGCTTCGGCTAACAGTGATCCATCTAACTGACACTCCTGGCACAGATTCTTATAGGCCTGAAGCGTCACAAAAATCTATATGGGAAACGCACGAAAGAAGAATAAGTTCTTCCCCTCAGCGAAAACACCATGCATGAAACCCACTGGCATATTCAAAACAGGAATATGCTGAAGTTTGCTGAATCAGAGCTATAGGGTGGATACAAGCTGTTCATGTAGGCCTAACAGTTTGAGGAATGAGCTAACTGCCTTTCCGACAGTTGAACTGTTTAATTTAATCCTTGAAGGATTGCTGTCAAGAACTAATGTTGCCTCACAAGACCAGACCAGATTTTAGTGGCCTACTCTCTGCCCTCTTGTCAATGCATTAGAAGACGCACTGAGCTATAGGCATCGTCCATATAAATAATTATTTGTCATGGATTAAGCCATAATAAAGGATTGAATTAACAACTTGTGTTTTCCTAACCTCAAGGCATAAAGGTGATGCACTGTTGTTTGAAAAGCATAGCTTACATGTAGGCTAATTATCGCATGTAGGCTAATTAGGCCTACAGCAAATTAACATAAAGGCTTTAATTATTTGCACAAAACTCGGAAAATCGGAGCCCAACTTCTTAATTATTGTTGTTCACACAGCATTTCCCCTGCTCAGTTGCCCTAAGTGCAAATAAAGTCTTCCATCTGTTTGTAATTACATCTAAAGAATTTCAGTAAATTAGCTAATCATTTTGACTGCACATTTGATTAAAGCCGGTGCAGCAGTTTAGTTTATTTTCCCTAATAGGCTTTTAGGATTTTCATCAAAAAACGGACACAACTGTGACAGTACATTTTCAGTGGCCCTCACAAATATGGGGAGGAAATCGTTGTGCATAAAGTCAAATTCAAATTCTTTGGGATTTCCCTTCAACGTAGGGAAAATGCATTAAATCGCACCAGCCATGCGCTCTAAAAGCAAGTCTGCGTAATGACTTCTATTAGCCTAATCTGGCGTTTGAAGCGAGATACTCTTTTATTCTTGCATTATCACTCTCATAATGTTGAGAAATCAGGGCCTAATTTCCCTGCCGCATCCAATTTGAAGAAGACAAGCAGGCCAACCCCCCGCTCGATAAAATGAGTTGCGATACATCGGGTAATGGCGATTGCTTATGGTCCTCGCGGCAATCAAGAGAACTAATGACGGGAGGACGATAGCGTTACTGCTGGACTCAATGAGTTTCCAGTCGGTTGCCAGATGTTGGGAATCAAGAAGTGCATTGATCAGTGACAAAATGCCCCCAAAATAATCTAATTTGCACTGTGATGGAAAAATAGGGCTTGATAATACCTTTCTCTCTTCAGCTTTTTGAGGGGCAATGCATAAATTATATTCATTAAATCAATTTTATACTTAGAAACATCTACCCTCAATTAATTCAATTAGCCTGCAACATGATGCTACTGGCAAGGGGTAGATTAGAGAGTGTAATTAACAGCGTATGCATGTTTTTTTTTTAAGGAACACACATACACTCACCCACAAACACACACACAGTGAGCACTAATTAAAAAGCTTGCTGAGAATCTATGGAATGCTTCAAACCTGACATTTTTGACAGCTTTTCAGACTGAGAACTGGGACATATTGCTCTCTAGTGAAACATTCTATTTTCCAGTTCAAACTTATATAAACCTAAGTACACAGCTTTTTGTGTATCAGAAAAAAACACAATATATCCTCAGCCTATAGTTCCTTGCACTCAATTGGCTGGTAACCTATAACATCTTTATGAATTACTATCATACATCATAAATAGCAAGTGGGTTAAACCATGTCTGCAGTGGTATATTGTATGCATGTGTGTATATAAGTAAGCATGGATGCATGACTGTGAATTGTGTGTGTGTGTGAGAGTGTGGTCTGTAAGCATGAATATGCACACGCCGGTATATATGTACGTGTGGATGTGTGTGTGTGTGCGACAGCTGGCAAGCTGATTTCACCTTTACCCTTCAGAGGTAATTTTCCAGCTGCTGCTGCCAATTAGCCCCAAGGCATGTACATCTGAGCATGAGCACGAGCCAGATGATTTTCAAACACACACAAACATAGGATGCCACCAGTGTACATACTCCAAGCCCATGTGACAGTTGCACACTTACATTAGCTTTGAAATATCAGGTATAGGTACTAGGCCCTATACCTTACTTTACCTTTTTACCGTTTATGGTTAGTCTTTATGTAGGTGCACCCGACACTGTGCCTCCCTCTTGAAATGAGAAGACCAGTCTTCATATGTTTGGCTTGTTTTGTTATATTTTTAAGTCTACTAATCCCAGTGGGTAGACACTATTTGTGAGTAGACACTATCCTTCCTAACAGGAGAAAACAAACACAAGAACTCCCCTATGCTCTTGGTGTCATTCAAGTTTCCAACTGTTCCAACAAAAAAAACATGTTTGTTAACGATTTTACTTGGTTAATACTATATATGAGTATTCAACATAGCTCTGACCTCTTTATTAACATAAATATATCAACACGTTCAATCACATTCGCTGTGACTCCAATTCCCCGTCCCCCGCAAGTCTATAGGCCTGCACACAAACCAAACTAAAACCCTCAAAGAAGACAAAAAAAGCTCCCAGGAAAGCTCAGAAACTGTGGGAGAAGCAATTCAGTGGGATCCTCTTCTCCAGAGATGGTCAGTGACACAGGTAGGTGCACTCCATAGTCTGAACACAATCACGCAGGAGTGGAGATAAAGAAAATGTGCAAATGGATGGTGAAACCCAGATATATAGAGTTCCAAATAAGCAAAGCATCTTCAGCTCTCTGCATTGGCGCCTGTCAGTTTAGGCTGGGAGTTAGGATACAGTGGGACAGTTGGTGCAGCAGAGGGTGTGTGGTGGGGGTACCAGAGGTTTGCATTAAAGAGGTAACAGGGGTTTAGGAGGATAAACTGCATGGCATCTATACTGGGGCCACACTAGTTCAATTGAAGGGGACTGATGATATAGAAAAGGAGTGGGGTCATGTGATCAGAGATACGGCTGGAAAGCACGGGATTAGCACAACACCACAGTATGGCCAGGTAGATGGACTGGAGTTGTGATGTCCATGTTGGTGATACAACCCAAACCAAGACAACATGCCACCACATCCACTGATAGCAACCACAAAGCTGGTGGCAGGACCTCACACGCTAAACACAAAAGAAGCAATTAACCTCGGCATCACCTGATAATCATGAATTGATCATCTGCTGTATGATGAGATGGCTCATCGCTCTCCTCTGTTCCGTATGCTTTTTTGGACAGAATAGCACAACATCTGGTGGTGAGAGATAGGGCCTGGCTCAACATGAGGGAAGAACAAGTGCCTGAAAGCTTCATTATGTCCCAGCTGTTGGCTTTTCTGTCCCATTCTGATTTTTTCTGCAACGACAAATTAACTGCCAAGAGACCTTCGAAATGAGTTCATGTGAATTTTTGCATCTAATGCATTGGCGAGTTGCACAAGCAGAATAGTAATAAGATATAATAGCCGGCAAAGCCGTTGCAATCATTTGTTATGAGAACAATTGAAGTTGAAAAAAGGCAGATTACCTATATTTATGATATTTTAATAGATTATATGGATGTAGGGTGCTCACAGCAGTCATGGATCAGAGTTTGAATCAGAGCACCCTTTCTATAACCAAGAGATTCATTTTCATATCTAATAAATGCCAAACTAACATAAGGACAGATGTTAGCTTAACCCAACTTTTGTTTCCAACCCTATAGCCTATATGTCAGCATTACAGCATGTCAGGTCGAAATAACATGTCGTTAAAAGGTCAAGGTATGAACCTGCTACTTTATGTTTTTCTTGAACCCACCGCTATCAGAAACAATACTGCACACGCTCTCAGGTTGGCCGGCTTGTTGAAGTCAGATGTTATTAGTTTCAGGTCAGTGACTGGGATTTTTTCCACATCCCCAACACCTTTTCACAGAGGATATGGTCAAACATTAATCAGAGCACTGACAGCCAGTAAATATGATACATTTGCTCTATTTTTTTCCAAGCTTTTTGTTTTTTTTACCTTTAAGTGGCCATGTTCTTTCGGTCATTAGTTAGTTAAAAGTTTAATGTTAGACCCTACACAGAGAGAGATTCACTGTTCACACTGGGTTAGTATCCTAATGCTGTTGGTTCTCTTTTTCTTGAAAACTCAAAGTCAGTGTCAAACTGACAATAACACCAAAAATGGGTTCTGGTTTGATCTCAACCATGTTCTATTTTAAATAAGGACAATGTGAGTCCACGTTTAAGTGATATTAAAGAGAAAGCCCTACAATTGTAAAAGTGTGACGGCGTCATTGCTGGCATAGGGGAGGGCGAGTGTTGGCAGGCATACCAACAGTGAGCGCTATACGGACGGTGAGCGAATGGGCAGGGGGCCAGTGGGTGCCAGTCTCAGGGAATTGAGCGAATGTCTTTGTTGGCATGCGAGGCCAGGTAGGTTACCCGTTTCTGTCGGACAGCTGTGGGGTGCAACCACCCATAGCAGGACAAACCGGTCGGTGGCGGCTGGCGACTCCCAATAGCATCTGTCAACAACGCAGCGATGCCTCTCACCAACATAACAAGTCACTCACTAAAAAAACGCTGGCTAAAATGTTGACTTCTGACTATGTTGGAATCTGATACATTGTTGAGAATAACGGTACACTCTGTGAATGAAGGTGTGAGTGACGGTGTGTGTTATGTGTAGTCTGTTATAGTGAAAGGCATTGTTTTAGTGAGACTTTGAGGAAGAGGAATCGCAGCGACACATAATCAACCTCTTCCACCTTCTGCTGAATTGTGAGGATTTCTACACCTTTCGGAGAATAAAAGGCAAAAGGAAAAGAAAACAAGTAGGCCTAGCAGATTATTTTCCACACAACATTGATAGGGTAGGGCCAGTAAAAGACAACCGGGTCGGAAGGGTTAACTACAAGTTATGCCTGATCAACATGAAACGAATTTGGAAGACGGATTTGTTAACCAACACGTTCTTTGGCAGCGAATGACTGACATTTGCGGTGAGACAGTCACTAGACAGACTGTCATTATCCAATCTGTCTCCTCCAACTTATCCAATCAGCCACCTGCATTTTTTTTGCCTTTCCGCCTTTGAGAAACACACCGTAATAAACGAATTGAGAAATGTCATGTGTATCATGAAAGGCTATGCCGAGCCAATGCCTAATAACGTGGCTGCAGCAACAATGGTACACAGCCAGCAGATGGCGACGTTTCATTTAAAACTTAAGTCTACAACAAATTTCTACCTTTCCTAATAAGGTTTTGTCCTCATTAAGGTATAATAATGTAGGAACCAGTCTAAACGGTCCAAAACGGTATAGTAGATATATTGTTAGACATTGTCAGTCGAAATGTCCCTAATCAAGTCAAGTCTTAATCATTGTAATATGCAAGAAATATTATAAGATTAAATGGGATTGAGAATATTATATTGTGGAGGGAGAAAAGTGGAGACGTGCTGCGAGTTACAGTTTCAGTCACCTTTTTGATGTCAACAATAGCTATGTAAAACATTCCTCATCTATGCCACCTTGAATGAACGTTGAATGCTGTCAGTGAACTTTTCATGTAGAATTGATGCACACTGACAAAATTATTCAAGGAACCGAATGTCTTGTCTACTTCTTTTTTCAATACATATTTCTTAACCTTGAGAGATCTTGAAAACCAACTGATGTGTCAAGATTGTCTAGTCTACAGTGAATGTATAAGTCTGGAAAAAGGTGTCACAAGGGTCATGAAAAATGAATAGCTTGTTCTCCTTTGTGCCAGAGCAGACTGGAAAAGCTACACCCGGAACAAGCTGTTCCCTATGAAATAACCTAGGTGATATGAGCCTTTTGTCAGCTTGTGCCAACTTGGATAAGAAATTACCCTCAAATTAGAGACAAGGCAACCCAAGGCAGTTTATCTAGGCACTCAGTGTGGTTGAAGAAAAGCATCTATAGTTTGAATGTTGTTGTTTTAAAAATTCAACTGAAAATCTATCTCAGTGACAGTGCCTTTCACCCAAACCACTTGGGTCTCACCATGTAACTCCACAGTTTAACACATCAATGATTCATAAAACCACCAGTGTTGTTTATTTTCCTCCAGACCACATCCTCAATATATAAAGGAGAGGCGGAATTGTGGAGTAGTTCTTGAAGTTCACACTACCACTGGGGAGGAAGGACAGAGAAGCCCCACAGGGTGGTTGAACCCTTTGTTCTGAATGCAGGAGATGCGAGAACTAAGGAAACAAAGCAGTCAAGTGCTTGGTGATAGCAGATTACAGAGGCACTAAGCTTCCCTGAGAGCAACAATGCATGCTGGTATGGTTAGATTAGCTATGCTGCAGGTCCATAATTAATTATGTTTATTTTCTATGGGCAAAGGTATCGTCAAATAACTAGAGATTCGTCTAACACATTACCAGAGATGCTTATCTTCAATCATGGTGAGAGTTACAAGATACTGTAAACTGCATTGGGTTGTCATGCTATTGGAGCTTGGGGGTAATTTATCATCTAAGTTAGTAACATTCTACATAATTAACAATATCTGTCTAATTGTTTATGGTAAGTAAAATAGTTTGCCAAGAACAGTATTGTTAAGTGCCAAAAACATACATAGTTAGGGTTAAATAGTTAAACAGTAAAAAAAACAATTATTTCCATTCAACACCTGTCTTGTCCTGTGTAAAACATGTATGAAGTATGAAATAGTCATAAATACCAATAACAAAAACAAATAGCAATTTATTTTTTGACAGTTTTCAAAGAGAAAAAAGAAGGGTATATCTTTAAACAAATAAAACATCTAAAACAATTCAGAGCAAACAACAAATATGTACAGTAACAGGAAAATAGAGAGAACAGAACAAGCACTATCTGTTGAAGAGCGTTCAGAAGACGTGTTCCCTACTGAGTAAATGTATTCGTTATGGCGTTTTTAATTGTCAACCGTTTGACATAAATGTTTACCCTTTTCGACAAGTTAAAACATCTAATCTCAGATCAGTAGATACTACCTCATCTGAAATTGTTTAGGAGACGCTTTTTGACAATATTTGGCAAGAGGTGAAAAAGTGATGCACAATGGACAACCTTGGCTCATCTCCTGAAACTTTAGATTATATATGCTTTTTCAGCTATCTTTACACACACTTTCTAGGTGTTGCATGTAAAAAGGTAGCACCATTGGGCTAGTAAGAGGTAAGACACTTGAGAATGCACATTTTTTCTATTGATAGCCATATTCCCTAGCACCTGCTTTCCTAAATATGCCAATGTAAAGTACTGTTTAGACATAGTGAGGAGCAATGCAAACACTCAGCCCAAATTCCATTCAAGGAACAATCTAAACAGTATGTTATATAGAGGGGCCTGTAATGTAAGCATGCAACTGTCGTAGATCACACAGCATGGCAGCATGCATGATTTCCCTTCTTTTCTCCTTTTGCCCAAAATCATAAAGAGCATAAGGGGCACAAGTCACGAAGACACATGAATAAACACACAACTGCCAACACAGGCAGGTGCATACGCATAAACACAATTTCATCCCTACTCCTTAAAGAGGGCACATTATATAAGGTCCCAAAGAGTGAGAAAACTTGGTTCTTTAGTGTATCTACAAATCCCAACCATTTCCGTTTCTAAAATAAACTCTGTTTTCCCCCAAACACTTTCCTTTCTGGTACAAAAATACAAGGACAGCATTCACAGACCCTGCCAGCAGTTTTAGTCTCAATTGCAATGCTGACAAGAATGCAAAGATGCACAAAAGATTAAAAAAATACTTGATAGCAAAACAGATCCAGTACAAAGAGAAAGCATGCATTTGTTTATCATTTCAAACATTGAGGTGGTCTAAAAAGGATCAAATCAATGATAAACCATAATAGACAAGGTCCCTAAGACCAACAAGGTTGAACACTTTAGAATGTGCATGCTTGTGCACTGCCTTGGTCTATGCTAATGAATAGTTAAACATCTGGCTCTGTTAAATGTGGATGTAAATTGGGGAGGTCACAATAGTCACAAAGTCTAAACTTCTGTAAATTACACGTTAATGATTTATATCTGCTTCAGTAGCAAGGCAGAGGAACAATACGTTTTGCTTCACTAGATACTATCAGACAAATTAATTGATCTGAAAACATAAAATGTAGGAAATTGGTCAACAGTTTTGAAAATATCATATGCAAATACAAAACGGCATTCTGTAAAGGCTTTCAGACTAGTCTCAAATTCAATAATTGTATGCATTGTTTACAAAGAGGCCTTTCTTTTTCTTTGTGTGGAAAGTTCAGTCTGTCAACTAAGCTGGCTGCTGAGGTGCCATCATTATCAACATTTGTATTGTCATTTTAGAGGAATTATGTAATTGTGTGACGTGGCCCAATAATCCTCTGCTACATCTGAGCAACAAAGCGTTCAACGTATAACCATCATAATCACTGGGAAGTCAGTACAGACCTACATTTGTGTTTCCCCTTGTCAATCATAAACACAGAATCTAAAATCACTTACAGCAAAGCAACATTTCCATGTGGATGAACCGTAATACACGTACAAATCATACCCTGTTTTGAGAGACATCTGGACCAAGGTTCAAATCCACAGACCTAATCAACTAGGATCAGAGAAATGATCTGGAGGGCTGGACTGTTTCCAACAAGATGGATTAGGCCAAACACTGACAGACTTCTCTGTTCTGAGGGATTGAGGGAATCCGCCCAAGGTACTGGTGACGAACCAACTAAGACATGGCACCCAGTACAATATATGCTACTTGAGAGGACAATTTGGAGGGCGCTTGATGAGTGATAATGTTGGAGGGTATGGCACACTAAGAGTTTAGCCACAATTGCTGAACTATTTGGGAATGGAGTGTTTAATTCCAAAAATTCAATACTTTTTAATTGATAAAGGGGACTTACCACCAAGGGGGAAATACCACCAATCACGTTGATTTTTAAAGGTTACCATTATCCTCTGTATTTGATAAAATGGCAACACATGCTCTGTATGGTGAAACATAAAATTTGAGGACAATATGGCGAAAGGAGCTCAACATTGAGCTTTAACAAGAAAACTGTCCTTAACAGGAGTTGGCCAGTAAGAGATGTAAAGATGTGATGTATTAATTACAGAAATTCTTTGATATTATTGGACTTCAAAGCAATGAGCGCTGGAAATGAGTTCTCTGCATACATCTGATGTGGGACTGGCCCATTGTTTTCCCCATGTTGGACCCGAGTGGTTTGAGAAGCTGGATCAGCTGCCAAACTCGGCAAGATTCTGCTTTCCGGGAGACAAATCTGTTCTACCACCTGAACTTACGGCACAGTTTGGATTAGTCTTTGCAGGTTTCCTTAATGCAGTCAGGATTATACTAAGGAACTGGAAACATACAAGCATACCTAGTTATACGAATTGGATTTACATACATACATACATACATACAAGTTAATGCTAGCTAAACTGAAGGATTCTGTGTCCAAATTTACTGAAATGTGGGGTAGCTTCTTTAGAGAATGTTTTGGTAGGGATCAGAAGACAGCAAGATGCAATAGAACCTTTCATGTGTTTGGAGGGGAGATTCTGTGACATATCGTGCTGTTGTGTTGCTTATGTTTTCAGTTTTTCTTTTCTATCTATGTTTGTGTAAATTGTTACCTGCAGACCATGTGGAAAGTATTTTTTTACATAAAACAAAAGAAATCTTGGCTGAACCACTCATTTCCTTGCACATTAAATGAACTCTATACTTTCATAAAGTTTTCTTTACACTGATGAAAAAAGGGACTTCTAGGGAGGGAATAAGAGCATTCTTGTGATAAAAAGAACCATTCAAGTAGTTCGAGTATAACCATTCGAGTATAATACAGGTGCCTTAAAGGACACACATACATTTCCCTCATGCACAACAGGAGACATTTATAACCAACCTCAAATATGGACATTTTGAGGAGATTCACACCTTTTAAGTGCGTTTAAAATGTAATTTTGTGTGTGCTAAACAACCATGCCATCTGTACATTTTTTGGAACATCTACATTTGTCATTACGTCCTACAATATGAGAGTTTAAGGAAAGACAGAAAAATAATCTTCAAAAACACATTCTAGAATGTACTTGAAAAGAAATTTGACCACACATGCTATAGCAAGTTTGGCACTAGATGTAAAAAAAGTGTTTTCTGTACATTAAAAACATAAAAAATATGGACATATTATGGAGACAATACTTCAATGGTACTGTTTAATGCACTCACCCCTTTTCACCACCAATGTGCCAGCGTATTAAAAAGGGCTACCAATAACGATGAGTTGGCACGGGGGGGGGGAGGGGGGGGGGTGCATGAACGGGTTTCCTAGTTTGTGTATTGGCTTACTGATGGATGCTGTGACGTGGGGTTCAGAGGAAGGGGTGGGCTATTACGACACACTTGAGCAGCGGATGCTGGGGGAGCCCATCTGAGTGAGCACCTTGTCCAGCCACTGCAGGGGCCCGTTGAGGTGCAGCTCAATCCAGCAAGGGGTGCTGGTCACCGTCTGTCTCCTACGAGAGAGATTAACAGAGAGTGACAAGCTTGCACAACCCCTCTCGCTGCAGACGTGCCTGTCAGTATCACTGAGCTGGGCTGGGTAACATACGGAATGTAGGAAAAGGAAACAGGTATAGCAAAGAAGGTCTTGTGAAGAAGTTGTGGGATGTGTCTTATATGTGTATCACAGAAATTGACTGACACTATGGCCCCAGGTTCTCTCACAAAAGTTGTTTTTTTAACCAAAACAATCAGATCAAGAGGATTTAAAGTAAACGTCTGGCTAAATGTTGTTACCTGTACTCTGCTCCCCAGCCCTTGACGAAGCTCATGCGGATGGTGCACATGCGGGTCAGCTGGTAGACGGCCTCAAAGCCCTGGTTCACAGACTGGGCCAACAGAGCTGCAAACTCCTGGTTGTTGAAAATCTTCAGGTTGCAACCTGAGGAAAGCCATCACGTGACAATTAGGCAACCATCAACGAGTAAGACCACAAGACAAGCATTCAATGACATGTGGGTATACAGATCCGTACCAGGTGGGATCTTGCAAACGGTAGCGGGATGCCAGCCGTAGCGCTGGTTACAGTTGGGACTCTGGACAAATATGGCGCTGTCGCTGAGACACTCGGCAAAAACCTCTCCTCCGATGTAGTACAAACGCACACCCCTGCCTGGAGGGACCATGGAAAACAACATCAGACAACAAACCAACACCTTTGTTTACATCGTAAATGCATCGTCAATCTTGGATACATCTTGCCAAGTTACACACCAATCACAGTGGCGTGCAATTCCATACATACAATGACTTACAAAAGTAACAATGTGTGGCATGTGACAGAGAACAGCATATTAACCTGACGGTGGTACAACGGCTAATGTAGTTACCAATGTGACGGCGTGTGAGTTCCACAGCGGCGTTGCGGTTGACGTTAGATAACAGGCCGAGGCAGAAACGCTCTGAGTTGGATGGGTCTGTGAAGCCATCCACTGTCATGGAGGGCTGAGAGGCGTGGAAGGTCTCTCCCACACGCTGGTTGAGCTCGTAGTAGGAGATGGAGCACCAGAAGGCCGGCTCACAGTACGTCACGGCTGCAGGCTGCAGGTCTGCAGAGGGAAAAGGAGGCAAAGAAACTTCATTTAACTGTACTGGTTTTACATTGTGTTTTGTAAAATCCAAATTGTCCTTGTAATGCTTTTTTAATTTAATTTTATTAGAAAATAATATATAATTATATTCTGTTTACATTTTAAAAGGATTGATTTGAAGGAGGGAAAAGACATGTAGAACAAGCAAAGGAATGTAATTTACGAAGATACAGAAAAGCAAAAAATTGTGATAAAGGAAAATTGTGCCAACTGAAGATTATTAATGTCCCTTTTTATTCGACTAAGATAAGACAAAAAACTGAGGACATATTGCGAAGAAGAAAATCTGGGAAGACAGACAAAGGAAAATAAGTTTATTAAGAAGAAATTAGAAAAAGAAGTGTGGGGAACAAAAGAAAATGCAGAAAACAAATATGAGCCAAACACATCATTTCCCCGAAACATAAACCAGAAGTGTGGAAAACTCAACAGGTACAAGGAAGGCCGGAGACTTCCTGGTAACACACCATGTCTACCCTGGTTTACCACTAAACTTGGCAATCTCAGCATTGGTGTCAAATCTTGGAAGTAAGTTTTCCCCAAACTAGTCCAGGGCTATGTGAAAAGTTCATTTGTTATTTCACCTGTAGCTTGACGGCTCAAGCCCCCTGTGGTTTTCCGTTCCATTATGAGAAGAGAGGATATTATTATTGATGTTGTATTGAGCTCACGGGTGTCCTAGCATGGAAGCAGTTCACACAGGAGGAGAGACAAAGGCCATCTTTCATCACAGAGCTTCCTCTGTTACAGTACGGAAGCACACTCCTTTAGGACGGCTGGGGTGGAACACCCATCTGTTTGGTTTGTGCTCCTGTCATTTTGTGTACAAACACACAAAGCCATGCAATCACACATGACCTACCAAGGTTGCTGTGTGTGGGAGAGACAGGATTTGGTGACAGGTTGGGGGAGCCTGTGTCCATGCTGTGGTTCATCTGAGGATCACTGGTCTCCCCATCCTCACTGAGATAGCCTGGCGGTGGTGTCTCTAAAACACACACATACAAATGAACATAAACATGCACGTTTACAAAGACACAAAACATCAGTTTACAGAGATGATGTTGCTGTTCCAATCTAACGGTTACCCTTTTCACATACTCCAACTAATATTATGCACATAAACTAATTTTAACATGCAATACATTTACATTACTTTAAATCTTCTGAGCTGTGTTCTGTCACCAACCTCTCTGACCCTGATCTGGCTCTGGAGCGTTTCATTTTTTGTATTCATTTGGTTGATAAACACACCCCTTTCAAAGGTCATAGGTTGCAAGATCGTTTAAAACCATAGTATATTAAAGTATTAAGAATAACTTATTTGGCCGATAAAATCTGGCCTGGACTGAAACTGGAAAGACTGACTTGGAATAAAGGTTTTCCATGTCCTTAAGGAACAAAGTACTTCTGTACTTAAAAGTTGTATTTAAATACCATAACCAACTGGGCATGAAATCTGTCTACTTTTGGTCTACAGTATGTATACTGTTCATGCTTAACTGTATACACAAGCAGGGGCAGGTCTACCAACATTAGCTGCTTGTGTGTGGTTGCTAGTGCGAGGGCTGCTCTGCATTTCACAAGCTGGATCTAAAGCCAGCAGGACAGCACAGACACGTAATGCCAGGCAGCACTACTCCACCTTCTCGGGACAGTGTGTGTTTGCATTGGCTCAGCTCCAACCTCAGTATGAGTCAATCAAGAGATGAGATGGGTGAACTTTGGATTGCAATCCCAGAGGCCAGAAAGACCCTGCTAAACTGCACAGTGTGCGTAGACAATTTTCCAGACACAGCTTAGTCAAAAACAAAGGTAATGCTAACTCCTTGGAGCTTCTGGCTGACTGTATCACAAAATCATTTATTCTTGTATTCTTCATCTTCAATGCTCGGCTCTGTTTGGGTTGCTGCTTTTCACGTCAGAGTTTTAGAGTACCGGTAATACTTTATTCATCTCTGGGGGAAATTGCACTGTTACAGCTGCATTGACAGTCACAGTACAGTATACACAAAGTAACAAGATTGTAAGAGTTTGTCCAGTGTGAGCCTGGTACAAGCTTTTCATTTTATCTTACATTATGACTTTTATTGCCTGTGCGTGACCAGTATCAAAAACCAGGAAACTTCTCTCAATTGACCCCACTTTGAACTCATCTGTGTTTGGTCCCTCCTCCTGTAAGGTAGTTTCTCTAGTGTACTCTCTTCTGCTTTGATATCTCCCAACTATGTTACGACAGTTTCTCAATTTATGAGGAGAAACCCCGTAGGAAAATTCTTAAAATCTCTCCTTCTGGAACATTCTATTGTTAGCCAAAACAAAGAAAATATTTTCGCCAAACTATCTCACCTGGTATGTAGTTGCTTTGGGGCTCGATGCCGGCAGGAAAGTTAGTATTCTCTGGGATGGAGTGGCTGTAGTCGTCCAATGGCGGGTACTCACTTGGGATCTCCAAGTGTCTGGGCACAAGCACTGGAGGCAGTACTGCAGGGAGATACACATGCAGGCACACACACCAGCCTCTTGTTTACTTGCCCTGTCCATTAAGACGCTCACAGTCACTCACAACAATGGCAATTAATTATAATGAAGTAACATGTAAATAGCAAGCTAGAATCTCGCCCTTTGGTGGATGGCGCGCATGAACTTGTATGATTCCTGTGGGACATGTGATGATGATGGTGAGAGATGACACGTAGCTGTTACCTGGCGTCTCCACTCGCTGGTAGTGGTAGGGGTTGACACACACCTCGTCCTTCTTCATGTGGAAGGCGTACTCACAGAGCTCCACCGCCCGCAGCTCGTGGTGGGACTGCAGGTCTGGCCAGCGCCACAGGCGGCAGTAGATGACGTGGGGCAGCCCCTTCCTGTGGGACACCTGGAGACGGCCGTCCAGAGACCTGGACAACAGGGGAATGAGAGAAAGGACAAGTGGGTAACCATTGGATAGGAACAGCAGCAAGATGTAGCCCTGTGGCTGACTTATACAAGTGGAGTCACCCGAGGACATGAAGACGAGCCTAATTATCTCATTGTAGCGATCTGCCCTGAATCAACCTGATATTCCAAACAGACACTGGCAGCAGCTTTCCACATGTTTTCTCATTTTCATCTGGCTATCTCGAAATGGGGTGGGACAACTGTCAAGCTCTTCTCCTCTCAGGTTAGCCGTCCCCTGAGGAGATGTGCTGTTTTAGGGTTTTACACAAACAAGTTCAAACAACATCAGATTCAACTGCTGTGCATGGGCTTCAGTGAGTCCATTGTTGGAGAAAGATGTACAAGCAAGATGGATAGAAAACGTGGCAAGATGAAACATCACCAACCTTGTCTTAGACCAGCCCTATTGACTGCTCTATGCTAGTCTGGACCCAGACAATCATCAGTCTCTTCAAAGACCCTTCATGAGTATTTAAAGCAGCGGATGTTCTCTGTTAGGGCGAGGGGAGTACACGAGGACAGTCTGAACTTACATGCACCCGTGGGCTTCACTCTGATGAGGGCTGTGTGTATTGTGTGTGATGAATGAGTGTCTGTGCATGCATTTTCAGAAGAGACATGCTTCTAGAGTGTGTGCTCTTACGCATGTATGAGGAATGGAGAAGGCCAGCTGGGTTCATCTAGCATGGCTGCCCAGGGCAAGGCCTCCAGGAATCCAGGGCAGACACACAACCCCCTTTAGTATGGAGGGGGGAGGGGGGAGGCAAAGAAAAAAAGTACGAAAGCTGACTAATGGTCTAACCAGGGCCAAACTTGAACGTTTATGATAACTTTCTCAAGCATGACCGCATAGATGATACATTTGTGGTAACAGCAGCAATAGTGGGGGCCGGAGGATCACAAAGGCAGGCATGTTATCTGAGGGATGTACAAAATGTGTACAGGTGTGTGTGTGGGTGTGCGTTTCTCCCCACAGACGGGATAGGCCGTGGCAAGGTGCTCTCTAATCTAACTCTTCCACCTTTGGAACCAAACAACCCATACCTTCCCTGAGGCCTCCATAGTATGTTACTTGGCAAGGCAGCACATTCCTTTGGTGGGACTGGCCGCGCCTTACATGCACACGTACACCCCCCCCCACACACACACACACACACACAAACACACACACTGTGTACTGAGGTTACATCTAAACATGAAGGAATGAGTTCCCAGGGCGATGGTACGCACTGGAGCTTCAACGCAGGAGGTGGACAGGCTGGTAGAGTTATGTTTAGTTACTGTCTCGGGCCTCTGTCTGCAGAAACTGCACCATCCACACTGAGACTTGAGCATGCCCTTTCTGTGAGCCAGAGTGAGTCACTCTTTAACGCACACACGGTGACGACAACATAGAGAGACAGGCAGTGTCTTGCTACTGTCTCCATCTGCCAAAACTTGACATTCCACACACACTGGAGTGTTTGTCTTTCTTTCACACTTTTTCTGTCACACACACGCACCCACACACACACACACACACACACACGTACAATAGATTACATCAGACGGTGCCGTATCACCTTTTCTATCCAGATAATCAAACAATGACTGCAGTTCACCAGCCTGCTCCTTTTGAGCTGCGACAGGCAGACTCAGTGTGGATCACATCACTGAAGGACAAACAATACTGTCTGGGGTGACTCAGAGCTTGAGATGCACTGTATGGCTGTTGTGACTGTGTACACTGAGACTGATGCAGGGTACTCAGATGTGTGTGCGTGACCCCAGACGAATGGATAAAGACACAATCCGTTCAAACGAGACACGTTTAAATAGGAACCAACCCCAGTGTTTGGGTGGTGGTCTCCATCGTTACAGAGTGGTGTGGTGGTGCATGGAGGTGCACGCACAGTTTGTGCGTGATAGTACATGGAGCCAAAGAGGGTGCACACACGGTTACAGGAACGGGTTTGCTCATTCATCACGCTGAAGCGTGTCAGGGAGAGACAGGGTGTCGCACAGGCTTGCGACCCAATATGTGTCTGACTGTGTCAAGAATTGCGCCTGCTATCTCCTAGACACAAGCACACACACAGACTTCCATTGATGTGCTCTTACTGTTGTTCTCTCCACTTGTCTGCGGTGAGAAAACAAAGCCGCTTTATCACTCTTATCAGCTCCCGTGTCTCTTCATGTGCTGCCCAGACTAACCAGAGCTGCTGCCAAACCAGGAAACCTCAGACACTGCTGTAGGCAAAGTATTACTTTAACTATTTTACTTGTTGTGAGTCTTTGCTTCTTTCTCTTCCTCACACTCCACATTTCCAAATCCTCTTTGTTTATTTCCTTACATACAACTTTCCTGTTTCATCTCAATGTATCTCTATCTCTCTGTCTATCTGTCTTTTCAACTTTCCTCTTCTTTCCACACTACATCCAGAAGACGTGTGTGGACAAGACAGACATCAGGGCCCGGGCACCAAGCCAGGACCTTCACACCTTCTCAAAGGCCTATCCAAGAGGTAGGGAGCAGAGAGCAAAGGCAGAAAGAAGGGATGGGTAAAGGAAGGACGTGAAAAAGAGAAAGTTTGATCATTGGGGATGGAGTGCCCCTAGTTAGTTAGGATAGGCCCGCTAGGTTTAGGGGTAGGGGCTGTGGGGTAGGGTGAGAGCATGAGATGTTGAAGACTGTTTCTGCTGATGCAACACTAATACTTCTACAATTCCAAGGCCAGTCTCCTGCTTTGCTACAGCAGCATCAGTTGGGGGCACTGATGGTTAGAGAAGCATTTGATGTGTTGTGGGCACTTCCACACAGAGGATACCATGGTGGTGCCTACTAGCAAACATGTTATTACAGTACTTCAACAAAATTCATGTCATCATAACTTTGTGCTGATTGGACGCTTAACTGCATAGCACTAGGCTATCAACCTGTGTGTTTAATAAAACTATGCTGCATATAGCAGACACTTTAATCCAAAGCAACATTCAAAAGGGATTCGAACCTACGATTTCTTGATCAGCAGTAAAGTGCTCTACCACTGAGCTACACCCAGTTATGACTGCTGTATTTGCTATCATCCAGGAAGGTTACAGAAATTGCATTTGGCTCAAGTAACCTGTTTTGTTCGGTTACATTTGTAATATAATCTGTCGGATGCAGGAAGACGAAGACCACCATTTGAATATCTGACAATGATTGATTTGGATGCAAACCATAGTGATAATAAACAATCCGATCACTGTCTGCCCACGCATAAAACTACTATACCAGAGACCGCCCCAGATTAAGGCCAAGTTATATAACTTCGACTCCATTTGTGTTTTGAAATGCTGTGCACTGCACTAGCGAATGCAGAGCGACCCCAATATTCCGTATCAAGCAATCCAGATAATCGCATGCTCAATGTACGACCAATGCGAAACTAATGTGCTCAAAAGAAAACTTGGATTTGAGAGCTAGTAGTTGTCTGGGATTGACAACCAGGAAACTAAATAAACAGGAGACCACGGACCATAAAATTATGTTAAATGTGCACAGACAAACCACCCTGAAACAGCACATTTGTAAAACATTTAATGCAAAAAAAAATGCGTAACGAGCGGGGCTAGAACTGAGGGTATGGCACAGTACTCGTAGACATTACCTCGGTATGGTGATGCATTTCGTGTTGATATTCTGAGTAGTGATGGCTTTCTCCAATTCATCCAGTTGGCCCGTTTTCTTCAATTTCTTTACCAGACTCTTCACTGCTTTCTCACACCACTTCTCATCCTGACCATTTTGTTCTCCCTTTTTCCAACCCAAAAGCCTTTTCACAATGGGGGGAGTGAAAGGCAAAATTGACATTTTGAGTTCAGTAAAGTCCTATCAGTCCTTACGTTTGCAAATATACACAGAAATCCTCTTGAAAAAACAAACCAAGTGGCAGATTACAGAAAGAGAAATTAGAAAGAACACGCAGCTCTATAAACACGCAGATAAACTCAGACATTTAAAGTTTGATTGTTTAAATTTCGGCGCACTGTCTAGTTCGTTCGAGTTCAACGCGAGTAGTGCATGTGTGTGTGTGCGTGTGTGAGTAGTGTGCATTGTCTAACAGTAATAGATTCAGTAACACTCCGCAGACAAAAATAGCTCTGTCTGAATTGTAATTTGCTTTCTTATAGTTCGCGCACGACACAGTTCAACACGATTTATCCTTTTGGGTTTTTTGGTTTAGTTTTTTTTACAACAAACTATTACAATAGTTTATAGCTATTTATTTAAATATGTGTTGTCAAGGACGTAGTTTGATGATTTGTCAAGAAAGTTTTTCCCAATTCAGAGTCATCCGCCGCATAAGGGATAAGCCTGAAGTCTACAAAAAGTCTGACTCAAATGCAAATACCGTCGCGAGGTAGGAACCAATTCAGACCGAGAAGAACTGTGAAAGCCTACAGACTGAGCAGCTGGTAAAAATCTGCTGTCTCTGCAAGGCACAATGTAGGCTACTACACATTTTGGGGGTAGGCTATATTAAGCGTCTTTCATCATATTACTGAATGAAAACAGTGCATTTTGTAAACGAAATGGTCGATGGAAAGTTATAAAGTAATAATAATATCACCTCACTCCCTAACATTGAGTTTACTGCATCTGTCTCAGAACTGGTATAAGGCTGTTTACTATTGTTAGGACACAAACAAGCTTGTTACAAAGCACAGTCTGAAATTAAAGCTTTATGCAAGGCATGTAATACTATTATTGGATAAATGATAGATTTATTTTTGCCTACTGACTTCAACAAAGCAATAGTCTAACTGTTTTTAAACTGTAAGTTGTTGACATGCCTGTTCTAAGAGTCTAGAGAACTTTCAAGTAAATGTTGCCTCAACAAACTCCAAACAGGGTGCAATGGGGAACTGGCAATCATTAGACTTATAGCGCAAGCAAGATGTACATTCAGCTGGTGAGTACACACACACACACACACACACACAGACACTTATGCATGCACAAACACGGATACATAAAGTTTTGGACTATCATCGAGGCACCCCACGTAGATGAATAATGCTATGTGGTAAATGTTACGTACTTGGGCACACATGCAGGGGGGGCAGAGAGACCTGAGTGCACAAACTGTAGATGTAGGAGTACTGTGGCACAGCTGATATCCTCAAACAGAAAGGGATGGCAGGCCTGTAGTTTGAAGCCTGTGAGTGCCTTTGTTCCTGGACTTCAAAAGGATTTCTTCACTGCGGACGGTTTCAAATCTTGAGTGCCCTATTTGCAAACACTTGAAAAAGTAGTAAACTATTTCACAGCACATCCCGTCTTTCCAGTTGGATGGAATCTTGAATTCAATTGAAAGTGGAGAAATGTCATTAGTAAATGTTCATAAGTGTAAAATAATATCCATTGTGCGGCATGAAAATATGTAGCTTGCTGCCGTCCACATGGTCAAGTTAACAGAATAATTGTAGCTACTGTATCACAATCTCTTTCTTTTTTGTCTGAAATTTTCAAAGGATAGAAGGGACTGTAAATCTGTATCCCCAAGCAGCATAAACCTTTGATCCATCCACCAGTTGACAGTTAGCATCCTACAATAGTAACATCAACCCACAGTTACTTTGGTCCCCGTACGCACACTGGTATATTGACCAGTGTTCACTATTCATCCTTTGCACACTGCACAACTTAAACTAAAAATATAGCAGTTTTTCAGCATGACAGATCCTTTCCCTTTAATCTATTTCAGTAAGACAGCAATGTATATTTTTACATCAGCTGGAAGCTTTGACAGTGTCCACCTTTCATTCTTGCAGACAAGAAGTATAACAAACATTTTTTCAAAGAGGTGGTCTCCAGCTGAGTTGCAGTCTCAGTCTCATTTTTATTTAATTCATGAGTAACAAATAGTCTGAGCAAAAAATGCATTCACATGTAATTTTGTCTATTACAATTTGAAAGTTGGTCTCTTTAACAGTATTATCTAATAAGTTTGTTGAATGAATCTTCTTGTTTAATATCATCTGAATAACTTGTAGTCTAAATTAAGCTCATGCAAAACTGATACATCTGTAATTTGTACCCATGAAGCTACTGTGGCTGTAGCTAGAGACGACACAACATGAACTACAGCACTTTTGCTTCGTGTCCCAGCTCATGTCATAATAATAATACTTACTATCACAAATCTACTCCACTGAAACCCATCTGTTTACATGGAATACAATTGGAATTGTGTACTCAGAACAAATGGCAATTAGCTGAGTCTAATAAACTATGCTGAAGTCAGTGGCAGAGTGAAAGCTGACCCTTGCTATGTGTGTGTGAATAAATGTGTCTGTGTGTTTTCGAATTTACCTGATAGACACCAATGGTTACATTTCAATACATTTAATAACCAAGCTCGGGGCAAACTGTTGACAGCTGCTATTTGGTAATATTTTCAAATCTCCTTGGCAATACTATGAGAGCCATCAATCTTAGCTGCCCTGACAGCTCCCAGTCTGAGAAAGCACATAGTGTACTGAAAGCCCAACCCCTATTTCTTTGGGCAGTGGTATTTGACAACTTTAGTAGGAAACTTGTCAGGTCATACTTCCTGGAAAACAAATTGTTGGAAACCTTACTTTTTGCGCAAGTTAGTACTAATTGCCACACTAACAACAGGACGAGTTATTTTCTTTTTGGGAATGGATAACATAATAGAAGACAAACTTTGTTTTTGGACTTTTGTCTTTGTTGGGAGCTGAACGAGGATTACAGCACTCAATATAGAACATGCTTAAACATCCAGTCCTGAATAGCACCATTCAAAGTGATACAGAAGACTGTATTCATTTTTTAATGATTTGTATTTTTGTCGCACAATTTAGACTGGTGAACCGTTCTGTCAGGGTATTGTCATCCTTGACAAGTAGCCACACTGGCACAATGTGACATGTTTGTGTTCTCTCAAACTGCAATGTGTCAGACATGATGAGGGCCCACTCAGCTAAGCAAAGTCTGCTGAAGTGACTGTTCCTTTGTACTGGTGTGATTTCTGGGTGATACAAAGTTCACTTTAGTCAGACCTCATACATTTACAAATGGGGAGAAATACAGTGAATTGATTCCTTTGAGTCACATCTGGGTTCTCCCAGCTTTGGTAGGAGTGTGTATAGTCATGCTGATCATCCTCTCACAACCATGCTATCTCCTTAATGACTCACACTGAATGACTGCTTCCTGTTTTTAGGCATAAAGTATACAGAACTGCAGACTGGTAACTGTGAACTCAGTATGATGTCCCTCTGTCATTCTCTGGCTACTCATGACTCAACAGCGAGATGATGAGTCATGACTTGGATGTTTCCATACTCACTAAGGTTAGTTCAAAAACGTAAATGTTGAGATTAAACTGTGTGTTTATGACACACAATAATTGTAATACATATTTTAAGGGGAAAGTATAAGGCCTATTGTGACGATGTATGAATTAAATGTAAAAGCAACAGTTTAATTAGACAGAAAACCTAATTGTGCCCTTTGCTGTTACACAGTGTTTAATATAATGGCTGGAAAATAGTATAACGTTTCCATACCATTTAGTCTAACCTGATACCGTCAATAGGTTTTTAAATTATTTGTTTTACAGAAAGCATATCCGGATGAAAGAGTGGATTCTCTTAATGATCCTGTTTTGAGCATCAGTGTTAAGAAATGCTGCAGAAGTATAGTTATGTGGTGCCTTCACGTGGCAAAACCTTGTCACTGCAATCACCTCTATAAGATTATTTCAATCCAATGTTTTGATTAGATTGAAATGCTACCAGAAGCATGAAATATTTAATGATGAAAAATAAAAAAAGGTGACAGTCTAGTTACATATGCATGAAACTTAAAAACTTCAAAGCAAAATGAATATATTTTTCTGCTCTTCAACTATACCAGGTAAGCCTAGGGTTCATTGTCATTCAATTACAAGTAGTTGATGACGATTACATTATAGATGTAGAAGTAGTTTATGTTGAGCATAATATTGACCAAAAACACTCCACCTTCACCTACACTGTAAAATGTACTCAAACCATGAACATAATTGCTGCTCTTGTCTTTCATTTGCATTTATATGATTTAGGCATGCCAATCTAAGATATTTTATGCACAGACAATCCAGCATTTGGTCACAGCCCATTGAATCTCTGTAGTTGATATGCAAATAATATCCTTGGGCTACTATTGTATTCCCCTACTTGCAAAATGAGAGAGAAGAACATTGTTATTGTTGCTATTATCATTATCATATTCCATAGGCTTTTAATGTTGCCGTTAAATGTTTCCATAATGTGTTATCAACAAATCCCTGTTATTACTTTTTGGATGAAAAATTGGTTCTTCCTGGAATAAGTTGTAAGTGTGTAAAAGCTTATCTTTTTAACAGCTCTCACTCGGGAAGTTGCGAGTTGTTTTGTAGCCTAGTCTTAGGTGAAGTTACAAAAAGAGCTTTTGTTCACCACATTTCACAACCTTTTTCACTGAAAACATATTATATTGGGTACATGTGCAAACCAAGATTAGGAACATTGTGGTAACACCAATCCTGGCCCAGAAGTGAGCCGTTTAACATTAGGATCCTAATAACATTCACAGTACACAGACTTTATCCTAAAGCAGTGACTTTATTCTAGGGTGCTCTGAATAGGTTTCACTAAAGATGATTCCTATTGAAACTGGATGCTAATGTTAGCAAGGGTAGAAGGACTGGGATATAAAATATGACAGTTTTCAAATCAATTTATGTGGATTTCCACCCTGGTGTATGTGCAGCCGTCGAACACAATTTACAGAGAGGGAGAGATACGCAGGAGACAAGAATATATGGTATAATTATAGTTTAAGCCACAAGGTGGCAGTAGAAGGTTTGTCTGAGTCTTAAATATGGAAAGACCATAGCTGATCACATATTCAAACACCAAATACTGTCCTTCTACATGTCTTGGTTATTTTTGTGAAGTTACACATTATGTGTAATACACGTATAGATTTTTAGTTAAAGGAAATCTATGTTTTTTATGATACGCTGATATTTTAAACGTAGTGGGCTGATGCTAAATTCAAAGAAACAACTCTTGGAGCAATCTTATTCACACTTTTTCAGCTATGCATAATCATTTGGTAGACTTTGACAAGGCACAAACAGCGCTACCTAAATGCTGCCAAGTGAATGAGAGGAAAGGGGAGCCATTTTGGGAAGACATGCCCCTGAATCTCCTGTTACATGTATGAAGCGATGTCCCACTGAGGAAGGGGAGGGTGGGCAGCGTGTGAGTGTTCTTCTGTATATGTGTTTGAGTGTGTGCGTGCAATGAGCACTGCCATTTGTGTCCATGTGTGTGTGTGTGTGTGTGTGTGTGTGTGTGTGTGTGTGTGTGTGTGTGTGTGTGTGAAAAAGAGTAATCAATCTTGTAACCAACTCTGATGACATCTACATATTCATCAACATAAATCATTACTATTGTTTCCTTCCAGTTTCCTTATTCTTAGAAATGATAATATTAAGCACGTATCCCGTCTTCATCATGACCATTCTCATGTTCTGTAGTTTTGAGTCCTGAATCCATTGTCTTTTGTCAGGCCTTTTTTACCTTTCTTACCTTTCCCGCATTAATTAGTTCTGTGTGGACAGGCAGAAGAGAGTGATCTCCTGTGTTCAGTATCAGGTTTAGAGATTGAGGGCAATGTGTGTGTGTGCATGTGTGTGCATTCACATAGGTGTGTGTTCCTCTTTGTTTGTGTACACATATGGTATATGTTTGTATATGTGTGTGTGTGTGTGTGTGTGTGTGTGTTTGTGTGCGTGTGTGTATGTGTATGTGCGCTCTTTCTCAGGGCAAGCTTTTTTGGCTGAGGCCAGTGAAAGCAAAGCCCATGACAGAATGTCTGGCTGTGTGTCGATGACCAGGCAGCCAACCAGCCAGCCAGCCAGTGGAGCCAGACCGTCTGGCTGCCTGCCTGCCTGCCTGCCTGCCTGCCGCCAGTGCTGCTTTAGAACTGCAGAGAACATCCCAGGCCCTCAGGGAGGAAAGGAGAGGGGGAAGGAGGAGGAAAGGGAGGGGGATTGCACTACTGCACTCCATCGCTCCATATCTATTTCTCAGATACAGTACTGACATCTAAGAAGTCAACACAGTTGCTTCTTCTTTTCTTCTTTCTTCCCCTCTTTTACTGTGCAACACTTCTAGCATGTCTCCAATTTCCTGTACAAATATTTCCCTAATATCACTGTTTCTTTTCATTGTATTAATGTATTTCCATTGTATTGTTCAATACCTACTATTGCAATTTTAAAAGTTAGCTGTGGCTGTTTTCATTTTTACATCTGAGTTATCTGCAATTACATATACTAATTACTTATAGTAGTGGAAACACTATCCCTCATCTTTACAGGAAGTCCATCTGAAGGACGGGATGGAGACTGGGAAGGTAGACAGGAAGTATGAGTCTTCCTCCCAGTGCTAGGAGATGCAAAAACATTTTAGCATGTGTACCACAAAAGCATTAGCCTCAGCCAAAACAATGTGGAAGTTTGGAAACTAGAGTGACATGACAACGTTTCCTGCATCAATTTAGAGTCACTAAATAGACAAAATTACAGATCCTAAAAGAAAAGTCGAAATGATATTGGGTTCCTAAAAGAAAAGGGCTTACAAACTACTACCCTAAATGAATATGTTTATGTAGTTTGGTTATACAATTTGAATCTGGATACAAGGGGAAAAAACCTTGTAGGGGCGGAGGTTTTGCAAGGAATAGAAGCCACTTCAGGCAGAGCTCAGCCGATGTTCAACACACTGTGCCTATGGAAGTCCCAAGAAGCTCCTGTCTAAGGAATCCCAACGTTTCTGTCATGTGCTACTCTTTTCTTTGAATTTTGACAAAACAAAACAAAGTCGGAGATGCAAAATAAGATTGAGAACAAGATGGTGGATTTTCAGAGCCCACTCCCCTCTCATTACCACACATCCCTACCAAACCCCTAAATCTCCCTCAGATATGCAAACCACAGGACCAACATGTTTGGCTTGGAAAGAGAATGGTAAAAGAAATATTTTGTACGTAGGGAATTTTGAGGTGTTGCACAATGGGAAAACCCTGGGCTTTCTTACTGGTGTTTTTCTCAATTGTAAGCCATGAAAGGCAGACATGTAATATACTGTTGTAAACTCAAAGGCATGCATTCTCCCTCAGTCAAGTTTATCTACTGCTTCCATCATGTCAAGCTGTAGAGTAGACAGTGGAAACGCCATTGTCATTATGTTTGAAATGACAAAAAGTTTACTATTCTGTTGAGAATAGGCCATGTTCAGTAACCACCTGAAATTAAATATGAATAATAATAATAACACTGCTAACCAAAATTAAAGGCAAAACAACATGGGAAAGTATTTTTTTATGTCTGAGTAACGTGGCTACGTTTCATTTTTCTCACAGCCACTGTGACTGTATAATCAAGTCATTTACTTTTCAAACTAAATCTAATTACAACTCTCAGCAGGCCTCCCAAATTGCAGTCAAAATCCCCCCCCCCCCCCCCCCCCTCCCATACACACAAAATGTCTCACCTTTAGAGACTGCAAAAAGCAGACATGTCTTTACCCCAAAGCCATCACTTCTTGTCCACTGGATGCTTTTATTGCTATTCCATTCAACTTTTATGGCTTTTAATCTCTCCCCAAATATGAGAACTTTCCTAAATACGGTGCTAAAAGCACAGAATTTTCTCTTTTAGGAGCCGGTTTTGAGCCCATGTACTCATGGTGGTTTGTTGTGTAATCTCTCAGCTATGTGTTTCTCACCACAATCATAACAATGTGCAGTTTGTTTCCATTGGTATCAGACCCGAATCACTGGGTTGTTCTCTTTAATTCCACTATTTGGACAGAAACGGATGAAAAAGAAAGATGTCGGGATATCTGCATTTACTAGCTAAGAACTTAAATAACTTTAAAAAACATTGATTTGTCTCAAATTAAAAGTCAAAATTGTCCTCAGGGGTCACCAAAACTAACTTGAAGAAGCCAAATAATGTAAAAAGCTGTGACCTTGAAGCAGTGGAACAATGACAATTTTCATTTAAGAATATTTATAGTGAGTTCTAATTTCACTAACGTTCAAAAATGAGAAATCTTTAGTGCTAAACTTATGAATCTGAATAAATAAATGAAGCACAAACTGTAAGGATGTTCTTATAAATTGTGTACGTAAACCACAAAACCAATGCTTAACAAATAACATTATATGCATACTTTATTGTCAAGGTGCAAATGGCATTGTTTTTGCAAGGAATTGACAAAATCTGAAAAAAGGTTCTTCTTATTTTTGCAGTACACATATTTTCCATTGGCATTATGAAACTCGATAATGCATATATAGAATCCAAAGTGCATAATCCTTTTTATTTTGTCTATATACACATTAATACATAAATAATTACATTGAAAAAATTACTCAGTATTTACAAGCATAATATATTTCATATAATATATAAAACTTTATATTAAATCTAGGTAGATTATATTTGGGATAGTGGTTGAGATAGCTGTCTGGGAGTCAGTTCTGATTGAGCTGGTGTGCACAAGAGCACAGTTGTCTGTGTATCTATATATGTGTGTACATGTGTTCTTTCATAAGTGTGTATGTAGTGTGTGCGAGAGCCTGTATGAGTAAGTGTATGGGTGTATGTACGGTTTGGCTGTGCATGTGTGTGTGTAAGTGTGTGCCTGTGTTAATGTCCATATGATTGTGCGCTATCTATGTTTGCTGAGTAACACCTCCAGCCAGCAGGGGCAGGAGGTGATAAACTGTCTGGAGTAGCAGGGGCCCCAGCCCTTTGCAAAGCTAATTCGGACACTGAGCGGGTCGTAGGGCCCTTCCTGGAGCTCCGGTTCTATGCCGTGCTTCAGGATCCAGCTGGACCTCTCATAATCAAATACTTTGAGGGAGAAGCCTGGCATCACCCTCTTCACCATAAGACCTCTGGAGCTAGGAAGGTCCAGTGTGGGTGAGTGAGCAAACACAGGGTGCTGGCTGCGGTTGTACACCCACACGCCATCCGGCTCCTGGCTCAGGACGATGCCATAGCCAATCTTGCTGCGTGTCCGCTGGACACAGCTGCCCCTGCTGCTGTCGCCACTGCTGCCGTGACTACGGCTTCGGTGATTGTTGTCATGGTAAGCATTGCCATTGAGCTGGCCCAAGCAGAGGCCCGTGCCTTGAGGTAGGTCATAGAAGATGCTGAGGGAGGAGTCATGGGCAGGGTACAGGCGGCCCACACGGGTCCGTTGCTCCCAGTAGGCCACGCTGCACCAGTGGAAGCGCTGGCCGTCAGAGGTCGAAGAGTCAAGGGAGGTACCGGTGTCTGTGAGTGAGAGAGAGAGCGAGAGAGAGAGAGAGCAAGAGAGAGGGTTATTGTTCTAAACAGCCCTTTTTGTATCAACAAACTTGGTTGAAGTGAATTAAAGTCTGGAGAAAGTGCAGAGAGTAAGGAAGTTCCTGTCCAGCGAAAATGTTAACCAGGTTGAGAACTTCACCAAAACAGATCTATTTTGTCCACACAGACTGAAAGAATATGCATTCATATGAATAAGTGCTGAAGTGTAACTACGTTTTTGAGCCCCGTTAGAAAGACTGTCTTTCTTTGTAGACGGAGAAGACTACCAGATCAGTGCAAAAAAAACCTGAAGCTGTCAGAAAACCATCATGTCAGGATAATAACACCCCACCCCCCACCCTACATTCCAGATTGGTGAGCCAGCACGGACTACCCCTTTACTCCCCCCATCACCACACCTCCTTCATCCCTTTATCTGACGGCAGAGTGGAAAAGAGAGGGAAAATGAGAAAGAAAGAAAGAAAGAAAGAAAGAAAGGAAAAAGGAAACTTGGTAGTGGTGGGGGAGGGGTATACAGCATTCAGCTCCCTGACAACCTAGCACAAGCCTGCAAACCCCTGACCCTCCAGCCCTCGTGCTATCAGCTCGCATTAACTCCCACACAGAGTGATGCCATTATTTTGCTCCAGAGACTCTATTGACACAGAGGATTTAAAGTCCTATGTGCCTGTGGTCCCATTTCTTTTATACTGCTGTCCATCAGCCCCCCCCCCCCCTCCCTCTCGGTCTGAGGCCCAAATGGCTGCTCTTTCCATATTAACATCCTGCTTTCAGGTACATTTTTTGTTGATCTTGAGTGGGGAAAATACAAGTTTAGCATATGTGTAGGTATGTGGGGAGCTACAGAGACATACACAAACTAGACACAAAGTGCAATAGCATTTAGCTCAATAACACAAATGGGGGTCCTGTGTGGGAACTGACGATCCACTCTGGACATCCTCAAGTCCAGCATCCCTAGTCCCAGGTCAAAAGTGTATGTCTCTCAGACATACATGTGTCATTAGTGAATTCCAGGCTGGCAGCTCCTAGTCTGGACAGTTTTTTCCTTCCCGTACGAAAGCACAGAGTGGGATACTTGGCTAGCGAGCTCAGACACACACCATTTGGATGTTTTTACAGGCTCCACTTCCCTGTAGTAACGCTGCACAAACATGTCTCAGAGAAACTACAAAATATGACACTATGGGAGAAAAATCCCAGTCCAATGGACTTTATTCACCAAGACCAAAGCAAAAGGGTTGTGTGTGACATTGTCAATGTCACTCTGTGGATGTGCTTGCTCCTGGACATAAGGCTGTAAATAGCATTCTGTTAATGAATAAAACTACTGTTGTTTAATGAATACAAGACACTGACAAGAAAGATGGGAGCAAAGAGATTGTATGTATTTACTAACCCAAACCCTATCAACGTATCTAAATCATTGTTGAATCACTCAATCACACTTTACAGGGTCTTTAATGCTTAAAATTAGGAACAAAACAGGAATGCACGGGTGAACAATTAACAGTGTCTAGAATCAATAACACAAAGTTCTAGTTGCAGCCCCTCTTTGTTGGACGCACTCAAGTTAAGAGCTCCGACACACAGATTCCTGCTGGCTCTCCACAGGCTCAACCACCGCAAAAAACTGTTTTTATTTTATTTTCACATTCAGAATTGAAGGCTTGATTTTTGTTCCTCTATCCCTAACTTTGACAACAGGAGTAAAAAGTGTATTTTTCCCTCAGCCAGCACAGAGGGGGTAACATGTGTAGAAGAGAGGGTTGGGAAAGAGAGATATGGAGTGAAACAGAAAGACCTACGAAGACATGGTAAAAAGTATGTTTGAGTGAGAAACCCTGCCAACCTTAACCATTGAAGCAAAAAAAAGTGGGAGAAGGAAACATTATGGAAAGGAAAGAGGGAGGGAGAAAAAAGAGAGCTGTGTCTCTCATCCTGTGCCAAGGATTAAATTCTCCTCCAGTTATTAGACTCTTCCACTGTTGCTGACAGAGAGGAGGAGTGGGAAAGAGTGTGTGTGTGTGTGGGGGGGGGGGGGGAACAAGGCACTAATACAGATGGGACAAATCCCAGACCTTTCTGTTATTTATGATATATGAGGAGGGGAGGCAGACTAAGAGATCTGCCTGTTAAAGTTTTGTAACCCCCCTAAAGAGCCCCCAAGAAGACATATAGCCTTGAACTACAGTGTACCTCTCCCGTCCATTTCTCTCTCAGTGGTACTGAGAACCTCTGTTGTTTGAGACTATTACTATTATTATAGAAAAACTTCCATCTAAAAGGCCACATTTAGGTTGGCGTCTGAGCTATCTCTCCCATTAGGAGACTGTTATCACTCAGACATGCACCAAACTGCACAGCAAAGTAAACCACAGCAGCCCTGCACTGACTGACTGCCTGTCTGTGGCCCTGGGAATATGTGTCTGCCAGTGGGCATGGGCGTCCGTGTGTACTTGTGTAACTGTTTGGAGGTCTGTCAATTCCTCTCAACTTACTGCAATATCTTTGACATTTTCAAGAGCACAACTGTCAAAGTATGCAGTCCATTCACTGGAAGGACACCTTTCTTTTTTTCCTTTTTTCCCTGAGAATAAACAATTTGTTATCATAAACAACCATCCAATGTATTCCTCCAAAGCATTCTTTGAATTAGAAGGTATCTGTTTGAGGTGGCAAATTCCCAAGAGTATGGGGTTTCAAATTGATCACTTCAAAGAATGACGCCCACTGAAAGCTCTTCATGTCACAGTAAGTTACTGTGAAAGCTGTACATATCTTTTTACATCATGCTCCAAAGGGGGATCGTCATGGAGAGTCCTCTATCTGCTAATGACACCCTACCTATCGATCTGTCCAGAGTATAAGATTTTTTTTCTGTCAGAAAGATTTGTCTCCATCACAACACTTGCAGAAGAAACCGTTTGACAAACACACACAAATGTGCACACAGGCATTCAAGAAAACACCCCCTCAGACACACACATATACAAAGTGTTCTTCTGAGCACATGAAACCAAGCAAACAGCACTTTGTACAAATAAACCAACCAACTCCTAAGAGTCCTGGGAAATGCACGTGACAACTTCCAGAATTCTTGTTGCCGTACTCTGTCAACATTTGCAAATATTTTTATGGTCAACAGTATGGCGAGATTCCATCAGACCAAATTGCAAGTTGGCAAATATTCTGAAGGCACTGTGATGAGTAAGGCGGAATGTTGTTTAAACCCCCTACACATGTCGTTTCCAATCTACACTTGCTTGGTTGACTGTATTTTAGGCTTTGAATCCAAGTGAGTGTTAAGATGAGAGACTAGTTAGTGAAGTGATGGGTAGTCATCTAGGTAACCAACATAAAGCACATAGGATTTCATATAGAGATTAGTGAATTATGTAAAACAGATAATTACACCTGTTGACACATTTATAAATGTATGAATACTTTCATGCAAGTAATAAATTGCTCATATTGATTATATTTATTCCAGAGTAGTTCTAAGAGAGGGAGAGAGACGAACTAAGCAACAACATACCAATATGTGATTAAAGGAAAGGGATGTGAGACGACATACAAATTGAGTAAGTAAAAGCAACACAGCATAGCAAAAGAAGACTTCCATTTCATGTCCAGTGACCACATAATTCCTCGAATTATCAACTTCCTTAGCCAGCGCTGGCATGGATGGGGTCTGTGTCTAGCAAGGTCACTTAGCAAACTCATCACTGTCGATTCTTATTACATTTACCTTAAGTGCCTGTAGACACTGGACAGTGAGGCGTTTGTGTACATTGCTGTGCTTTTCATAGCTCTGAACAATGTTGTTTTTTTTAAGAAACACCATATAAATGTGACCATCAACTGGTCTTTGTCAAATGGTTCATTTGAAGCAATCAACACAATGTAATAGGTAACAAGTAGGTTATTTGGAGACAATAGAGCCACATACACCTCTTACCTTGTTAAGGTGAGCTGTATTTCTCTGTCATGCATTATGGTCAGTAAGACATGCCACACAAACATTCTGCATGTGCTGTTACATAGTATATCTTATACAGGATGCCAAAACAATTTGTAATTGCAGTATGCCAACCAGTTATCAAGCTATTCTGACCCACAACTATCTGCACAGCAGAAAGGGTGTCAACCATGGAGACAGCAGCAGATTAGGAACCTATTTTTGTTTGTTGGTTTAGGACACAATGATTCAATGAAGTAGTATGTTGTTGCATTTTGCAGGATGCATTTATTTATACTGCCTGCAGAACATACAAAAATTAAGAAGTAAAAGTATGCAGTTTGAAATGAGGCAACACTAAACCACAGTAAAACTGGATCCATTTTTTTTAGATCAATACAAACAATAAGAAATGAGGAAATAGCATTTACTTTTAGTTATTCAGAGAGAGAAACTACCAGGCCACCTTAGATTCGAGCCTCTAGGTACTAGACAGGAGTTAACCATGTCTAACGCACGCTCAGCTTGAAGTGAAAAAAATAAGATGAGATGATGGAAAATATTTGAGGAAATGGCAAGCGCTTAATGGGCCAGTGCTTGATGTTGAATTCCATAGTCTAATGTGTCTCATTGAGTCAAAAGACCAAGTATTGTACACATGCCAGGAAACAGTCCATGACTTCAGGTCAACTAGAGGACCTGCTGAGAAAAAAAACTACAAAACGTGTAGTCAAATACTAAGTGCTACAATGTTTTTACCTTTTTTACCCTGAGTTTCTCTACTGTAGTCACAGCATTACCTCCTTAATGTACTGTTGGTGTTCTTTTCAAACACATATCCCCCGTCCAAACCACTCTTCTCTTGCTCCTTCTCTTCTCCTCTCCTCTCTCTCTCTCTCTCTCTCTCTCTCTCTCTCTCTCTCTCTCTCTCTCTCTCTCTCTCTCTCTCTCTCACACACTCTCTCTCTCTCACACACACACAGACACACACAACCTGGTGCCTTGTCCTACTTCCCAGCATTTCTCTGCTGTACCCCCTCAGTCAAAAGGGTTGATTCATGGGTTGACATCGCTCCGAGTGCAGACGGGACTTTGGAGCAGAATGTTTGGCCAATAACTTGATCTGCTTACAGTAAAGAAACAAGCCACCAAAAAATGATTACAGAGGGAAAATAAGAAGTGGCCTCCTCACTTAACCTCAAGTATCCACTGCAACTAATATATTGTGTCAAATAAATCAATAAAAATAAAGAACAAAGTATTGTAAGGTGCTGGGCAAGAGCAGATTCACTTTCATTTACTGGTGTATTTCTTACAGACCTTAATACATGTCTTGATCAAGAATTGAGGTCAACTAGGCCTGCTCATCTTTGTATACATGCCACAGAGCATGATAGGATGGGTATTGCTTTTGCAATTGTAATATGCAGTAGTATGGAGCCATCTGCATTCATTTTTTGATTTGTTTATTAAAGTTTTTCCTTGCAGTCTGTACATTATATGGCTTAATTTCAATGGTATTTTTAGTTATCTTTTAGACATTTTTTAAGAAGTCAAAGTTTATTTAACACAGTTGACAGTGTGCATACTTTGTACACTTTGAGCTTCAAATGAACACTTTGGCACTGTAAACTTCAAAACGAATGTGGACAGCCCAAAAATTGTAATGTTGTTTTCTTTGACATTTTAAAGGCCAATCTTCCCTGACCTACCTACAGCTGGCCACAACCTTGAATGAAAAAAGTTTGAGTGAGCTTTTCAACTGAAGTTCCACAGATGATGTGGTTGATAGTGGTTTGTGTTTAGAGTATGTCCCAGTGAAACCCCTATATGAGTCTTTCAAGACCGATCTTATCTCTCTATCCTTAGTTAGATGGACATTCCAGACTGTCTCTCACACACACACAACCCGTCTTTCCCATGAGGGTTAACTTAACGACAAACAGGCCAGTGACACCGTGTTTACTGTGAGTTACAGGTCTAGACTGAGATAGCAGGGCCCTCCTAAGAGTTTCCAGCTGACATTTCCATTTCCAAAAAAAGGTTGATTGCCGTGATTTGAAGGGGAATGTAAACTGATCAAATGATAAAAGGACACAGGCTAAAGGTATGTAAGGACCACACCCTGTCATTATCCTTTCAAAGCTAAATAGTTGCTTTATTGTTTTCAAAAGAATAAGAAACAAAAAGGAAGGTTACCCTCAGAAGTCTAGCATGAAAAACGGCATAATGCTGCTGTTTCTTATGGTAAAAACATGTATTTGCAGCAAACACCAAATCTTTTTCAGTGTTAATGTTCTTTAAACTGCACAAAAGTTGCCTTGACTAAACGATTTTAAAAGCTATACACTGTAGTACTTCTGTTTGACTGTGGATTATAATATCTAGCTTTTATCTTGTTGCTACTTAAAAGCCAGATCCTCCTGTCTAACAGACAGGCATATGACACAGCTTTGTCTGGATATACTGAGGTGCAAGTAACAACTTTTCTTCAAGAATCAAGGACACAACGTGTATATAAAAATGGCAATGACAGATTATGCCATTTGCAGGGCTCCACAATTCTAGTAACAGAGGACCACACACACACAAACACACACACCACCTCTGGTAAACTAATCTGTCTACTTAAACTTTACCTGCCCAACATAGGGAGTGGCTCTCTCTTCCTAACTCTGGGTTACTAGTTCTGTATAAAAGCAATTTTTTGAACGTATCTGGCAAACATGGCATGAATCATCAACACTCATGACAAATGTATAAAGTCTGTAGAGAACATTGTAATGGGACCTACTCGACCCGCAACAAACAATGTGCGTTGTTTCTTGTCTTTTGGGTCTCCCATAAACAAACAATGCATGCACTGAGGATGTCTTTCAACACACCACAAGCAGAGAAGGCGAGTTTGATCGAGTGGGCCTGTGGTCTCTCTCAACACTACAAGGACCCCCCAGCGTAAACAAACAGGGCTCAAGTTTCAACCAGAGGGGACTGCTTTTGTACAACCCCACCACTCCCCAAGACCACACCCCCTAAAAAAAGCTTTAACCAGAGCGTCTCTGCTCTCCCCCAAAAAATGCTAACCCCCTTCCACTGCTCAATTACCAAGAGGTATGGAGGGATTTGAAGGAAGAGAGGGGGAGTGAGGGGGATGGGTACAGGGAGAGGGAGTGGAGCTCTTAGAGGGATTTTGTTGCATTTTCATCTGAGCAAAAATATTTTACTGTTGAAAACAGAGAGAGAGAGCCTAGCTACATTGCTAAATTACTGTGGCATCAAGTTTCGGGGTGCCCTGGGTATTACATTGAAGACTAGCTCCTGTAATGTCAGTTGGAAGCATGTAGTTACATTTGATATATGCTTACTATTTGGAAAAAAGAAAACATACTGAAAACTACTGTGGCTACTGCACACATGAGTGAAAAGCAAGACTTAGACATGATATAACAGTTGGTTTGAAGCTAGTTTGTCTGACCAACAAGTGTGCTTGTTCTGTCTTTGATGGCAAGCCATTTAGAAGCATAAATTGCTCCTCAAAATGATAGGGGATTAAACCACTATCTATGTCTACTAACTCCCTGAACTAAACTACAGTATGGCAAATCAACCTCCTCATGAAGTTAACAATTGGTCACTTATCCATTCATAAAAAGCAGTACTGCAAATTTACTACTAATGTTTACAACCTTATAACAAACAACCACTGACATGACACTCCTGAAACTTTGAGATTATTTTCTTTTTTACTCAATGGACGAATTGCTTGTTCATCACTCCATGATCAATTGGAAACCCCTAAACTATCAGTTTAGCCAGTGCACAAAATGTTACACACCAGTATAGGTCACACAATGTCACACTGTGTGACCAGTGCCGGTCACACAACATTCTCAGCCAGCTTTTGAATCCATATCTTAGTTTGGAAATTATAAAATTAAACTTTCTGGGCCGTAATCTTTGCGCACCACAAACTCACTTGTGAAGTCTCTTGGTGTGACTGGGGGTGTGTGACTGGGGGCCACAGCTTCAGTGTAAAACAGTGTTGAATCTGACAGATCTAAAGAAAGATTCATTTGAAAGGTTAGGAAATAATAGTAATGATTTAACACCCGACTTAGCATTATTTACAGTAAGACCTATGCAGCGCTCACCACCTATTGTGTTGGAACCCACTGGTATAAGGCAGAATTCTTTGATACTCACCAAGTGGCCTGTGCTCATTTGAGTAAGATAGCTGAGAGTATGGAGGTGGAGGGGAGTCTGAAATACAATAAATGTACAGAACAGATCATAAACATCAAAGCCAAAACATTGTTTTGGCACCATATAGGTTTATGCATACTTTGCAACCATGCACACATTGACAGGTGGTATTTCTCATACTTTAAAATATTCTTGTCTTAATGGTTCAAGCTCTGAACAAATCGTTTATGGCTGTGCCTGTGTGTTGTTGAAATGTGTATTTTATCAGGAGAAATACATTAGAAATGAATAAATAAGAAAACTGCGGAGAATAAAGCTGATAAAAAAGGCTGCGGGTTCTTTAAGAGCCAAGGCAGTAATTGCCGGAGTACTCAGTCAGTGAGATACCAAGCTAGCCAGTCTGGCGCCAGCGGTATGCAAACTGTATATTATCGCCACTCCTTCACCTAAATAGCAAGAGGGGGACCTCCTAAGCTAGAAAAAAAGAGCCCTTTAAAGCTCAACTTGAGAGCAATCTTCCAACGGATAACATCCAAGAAACGCTTATCCTCATACTTGAACGTTGAAATGAGACGTTATGAGTAAAGGAAAATCTAAAGTTTCTCCCTTTCTGCAATGTATGAGTGCATATGTGTAAAAGAAAAAAAGAGAGAGATGGACAGAGAGAGAGAGAGAGAGAGAGAGAGAGAGAGAGAGAGAGAGAGAGAGAGAGAGAGATATGCCGACAGAGAAGTGGGCTTGTCTATATCCTAAAAATGCGCATCATCATTAACGTTTTGTTGAATTTACTAAAGACAGTTTAGGAATGGCTTTTATGTCCAACTAATGATTGATCATATGTAGGCTATCATGAATAAATTGATCGAAGCAAATCTTGCGTACTTGAAGTCTTATCAATACACGCAAAGTGCGTAAAGCAGTAGTTAGGCCTGTAGACAATGTTAATATGTATACACTAGATTCGCTAGACGTAGATCCGCTGTCTTTGAATAAATGGCAGTGTCTTTAGATGTGTGTGCATATTCATATGCTAAATAACAAAATATATAAAGTTTTGAAGCCATTAGGCTACATTTTTTTTCTTACCTGGCCCACACAAGCGACTGTAGTGATAGGGATTGCAGCAAACCGTTGCGCTTTCTGACATTCCAAAGCTTTGACAGTAAAATAACGCTTTTAGTCGGGCCGTGCGAGGTAAATCGGTCCATCGATACAGTTTACAAAGGAGGAACTGAGGGGATATAGGATGACCACCTAATCGCTGCTCCATCTGAGGCACCAAGACACATTCACTGGGCATCCCACCTTTGGACTCAACAGCCTCCAATAACACATCCAGCAGTTTTTCCCTTAGTCTTTTCAAAAACGCATAAGTAACGTTCTTGACTTCTTGTTCGCTCACCGGGCATGAGTTAGTTTCTACTTGGTCTTGGGTCCGGCTCCTCGGTCTCGGGTCTCTATCTCGAAACAAACAGCAAGTCATCGTTTTGCTGTCATTCTCGTGTTCCTGAGCTCCGCGATGCTCGGGCACACACATGACACTCCGACCATTGTCTGAATTGCCCACCGCGAGGTTTCCGCTGCAGGCTTCGCCTAAAGTTCCTTGAGACAGACCTGATCTGGTTATCGACCAGAGCTCCGTTTTCGGAATCTTTTCAGGGTTACTGCCGCACGAACAGTCCCGACTCCCCTTGCTTCGTTTGCTTCCATCTTCCCCGTCTCTATCAGTGATCAAACGGCTTCTCCAGAGTCGCCGTATAAGACCTGAGCGTTTAGACCTGAACATACGACAACTTAAACAGTTTTGGATGTGTCGTATTGTTCCTGCGCTGGCTTGCGGAAATTCCACATCGATTTATGCTCCTCGTACAACATCAAGGTTTTGTAAACTGCGCGCACGGCATGCGCAGCGGGGGGGCAATACATTTATGACCAAACCGCAACATTAAAACGTAAACGTTGCATTTAAAAAAGACCAAACGAGTACACTGACAAGATCAAAGTGGGATATAATCAAAAACGAATTACCGGCTGTAGTCTGATCATGTTCAAGTCAATTAGACTAAAACGTTGAATCGTTCTTGTGAAGCAGCCTACATAACCCCCTAATAAACGGCGCAGAATAGAACAAACGCACAGCCGTTTTCCTTCTTTTAATGGGCCTTTGAACACTTTAGACCGTTTGCCTTAAAATCCACAGCACGTAATAGCCTATGAGTTGCTTCAACCGGAGTAATCCCATATAGGCTAATCCTGGCCACAATCACATTTCAATGTTTGATTCCACTGTGTGAATATAATTCTTTACCAATCCCACAATAAAAGCCTCCGTCAAAATCCTTGTCTGAGCTCTGATCGCGACGTAAGCGCAGAGGCACAGCTCATATTCCGTTATGAGAAGTTGCTTTAAAGTAAACTCGAATTTCTTCACTCTGTTTCGATGCTATTCTTTTTCGGATACACACTCGTTCGTGCACACACGGGGGCCCCAAGGAAAGCTCTGGAGCCATTGGTTGATTCCCATCATGTGCCAGTCTAGACACTTTGGCGGCTGTGAGCGGCAGTGATTGTTGCGCAAACACGGTTTCAAGTTTCTTAACTCTTAAAGGCACATCATCCTTTTATCTTTCGAATTCTGGACCGACTCCATCCAATTCACACGCCCGATGTTCAACTCACACTAGCCAATCTCACAATACTGGACCCTAAATAGGCATTCATTATAGCTTTTTCCATTCTCTGACAAACACATACCGAATCCAAAGTAAATTGGAAAAACAACAAAAACTATGTATAGGCCCACCACCATCAGTGGATGGTTACCAACCCATCAGTAGATTGCTTTACTATAATATCTCTGAGTTAAGGCTAATGGTGGGAGAGACAGGGTGTCCGGCACCAGATCACCTCCTAAAATAAGTGCCCCCTCCTGCCTGCCTGTGTCTGCATGTGTCTGTCTGTCTGCCTACCTGCCAACTTGCCAACCTGCCTGTGTCTGTCTCTGTCTGTCTCTGTCTGTCTTTGTCTGTCTCTGTCTGTCCACTATAGGGCCCTGCGATTCCCACGGTCCACCAGCAGAGAGGAGGCAGGCGTGTCTCAGGAATAACATGTTATCAGCTCCATTGCCCCTCTATTGCCTTCTCTCTTATAGTCTGGAGACATGGCAGACAGTGTTGTCCAACAAGGCAGCAGGATGTATTCACAGTGTCGCATACATACATGGACATAATAAAGCATGCACACGCTCCTCTCCCTGACTAGACCCCCCCCCCCCTCAAACTTGCACAGAAGCATCCTCTTCTACTGTGGCTAGTCACAGATCCCCTCTTATGACCACATGCTGGGGTTCTGGAGATAATGTCAACTCGGACCACAGGAAATCCGCCACCCATCACCTTTTATCTCAATTTGAGGTCTTTCTCTTTGCAGAGATAATCTGCCAAACAGGAGACACTTTAGCCAGCTAGTGTGTTTGTATGCTTTGAAGTCTGGTCAGTGTCAGTCCTCAAGGTCAAAGTTAAAAGTAAAATACCACATCCTCAATGCAGTGATGTGGATGACACACATGAGTACTAATAGCCCCAGCTTTAGGGATACTTGGGTGTCTTTATTTTAGTGCTTAGAGCCCAGAGGATTTCACTGTAGGACTTCTGCTTCTCACTCAGATCAAAAGCAATTCTCATTGAAATTCTTGCATAATTCAATGATTACAATTGTGATTATAGGCCGATGTTAGGCATGCCAGTCATTCAGATCAAACATCAAAAGGTAACATTTCCTCAGGTCTGCCTGAAGGCAAAACGTATCCACCCTCTAGACCTTGACCATATTGCCTACACTTCAGCTTTTCATCAAGCGAACACTTCGCCCCTGTCAGCCTTGCGGCTCCAGCTGACGCAGTGAAGAGCTCTGGCAAGACAGAGCCGTTCATCTCCACAATTGTCATTTTCTAGGACCTCATACTTGTAAGTTTGTTTGCAGTCGGAATATGCGTCTATTTAGACTTCCATCGAAGGGAATGGTTTCTACGAATGTGAATGAGGAAGGAAACAAAACCCAAACAAAGGAAGAGGAAAATAACCTTTTGATGGAGTCTGTTCCTGGCTGTTTGCAAAGTTGCACAATGTAATGAGTAAGCGTTAGACTGGGAGCTGTGGAAGTCTGACAGTAAGGCTAAGCAAAAGGTTGTAGGCTTGTCTGTGTGTGCATGTGTGAGTGTGCATGTGTGCTTTTCTTGTGTGTGTGTGTGTGTGTGTGTGTGTGTGGGTGTGTGTGTGTGTGTGTGGGTGTGTGTGTTTATAGGGGTAGTTAGAGTGCTGATCAAGATTTGGTCCAGGCTCCAAGTAAAGCTGTGGGACAATACAACACAGGAACTGAGCTCCCGGAGTCAGGAGGTCAGTAGATCTGCTGTCAACATGGCTTCCGCTCTTATCATTCTCTGCCTTCCCCAAAGTCTGTGTATGTATATCATTGAGTGTGAATGGTAAGGTAAGTATGTTTTTTCAGATCTGAACTGACCCCCAATGACTATAGCTGTCTCTGCCTCATCAGAAACCCAAATATGACCTAGACCATGAGTTATAGTAACATCTGAGTGAATGGATCTTCATGGAGGTCTTCAGACCAAGGATAAAGTGTCCCACAGGAACCTTTTTGTCACTATCTTCATGCGTGCCAAGAACCTACAACACCTTTTCTGCTCTAGCAACATAGAAATTATTTCCAACAGAACACACCACTTATCAGGAAGTAGAGCAAAAGAGGAGGCAGTTGTTACAACCCTTGCCTCATGGTTTATGTAATAAATAATCACATTTTAAGAAATCCAATAAAGCAATAAAAAGGAAGGAAAATCTAATAAGGTATTAGAAAACTATTAGGATTATACATGAGACATATGCATTCTAAGCAATGAGGCTTGGTTGTACAATATCAACATTGTACAAAATGAACTATTAGGGGCATGAGACAACACAGCAAAATATAATTATGTGAATAAAATTGATTATTATATTTCTTCAGGCCACATTAATCATTGACTCTGAAACAATATATCATTACCCAGGTAATCAATTTCTACCATCTACAATCGCTGGCCCTTCAGCAAAAAAATAGATTTGAGGGTATTGGGACTTTAACACGAGATATATCTGTTTCTTTTATGGCGAACACATTTGCACAAACAGAGACATAGACACTGGAGGGCCAGTTTGGCTCGCTAAGTATTTTGTTTCGCACAGATTAGGAGGTGGGCGGTGAGGCACAGAGTATAGTGATGCAAAATGGAGGTGACAATCCCAGAGGAGGCTGAGAAGTTTACCACCAAGTTTGACTCTGAATTTCCTTTCAGACCCTCAGCAACTCAAAGACACCCCCCTTCCCCCCACCCTCAAACACACATGGTACTGTGAAAGCGGGGGTCTTCAACAGCTTCCTTTTAAGGTGATGGCGTGAGGGCAAGCTATGCCCATTGACCTCTTTATGAAGCCGTTACCACAGGAGAAGCTGAAATGTCTTGTGATGCCTCTTATGATAGTGAGGCCAGAGCTGAGGTTTTACAGGGAACAGGGAAGTGTTTAGCAGAGACTGGGGAGTGTCTGTGTGTGTGTGTGTGTGTGTGTGGGGGGGGGGGGGTTAACACAATTGTCTGCATGTTTGTTGCACATAAACTTTTTTGTGCTTTCTTAGCAGGCATGGAGCCTAGCACCCTGAATATCCAGTGTTGTGCATGTTTGACATATTTTTCATAGGCTTTTAACATTTGTCCAAACCCAAGCCCTTCCCAAGAGGATGGAATGGAAGGCATTAGAGAAGCCAAGACTAACTAACTTTTCCCTACCCCCTCAGCGCAGTAAAAGTCCTATCCTGTTCACAGCGTGGGCTGGACGTTCCAAGGAACATGCTTTATATCACAAGTAATTGCTTGTGATTCTCCCTCTCGCTTCAAAGGCGGGGTGCACTGTGGTTCAGGGGTCAAAGGCTAGACCGTTGTCCAAACGCCCCCAAATTTCCTGTTTCTGAGTCTCCCTTGAAACAGGAAGAAGGATCTAAGGCGAAGACCATGTGCTCTGTTGGGCTGAGGAGACAAGCTCTGTATGTCCTTCTGCTTTCTAGCTGGCTAAATTTAAGACTTTCTGTCTTTTCGATTGTCTAACACATCCTTAATCTTGGCTAGCACTGTAGTCTACATAAACAAAAAGGTATTAACCAATATTACATGCAGGCAATGAAGATTAACTTGAGTACAATTGTCACATCCCCATTTACATACTAGCACTGGTTGTTCTCTAATTGAATCAAAGGCTCAAGTACACAAACATTCTGCACCTGAATAAGGTCAAATCTGAATATAACTTCTGCTAACTTTACACATATAATCTCTGGCTTGTAGCTGCGTGGCTGGCTGAGCCCAAAGGGAAAGAGAAAGAAGGAAGTAAAGTGCAAATGGCCCCAGAGCAACATGGTCCCCCTCAAAGCCCACATCTGGGATTGGCTCTGACAACTGAATACTGTGTTGCTCTAATTTAGGTAACTTTGTTTACAACCCTGTAATAGAGTCAGTCTGGGACTGCGGGGCTGGCGTGAGGGGAGATGTGAAGGAGTTTGGACCAGCCAATAAGCTTGTTGATGTAAAAAAGCACATCAGAACGTTTTTGTGTCAAAGGATAATGTCTTCAGTTTTATGTTGAGTTTATTTAGTAAAGCATTTTGTGAAGTAGGAGTGCTGCAAAGTAACTTTTGTGTAGCATTTGTAGCAGTTGGTAGGGTTTGGGTTTATTTTCCACTTAGGATAACAAAAAACAAGACCTAAGGTTTTCTGCCAAAGTTCAAAAGTATTGAACTATAAACCCTTGAAAGTTTGAGGGCACTCTCTGTGTTGAGCTGTACTTACACTTCAGTGATACAACGCTTACAGTAACAAAATGGAAACATGTAATTATATTGAGAAGAAAGCTCTGGGTTTGGACAGGCAACTTTTCTACATTGGGTACAACAGCTGGAGAATCAATACTTCTATTTTCACATATCCCAAGTCAGAGTTCAATTCCAGTTTTATTAGCCAGTAGGGAATATGCTGACCAAAAATATAAAATTGTCCATAACCATTTAACCTGAACGTATTTGATCATTATTACATGTTTTTATCTCTACAAGAATGAACTGTGTTTGTTGTTACTCTTGGTTGAATATGTAGGAGAGTGGTCTGCTCTCAATGCAGTAGTCTGAACAATAATAATTCTTTTAGAAAATGTAAACACAGGATTTACCACTGATGCACTGTAAATTCATAATTTATCAGGAAAATTATAAACTTTTCAAAGCAGCTGAAACTGTTCAAAGCAGCAATATTGAGGCTGGGACAGAAAAACAAGATTACAAAGATGATATTTTGTTATATATTGGGGTGGCCCAACAACTTGTTGGTGCCCCACTGCAGGCTGAATTCAGTGTCACCACCAACAACAGCAGCACTACAGACCTACAGGGAAAAAATCACACAATGCATGATACATTTGTAAACTGCTGTCGTGCTTTGTCTAGTCTTGAGTTAATAGCTGCTATAATTTCTGCAAACCACCAGATGTCACTGTGCTCTTCTTTATCAATGCCCCGAAACTTTGGCTTCTTTCTGACACAATCAGGAAGAAACGGCCAAAACTTTTAAAAGGGAGCCAGGGATGGTTTGGCACTTTAATCCTGTCCCTCCACTTACTTTCTTTCTGTCTCTTCCTGTCTTTCATCATCTCTCACAGTTGCTCATGCTGAGTTCTCTTTATCTTTCCCTGTTTTCCTTTCATGTTTCTCTCCAAAACCCTTCCAAACCTCTCTCTCTCCCTTTCTCCCTCTACCTTCCTCATTTCATGTCTCTCTCTTTATCTGTAGTATCTGAGGCACATCGTGTCCAGCTCAGAGCTTCAAATTGAAGAGGATCTAGTTTGGCCGAGCCAAGATCAGCCATCTGTAAAGATTTTCCTGGATAAGTGTGTGTGCATGTGCGTGTAGAAGTGCATGTGTATGTGAGACCATGTGTCTCTCTATTGGCTTGTAGAGCATATGCAGCTGTGTGTATGAGAGAGTGAGCAGGTGTGTGTGTGTGTGTGCGTGTGTGTGAGAGAGGTGCCGAAGTCAATCGTTTCTATTTGGGTAACTGTGGCAGTGCTCTGTGTTAGACAAGCCAATGGGAACAGGACTGTGGCCAGACTACAATACTTGTAATTTGCTCTCAAGTCACACAGTCCAACTAGCCTAACCATAATCTTCACCACCTGATCCTTCACCTTCTTTTCCACCACTTGCATCATCCTCCACCACCATCCTCTACATTTTTCTCTTCCTGCTTTCCCAACTCCACCCTCTCACTGATCGTCTCCTGCACCATCCTCCACATTCATCTCTAAATCCTTCTCCTCCACTATCCCTATCTCACTCACCACCCACCACCTTCTCCTCTCTCTCCACTTCCACCTTCTCACCCAACCTCTCACCCACCCTTTCCTTTACCTCCTCCACCACTTTAAGGGTTGCCAGATACAGACAGCCATGACACGCAACTGAAAAAACAGAATGTGTTTGCGTGTCGAGGGTAAGGGAAAGGAAACTGTTTTCAGAAGACAGGTGAATGGGATGTAGAGAGAATAAAACGGGCCAACTCTGCACTCGCTCTTCCTCCTTCATGGCTGGATGAAGAGACAGGCTCAGTAGATTGTGTGGCGCTTCAACTAAGCAGCGTTCACAAACGCCCTCATTCATCATCCTCTGCTGCCTTGTTTCTCTGTGTCATGAAGGAGCCATACTTGCCTGCTTTGCTCAGACACCATGGCAGCACTCTAACCAGACATCTCCTCTGCAGTTCGGGCGAGAGCAGAGGGAGACCACTGCAGGAGAGAGGGGAAACAATAACAAGAGAAATTGAAAAGATGTTTAATCTGGCCTCGTCTCCACGTACAGAGAATTAGAGGCCAAATGCAATTAGAGAGTCGTTATGAGAGGGTAAGAGATCAGTCCCTACACATTGGGTCTGGGAAGTATACACTGACATGCAAAGATAAACACACACACAGGCAGAATCAAACTCACACACCATCTGATTACACATGTTAATCTCTATCTCTCTCTTTTCTCTTTCGCTCTGTCTTTGTGCAGCGTTGGAGTGGGATCATCAGATATAAGCAGAGCCTGTAAATATAGTAACAGGCTCATTTGCTTTTTTCTAAGTGGGAGGAAGATATTTTGTGCCTTGTAAGTCCAATGTGCTGCAACTGTAACAAATAAATTCTCATGTATTTCTTTGGAACAGAGAGCTAAAGTGTTGATTATCCAGGAGAGTCTCTCAGTCTAATAGATCAGCTTGTAAATCAGCTCACTGTCCTGATTATTCATAAATCCTAAGTTAAGGTGTTCAGTGTTATTGCAGTGTAATTGGTCAATGTTAAGTGTGGTATGTCAGTGCTACTGCAGTGTGCAAAGCTTCTCTGTCGCTAATGAAATGAGGATAATCCTGATAAAGTTGGATAAAGGGAATATACTAAACTGACTGTAGATCAGTTTGATCCGAGCCACGATGAAGGTTATGATAGTTACGATAGACCACCCTCGGATTCCTTTCCCCCCTTCCTCTTCCTCATCCCTCTGGCCTCTAGTCCTGCTAGTTCTGCTGGGAGTTAACCACAACCCCTCTCATCATACATTCCTCTTTGAAGTTAATGAGACAAAACTATCAGCCGTCGCGCTTTTGATTAGAAAATGGACAGAATGATTACATTTTTAATTGAAGCTGTCATTTTCAATTAAGATATGATGTCCTTGAGAGGCCCTGCTCATCCCTCCCTGCTTTACTCTGTGAATTCTCCAGATGCTCAATCGTTCTGCTAAGTAACTCCCTCATCTCTCTCCTTCTCTTTGTCTTTGAAGACCTCTCCACTGGCACGAAGACAGGGCTTCTCTCTCCTCTATCTCACTCCTGCTGACACCCCCTGCCACTTTTTCCTCTACACAATTTCCTTTTGCAGTCCTCAGTTTTTAGCTATCGCTCCCTCAACCCCCTCACCTAATTTCCCAATTCATCCTCCACTGCCTCCCTCCCCTCTCTTTGCCTGCCTGCCTGCCTCCCTCTCCTCTCCTGCACTGCTTACCTCTCCTTTCCATGCCTGCCCCCCCTCTCTTCCCCTGCCTCCCCCTCCCCTCTTACCCTGCCTCCCTCTCCACATCATTCCAAAATGGTTAACCTGAAAACAACTAACTCACAGCCAATAGAAGCTGACAGAGGAAGAGGTGACAGTTTAAGTTACAGGTCTAAAAAGTATGAGACAAAAAGTCTAACTTCTGACAGCACAACAAATGATAGAGAATTTATGGGCTGTATTTTCAGCCTTCTCTGTCCTCCCCCTCTTCTCCCCATCTCCCTTCCCCTGCCAGACCTGTTTGGAGTGGGTGGCTGTTCTCTTCTCTGCATGGTTTTCTGGCACGAAAGCTTTTCAGCATGGCCAGGGCCATTCTCTGCCAGGACAAAGGCACTTTCTCATTAATTCTTATCAGAGTTCATCCTGCATCCAAATGCAAAGGGCTCCAGAATGCTCAGAGTGCAATAATGACAGGACAGGAGATGAAGACCGATAGGGGAGAGAGAGAAAGAGATACCCATAATGTAGATATAGGAAGAAGCGAGGCATAGATTGGTTTCATGATTGAGGTTGTAGCTAGCTCATTTACTGTCGTCTCCCACTAAACAAAATCAGTCTCTTTTCACATTATTCAGTGTTCTGTGTGTTTTTTCCCCTCAATATCAAAATGATGATATGTATGTCCATAACCCAGAGTTGTTTTCTTCACTGCTTGTGTTATTTAAAGAGTTATCAAACTCTATTACTCTTTGCTTAAAGTGTTATCAAACTGTATGACTTTGCTTCTGAGAGGTACGTAACTCCATAACCCTATGCCTAGTCTGGAGGAATTAAAAAACGGAATATGTTCTATTCCAAAGGACTCAAATCAATTAGTTACATATGAGGGGTTGTATATTTGAGTGTGTGTGCATGTGTATTACTGTGGGTGTAATATTGCTTCAGTGAGTTGAATAGATAACATTTTCTGCCGGCCCCTTGTCCTGGCCTGAATGGGGAGTTATTTAGGGACTTCCATGCTCACAGATGATGGTCATTGTCATCTTTCCCTTTCCCACTATGGCTGGATAAATTGCAATCTTTTTTTCATATAATGGCATGGCTGAGATGGATGGGGACAGGAATATGGCTGTCATTACCATGACAAAGGAAGCTAATTCTGCTGGCACATCCTCCATTCAGAGCCCCATACAGAATCATCTTATCAGGGGCACCATGACACCAGCAGGCAGCTCTCCTAACACTTTCTCTGGGAGAAGCTGCACAGGGTCTGGAGGTAGCACACTCTAGCACTGGCCTGTCATTGTCTTTTGTGGCGTTATGTGGGAATTATTACATAAAATAGAGGTGGGGTTCTAGTTCTATCTATGGCTAGATGGGAACAGTTAGGGTTTGGTTTGGGGGGTTGTTTCTCAACATCTCTACGGAGTCGGGTGTGTGGACACAGGAGCTAGTCAGTTCTGTAGTGTAATAAGGATAGGGTGTGGGTTCAATTCAGACATAAGGTAAGAGAGAGGCTAGGGGTAGGAGAGAGGGTAAAGTTTCAGCTCATAACTCTCTCTGTTCAACGCCCTTCTCTCTGTCCCATCCCCTCAATCTTTTTTTCTGATCTCGTTCCTCTCTAATTCCTGTTAGGATTGGGAAGGGTAGGATCAACCACAGAAGCCTAATGAGCAGTCAGGATGCTGAGCCCACCCAGCACAGTGTTCCTGTTGGGGGCTTTAAATCACTGTTTACTGACAAGGTCAGCATGACTCTCACTAAATGACAACAGGTGTGTGTCTACGTTAATATGCAGATATAAGTGTCTAGTGTGTGTGTGTGTGTGTGTGTGTGTGTGTGTGTGTGTGTGTGTGTGTGTGTGTGTGTGTGTGTGTGTGTGTGTAAAGATGTCCTGGCTTGCCTACTAGGACACACCATGTTCACTTTTTAATGATCAAATGAAATATCTATGCAAGGCTCTCTTTTGTGAGCAGGGATATTAAACTCCCACCACCTGCATGTCTGCACACTGAACACACTGAACACACTGAACACACTGAACACACTGAACATACTGAACACACTGAACACACTGAACACACTGAACACAGCTCAGCAAAGCATTATTAAACACAGAAAGCCAATTAGGACAGAGACACAGTACTTCCCACAACAGGCTTTCCTTCCAAAATATTTCTTTTTTAACAATGCTTGTTGGATCAAATTACAAATCCAACAATCAATCTTGTGTTATTTCAGAAAATATAAATAAATATTTCTGGATAAATGTAAGAGAACCTTGGCTGAACAATGGAGTTAGATTTGATGTGATGCCATTTGATGTGATGCCATTTGATTCTCTTTTATCACCCACAAGGATGTTTATCATGTCTCCAGTCTGTCCCTTCAGCCTGTCCCTTCAGTCTGTCCCTTCAGCCTGTCCCTTCAGTCTGTCCCTTCAGCCTGTCCCTTCAGTCTGTCCCTTCAGCCTGTCCCTTCAGTCTGTCCCTTCAGTCTGTCCCTTCAGTCTGTCCCTTCAGCCTGTCCCTTCAGTCTGTCCCTTCAGCCTGTCCCTTCAGTCTGTCCCTTCAGCCTGTCCCTTCAGTCTGTCCCTTCAGTCTGTCCCTTCAGTCTGTCCCTTCAGCCTGTCCCTTCAGCCTGTCCCTTCAGTCTGTCCCTTCAGTCTGTCCCTTCAGCCTGTCCCTTCAGTCTGTCCCTTCAGCCTGTCCTTCAGTCTGTCCCTTCAGCCTGTCCCTTCAGTCTGTCCCTTCAGCCTGTCCCTTCAGTCTGTCCCTTCTTTCCCCATAGTACCTCTTCAGCTCACATAATCAACTCTCAGGTGTATGTGTGGTTGTGTGGGGCAAATTATACATCAGTATGTGTCAGTATACAGTGCATCAGTGTGTGTGTATTCTGTATGTGATGTGACCTCAACTTCCTGCTCTGGTCTCATACACTGGCTCACAACTTCCATGTCCATATGCCCACAGCTCTGGGCTGTGATTAAGTTACCCTCCTCCACCCAGTCCGCTCAGTCCCACTCACACACATCCTCTCCTACATTCTGTAGCTTTCTCTTGTTGGCAGCTCAGCCTTGCCTGGGTACAGTGTGTCAGCCTCTGCCAAGCTTCTGTTATTGAGAGGAAACCAGCTGCACACTCAAAGACCCCCTCTCCCCTTTCCCCCGTAGAAAATGGAATTATCCAATCCTGTCCACCCCTGCTGAATTTTGAGACGTGGTACATCCCTGTTGGTGCTGCTCTCAGTACGTTGTCATTGCCTCAGTAGTACCACAGTCCTCAGCATAATCACTGCCTGCACACCTCCACCAAGCAGACGGAGGAGAGGAGACTTCCACAGAGCAGATACGAGGCAAAGAGAAGGTGACATACCATCATCTCCTGGTCTCCAGGCTGCCCTTGTCGTGAGGCGTCCCTGATATGACCCTGTTTAAGAGTGAGCACCGCAGTCAACGATGTGAGTATGTCGGGGTTTACCCTCCTCTGTGTGTGCGTGTGTGCGCGTGTGTGTGTGTGTGCGTGTGTGCGTGTGTGTGTCTGTGTGCGTGTGTGCGTGTACTGTGTGAAACACCTTTCCATGTCTCTTTGTTTATTTCACTGTTTCACATCCTGACATTTCATCTCTTTGTGCCCCCTTGTCCTTCTCCTACTTATTAACCCCCCGTTCATCTCTTACCCCTTGGTTTACCCATCTATTCAAATAAATAGACGGTGGGTGAGAGAGAATTGAAGAAGAGATGGAGAGAGAGACAGAGAGAGAGAGGGAGAGAGAGAGAGGGTAATAGGTTTTAAACCAAAGTGAAGGGAGCTGTAATGTTTACTCTTAGAGCGCAGCTGAGCTCATACACAACACACACACCCAACACACAAACAGACATATGTGTGGTCACAAAAGGAAGATAAAAAAGCAATTGAGCATGTACAACTGTGTCTTGTGTAGCATACTGTAGATTTCAGTGTGTGTGTATGTTAGGATCCACTACTACATCAGGATAGAATCTACAACTACACTATAACTGGACCTACAACTGAACCGGGAAAGCTCGTTTTTTTCTAGACTAGTATTATTTTTACCCCCCAGCTGAGCCCTTTTACCCAGCCTCCCTGATGCGAGAAAGAGAGGACCGAAAGGACAAAGAGAGGAAGAGTAAGGGAAATAGTATAGAGAGCCCTCACAACCATCTGAGACACAAACACTATCACACGCACGCACACATTTACACAATCACACACAATCGCATACACTTGAGGGGCACTTTTACAGCATTATCTGACAAATGACCCATTCAGACACTGCAGGGTTCCAGTCTGGATTGAGATGTTTGCCCTGTGTGTTGTTGTCAGCTTGTCTGTGTGTCGTTCTGGTGTATATGTGTGTTGGTAAGTGTGATTGTGTGTATTTGTCTTTGCAGTTGACAGGGCTTCTTGCCAATACACATGCTGTGCTGGATACCCCACAATTAATCTGCTCTTGTAGTGCCCCAAACTGGAGTGTCCCAAAATACTGAAATGTCACTCCAGTCTGTCAGCCTGGAGCACAAACACTTCCAGTTTACATCCACCTTGAGAATTGTTGTTAGAATGGATTCTAACGCACAGTTTTCTGTGTGTTTGGGTCTCAGACATGAGCATGAGTGGCGAACTGAAGACCGGATGTTACAGGACATCGAGCAAGAGACCCAGCAACACTCTCTATGGGTAAGTCTGTACCTGTGTGTGTGTGTGTGTGTGCGTGTGTGTGTGTGTGTGTGTGTGTGGATCAGCCCTGGTTTAAGACTGCCTTGACTGGGGGGGCACTGAGAAATGTTGGCTGAGTCTTTTTCTTCACTGATTGAGTATGTGTTGTGTAGGGCTCTACTAAGTCTATATTGGTTTATTATTATGTATTTATTGGTTATATTGGTATATTTTATTCAAGCTATTTAAGTTGCCAATCATTCAGGCGGAATGTTCTCGCAGTAGGGGTGAGGCTGCAACACATGTGGGGTGCAGAGGTGCTGGCAGCCACGAGCAGTGTGCTGGAGCTGGGAGGGAGGCCCAGGGTGAGGGGGAAAGTGCAGCAGAGGAGAGGAGGGGATGCCAGGCATCAGTCCAGCCTGCTTCATGTGTTTCCCTTCCAATAGTGTGCTGTCATTTGTTTTCATTACTTCAGGGGGCTGATGAAGTGTGTGTGTGTGTGGGGGGGGGGGTGGGGTGGTGGTGTTAATAATAGACCAGACCCATCTGTCATACCCTAGAGGGCCTGGAGGGGCACACAGGGGGGTGGAGGCATGAGGGGTGTGTACCCTCTGGCTATGTATGAACATGGGGGGTACTGCAGCTGATAGCCTTCAGTAAAACAAGCAGTCATACATTGTAGTTGTGTGAGGAGTTAGTCAAGCGGAAGAGGAGGAGGGTTGGGGGAACAGTGTGTTTGTGTGCGTACGTGTGTGTGTGTGTGTGTGTGTGGGCGAGGCCTATGGGTCTGGGTGTATCCATCAGTGTGTATATCATCAAGCCAGATTACTTATCTCTCCTCTCACCGCTCAGCCACTGATGGAGTCATCACCTCCCCTACTGCTGCCACACACATACACACACGCAAGAAAACACACGCACAAACAAATACATACATACACACAAACACACACACACAAACACACGCACACAACAACAAAAAAACACACAAACAGGTTTGGTGAGAAGACACAGTGGGAGGAAGATCATGGATCAACAAGGACAGTAGAATAGGACTGATGGGATGGCACATAAAAGAAGAGTGTTGATGGAAATAAAGAGCTGTAGAGAGAGAGAGAGAGAGAGAGAGAGAGAGAGAGAGAGAGAGAGAGAGGGGGGGGGGGACAAGGACACTGGTATGAAGAGAAAGAACATGAGGACAGAGGTAGAGTTAGAAAGACTGAGAAGAAAGAAAGGGGGAGAAAGAGAGAACTGTGGTGTGTGCCGTTTGCCCCTTAGCGTGAACAATCCATCTCAAATTGATCTCCCATCTCACCCCAGCAGGGCTTTCTGAATCAATCTCAAATTGATCTCTGTGCCAGAGGTCTGAAAACTAGCAGCAGAGCTTATCAGAAATATAGTGGTACTGGGCGGACCTGACAAGGAAACTTATCACACTGCACAACAGGAAATAGGCTCTGAAGCCTGAGGGCAGCCAGGGAGACTAGACTGCTGCCTGGTCAACACTGAGACACACACACATACACACATACACACAAACACACACACGTCTTGTTAAGGTATTTGTGGAAAACATACCATATATGTGTGGCATATGTATTGAACACTGACATACTGTATAATAACAGCCCTTCATACCATGTGCAACATTCTTCCGTCTGAAGCACGACCTAGATCAATCCATTATAATGTGTGTGTGTCAGTTGAAAGATCCATAATAATGTGCTTGTGTCAGAGAAATAAGATTGGACACCTAGAGCTCTTTGTAACTGATTTAATCTGTCGTGTAACTGGCTTTGTTAAAGGCTGGAGGAATGTTTATCAATAAAGGCCTGAGTTCACGGTCCACTCTGCTCCACAAAACACAGACACACATCCTAGACACACAGTCTAAACTTAAACCGTCGCCAACTGTTACACAGTCTAAACACACAGTTAAACACACAGTATGCATATGAGTAAACACAGTCTGAACCCTGGTGAGCACGTGGTCTTAACACAGATGAAGACAATCTGAACATGGCTAAACACAGTCCTGAACACACAGGAGGGTGAAGGAGAGAGAGGGAAGAAGGCTGTGTTTTGAGTGTGTTCAGTCAGCAAAGACCATTCTCTGCAAAACAACCAGTCAGCACAGCTGCTTGTGTGTGCGCGTGTAAGCGCGCGTGTGTGTGGGGAGAGGGAGCGTGGGATCCCAGTTATGTTGGCCCAGGTAGAAGTTTCCTCCTGTGAGGATCACAGACTACAGTGTGAGGTCAATAGCAAATATCAGGCCTGTCAGTCACAGCTAAACCCAGACAGCTTTCCAAAGGACACTGACAGCTTCTTTGCCCTCTCAGTCCTCCACTACACAGCTCTGGTACAGCTGTTCATCTCACAGGGAAGATCTATATGTCCATTTTTTGATGACAGATAATTCCCCAGTTCAGTACCACACTGGGTTTCCTTTCTGTTACAGCACATAGTCCGATCCCTTACTGCTGTCGGATGCTGCAAATGAGAGCTAACCTTGATAATGAGTCCTTCACCTCTCTGAAATTGTCATTAACCTCCCCTGATCCTAGGCTCTAATCAACACAGCTCTAACAGCCCGTCAGCCGCTCCTGGACAGCCTCCCTCCCAGCCTCCCTCCCAGCCTCACACGCTCCCTCACCTCAAGAAAAATGAACCTACACAGACAGACAGCGATGTGCAGAGTTTTAGAGCACACACACAAACACACAACCACACATTTACACACAAACAACCACACAGTACATTGAAAACATACAAACATATTTGCCTTTAGGTTATTCATTGTCAGTGTTTGGGATAAACAGACTACTTTGTTTGTGCACATCTGTTTTACAAAGTGATTAATCCAATCTATCATCCAATCCGACCACCTGCAGATATTCCATTAATGCAGAAAACAGGAGTGTTATTCATCTCTCCTCCTGCCAGAAGCCTAAGTGAGTAATTACAGTAAGAGCCTTTAGTTTCTAATCACAATCAACACCTGTAACTAGGGTTGATTTGAAAGGCAGATTATGTTTATCTGGGGTTCAAACCTGTCAGGGTGTGTGTTAATCAGAGCGAGTCTGATCTCTGAAACTGGTCTGGAAGGCCTGAAGGCTCTCTTTCCCAGAACCTCACCACTACCCTCCAGAACCTCACAACATTCCAGAATCTTACCACTTAGACATAACCTCTGCAAATTTGAAAATGGTCTGGTGTTGGTCTGTGTGTAAATCTGCTTTTGTGTGTGTGTGTGTGTGTGTGTGTGTGTCTGTGCACACATGCTCTCGCACACAAAACCTGTCTGTGAGAGCAACCAGGTGAGATGATTTATAGCTTGCTAATGGTTTACTTGAATATTGCGAATTATGAAAAGAAAGTAATTAGCCTACAGTGACCTTGCTTTCCATCACACACATGCAAACACACATGCACAAAGCACACATCACACACCAGAAACAAACACCATTTATACACAGTATAAGTAAGTGCATGTGGCTTGAGTGTGTAGGAATTGTGTGTGACGTGAGTGTGTATGAGGTGAATGTGTGTGAGGTGAGTGTGTATGAGGTGATTGTGTGTGAGGTGATTGTGTATGAGGTAAATGTGTGTGAGGTGAGTGTGTATGAGGTGAATGTGTGTGACGTGAGTGTGTATGAGGTGATTGTGTGTGAGGTGATTGTGTGTGAGGTGTACATATTGGTACATCCCAGATCATGAGTCAGCTGCAAGTGTCAGGAGGTGGATCTGATATGCCCCCATTGTTCTCTGGCCTGCTCCTCCACTAGATTAAAGAGGAGGTATATATATCCAGTATTACCACTCAAACACTTTCTCTCAACTTATCACTTAAAGTCACACATACAACACAAAACACAAGCATGCAAGCCCATGCACACATTCTCTGACAGCTTGGCTCCGTAGTAAATGAGCTGGAACATTCAGGAACACACATAGTATGTGTCCCGTAGTCACTGGTGCAGAGCGCAGGACAATTATTATGGATTCCTCACCTTGCTGTTGCACCACTAATCCAATGTCATGTCTTCTTTCTAACTGACTGCAGATCAGGCATAGTCTTTTCAGTTGGCTGAACTGCAGTTTAATGCTCACACATGCACACACACCTAAGGTGTGAAATAATCTCTCTCACTCTTATTTCCAGAAGAATGCTCGCTGAGAGAATATAAACACAGAATGTGTATATTTAGCAATTCTAGGTTAATATTATTCCTCATGGTTTAGCATCAACTCATATGTTAACGTCTTTTTTTATACATAATACAAACACAGCCAATTAGACAAACAAGGAAAGCTTGGCATAATATTGCACATTGACATGTCTTGCATGTCATTTACAGGGATCAAAGTGCAAGTGTTTTATGAGGGATGAAAACGTCCTGCATCTCTATCAAACATGTGAGCAGAACATAACCCTAACCCTCCCTCTCTACCCTTCCCCTTCCTTCCTCTCCACCCCCTCTCCTCCTGCAGGTCTGAGTACGATCTGGACTATGACTCCTACCAGGAGGACTACTATGACAGGTAAGTCAGCTGGTAACAACTATAGTACTGCTGTTGTGTCGGCAACATCAGTGTGTCAGTGTGTCAGTGCACAGGGAGGAGGAGACTCAAACACACCCTTCTTTTCCCCTCCTCTCCCCTCTTCTTTTCCTCCAGTCTCCCTACCTCAGAAACACTTCATTTAGATATTCAGAGTCATGCTTTGAAAGCAAGGGAGAAGTACACCCACACAAGTATTTTCCCTATTCTGCTCTCTCTTTCACACACACACATACACACACATGCATAAGTACATAAAGACACACACACGTATTGGTGTGCTATAGCTTTAGAGTTTATTCTCTCATCTTTATTCTGCCAGTGTGGCATTTTACTCTCTAAACTTAGGAAAAAAATACTTATCACTCTGACTTTAAATTTGCTTTGAACACGGTGTATGATTTTACCCTGCAATGCTGACAAGCTTCAGCTTTGTAGACAGCTTGGTGAGTGTGTGTGCGTGCATGTGTGTGTATGTGTGTGTGCGTGCATGTGTGTGTATGTGTGTGTGTATGCATGTGTGTGTATGTGTGTGCGTCAGTTTTTAAGTGGAAACGTAAGAGAAAGTGCATCTCCACACACAGATTGAAGCTCCAGCAGAAACAAAGCCTCTCTTGTAGTGTAATCCTCACTCTCACCCACAGACTACACCGTAACCCCACACTGGTTTGTAATCCTCACACACAACATTACCTGTTAGACTAGCTACCTCACTACCACTAAGGCTAACTTAGCTTTCCTGCCCTCTAGCACACTGACCCGCCTGTCCAGGTGTCCAGTCTGTGTGTATGTGTGTTTGTGTGTATGTGTGTGTATATGTGTGTGTGTGTGTGCATGTGTGTGTGTATGTATGTGTGTGTGTGTGCGCGCGCGTGCCTGCGTGTAAGTGTGGAATGCACTTTCTCCTTTCCCCATATCCCCTGCACTGCCAGAGAGATTTTGATTGGTGCTGACAGAACCAATTATATTATGTTCAGCTATAGATAGGGAAATTGATTGTTGGTTTGGTACAGGAGAGGGTGAGTGGAGAGTCTGACAAATTAGACTTGTCTACCTGGCAAATAATATGACAGATCCCTTCAGTCCCTTCCAACTATTGACCATAATAGAACAATACAACAGTATACTGTAGTCTGCATGTATTATGCGTTCAGAGGTCCCAAATCCAAAATCAAACAAGAGAGGTCTCACAGACGTCTGACAAGTGCTCGTTTAAAGCAAAAGCAGAAGGAGCAGACGGAGGGAGGAGGTTGTCACAACCCCCTCATAAAAATGGGGACACAAGGTGTCACCAAAACAAACCACCACCAGTCTGCTCATCACCGCACCACTCCAAACCACCTCCCACCACCCTCAGATACCATGGTATCCATGGAAGCAGTTTCCGAAGGGAGAGGGAGACAAGAGCAGTAGGGACAATAGTCAACAGGCCTTTAGGGCTGTGGAGGGGTCTACTTCCACATGAGTCCCACCTTTTCTCAGGTGCAAATTTAAATCCAAGGCCTGTAAGAATATACTGTATACCAATGCAGTGTCTGTAACATGGTGTTGCTGACACATTTTATTCTACCTGAAACATCTTAAATGTTTGTGGCCTCCACAGAGTATATGACTACCAGCGTGTTCCAGCCTCAATGCCTCCCCTGGGACAGGGCCCCAGTGAGGCTAAGCGGCCCCGATCTTCCTCCACCTCTTCTAGGCACAGGCACAGCCGAGACAGGCCCCTGTCCAAGAGTTTCAGAGCTCACAACACAGGCTCCATTAGGGCCAAGTGTAAGTACCCCTCCACACACATACAAACACATATTACAAGCCTACCTCCATCATAGCTAATGGTTAGCAGCCAATCAAGGCACTTTATTAGCAACCATATTAGAGACTGAAGAACCTATAGCAGATGTTGATGTTTATTTACAAGGCCTCATCACCCCTAGTCCTTTCTAGCCCCCTGCTACACACTCTTAACCCCTCCCTCTCTCTCTCTCTCTCTCTCTCTCTCTCTCTCTCTCTCTCTCTCTCTCTCTCTCTCTCTCTCTCTCTCTCTCTCTCTCTCTCTCTCCCTCTCCCTACATCCCTCCCTCCCTCCCTCTCATCCACCTCCAACTGCCCGTCCTTTTTTCCATCTCCTACCCGCTCCCCTTCCCCATCCCCCTTCTCCTCTCGCTCCTTTTCTCCATCTCCACCCCCTCAGTGAAGATGAATGAGCTGCGGGTGATAAAGAAGGAGCTGACGCTGATAAAGACCCAAATAGATGGGCTGCTGCACAGCCTGGACAGAATGGACTCACAGAACAGGGACCACACCGGTGAGCCGGTTAATCAACTGTCTGAATGTCTAGCTTGAACACACAGTGCAGGCTGTGCGGGGCAAATCTAGACCTAAGAGTTTCTGCTGCCATCTTGTGGTCTTTTGGAATTTAAAAAATTTATTTTTTCCTGTCTACCCAGATGACATGTGTGCTTATAATGTATGTATGCGTGCATGTGTGTTTTAGGGTCTCCCTTGAGAGAGGACAGTCTAGCGGGATCCCCGTATCCCCCCTCAGCCAGCAGCCCCAGCTCCCTCTCCCTCTCTCCCTCCTCCCCCTGGAGCCCCCGCCACCGTGCCCAGAGAGAGAGCCCTGAACTGGGGGAGGCCAGTGACGATGACCACCACACGGTAATTTAGTGTTTGGGCAGTCTAGTCTCAGAACCTCTCCATGAGTGAGACTGTGTGTAGAATCTCCTGACTGTGTGTAGGAGTGGAACTTTCTGTGTCTGTCTGTTTGAGTTTCAACTGGTGTCACTTTAATTTTGACTGCATATTTTAAACACATCAACAAATGAGCACACGCAAGCCTGCCTCCTAGCTTCCCAGAAAGTTGCACCATGCTGTTGCTAGAACAGTAATGTCTGTATGCCCGCCCGCCCGCCTGTCCGTCCGTCTGTCTGCCTATCTATCTATATGACATGTCTGTCTGTTTGTGACAGATAAACAAGCAGAGCTCTGGTCCTGAGGATGAGATGTGAGGAAGGACACCGAGCAGGGGGAGTCTCTGATGTGGAGGAAGAAAGCAGCTGTCTTGTATTATTTTAGACCACATGAACTCCTTTGCTAGCTAGCGTTTTTGTAGGCCTACGATGTATCCTGGGTACCTGTGAAATATGCACACAGACAGAAATCTACACATCAACACATTCACCTGGACTGTCTGAAGACAAACTGACCACTCAGTCTCAGTTGTTTCTTTGTATCCAATCTCTTCTCTCTCTTCCTCATGTCCTCCCTCTTTTTCTCCTCGGCAGACATTAGCTCTTTTTTTCAAGCATTAGATCCTCTGTTCATACAAAATGAAAGAAAGAAAGAGCATGAGAGATAAAGAGGTTATATGCTGAAGGTAATTATAATAGAAAATGAACTTGTTAATATTCTTGATTAGTATTGTATTCTACACTCGTCAAAAGCGAGAGATAACAGTGGCCGCTTTTTAAAGAAGGCCAACAATTGTGTAACATTTTTACTATTCGAAATAAACAAATGCAGAGGTTAAAACACACGCACCTTGCCTTCCACACTCCCTTTGTCCCATCTCTTCTTACTGTAAATGTGTCTGGTGGAATGTCTGTCACCAAGGAGACGCCTGGACACCTCTGTTATATTGTGCTTTAATGTCTTTCTTTTCTGTTTTTGGTATGTTTTCTATCCGGCATTTTATTTTAGAGGGGTGTATTTCATTCTTTAAAAGAGCAAAGATAAAAGTCTTGAAATGTTTTATTAAAATGCTATTGGTGTCAAATGTGTGTTAGTTTTCTTTGGCCTTCATACATACATAAGCTGAGTGAATGAGTGGAAGAATTCCCTTTATCACACTAGAAAGGGTATATTCATTTTGATCATGAACACCTCTAGAAGTGTTTAATCTTGATGTATGTGTGTGTGTGTGTGTGTGTGTGTGTGTGTTTGTGTGTGTGTATACAGTGTGCGTATATATATACATACAGTATGTGTGTAACACCATGAGTAACAGAAAACACATTTAAAAACCTTCAAACTAAACTAACAAAAATATATAAATGCAATGTAATATGTAATATATCAAATATATTACATTGCATTACAAAACAAAGTCAATTGTGACTAGAGGAACAAACTTGTAATATCTAGTGTGGGACAATGTGCACCGTATGTTATATTTGCTCGGCTTTAAACATTAACAGCGGAGTGTAGCAGATCAATGTTTCCTTGACAAAAAAGGTGCACGAGAAGCCCCACTGATGGCAGTCCTTGATAATAATACAGTCATACGGCAAACCTCGTGAGGTAGCTTGTGCAATTTTCACGGGTAAATTCGACATATGAACTATTAAATGATAGCCCTATGCTGTTGAAGACTGAAAAGACTAACTAGAAAAACTGGTTTGGCTCGACACCGAATTAACACATGTGTGCTGACAGACTACGACACATACGGAGTCATCTTTTGACTGCAAACAAGGTAAGATTACTAGATAAAAGGTTCTCACGACACTTAAATATTTAGCAGTGGTGTGGAAGAGGAACGCTTTCTGTCCCGAGTTCGAGTAGTTTTTTGATTGACAAGAATTAACATTGTTGGGTTGGGATCTCCTTGGCCTATCAGAGGCCGCAGAATGCACTACATTATTATTGTCAGTTACAAGGTGGGGATTTAAGACACCACTTTTCATATGGGATGATCTAAATAAACTGACAATGATATAGTTATGCACAATATGCAGTTCTTGTTTGTAGCCTTCTTCTCTGTATGCTGCAGTGTGCAGAGATGGCTGGTCCAGTCAGTCCCCTGACCACCCATGTACTGAACACTGGTAGGGGTGTCCCTGGCTCCCACATGGCTCTCAGTCTGCATCTACTGGACCCCAACACTGCTACGTGGGACGTCCTCATGACAGGGTCAGCACAGAGCTCCACTAATCTATGTTATCCATTGTTATTATTATAGAGGCTGGCAAAAAACAATGTTACATCTGTAGAATGCTACGTACTGGAGCTCAGAGTTAAAGTTCTAGAACACCTTCCATTTTCTTCTGTGACCAAATTACTTCTCCTATAGGACCACCAATGAAGATGGCCGCTGCCCTGGGCTCATCACTAAAGAGACTTTCACTCCCGGGGTATACAAGATGCGCTTTGAGACAGGACAGTACTGGGAGAGACTGGGGGAGGCATGCTTCTATCCCTTTGTTGAAGTGAGCAGATTAGTTTATCTACTGTGCAACTTATTCTTTGGTTGGCATAAATAGATAATGTCATCATACCGTCTTTATTCCTCCACAGATAACTTTCACCATAACTGACTCAAGCCAGAAGTTCCACATCCCTCTGCTTCTCAGCCGTTTCTCCTACAGCACCTATAGAGGGAGCTAAAGATAAGCTATGGGGACCTGAATTACCTAACTGGAGGTTGAATGGTCGGGAAAGAGTTAAGTTTGGCAGGTGTGTGTGAACACACACAGAGGAAAGAAACATGTTTTCACCGTTTATTGGGTTCACAACTGAAATTACAATAAAAACATACACCACATGTGTTAAAGAAATGTGATCATTTTTTAATTTGTGTTGTTATTGTATTTTATCACCCCAAATTATTTTATTTTTCTACTACGTTTAATGTAGGCTATTCAGAACCATCATTTTGCTCTGACTGCTTTCACTGGCTGCTGTGGTGAATGTATGCGTGCATCGATTACACTAGCCTGTAGCAAGGCCCTTCCCCTAACGAAACGGGCTCCATAACGCAAGTATAATAAAGTGGTAGATTTTCTTTATTCTAAACGGACGCGTTTTTGACTCAATCACACAATGGCAGATGACGAACTGGACGCAATTCGGAGGCAACGTATGACCGAACTGCAGGCGAAACATGGGGTAAGGGAGTGAACACGAGGGATGAAAAGGCATATTTTCGACCATAAAAGGAAAGGCTCATCTCATCCTGTCACTGTAGAAGCCACTAGCTAAAGTTACCCAGTACTGGCTATGAATGTGAAAGATAGTTTGACCAATCAATATTTCACTAGCTGGATATCATTCCAGTACAACTTAGTTTTAATTCAACACTGAATATTCCTTTTAGTTTGTAAACTAGCTATTGTAGGTAGTAGGTAGTAGGTAGTAGGTGACTGCTAGCAAGGAACGTTAGCTTGTTTACTAGCTAGCTAGCCCCCAATGCTTGAGTTAGGACGAGAAGCCCAATCTTCAAGCTTCATTCTTGTGGCATTAATTCCATTTTAGTTCAGCTTCAGTACTCCGGGCGTCTTCGAATGACTGGTGTCAAGCAGATGTTGTAACATTAAAAGTAACATGGATAATTAACGATAGCAAACTTAGGCTACCTTAAAACTAAAAACTACCCTGCGTGATTTATTTTCTTACTAGCCCGCTGCAATATCTTGCCCCATTGAACATTAATGGTTATTTGTCTACAACTGGACTAGGTCAGATTAAATTGATACGATATATAGGGCCTAGAGAATCAGCAGATGTCTTTAAAATGATGAAGTGATAGATTGCTCTAGCTTGGAACCCTGTGAATTGTCCGGTAAGCAGAGTGTAGTTAGTGGGGTGCTGATGACAGTTGCAGACTGCGTGTGTGTCTCAGCCAGTGTTGGATGTAGGGCTGCAGTTTGCCTGATTGCATATCAGAATAAGCTTTCTGTTTCATTAAAGTGTGCATTTAACCTCAAAGCAAGTGATTGCGATATGTGTCCCACTAAGACAAAGTGGAAGTCCAGCCTCATACAAATTTGTGACCCCCTGACAGGACTCCTCAAATGACCAGCAAGGACAGCAGGAGGCCAAGCAGAGGTCAGTCATTTACCTTCTGAGTCAACACAACACCAACACACTTGACTCAATCCATCAGTAACACACCTGACTCAACATACCAACCCATCCAACAACTTTGAATGCTCATTATCAGAGCCAGTCTGTTTCAGCTTTACGGATATTCATGATGCGAAGCTGAACCTTAACTAATGTACCACAGTTCAAAATGAGGTGATGAGGATGAAGTTCAGAAGATTGTGGCCTGTGACAAATTTGGTTTTAGGTGAAACTGGTCATTTTAATGTGTGCTCATGCTGTGTGCCCTCCTGTCCTAATCCTCCTCTCAGAGACTCAGAGATGAGGAACTCCATTCTGGCTCAGGTTTTGGACCAGTCCGCCCGCGCTAGATGTAAGTATTTTTGCAGTCTCCGCCTCGCTGTCAGAGATACTAGTAGGAACTTTTGCCTTCTCACATCTTTTTTTCTTGCAGTGAATAATCTGGCCTTGGTGAAGCCAGACAAAGCCAAAGCCGTTGAGAACTACCTCATACAGATGGCCCGCTTCGGTCAGCTAGGAGGAAAGGTGGGACATTTTGTATATAGACGTTGTATAAGGCTGTAGGACTACCTTGTGTACGTTCATGGGCCTATATTGTATAAGTCTATGCAGTGCATGGCTCTGTCAACAGTCTCATTGGTTGTCTCAGTTGTCTATGCTTCTTGATATTGAACATTCCTTCCCTTTGTTTAGATTACAGACACAGGTTTAATTGAAATCCTAGAAAAGGTCAGCCAGCAAACAGAGAAAAAGACAACTGTCAAAGTAAGTGACAATCTTTAATTCATGCCTCCATGTGCTTAGTAAGGCCTGTCTCACTGCTTGTCAGTCAGCTTGTCTCACTGCTTCTGTCAGTCAGCCTGTCTCACTGCTTCTGTCAGTCAGCCTGTCTCACTGATTCTGTCTCTCAGTTCAACAGACGGAAGGTCATGGACTCGGATGACGAGGATGATTACTGATGTGCGGAGGCCGGGACTATAGACAGGATTGTTGGGCTCTGTTGGTAACAGACCATCTTTTTACCTATGGCCCCACACGGGAGGTGCACATTGGGATGCCTCATCCAGCCCTGCGTGGATCTGGAACTCACAATACTCTCCCCATAGAGATAAAACGTTTCAAAACAAAGAAGCAAACCTTATTTATCTCTTTCTATTTTCAATTTCTCAATACCTCCATTCTCACCACTGTTATTTTGTTTTTCTTGCAAGAAAGGATATTGTTTCAAATGTACCCGATTTGAAGACTGTTCTGTGAATATGGTATGTGTGCTATTAAATGCTAGCATGACACATAACTGGACACCTTGGTATATTCATGTTTTGTTTTGCTAATATCTATTCTACAGTTGACATGAATGGGTGATTTATACAAATACTTTTACATAGCTTTCGATGGACTACACTAGACTCTTGAGAATAATTTAATATATACCTCTGACTGGACTGGGTTAATCTCCTCTGACCAATTTTTGAGCTGGACATGTGTAAATAGCATTGGTGGCATATCAACTTCATATTTAGGTTGTAGTTCTAAAACAACTTTCCTTCTTACTTCCTCCAGTGGTACATTCCTTATTGCGTTTACAAAATTCTTCAGTTATGAGTGCATATAATACATGGCCTTTCTGGTGAGGCACTTGCTGAGGGAAGTGAAGTGTGTATGAATTTCATTCTGATCAGAATGTCAGGAACCACTAACCATTCTTATTACTTTAAAACATGGTTGTTACTTAAATAGTTACATTTTAGATTTGGTACGGTCATTACAGCACCACAACAAATCCTATTCAAACTGGCATACAGTCATACATATAGTACAAATGATAAAAACGAATTTTAAATGTGTTCTATGTTGAATGGCTTAAGGAGTGTATAAATAAACGAAACAGTCATAGGTTACTGTGGCTCTATGTTAAACTTAGTATATGTTCCTTCAAACAGTGTGTCTCTGTGGAAATAAATATGTCACTTTGATAAATCAAATTAAATCAATAAATCCACGAATGAAGCAAGACTGATTCGGCTGGGCACTGCGTCTGCGATTACCAATGAGGTTCCACCCACCTGGCCTTATTTTCACACGACCGTGGTCCGATGAGTCAGTCACAGGTTTTGTATGTGGAGGACTGCCTGGAGGGTGGAGTTAAGCACAATTTAAAACCACGTACAGAGGAATATATTTTTTTCATGAGAAGTATACATGCCTTCAAGAATAAACCTCATAAAAGAGCAACATTATCCGTTTCAAATTGTTAACATATTTGATGTACGGTACAGGGAATTAAAAATGGTTAAGTTTTCTACCCCGCCCCGTTTAATACGCGGCTGTCCATATTTACCAAAAGTGTTTACCCAGTGTCTGCCCTTTTCAAGTGACGAACAAGTAATGGTTTCTATTGGTTGTGCCTTTACCCATGTGCCTTCTTCCACCAATAGGAATACGCAGTTAGGAAGCGTAATGATAGGCGGGACTTAACTCTAAAAGCTCAAAATACGATAAGCACACTTTTGGAGAAGTTATTTAGGACTTCGTTGTTTTCAAAGTGTATTAGTGTTATAGAATAATAATTGCCACAACTATGCCTGAGGACAAGGCACTGGGTTTCAGCATGGTAACATGCAGCGCTCCTGTAAACATTGCCGTCATTAAATACTGTAAGTACCATCTTATATTGTCCAGTTATCCACTGCTAGCTAGCAAGTGGCAATCTTTGAAAAACGCTGCATACTAAACTTTCCTTGATTCTTTCTCCAACATTTTAACTACCGTTAGTCATATATGGAATAAGCACTGGATGCAAGATTATTCATATGTATGTGAACTTGTTACATTGCAACGTCCTGCACAACCATCTATCATATGAAGGCAGTCTATTTCACTGTATTCACATCTGACTTGCTGTTATTGTATAATAGGGGGGAAGAGAGATGAGGAACTAATTCTCCCTATCAATTCGTCGTTGAGTGTGACACTGCACCAAGACCAGGTACTGATTAAACTTTGTAGCAACACTTCAGAGTATGTGTGTGTTTTGAGTATGGATGGCCATGACCTGACACCTCCGTTCATCATATTTAGCTCAAAACCACCACAACAGTGGCCTGCAGCAGGTCATTTGAGGAGGATCGCATCTGGCTGAATGGCCGGGAGGAGGACATCACTCAGCCTAGGCTCCAGTCCTGCCTCAGAGAGGGTGAGGAAATCCTGCCTCAGAGGGTGAGGTAGTCCTGTGGGAAGGTCAGACAGGAGTTTAAAGGAAGGCAGGACTAGAAGGGAAAGGTTACACAGAAGGACAGCACCACTATTATGTCACATAAACTAACACCCCTTGTGTGGTGATTGGTTGTTCTTCCAACTCAGTTCGGCGCTTAGCAAGGAAGAGGCACAGTGATGGAGATCCTGCCGGGTTGTCCCACAAGTTCCATATCTGCTCCGTCAACAACTTCCCCACAGCAGCTGGACTAGCCTCCTCTGCCGCCGGTTATGCCTGCCTAGGTGTGTGTGTACTTACAGTGCGTGTGCCTCATTCTGATGGATTCTGCCTATGTCACCACCTTACATCCCTGGCTGTCTCTGCCGTCTCCCTGATTCACTCCCTGCAGTGTACACTCTGGCGAGGGTGCTGGGGGTGGAGGGGGAGCTGTCGGTGGTGGCACGGCAGGGCTCGGGGAGCGCCTGCAGGAGCATGTATGGAGGCTTCGTCCAGTGGACCATGGGACAGAGGGAGGACGGCAAGGATAGTATTGCCCAGCAGGTGGCGCCAGAGACCAATTGGCCTGAGCTCAGGGTGCTGGTGCTTGTGGTAGGTCTATGTGTTTTTCTGTTTAATACATTTGTAGTTAACATACACTAACCGAGTACCTGAAATTGAAACATTTTCCACTATACACTAACATGCAGCTAACATATCATCATCAAATGTGCATACATGTCAACGCTTCAGATTTATTTGACTGGTGTCGTCCATACTGACATTACTAAGGTATTTTGGGTGTGCAAGGAACTATTACATCACCAATTTACATAATTGTGTTTTTATACATTGTATTGCAAAACTTTCATCCCATCTTTTATAAATAAAATATTTATTGAATTAAGCCAGATCTGACCCTCAGGTCAGTGCTGAGCGGAAGCTTGTGGGCAGCACCTCTGGAATGCAGACCAGTGTTGAGACAAGCAGTCTGCTGAAGGTACACACACAAATACACATTCACATACATGAACAGGCATGTTAACTATACACACGTATTCACACACATACAAACACACCCATGCGCACACACAATATGTACACATTGAATGGCCCTGTGCGATATGGTGAGGCTGCATGCTGGTCTCTGTCAGCACCGGGCAGAGTGTGTGGTACCAGGCCGGATGGAGCAGATGATCAGAGCCGTGAGGAAGAGGGACTTTGCCACGTTTGCTGAGCTGACCATGAAGGATAGCAATCAGTTCCATGCCACCTGCCTGGACACATACCCTCCTGTCTTCTACCTGAACGATGTGTCTCGCCGCATAATCAACTTGGTGCACCGCTATAACCGTCACTGTGGGGAAACCAGGGTGAGTGTCACAGGGTCTCTACTTCTCCCTCACCTCCTCCTGTCAGATTCACTGAACAGGTTTCACTTTCAAGTAGTTGCTGCTAATCTTAAAGTGTGAAATGGAGATGTGAAACTACAAAGGAGATATTTACAAGAATTCACAGGGGACAGAACATGAGTGTAGAAACTTGGTGAAATTTGACTACCTTTTTTCTCATCTAGTATACCCATTACAGCTAACCTGTCTCCCCTCCTCCAGGTAGCATATTCGTTTGATGCAGGTCCAAACGCTGTCATCTTCACCCTTCAGGAGCATACAGCTGAGTTTTTCCAAGTGGTGCGTACGTTCTTCCCTCCAGAGACCAATGGAGAACAGTGAGTGTCTTTTATTTAACACATCCAGCATGCATACTCTCCACTTTAGCACACACAGTTAGCATGAATTGTCTCCATGCACAGGTAGTCTCCTCATGCAGGCTCACTCCACATCAAGATGGTTCATGTGTTGGTGTGACTGTATCTGGGTTCTCTGCAGGTTCATCAAAGGTCTTCCCATTGCTGGGGTAACTCTGTCTGAAGAGCTAAGAGAGGCCATTGGTATGGAACCTTTAGTGAAGGGAATCAGCTACATCATCAGCACCAAGGTACACACTCACACACACTTCTGGATCCCTTACGTCACAATTTAAAAGATGTTATATCTTTGTTAAGTGCCTTGTTAAGTGGTGGTTCATACATATGTTTCACCTGGTAATGAGTGGCCCTACTCTCAGGCTGGCCCTGGACCCTGTGTGCTGGAAGACCCCACCCAGCATCTGCTCTGCCCTGATGGACTGCCTAAGAAGAACGTCTGATGTTTGAATTCCTACTTTCGTCCGAAGGAGACGCATCAATTTCAGTTTTGCTTTAGGCTAGGATTTAGAGGGAGGCCCTGGAGATTCTCCTCTACTGCATTGCTAGTTGAAGCTAAAGCATAGTAAATTAGATGATGATAGAAAATATTTGTTCTTTCATAGGTTTTGAAGTGTTATATTTTATATATAAAAATAAATATATTGACATTTTATGAAATTATATTTGAGTCTTTTGTGCACTTCTTTTTCTATGTTTCTATAGAAAAAATACTTCTAAATATTCTATATTTCCGGTTTAGAATGAAGAGCGTTGTCTGCAAAAAATGATCACTGTAAGAAATACATGTTTGGTGTTTTATGAATAGCGAAACAACTTTTGAAAAAATCATTGTAGTTGAATTGAATTGAATGGGTTGTTTGGCATTTTGAATCTTCTGTGAATAGGGAAGGCCACTTCATGGTTAAATGAATTCGAGACTCCTCCTTGTCTTCAGTCAGTTCGGAAGTGACTTCGGAACTTTGGAAACGACTCTGAAACACACTGTACGTGTTCTCTTGTAATCGAATGTGACAACATAGACTAGAGGCTTTTGCGGCGGTCAGAGGTTCTGTTTGTCCTGTTCCAAACATGGGGAAGATAGAATGGGCAATGTGGGCCAATGAACAAGCTTTAGCAGCAGGATTGAGTGAGTATCACGAAACTTTTTTATATGTTTACATGCTTCAGGAACGTTACATATGAGTAATTCAGCATGAATTAACAAATTGTTCACCATTGTAATGCTAAGTTCGTATTGTTCTTTTGTACATCGAGATACAAAATGAACGGTCAAAACATGTCACTTAAAAAACAATGTGATTGTTTGAAAATCACAGCGAGGTTTTTCGTTATTCTATTTCATACTTTGTTGTTTGTGTCACACACTAAAAAACATTTTTTTAATTGCGTGGTAATTACAACTTCCCTGTTTCAGTTCTTCTTACCGGTGGCATTGTCGGGACGGCCGGTCAGTTCAGGGACTGGCAATTCGCAGCTTATGGAATGTATCCTTTACGTTTTTAGCTATGGGTTCATTATACGATTAGCCTGAACCAAATCCAAACCAAATCCAAACCCATTCTCACAATTTTCAAGAGATGAAAAAATATACGAACAAACGAAAATAAACTGCACAGAATCTTAATCTTGAACACTACTTATTTGAAAAGCAATTGATACATCGAAACACACCTGGTTTCAAGAATAACATGTTCGTGCTGCACGTAGGGCTACTGTAGGGCTTGCGGGCACCAAGTATGGTAGCTGAAGCTGACTTAACTGATGCTCAGAGCTGCTGGAGTGTTCGTCTGTCTGCTTGAGTATCCAAGAGGCAAGAGGAACAAAGGCACTAGTGTGGAGAGGACGTGAGTGCCCCTTACACCCTAGACCTAACCCCATCACAACATCTCTGACATCCTCATTTTGTCATCACTGGTTATTGATTAGTTAAACCCAATTGTGTCTCTGAAAGAATATGTTGACTTCCTCCTCTGTGTTTTTTTAGGGGCCAACATTGCTTCACTATCTGTGTGAAATCCTTTGGGCCTTTGACCAGGAACTACTATGTTCGAGCGTTTCTACATGCAGCGTGAGTACGCCTCTCTATCAGTTCTGCTGTGTAACCAAAACAATGCCTCCTCCTGTGCATGTGACCGGTTAGACCATTTCTGGGTTTTGTTCATATAGTGCTTTATCATTCCTCTACAAACCTTCATTGTTTAGCTGTCACATTATGTAATTATCTCTCTCTCTTTTTCCTTCACACTTCCGCTTTCACCCACAGCATCTGTGTTCCTGGAGGATTCATGTTAGCTACTGTCTTAGGCTGTGTGTGCCTTGGCATTGCAAGCCTCATCTACTTGGGAGTATGTACTACCTAACCTCCATTTGTATGTACATGGATAAAGATCTAAATGAATATATTGTATAGTACTGGGGTTGCACCGCCCACGCTTACTGTTGGCTATTGGGTCAGATTTGTTGGGTAAGACTTCACTGAAATGCATGTACACATACAAGGAAGTGGCTTCAAGAAAATGTTTGCTGCTGGTTTCTGGTTATGAACACATCTTAGAATCAGGCAGTATTTCAGGTATTTTTCTGTATTTCGCAACAAAACAACACAAAGTCATACTGAATTTATACTGTTGGCTAAACTTCTGCATGGCATATTTATATGGCTGAGTGGGGTGTTACTGGTCGGGGTGATGACTGGAAGTGTTTTGGACATGGTATAATGCCCCTTTCTATTGTATATCAGTAGAGGTAGGGAGGAGTTGTTTTGGCCAAATCTGATCGGTGACTTGTGTGTTCTGCAGGCTGCTGTTCGAGGGGAGCAATGGGAGCCAATCATGCCTCGGCAGCAGCAGAGCAGGCAGCCCGTTGGAGAGAGCATCAAGCAGCCTCCGCAGAACCCACCCCCACGCCCACCTCAAGATATGCGCCGGAAGAGAGCGGAGGACATAGAGGGAGCAGCCTATGCCAACCCCGTCCCTGTTACTGAGTAGCTTATGTCCCCTGAGCTACAGCCTTTCTAAATACAACCATGGTATACTATAGACCCTGATCACTCATCTTCTTAGTGCTGCTACACTATGTCTCCAACCTGCTTTACTTTTACTAGTTTAGTTTAGTCAGATCTCTGTTGTAAAAAGGACTGATTTGACCAGCATCTGGTAGTGTTGTCCCTCAAGCTGTAGACCTTCGTACCTGCACCACGGTGGGCATGTTTAAATCTTTTGTACCAAGGTACTTGTGCAGTCTATACCTCTAATGGTGTACCACACTATTTATCACTGTGTTCAAAAGCCCTGATGAATCTAAAACTCCTGGACAGACTTGAGAGTTTATATTGTTGATTTGTTTTGCCCTGTGAGTACCACCTACTGTGTCTATGCAATTTTCAATGCTTTTAAATGAAAAATAAACTATTTAAATACATTTTTCATCCTTCAATTTAAAGGGTGTACTCTGGACACTCCTTGACTGACTGGTTTCAGGAAGAATAGAGAACTGTCTTTTTCACAAGGAGTGAACTGTGAGTGGTTTCACAGCATGTTCGCCACTCATTGCAGCATACAAGAATTTCCCTCTGTTTCTCATGTAAAAAACACAGACACACCTGTACTCGTGGACAAACACGTACACACTTGAACAGGGCTGTAGTTAGCAGGAACAGTAACCCAGAGCTTTGTGTAGCAGAAACACAAACACTGTGGTCTAGTTAGAAGGAATCCAACCATAAATATTTACATTTAGTCATTTAGCAGAGGTTCTTATCCAGAGCGACTTACAGTAAGTACAGGGACATTCTCCCCGAGGCAACTAGGGTGAAGTGCCTCGCCCAGGGACACAACGTCATTGATAGCCCAACTCCCTAACTGCTCCCTAACCAGTCAGCCATCTGACCCCCATAACCCAGTGCTGTAGTTAACTCTCTTTGGGTTTAATACATAATCGGTAGAAGACTGACTCATCTCTTACAGTTGTAATAGGATCCTATTGTTCAATGCACATTCCTCACTCATCACTGCTGACTTTTTCCACAGCATGAATAGTGGGCTTGTCAATAACCAACAGGTGTATTATGCTTGACATGTCCACTGATGTGCAGCGAGATACTGTTGTCTTCCAAACCATTTAACTGAGTTGGATATATAGACGTACAAATAAAAGAGCACAGCAAAACATTGGATTATTGGATAGTTTGTTGATAAGATTGTTTCATTTTATTCAACCTGTCAGTGGTACTACCTCAATTAACAATAATCAAAATACATCTCATGCTCCTATATGTTTGACTTATTTCATACATGTATTTGTATAAGCTATGTTTAGTGTGGGTGTTCGAAGCATACAGGTTCTGGGTTTGACAGACCCAATGTTAATCAATGCTCCATCACTGCCCCCTTCTGCACAGTGGATACCAATCATTGAGGTGTTCACCTAAAGTTCACCTAAAACTAATGTTCTGTTTATTGACATCCTTCTGCGAAATTTGAGCTGGACAGCTATACTGTGCACACTGTGGTTAATTTATATGAAGACAATAGGATAAATATTGTACTATATTTATGCTATATGCACTACACTTGTCCAAGTGGAGTATCCGTAGCCAAATCCGTGACTTCACTTCCCTACAACGTAGCCGTTTCCTTTTAAGCAGCCAATAACATTCGTCTCTGCTTGTTGAAGAATGAGCATGTTTATGGAAGGAGTTGTACGACTCTAACCACTGCACCTCTTAGTGAATTTTATCCCCGAGAAAATGTCAAGCCGGGCTCTGCGGAGACTGAAAGGGAAACAAAGGGGCCAAGAGGCCTTAGACATGGGTAGTCTTGTTCCCGGTGAGGAACAGGCTGCTGAGGTTGAGGAGGAGGAAGGCGACTCTGCGCTGCAACCTATCAGCAAAAGCAGCAACCAAAAAGCCATGAAAAACAAGACTCAGAAGAACCTTAGCAATATTTATGAGCTGGTAAAATATCTAGATAGCGCATTAGCTAGTTGACCATATGTTGACAACGTTTACAGTCTTGATTAACACAGTACATATGTCTTGCATTCCTTAATGATACAAGTTAGCATTCGATAGCTAGCCATGGGTTTGGTGTGGACTTTGTAGGTGAAGTGTTACAGCTATCAAGCTACCATCTAGCTATACAAACAATAACACTTCTATTTGTATTCAAGGTACACCTGATGGTGCATGTCATTTAGTGTTCATCTCAGGTTTACCTTGTGTCTGTGCCTGTTCTTTACAGATATGTGAAGCTGAGAACGAGGTAGAGAAAGAGGACACTAATGCAGTGAAGCCTGAAGAGAAAAGCGAGGAGGGCAGGGAGAAGAGTGACAGCGGAGATACGGAGAAGAGGATTCCCCAGGCTGAGACGGGGGCAGCCAAGGTGATGAGAGCATCGTGTGAAAATTCTGCCTTCATCCCTACTCTGACTGCGCATATCATGTCTGACATGACAGGATTGTACATGGGCTACTTTACGTAGCTATTACCAATCTAATCATGTGTGGTCACTGGTCAGGGCCTGCTCCAGACTAGAGGAGCATGTGTGGTTGTGTGTGAGTGCAGCTACAAAGGTGCTGGGGTGATGTTTTCTTTCTTCTGTCATTCAGTCTGCAGCTGTAGACAAAGTGAAAAAGAAGAAGAAAAAGAAGAAGAAAAAAAACACTTCAGGAGACACACAGGTAAAGCAGTGAAGTAACAAGTGTTATTACTTAATTTATATGCTATCCTTCTCATTGCATTAGGTGTCACCCTCAGCTACATCAGGTGTGCTCACATATTGATTTAACCATTTATTGCAATGGAAATAGGTTTGTCTTTGGCGGTGTGGTTATGTCTAAGGGGGAACTCCCTGCCTTGGAGCATAGCCAGCATAGCACATAAACAGGTACATACAATAACAAGGCAGGGAATACAAGATACAACATCCCCCAGTGGCCAGGAATAATTTCGAACTGGAAGTATACTTTTTAACAAGTCAAAAGGCTTTATAGAGGATTAACATCTTGTAATGACAATACAGAAGACAATATTTATTTTATGATTTTATTTTATTCAACTTTATTGTCATTACACAAGTACAGGTACAAGGCAACAAAATGTAGTTTAGGTCTAACCAGAAGCCATCAGAGGATGGAGGAGCTCGGGTTGGTGGAGGGAGGCAGCAGTTACAAAAAGCAGTTACAAAATACCTAGTACATAGCAACGCATGATATGTGAGCAAGTGTGTCTGGGTCTGTGAAATCATGCAGCATGCCAGTCCTCTGAAGGGGAAGGCATGGACCTTCAACCAGCACACCTGCAATTGATTGCCTGGGTGACATCAGCTGATGACGCGACGCGCTGCCCGAGTGCCATGACAGAACTTGCTCTGCCAGTGTGTGTCTGTGGGCGTAGAGCTGCCTGGCTGTCGAGTGACTTTAGTGTGTCCCCAGGAGGAGGCAGCAGAGGACATCGATGCCCTCCTGGAGAGTATGGAGCAGCTGGGCAGCCTGACCCTCCAGAGTGATGGCTGCGGAGCGGCAGGAAGCAGGCCGGTTCTACACGTGGAGCACAGGTCAGGGGGTCACACTGAATCACTCTGAATTGTCATTGAATTGTTTGCTTTGGGTTAAGATGCTGTCTCTCGCTTTAGTCTGCAACTATTGTGCATAAACAGTGCCTGAGTTTAGTCTGTGTGTGCTTCAGGAACCTGAATCCAGAGACTGAACTGAAAAGGTACTTCGGAGCACGAGCAGTTCTGGGGGACCAGAGGTAAAAGGTTTTACTTTTCAGCTGTACAAAGTTTCTCCGGAGTCCAGTATTAGCATTGTGTTTTTGGTACATAAAAATATTTCTGTTTTATTTTCTAACCGTAGTGCTTTTATGGTTCTTTTCTGTTAGACCTCGTCAAAGACAGAGGCAGTTCCATCGCAGCACCTGGATGACCATTCCTAAAGACACATGGCCGCGCTTTAGCCGTCCAGGTAGGTCACTCTTTTTACCCCAAGTACGCCCTGATAATGTGTAAGTGTTTTTGCTGTGACAAAGAGAATGCTAAGATTTGCACAAAAACATGGCTACTTTGCTTTTGCAATCATATATGCTGACTTGTTACTAGTTATTACTTAAGTAATATGTCTAGAAAGTGTCATTTACTGATGTTCAAACCAGCAGTGTTCAGTATCCTAATTTCCTGTAGATAGATTAACATCTATCCTTATGTGATGGGAAATGTAAGGCTAACCCAGACTGAACAACATGATACAGAACGTGTGAGTAGAGGTCATCTAGCAGGGACCCAGTCGGCCTCCGTGATCAATTTGAAATGAATGGTGTTGAAACACATTCACTTTGTGCTTTCTATCTTTGGGCGACAGTTACATTAATAGGTCCTGGGTGGCGCCTCTGTGTTGTTGCTAGAAGGCAACACTGTTCCAGCCTAAACACAGAGTTCTGACTTCCATTTCCAACAAGGGGCTCTGGGACGCTGGGATAACACTGCTTAGATGAACACATACTATCATTGTTGTTAGCCTGAAACCAGGTTGGCAGACATGGCTTTTCTAATCACAACAGAGGCCACATTCAGTCTCTATCAAGGCCATGACGTCATATCGAGAGCAGTCCAATCAGCACATATCATGAATCAAATGCAGTAAGACTCATCTATGGTTGGGCAGACTCAATGGCACCATTGATGTACGCCTTTAACCCCCTGCTTACCATAGTGCCAGGACTGGGCACCGGGCATCACTCAATATAAGAATGGAGTCGGACTGGCTTGGTGGAGGTAGTAGACTGGCTTGGTGGAGGTTGCCGAATGGCTTGGTGGAGGTTCCCAACTGGTTTGAAAGCTTGCTTCCCCAGAAATCCCCTTGTCTGATCCCTTGTGCGGCCTTGTTCCTGTCTGGCCTGGCATATCTTGGCACAGGTATCTCCATGACTCTGTTGGAGAGCAGGGCTGGACTTCAGTTCTTCACCCTGGAACACAGCCGGGATTACCAGCAGGTTCAGTTCAAGTTCATGGATGCTGTGGAGTCCATGGATCCCAACAACATAGTGGTGAGGAAGCACTGGCAAATCTAGCAGTAGATCATAATAATGTATTCACTTAGCAGAAACTTGAATCCAAAGCGACGTACAGTACAGGGAAGATTTGAACCTGCAACCTCTTGATCTGCTGTAAAGTGCTTTATCCTCTGAACTATACCCTGCCTTTTAGATCTCTAAACAGACCCTGGGAGTCCTGTCCCTCAGGTCTTTATGTCAGATATGTGTGAGATGTATTTGCCTGTGTTAGAGGACTGTTTGGAGACTAAGGGCGTGCTCTTCTCCAGGCCCTGCTGCAGATGAATCCCTACCACATCGACTCTCTGCTGCAGCTGTCTGATGTGAGCCGCATCCAGGAGGACCAGGAGATGGCCAGGGACCTCATAGGTGAGCAGCACCACCAGGTACCCTAACCTTCATAGGTAAGGAGCAGAACAACCAGTACAGTATCGGGGAATCTGATTGGTTTGTGAGGCTACAATCCCAGGGCATGTTTAGAGGTCTAGTCTCAACTAATGCACAGCACACACTTCTCCAGAGTAGCACATATTCTACCTGTGAGACATTCAGGAGATGGTTTGACAAAGCCACTGAAAGCCTGACTGCTTTATGAAGACAGCGGGAACCAGTTGTGCAACCGCGTGTACGCTTTCTTTATAGACTGATAGTGTTGTGTAACTTAACGTGTTTGTGTGTTTCAGAGAGGGCTCTGTACAGCTTTGAGTGTGCATTCCACCCTTTGTTCAGCTTGACCTCAGGGACCTGCAGACTGAGCTACCAAAGATCAGAGAACAGGTCACACGCACGCACGCACACACCCACACACACACACCCACACACACACCAGATGTTAAGGGATAAATCCCTAACAAAACGTTCATACATGTACACTTCAGACTGTTATTAAGTTGTCCATACATATACAGTCGTGGCCATAAGTTTTGGCAATGACAAATGTTGTTTTTTACTAAGTTTGCTGGTTCAGTATTTGAGGAAAATGTTTTCACATGTTTCTATAGACTACTGGAATACAATAAGGCACATCTCATATTTTTTTAAAGCTTTTTTGGGGCGAACATGTTCAATATATGCAAATAGTCCCCTCTTACAGAAGTCAATCTGCTCCTAAAATCCAATCAGAATGATAGTGATTTCACCTGGCTAGAACGAGTTCACACTTTCCCCTGTGCTGATGATATTACTTACTGAAATTGTGTTAGCAGTCATTTTATGCTCAGGCCCAGCAAGCTTTGCAAACACAAATGTATGTTGCTCCCAATACTTTTAGCCACGGCTTTAGACTGTAATTAGGTACTTGAGGCTTAAGGATGACGTTAGCATGAAATGCAATTATTATATGGCAATGACAGGACGAGCGTTCTGATTGGCTAATGGGTAGTCATGCCAGCCGCGTATTGACCTCGTCTGTGGTCTGATACGGATTATTATTGCCCTGCTCTGAAGTCATCTTCAAAATAAGCGATATTGAGGAGTCACCTAAGTTTTACTATCCAGACGATACTGAAGATATCAACAGCGACGAAGATATTGTTAACTTTCTAAAAGAGTTGTTATTTGAGTGTTGGCTTTGCTGTAGCGCCTCGGTTTGATATTTCCCGGCATGACCTCACTCTTGGTTAGTAAGTAGTTAGTATTTCACCAGCAGATGGCACTTGTCTCAACATTTTATGTGTGTCTTTTTAGAGCGTTGTATTTGGCTCTGTACAAGCACATGATGTTTCTGGAGAGGAGGGGCTGCCCTCGGACTGCCCTCGAGTACTGCCGCCTCCTTCTCAGGTACGGGGGGGGGAGGAGGAGTCAGGAGGACCCGAGGCGTAATGGGTCAGACTAGGGGTTCCCAGAGACCATGTCTGTGTGTAACATTTTAGGGGCTCTGGGCAGTGTTCGATGGCTTTGTCTGCTTTTCCCTGTGTGCCAGTCTGGACCCGGACGGTGACCCACTCTGTATGCTGCTGCTCATAGACTTCCTGTCACTGCGCTCAAGAGAATACCACTTCCTGCTTCGCCTTTATCAGGAGTGGGAGGTGAGACAGTTTCACGCACGTGTGTCTGTCTGTACAGATTTGTACGCTTGTGAGTTGAAGTTGAATAACCTGCTTCCTGTCTGTGTGTGTATCTGTGTGTGTGCGCGCATGCGCGTGTTTCAGGTGCACAGGAATTTGTCCCAGCTCCCCAACTTTGCGTTCTCTGTGGCACTCTGCCACTTCCAACTGAGTCAGCAGGAGGGGGCGGAGCCTCAGGAGGCGGAGCCTCAGGAGAGAGACACACACAGAGACAAGGCTGACCAGCTGCTGCAGTATGCACTCATCATGTTCCCTGGAGGTTAGACACACACACACACACACACACACACACAGGCATGTTTGTAGGTATGGATGCACACATGCTCATTCACACACCAATGTGCTCGCGGGCAGAAAACAACACACAAATTGAGTCATGAACGCACCTCCCATAGTGATCACACGCACACAGAACTAGCGGCTGGAGTAAATGATTGTGGCCCCGAGGGCTCTCTGATCCTGGTATTACACATGCGGACTCACGTAGTGACTGTGTCAATCCATTTTGTGTGTGTGTGTGTTCCTCAGCGCTGATGCCTCTGCTGGACCTGTGCACAGTGCAGCCAGACGCAGCCGTATCGTCTCATGCCTTCTTCGGCCATCGGAGTCAGCTGGGGTACAACATCCTGACGCACACTGCAGTATTTCTCTCTCTCTCTCTCTGAAAGTGCTCCTCTCTTTATAGTCTCTCCACTGTCTTTTTCTTTATGGTCTCTCTCTCTCCAGCTCCCTTGCAGTCTCTTTGTTCGCAATTTCCTATTTGTTTGCAAAATCCTTTCACTCCGTTTTTCACTATCTGCAATCTCTCTCTGCGTCATTTTTACAGTACTTTCTCAGACAGATACATTGAATTTAAGCACGCATTGACATTATAGCCATGGAGTATCCATGTATCATATCAGTGTATGCATTACTTCTAACCCTATACATCACAGTATGGTAGGCATTAAGAACCACTACTTGTTTTTCCGCCTGTCTTTCGTTGTCGTCTCCCTCCAGACAGCCCCCAGCCCTGGCGGAGCTGGTGGGTCTGTACGTGGGGCGGAGCCACATGCTGTGGCGTGAGGGCGGGGTGCTGCTTTGGCTGGAGCAGAATGTGGCGCAGGTGCTGCTCAGAGTGGACAGCAATGAACCTCTGGTAGAGGACTGCCTCAACAAGTAGGGACCTGCTAACTATTAGTAAACAGCTCTGTGTGCAGGTGTGTGTGTGTGTGTGTAAACCCTGTCAAATTAGAATCAACTGACCCATTAGGATTTCCAAGGGCAGACATTAGTTGATACGGCGGAATGTTCAGTCTGAAATTGAAAGTGTGTGTTAATGTTTCTTCCTTGGAGGGAGCGGCAATAAGTAGCGCATTGTTGGGGAGTGGCATTGAAATGGTCCTCTGAAGTGTGATTAGAAGGTCTTTATCTCATGACATTCTGCCCCCTCCCTCCAGGAGGAAGGAGAGGTACCAGAGTCCTTCCCGCAACATCCATCGCCATGTCATCCTGTCTGAGATCAAGGAGGCCACCTCCGCCCTTCCCCTGGTGAGGTGCACACTGAACCTTGTCGCCTCATTATTAAGAAAGCACTTTTTAGAATGTTGTGGTGTGTATTCATAAAACTTTTGTCATTTATTTGTGGTAGTTAAGAACGTAGTGTTGTGTATTCACAGGATGTGACCACTCAACCAATAATGGGTTTTGACCCACTCCCCCTTTGGACTCCTTGGTGTCGTATTCCCGACCAGAGAGGTAAACTTCTTAAGCTGTGGTAACCCACCCAGTCTTTGAGGATCTCTTGGCGGCAGTCTCTCTCCAGCAAGCTGACTCTCCCCACCCACCCACAAAAAACACTTTGACATGCTCAGTAGAGGTTGATGAGTTCCTGTCCTTCTGCAGTTCTCCTCTATGCAGGAACATGTGCATGACATGATTCTGCCCGGCGTCTGCTCTCAGTCATGTGATGCTGTTTGCGGTGAGGGTGGTGGGGGGCGGGAGGGGACATGATGAATACAGTTCTGTTGACAAATACAAACTGAAATGAGGCATCAGCTGAAGAATGTTCTGGAGCTGGAACCCAGGGTTAAGGAGTAAAAGGGATGATTACATAAGTGCATGAGTACTGAGGGTGGTTACATGAGTACTGAGGGTGGTTACATGAGTACTGAGGGTGGTTACATGAGTACTGATGGTGGTTACATGAGTACTGATGGTGGTTACATGCGTACTGATGCTGGTTACATGAGTAAGGGTGTTGTGTTTGCAGTCCTCTGTTTGCTCAGGCGCTTGTCAAGGCCATGCCTCTAAACAGGCACTCTCTATCTCTGTCTGAACTCCGCCTTTCTGACTCCACTTGGCCCCTGAAGGCTGGTCTACTAAAGATAGAGGATGTATTAATGATAATTGCTCTTTTTTTCCTCTCTAATTTTGTCTGTTGTGGATAGTTTAGCTAAAAATAAACTGCAGCTATATCGTCTGTGCAGTGTAGGGAATTTGAGAGACAAAAGCCTGTGGCTAGAAGTTCTGTCCCTGGCCCTCATCACTGGCAGTGACATCATCTCCTACCAGAACTGCAGGTTACTGTGGAGACGGCAGGCTCTGTGATCTTTGGTCACTTCTATGTGTGTGTGTGTCTTATCATTCACTGTCTCTCTTTCTCACTGTCTGTCTCTCACTGTCTGCCTCTCTTTCTCCCTCTCTCTTTATTTGTCTCTCGTATAGACCAAGTGTGGGTGCTTCTAATGAGAGTACCTTGTCACTGTTCTTCCGCTCTCTGCTGCCCAACTTCAACCTACAGGTGAGTAGCTATCATCTTCTGTGAAGATACATTGTGTCATTGATGAGCCGAGTGTGCTGGGATGCAGACGTCCCTCCTAGTGTCCCTCTCTAATCCTGGTCCCTTTGAAAAGGGTGACAAATGTGGAACATTAGAGCTGTGAAGGCATATGACCTCCCCACACTCTGTAAAAATAGACAGACGATGTCAACCCCTTCTCATAAGGCTCAACAATGGCAACATTCATAGAGCAGAGATGCTGCCCGGGCTACGGTTGGCCTGGCTCCTTTGCCATAGTGATAAATTACACAAACTGCCCCACTGAGTAAGAGCGCATGGTTGCTGGAGCAAAGAAATTAGACGTATCAAACAAATTTTGGGGCAAATTGGTGACCAGAGAGTTCTACCAAAAAAGTGATTTTGACCGGAGGTTAAAACTAATATCCTGTGATCCTCTTGAGACTTTGACCAGATCATCCATAAGCCTAATAGCATAGGAACATAGGATGTCTAACATCTAAAAAGCATGAATTAATTTGTAAGTAATGACATACAGCTACATCTATTACCTGAAGTCAAATAACAGTTTTGCACACCTCCTTTCTTAGATGTCATTCATGGGTTAGACCAGAATTAACCCTGACCACTGACAGCTGACCCTAACTAACCTTAACCCTGACCACTGACAGCTGACCCTAACTAACCTTAACCCTGACCACTGACAGCTGACCCTAACTAACCTTAACCCTGACCACTGACAGCTGACCCTAACTAACCTTAACCCTGACCTCTGACAGCTGACCCTAACTAACCTTAACCCTGACCACTGACAGCTGACCCTAACTAATCATTAACTTGACCACAGGTGAAACCCTAACTAACCCTTTACCTGACCACTGGTGAGACCAGAGTTGCCTCTAACCCTGACCTCTGCTAGACCAAAGTCCAGCAGGAGGTCTGATTGATATGGGTGTGAAACTCAAATCTGTATGTGAAACTCACCAAAGGCCTCATAATGCCAACCATCATGATCTTGCTACTGAAATGAAAGAGATGGAGAAATGCAGTTGGAATGGTAGAGTTGCTGTTAGGATGTGGAGTAAATGCTGACTACCTAGCATTTTTGGTGTTGTTCTATGTGTCAGGTTAACACAGTTAGCTCCTGGATCTATGAACACGGCTCTCAATGAAACTCATCAATGTTTGTGTGTTATTCTTAAAACACCAACACTTTGTCCGATTATTTTAATTGCATTACATAAATCCAAGTTAATTTCAACACCTAGTTATCAAACAGGCTGCGCTTGTGTGCAGACACAAGTGAATAATTTATGGTAAATGGATATGTGACACTAAAAGAGGAAGTTTAGGTTTGCTGCGAGACAGGCAAGACTAGCTGTGTTTTACAGTGGATCACCACAAACTCCAACCTTTCAACTTGGTGTTGTCATGGAGATGACATGCAGCTCTGTTTCCACAGGGCGGCCAGAGACCGGAGGACGACCTGGAAGTGGCTCGCGCAGGGCGGGAGCTTAACCAGGAAGTAAACCGTCTGATGGTGGCCATGAGAGACATGCTGGCCAACATCCAGTTCCAGGAGCCACCCAGAGAGGACAACCCTGACAGGGATGAGGAAGAATGGGACTGAGATGGGAAGAAAAAAAGGTGCATGAACTAGAAGAGGGGGGGGTAAAGATGAAGAACATGGAAGGAGAGCAGAGAAAACAAGTAGAATGCAACACCTGAGACGGTTACCATAAGAATATATCAAGATCATGTTCTGGTGGATGAAACAACATGCTAATGAGATCCTAATGAGGGTCTGGTTCGTTTCTCTAATTATAACATTCTGAAGTGCACCCTGGTCCTACACTCTCTCCCTTTCTCCTCCTTCTCTTCTCCCTCATCCCTCCCTTTTCAGTTTGATAGAATGCTACTTGATGAAAACATCTGTTTGCTTATCAGGAATATAACATGGGCTTTTTGTGAAAATGTTAATATTTAAACCTTGGTTTGATCATGAGAGAAATCAATTTGCTGTTTCAAAAATGGATGGGCTCCTGTAGTGATGTCCTAACAGCCAAGTGATGGTCAACTGCAATGCTTTAATGAATTCTGATAAAAGTCAGAACTGCTCAATAAAGTATCACATAATCATAACACGTGGTTTAAAAACAGGAAGTCATTGATGTTCATATTGTTTCACAGCAAACTTCAAATGATTTTAATATGATTTGGCTTATCGGAAGAATTTATTCTTCTTAGAAGTTGTCCTCCTCACTGATAAGAAAATAAATGCTCCTAATGTTTCAATAAGTTTATTGGAAGCGTAAAATCAATTCTGTGCAAAGTCCACTTAACTTCTTTAAAACATTTTTTGTTTCATGGAACATTAATAAACAAGGCCTTCAGTATACGTTCGGCTCACGTAGAGATGGTAGAATCCTTCATATTAATACCGTCATGTTTGAAGTTGTATTACTGAGAACTGGATACTTCCTAGGAGGAGAGATGAGTGTACCCGGTGGCCGAGGCAAGAAGATGGCCTCGTCCCTGGATGTTCTGGCAGAGGAACATGTCCCATGACATTCATTTGCGTGGCTGAATAGTTCTCATTCACATATACACATTTGAAATGTCTGTGGATTTGCAGTAGCAAGCACACATGTATGAAATGCTATGGAATATAAGGATCTTTCCTGTACTATATGCTCATCAGAGCTACACATGGTAAGTCGCCGTACGGTGCTGGTACTAAACACTCCGGCAGCCTGTTGGCTGTGTTGCAGAGGCCACATGACGGTGCCGCCCAAAGGGTCCTTCCTGCTGCTCAACCAGCTCCTTGTTCCTGTCTACCTGTGGCTGCAAGCTAGTCATGAGGAGCCATCATGTGAGGTGTCCCCTCCACTGCACTGACACCCCTCCCCAGAGGCAGCACAGGCCACACCCCCCTTCCAGAAACACAGATTGGGCTCAGCATAGACACCAGGGAAAGCCAGAGAAACATTCACTGTAAAGTTGTGATAAAGTGATAAACAATGTGTGTGAGCGTTCAGGTGTGTTTGTGCTGGCCAGCATGTACAGTATGTAGTGTATGAGTGTGGAAGTGGGTATGGTGCAGATATCTCTCTGGCCTGTGTATTGTTTGCAAGTGGACTGTGTCTTCCAGTTCATGGAGGAGGACTTTCCATGTGGACGTAATGATGTAACAGTCTCATAATTACAGTGTCAAGCCTCATTTTTAAGACATTGCTTTGAGGATTGCTGTTAAAATGGGCTCACTGCTGTCATTTGAAGGTTAATGGCCACTGCTGGCCCAGGACACCTTGTATTCCTGTTGCTGTATGTGTGTGAGAGTGTCTTTGTGAGTGAGAGAAAATAAGCATTACAATACACAAACTGATCATATGCTTATCTTGCTCATGGGCCTCTTGCCACACAGACTCACACAGACTCAATAACAAGAGTAATGCAGCATTACAAAAACACACACAAACTGACCTTTCTTGACTTCCCTGGTCCAGGAAGTTGCAGTCCAAGAGATACTCATCTAGATTTCATTTCCATGAGTTAATGAGCTTGATTTGCTGCATGCAGCATAAACTGCACTCTCAGGAGGGGTAAGAGCATATTGTCAACGTTGTTACTTAGTTATGAGGCCTTTCAGGCAGTGGCTTGAGCTGCTTTACGTAAAAAGGTTGAAGTCCAGGTCAATTACCCTAAAGAAAGACATTGAGCACTGTCACTTGTGCAAAGAGATGTTATCTGCTGATAAGAGGTATGAGATTAAAAGATTGTGGGTATGAATGAACATGTGTGCTTGTTTGTCAGGCTGATATTTCTGGCCTCTCTCTTATTCACACATAGGCAATTGGTGTGATTGTAAGATATCTAATTTGCTAGCCACATGTGTGAGTGATTGAGGCAAGGGTCTATGCAATACTTGAGCCAGGGCTGGGGTTTAGCCTGGATAGGTGGGGTCAGAAAAGGCTAGGGGGTTATATACACTAGATCAGTAATTATCTACATCATTATAAATACATTATTTTATAGGATTATTTCAATTTGTGTTTTGTTCTATGATTATTAAAAGGCAAAAGCAGTTATATTTGCTCTATTTCTATTCAGATATCTATGGTTGTGAAGAGATGGACGTTAACAGCTGGATGGCTGACAAGAGTTATATGGCAGTTTCATATATGATTGGGTTAGCACTTTACTCGACAGCCAAAAATCTTTCGTGCGTTGTTGCCTATAACTGACGTCTAAAGTGAATAGTTGACCAGTAGTTCTAAGAGACTGAGGGGCTTAACACGCGCATTCAATTGACCCACAATGCTCCTCCATTAGACAACTTTTGGCAAAACCATCCTCGATTCCGGGTAAACTTATCCACATCTAACTGAGGCTGCTGCTCAGTTGAAGATGTGTCCTTTTGTATCCAGGTCAAGTAATCTTCATAATTTAACGCTGTTCTGGAACCGTGTTGTGGTAAAAATCGGCTGGCGCCAGAGGCATGAGAGTGAGAACAAGCCACCTCTAACAACCTGATGTTTAAGTGCCGCGGATTTACGGTAGCTCAAACCCCTCTCATCTGGCCACAGAATCAGAAATATTCAAAGGACATTGGTCGTTTATCAGGCTACATAAATACGACTGGTTTGGGACAATTGTAAATCATGCGTGCAATCTGAACACACTGATACCAAATTGTGGGCAATCAGTGATTTTTTTAAGGCCCCGATCTGTGCGCAACGTGCGTAAAGTGACTATTACTGAACTGGAGAAATAGGGTTGGGCAAGTCTATTACAAAGTTATCATCTCATAGTTCTGAAAGAGTTGTTGAAGGCTACTTCTTAGGCTTTTTTTAAAGGTGATATCGGCCTACCATTTTCAATTCTGCACTTCAGTCAGTTAGGCTACTTTAATGACAATGAATGATAAAGATCTCAAAACTGTTTAGAGCTTAAACCACAATGGTGTTAAATATTTCCGATGCGGGATCACGCATTATTCCGTTTGTGTCTGTCAGTATCATGCGGTTGCCTTCCACACGAGAAAGGAGGAGTTCGAGAAGCGTAACAGCCTTTAAGGAACACACTGTCAGCGCGCGGGTCAAACATTTACTGACCGTAGACCAACCGGATCTCCAAATGTTTGATTTTCCCCGCTCGCAATTGGGTATCAATGGGCGGCACTCCAAGGAATAACATCTTCCCATCAGTAGAGCTGCGGTGCATCATGCGCGCCTTTGCCAAGCACAATTTGAGAGAACAATTTCGATTTTAGGATGAAGAGAACTCGCATGGATGATTATTTGACCGCATCCGATATTTTGGCTCAACACTGAAGTGGGATTAAAAAGAGATGTGCATCAGTGGTCAATACATGCTTTATACGTCTCGTGCAAATACAAGAAACTATTTTTCAGGACAGCGTAAAGGTGCGTCAATGTGAATTCACAGTAAATGTAATCTTCTTTCTTTTTCATCTTTCGTCTTCAATCAACCTTTTAATCTTGATAGGCTATTGACTTTTTTGTTCAGTGGGCAATACTCGGCATGTATTTTCTTAAATTAAAGCTTAACAACTTTTACTCAGTCTTAAAACGTTTAGGCCTACTTCTCATAAGCTTACCCATTGACTCCTTTATTTGTCTTATTTTGTGTCAATCTTAAAGTTTATTTGGAGACAAGAATATGCTCAAACTATATGGACCATACTACCGCAGAACCCCAATACACTTTCACCATGCAGACGGAATGACAGGGTAGTCTGCTGAAAGATTATGTTTTTACAGTAATTACTCTTGGTTAGGGGTTAACCCTTTAACCTTTCCCCACCGATTAAGATTCACGGTCAGGATTAAAGTTGGTGCCTATTCACCTGACCACAGAGTACATTTCATGATAGCCACATTTCCATACCCCTCAGCGTACGCGTGGTGAAGGTCACCCATTGTTTTAAATAAGAAAGACTCAAGTTCCTCGTGTTGTTTGTTGTAGGACCGACTGCAGCTGTGTGCGAGAGGCGGACATGAACTGTACTTCTCAGCAGCACAGTTTCGTCATGCACCATATGGAGCTGAGTCCACTCACCATGTACATGGACGACAACGTGACCCACAACGCCAGCAAAGGGGAGCATAACGCCACTGGCTGCGTGCAGATTCGAATCCCGCAGGAGCTGTTCCTAACGCTGGGCCTCATTAGTCTGGTTGAAAACATTCTGGTGGTGCTGGCTATCATAAAAAATCGCAACCTGCACTCACCCATGTACTACTTTATCTGCTGTCTGGCCGTCTCCGACATGCTGGTGAGCGTCAGTAATGTGGTGGAGACGTTGTTCATGCTCCTGAACGAGCAGGGGTTGCTGCAGGTGACCCAAGATATGCTGAGACACCTGGACAATGTCATAGACATCATGATCTGCAGCTCCGTGGTGTCTTCGCTGTCTTTCCTGTGCACCATCGCTGCGGATAGATACATCACCATCTTCTACGCTCTACGCTACCACAGCATCATGACCACGCAACGCGCTGTGATCATTATCATCCTGGTGTGGATGGCCAGCATCACCTCCAGCACGTTATTCATCGTCTACCACACCGACAACGCCGTAATTGTTTGCCTGGTGACGTTCTTTTTCATCACGCTCGTGTTCACTGCCGTGCTCTACTTGCACATGTTCATCCTGGCACACGTGCACTCGCGGCGCATCATGGCCTTTCACAAGAGCCGCCGCCAGGCCACGAGCATGAAGGGAGCCATCACGCTCACCATATTGCTTGGGGTCTTCATCCTCTGCTGGGGCCCTTTCTTCCTCCACCTCATCCTGATACTCACCTGTCCCAAGACGCCATTCTGCACCTGTTTTTTCAGCCACTTTAACCTTTTCCTCATCCTCATCATCTGTAATTCGATCATCGATCCTCTCATCTATGCCTATCGGAGCCAGGAGCTGCGAAAAACGCTCAAAGAACTGCTCATCTGCTCATGGTGCTGGCGCTTCAGTATGTGACAGCGGGCCCCATGTTCACACCTGAATCCAAACTCTAACCCTGGCATCGAGTTGACGGAGATGGTTAATAATGAAAGGAGATGAAAGAGTTGGGGGAGTGGAGGGGTAGCCTCTTCAAAGCGTTGTTGTGATGCCAATGGTGAAAACGTGTCTGGCCTCAAACGGTCGAGTTTAGGATAGCGGGACATTGCACTTTGTGCATGTCACGCTTAAAGGATCGAAGCTTTTTCTATGGCTGCGGCTCTGGGCCTAAAACGTTAAGACACACAGTATCAATTAAAAGGATCTCATTATAATGATCGTCTCCGTCCAACTGCCATGCGGAGCTCTCTTTAAGAATATCCTTATGAACATTTGACTGCCACGGGTCCAGTTTTCTCAGGGAGCAAAAAGACTGACTTTTATTGATATGTTGAGTTGGAAAACATGGTTGGTAGGCCTAATTAATTAAGTTTGTAAATAATACGGAGATAGATTAAAGGCTAAACGCAAGATGTTTTTGGAAAAAGGATGTCGTTCAGTATTTTAATGTAGCAAAGGCCTTCGTGTCATGCTATGCTGCATAAGGCTCAAGAAGATGTTTTTTCATTCATTCAAATTTGAGTAATTTGGTCAGTCGTACGTCCTACAGGAGTGTTTGGAATTCTTAAGGACATTTCCGATATAACCTTTTTTCAGTGTGTACTGTTTTTGTTTATTTGTGTGTTCACATGTCTCATTTTTATGTAGGCATAAAGGCCTAGTCAAAATACAAATAATATTTTCACGGTTAATGTTCTCATGTGATAGGCTATGGACGGACTTTGAAATATAATTTTATTTAGAATAATCAATATAAGCATATGAAAAATACAATTTAAACACAACAAATGTATTATAGATGAAAAAAAAAAGTGTATGGTTCCGATTTAAGTTGTATTTGATCATCATCTATTTGCTTCTATTTTTACAACCTGTACTATTAAAACATTTATACATTAAGAAGTCCCTTTGTTCTGATGTAAAGATCAGTAAATCCTCAAATTGATCTCAATGTGTGAAGCTACTGAACTGTGCTCGTTTAGCATTACAGTTATGTAAAATGTCACCCTACATGTGTATATCATTTCAGATATTGGCTATACTGTATATTCTAATGTCTCTATCTCTTGTCAATTTTATTTGGCAAATAAAGTATGCATGAATAATTCAATTAAAATGTAATGTAAGAAATAAGCATGGTTTGTATCCTTTAATTTGTGTATACGCCTAAAAGTGAGTTTGTTCATGGTAAATGGTTTTGGCATTTACTTACTATCAAAATGTTCATCATCAAATCACAGAATCACTTGTCCGATTAAAAAACTTGGTCACAGCACCTGATTATACAATATATATATTGCTGTCCAAATTCCATGGGGACAGCTTTATTTCTGGTCTCCAATGTGGATTAGTTGTGGTCTTCATGGTGACAGGGTTAGTTCTGGTCTCCAAGGTGAGACAGGCACAGTTATAAAAGAAGACTTCAAGATCAGGAGGTCACAGCAGAACCCAACTTTGTATCGTTGCGGTGAAACACCTGGGCTGGAGCCAGACGGCCACATGGTCCTTCATGTGGCTGTCTTCTTCAAACACAAGATCTATTCAACTATCTCAACTCAGCTTTTAATAGACAGGATCTGGGTTCTGAACAGATGGGGGAAATAGCATGTCTCCAAGGCAAGTTAATTAAGTTACATGATTTTACGATTCTCTTTGTCAAATCAAAGCTCTTAACATGATTCCTTATTTGCCAGAACCGTTTTAAACAGTCCAGTTCCTTCCCCTCAGGGTGAGCGGAGCAGCATGTCTATCACTGCTGCACCAGGTTGGTAACGCCCACACTGTCACACATGCTATTACAGGACATGATGTACACAAAGGGATGTAAAGGGTGAAATGATAAGATGATGTTGCTGATGTCAGAAGTGATTAACCCAAATGAGGCCTTAAGACATCCGCTGTAGATATTATTAATGTTTAGACCTGTGGTTCTGACCCTGCCACTGTTGCTGAAATGTCCCAAATATAACTTGAACTGTTCAATATTTTGTATAATACAGTATTTTCAAGTTTACAAAGTTTGTAAAGAGGCCCTTACACATGAATACTGGGGGAAGAAGCTCTGGAGACTGTGGGGGGCGGGGGTTAGGGTTAGAGACTGTGGGGGCAGGGGTTAGGGTTAGAGGCTGTGGGGGCGGGGGTTAGGGTTAGAGGCTGTGGGGGCGGGGGTTAGGGTTAGAGGCTGTGGGGGCGGGGGTTAGGGTTAGAGGCTGTGGGGGCGGGGGTTAGGGTTAGAGGCTGTGGGGGCGGGGGTTAGGGTTAGAGGCTGTGGGGGCGGGGGTTAGGGTTAGAGGCTGTGGGGGCGGGGGTTAGGGTTAGAGGCTGTGGTGGCGGGGGTTAGGGTTAGAGGCTGTGTACATCACATGCTGCTGAGCCCGGCTGACCCTGGAAGAACAGCACTAAACACGCTCTTTTGCTCACTGCCTCTGCTGAACTTACCGCTGACCCTTTCCACACACACACACACACACACACACCTATTAAAAACAGAGAAGTCTTTATCTCTGCAATTAATGTAAGCCGTAAACATCTATGTCCCATTCTGTTGGTTTGCTCTGGTTGAGAAGACACAGGCATACATTGACACACACTTTTAAACACACACACACACACTATTAATCCACACATGGATTCAAGCACTTAGAACCCAGAGGATACAGATACAGGAAGGTATACCACAGGATAGGATGTCAATACTGGCAACACATCCTGTAGAAAATCCACCATCCAGCTTTTTCTGCAGGATAACTTACACTGTAGACCGTCTAGAATTTAGAAATTGGTCATTATCTGTTTATGTCTTTTCCTCCCCTTCATGTGATCATGATACACAGCTTGTCTGTTCATGGATTGTCCATTCCTTAGGCCTATCTGAAAGGCCAATGTATGGGAGCAGCACTGAGTCTTGACCCGGTCATGTAGGCTACTGAACTCAGGCAAGAACTAGTTAATTCATTTAAAGAATTACATATATATTTGTCAATGCACAGAAGACCCGGGTGCCATATAAAGACAACACCGGAAGGTATGGGAAGGATTCTTTAAGAGAGATGATCGGTGTTGTTACGTGAGTGGCACGATAGATGGTGCTACAGTAACCTACAACAATAATACCACAGCGGTGACAGTGACAGACCAAGCAAAGAGAAAAATGGTGGAATCTTTCCTGTGATGCTGAAAACTGTACAACTACATAAGCAAGCGGACTAGTGTTGAGGAGGATAGCAACAACTTGATATCTTGGGGGAAACCCGCGTGTTCAAAGAGTGCTGCTAACCTGTGCGTATGATATCCAAATAATCTTGGTGTGAGCTTGACAATGGGGTGAGCTTGTCTTGTTTACTGACTGTTGCTAGCTAGCAAGCTACATAGCTAACGTTGCTAACGTATAGTAGCAAGCAGACGAAAGCTAGCTCATGACTACAGTAGCTAGCTAGAGCAAACGTTGTGAGTTGTCTTGCTGTCCTTGATTTGACAGTATTGGTGCCATCAATCGACACCTGCCCGAATAGCACAAATGCTCAATATTCGGACAGTGTCACTAAGACAGAACAGCAGTGTCACTTCATCTGACTGCAGCATCGTCTTGGCTAGGCTAGCTCCACTGCTCTACTACGTTATGTACTGTAGTGTACTATTGGTACCAATGTCCAGTGTTATGTTTTAAGCAATTATATAATTTAATACAGTATGGAATACATCCATTCTGTGAGACGTGTGCATGGTTGTCCCAGTGATTGCAACTGCATGCTGTATGTGTTATTAATTACACCTCAGGCGCTGCTGGTGAGATGGAATATAATGAGAGACTTGCCCACTTTCGTCAAGGCCGCCTTAACCCTTTTGACAGGGGCGAGGAGGAAGGCCATCCAGAGGGAAAGACCCTTCCACGGCATGGTGAGTGTTTACATTCCGTTTATCTCTGAGACTTTTACCAAGTCCTGAGTCTTTGCTTGGGTGCGGTGATAGAGTGGAGACTGGAGCAGTGAGTCCTGCTGGTGTAGCAGTGGTCGGAGACGGGACCATTCAATGTTTTGACGTAGAATGTCTTACTTCCTCTAATGTTAGGGCCACCGGTTTCAGGAACTGGTTGTGAAAGTGATCCAAGACAGAGTAAAGTTAGACTTGTTATTGGAGCAACTCTCAGGAACAGTGCGCTTGTGTTTTATGCTGCGCTTGATTGGGCCTCAGTTATTTCTCCGGTCAGCCTGTCCCTCATAATTTTCTTCGTCATGATTTACTCTGAGATCTATGCAGGTAACTTTTCAACAGTACAACCTCTTATTGGTTGTCATTTAATCAGATTGCAAACTGCTGCCAGTCTGTTAGGTTGCTTTTTGGAATTAGACTCATGAGGGTTGTTTATAGGGCTAAGAAGGGCAAGGTTCATTTAGGAAGTTCTGTTGTAATTATGGAAGGCAAGTAATGTTGACATGTCTGTCAGCTGATGTTCAATGTACAGATCTGGATCATGTGACTGTTACTAGTTGTAGTCTTAAGGCCATCCTTAGCCACTCTGTAATTCATTTGTTGGCTAATAACTTCACAGGCAGTTTCTTGTTGCAATGGTGGGTTTCCCATGTGCTTGACTGAGTCTGGGAGAGGGGGAGGGATGAGGGAGAGGAGACTACGTTTTTACTCAGCCATTCATCCTCAGAAGTGAGAGCCGAGCTGTTCTCTGAGACCAGGACCCAGAGTGTGGACCGGGCCATGGACCTGGGCCTGACTGAGGACCACTTCTCCAGACCTGTGGTCAGTACGGACAGACACACAGACGCACACACAGTCCTTACCTTAGTCCCTCTGTATAAACACCTATTCAATGTTATTTTGTGTGTGGTTGTTCATGTTGTTGTTGTTGTGTGTGTCCATGCAGGACTCTTTTGTGGCTTCAGACATTGAGCAGCTGCAGATGGCAATTGAGGAGTGTAAGAGGCTGATCCTGGAGCTGCCAGAGAACTCGGAGAGACAGAAGGATACCGTGGTCAAACTGATTCACCTGCGGCTCAAACTGCAGGAGCTCAAGGTGGGAAATGTGTGTGTGTGTGTGTGGGGGGGGGGACAAGCTGCACTCAAAGAGATGCTATTAGCTAAACAGAAATGAAAGCTTTCGTTTCTCACACAGCACGGTGTGGCCTCTGCTTTAATGAAGAGGCACCATGAATCATTTACTACCTCATAGCAGCTGGGGCTGGCACTTTTAGCCATAAAACAACATGTGAAACTGCTGCTGTGGTTGTCTGACATGGCTAATATTCTGTCACAGTGCCACACAGTCTCTGAGCCATCATGAAGGGAAGTCTGCAGCTTTAAAACAAATGTTTTAATAGCATTCTGATTGGCTCTGCTCCAGGACCCTGACGAGGACGAGCCAAATCTGAGGGTCCTATTGGAGCACCGCTTCTCCAAGGAGAAGAGCAAGAGTGTGAAACAGACCTGTGACAAGTGCAGCGCCATCATCTGGGGCCTGATCCAAACATGGTACACCTGCACAGGTGAGACACACACACACACTTGATGCATACCTCACGGAGGTTGGGTCACATGCTTAGTCTGACTGCTTGTCTCTGGCTGGATCGACCAGACAACATCTGTAGGAGGAGGTCTCGGGCTGGGGAGTTGTGTACATTACTAACATCCCTTTGTCTCCCATCTCTCCCACTTTCAGGCTGTTACTACCGTTGCCATAGCAAGTGTATGAACCTGATCACAAAGCCATGTGTGAGGTCAAAGGTTAGCCACCAGTCAGAGTATGAGCTGAGCATCTGTCCTGAGGTGGGGCTGGACCGGCAAGACTACCGCTGTGCTGAATGCCGCACGCCCGTGTCTCTGAGTGAGTATGGACACACTACACTGGAAAACAGCAGTAGTATGACTTCCTCCTTTCATGCTCTCACTTTCCATAGTGATCAAAGCCCTAGTATATTAAACAATGTATCGCTTCTTTTCTACTAAAAGTAGTTGCAGGGTGACGGTGTAGGAGAAGAGCTTTAACAGCAGACTGCTGTGTGTCTGTGTGCCTGCAGGGGGTGTGCCCAGCGAGGCCAGACAGTGTGACTATACAGGACAGTACTACTGCAGCACCTGCCACTGGAGTGACACGGCCATCATCCCGGCCCGCGTCATCCACAACTGGGAGTTTGAACCCCATAAGGTACACGGAAAACACAGCTACTTTATACTGCTATATTACCTGCATTTGTTGGTCCTGGGGGGTAACTAAGTCACCCACTACAGTTACAGTTGTGTTACCTGTGTGTGTGTGTGTGTGTGTGTACATCAAGGTTTTACTCGTGTGTGTTCTCTGAGCAGGTGTGCCGTGCCTCCCTGCGTTACTTGGCCTTGATGCTGCCACGCCCGGTCCTCCGGCTGAAGGAGATCAACCCCCTACTCTTCAACTTTGTGGAGGAGCTGGTGGAGATCAGGGTGGGTGACCGGCCCCCTCCCTCCCAGCCCGGGCAGCTCCAATCAGACTGTCTGCCATATTAGCAAGAATACTGTGTCACATGTGGTCTTGCCTTCTCATCTCACGAGGGGGAGAAAGCAAAACATTATCGGCACTTGTCCTTGTCTCAGTGTCCTTGTTGTCCCCTGTGTGTTCCACTGCAGAAGCTACGTCAGGACATCCTGCTGATGAAGCCCTACTTCCTGACCTGTAAGGAGGCCATGGAGGCACGCCTGCTGCTGCAGGTCAGAATCGTCAGCCATGTACATGATGTTCTCAGGGATCACAGCGCCCCCCTGTGTTCTGTAACAGACAAGCAAGACGAGGCAGAGGAGCACAGCCGCAAGTGGCCTTAATGCTGCTCAGAGAGACAGTACTTGTTGACCTACATTTACAGTATGTGTAATGGAAACCTGACACAGCAGCTGAACTATAAATATTAGTTGGGGAGTGTGGTATGTGATGCTGAGGTGGTATTATCTCAGAGCAAGTTACACAACATTGGGGCCGGAACTTGGACACAGCAGGGAATCAGAAGGAGTGCTTCGTCATGCTAAATGAAGATCTCTTTCAGCTAGGTTATAATCAATTAAACACGTCCTTAATTTGAACTGAATGCACAATTGTGAGTGTATCTAGCCTTTGCCCTAAGGATGAGCACAGTCTGACTCAGCCAATTCTTACCCCCCCCCCCAGCTTCAAGAGCGACAGCACTTTGTGGAGAACGATGACATGTACTCTCTTCAGGACCTTATCGATATCTACAGCGGCAGACTCAGCATCTCCCTCACAGAGATCCACACCACCTTCGCCAAGCACATTAAGTTAGACTGTGAGGTGCGTCTGCATGTAACACACTGCGGTGACACTTTTCATCAAAGCAGTTCGTACTGGGGAACAGTGAGGTTGTCTACCACCTAACACTCGTGTGTGTGTGTGTGTGTGTGCGTGTGTGTGTCCAGAGGTGTCAGGCTAAAGGCTTTGTGTGTGAGCTGTGTAAGGAAGGAGACATCTTGTTCCCCTTCGACAGCCACACGTCTGTGTGCCATGACTGCTCTGCTGTGTTCCACAGGTCAGTCTGCTACTCTTCTCCCTGCATCTGACATGAGATACAGTCTTTTTAAATGGTTAAACTAGCCCTAACTATCTAATCAGGTTAATCCAGGATCACACCTGTTGTCTTCTTTTGTAGGGACTGTTACTATGACAATTCCACCACCTGTCCAAGGTGTGCCCGGGTGACAGAGCGCCAGCAGGATGAGCCCTCGGATGGGAAGGCAGTGTAACCATGATAAAACAACTGTGACTGGTAGAGGACGTAGCTCTTTGCCTGACGGTGCATACCACACTATTAAGACTTTTCAACATTTATTGTTTTTAATGCCTAGTCTTGGTAAGCCTTCACCTCCTGTACTGATCTTGGTTAGTGTCATCTTCTGGTCTTCATGTTGTGAGGATGTTTGTTCAAGTCAGGTCTAACATGGAGGCTGTTTATGTAACCTGGTGATACTTTGGCTGCACAGTTGGAAACACAAAATTAGCCTCAATACTACTTAAGATGTACTCTAACCATTGTGAAATCGTATCCTACTTAAAAACAGCAACTTAATTTAAATTTGGTTAAACAAAACTGCCATTCACCTCAAGGCCTTAACTGATATGAGGTGTGAGCCTGTATTTATTGGCAGATATATGACCCCCTTACTGCTATACAGATCACAGACAACTATGACACTGAAGTTGATCTGTCCCTAGCTGAGGTTCTGGAGACAGGCTGCACGGTCTGTTCCCTGGGGCTGCACTACTGCACTGGACCAGGTGTGACAGCTGGACCACGTGTAATAGTTGGACCAAGTGTGACAACTGATTAGTTTTATGTGAGCGATAAGGTGCTCGTGATGCACTGGTAAATCTTCTTTTTTTTTTTTTTTTTTTTAATATTGTGTTGTATGTGTGTACCTTATATGGTCAGAAATATTACAATGTTATTATCAAATATAACATAAGTGGATGTTCTTAGTAGCTTGTCTAAAAATGGATCATATTCTTTGAAGAGATAAAGACTGATTACCTCTGGACACATTATTATGTAAGACTACAATTATTTGTTTTAAAATAATAAATATTGGCTGTGTTATCTTTCAGCATGAATTTAAAGTATTTGTTGCCATTGTTATTGTAATTAAATATTATTACCATTGAGTCAAAATGATGATCAGCAGCGTACACTGGTACATCTGCATTATATCCATTTTAATTAAACATGACCCTCATATGATGTATAAAAGATGAAAATAGCCTCCTGTTTCTTGTCGGTTAAGATCAAATTATCTGTCGATATTAAAAGACTTATGTTAGGCTTAGCATGAATAAAGTATTTCTAAACAGAGCGAGTCGGTCTTGTGATGCTAACCCGCTTTAGGGCTTGTTACAATTGCCATGTCTTTCTACAAATACAGTACAAGTATTACATGATCCAAGGTAAGAGTCTTGTGTCTGAAGCGCAGAAGCCAAAGAAAATGTAGCAAGCGTCACTTGTTATTGCAAATATTGACCAATCGCTAAACAGCAGGATGGTCTAACTCAAATCCGTCAGGGGCTTTAAAAAGGCAGAAATAAAGCATAATGTTATTTAATTTGAATGAGCACACATTTTAAGCAGTTTTCCGTTGTTTTGTGTCAGTGTCAGAGTAACGTATTTAAGAAAAACTTGACAACATTAAAATAGGCTGACACTCTTTTGACGCGTTTTACGTCAGGCTCCTCGCGGATTGGTTCCGTCGATTTGGACTCGGAAGTGTTGAGACTGTGCACTTGCAGCTGGGTGTTGAGGCTTGGGTAACTACCCTCAACAGCAGCGAGGAGCTGCACCTGTGGCTGCCCAGAAACAGTTCCCATGATGGCTCTCCTTTCAGTTTCCGTCGGGCCCTTGAGGAGTGGAGCACAGGCTTGGGGTAGAAGCTGCTGCAACATTTCTGCAGCCTTTCGTTACACTGGCTCTTCGGCACGGGTAAGGATCCTTTTGTTCCGAGGTTTGTTGCTTTGTTAACTTGCATGTGGATTTTAAAGAAAATAAATGCATCGTCAGTTACATTTCTTATCACTACATAAATGTGTATCAACAAAAACATGTAACTATCTGTGCAACAATGGCATTATTTGGTTTTGAAGCATTGTGCCATAGCGTACAGTGAGACAGTTCTGTTGTGCCCTCAACTTGCCGAGGAGAGTACGCAATGTTCTGAAAGCACCAACAGGGTAGACACAGGACTCGTAATGGGAGAAGATTGGTGTCAGCAAGCAACTTCAAATACATTTAAAGTAATGGTTCTTATTGTTAGTTCCTGCTCGAACAAAAACAGCAAGTTGAGTTTGAGAAGGTTATTGTCATCCATTCATTGCACAATAGGCCAGGGAGGGGGCGTGGCAGTTTATTATTTGCAGTATTTTTCACAGGCGCATGTCTGAATGTTAGATTTCCAGTTCACGTCTAGGCAATCTTCTGTGTATATCCTTTCATTACTCTTTTAGAACTCTCACCTAATCCGTATGACATCGATGGGATTAAATCAAGGCACTTTCACTCGATTACTAAGCTCCAACAAACCACCAAGAGGTAATTACCTGAATTAATTGCTACATTATTAAATATATTTCATACACTGGTTATTTGTGTAGTTAGTTAATACTTGCATGTCTGTAGTATTAATGTAAAGTTTTGTCGTTTGAGGATTTGAGAAGTTTTTCCCTAAGAGTGAGGAGACACTGGACGAGAAAAAATCAGCCAAGGAGAGTAAAGGTGAGGAAGGAAGATGGGAGGCAAGGAGGGGGCGGGAAGATGGGAGATAATTACCTCCAGTATCTTGTCTGTCCTGGTATCTGGTTTGGATTACAGATCAAAGGACTCAATAGCTTTTGTGAAGATGGTCCTTCTTTACATTTCCACTGTCACTTGCCAGTATGTTCAGATGGAAAGACCACGGAGCTGGAGCCTCAGGGGTGTGGTGGAGGAGGAACCAATGGAGGAGGTGACGACGGGAAGAGAGAAGGAGAGAAAGAGGAGTCGGACTGGTGGAGACGCTTCCAGGTTGGTATCTTCTGAGACTCATAGACATTTCTGGCCTGAAGTATCTGAATACTTATTATCTGAATCATCTTAGACAGTCATCAGTAATGTTTCATGTTCTGCAGGACATAGTTTATCAGAGGATTAGGGGCCTGCAGGCACTGGGCTGTTATGTAACAGAGAGAGGAAAGTAACATTGTTTTGAGCCTATTAATATAAGTGCTCCAGTTTATGGGGACAGAAGGTCAAACTAACCGTAGTTCAAGCTGCTAATGGGGACTGATTACCAATAGGAGAGCTAGCCATACGGAGGCGTGTCCTGGCTGACTGTGTGTGTGTGTGTGTGTGTGTGTCTATCTATCTGTAGTCTACAACACCAGTCTGTCCCTCCCCTCATGCTTTTCTCTCTGAACCTGATAGGCCCAGATCCCTTGGGATGAGAGAACTCTGCGGAACATTGCTATTGGTGCAGCTGGCATGACATCAGCATTCCTGTATTTCTACTTTCGGGAGACAGGGAAGGAAATCTCATGGAAGGAGTTTGTGAATCTGTACCTGGCCAGAGGACTGGTGAGAGGCCCTGCAAGAACCGTGCACAGACTCTTAAATTCATGTTAGATTCAAATAGAGATTACGTTTAATCTTCTTTGGCCTGTTAAAAAAGCTCTACAGCTGTTCAGTCATGATGATGTTTGAAACAGCTGTAGTTGATGTATGTCTGTGTGTGTGCAGGTGGAACGTCTAGAGGTCATCAACAAACAATACGTTAGAGTATTCCCAGCTCATGGAGTTTACACTTCAGATGTGGTACGTACCAACAACAGGAAGCAGAGTTACCCCAAAACGTTATTAGTAAAGCATGCCAAGCTGGCCCCATCCCAACATCCCGCATCCTGTGTCTCTGCAGAGCTACCTATGGTTCAACATTGGCAGTGTGGAGACATTTGAGCGTAACCTGGAGCAGGCGCAGCAAGAGCTGGGTGTGTCTCCCACACACAGGGTCCCCGTGGTGTACGGGTCCGAGAGTGACGGGTGAGACTCGGGCTGGGGCTGACCACCCTGACTGGTGATGGACCTCATGCTGCTAATGTGACCTTCGTTCTCTTTCTCCCGATAGAACATCAATGATGAGCATCCTCCCAACCCTGCTGCTGGTTGGCTTCCTGCTTTTCACCTTGCGTCGAGGATCTATGACAGGAGGTGGTGGAGGAGGTGGTGGAGGAGGTGGGAGGAGCAACCCTTTCAGTATGAGCGAATCCAAAGCCAAGATCATGAAGGATAACATCAACGTGAGGTTTAAGGATGTGGCAGGCTGTGAGGAGGCAAAACTGGAGATCCTGGAGTTTGTCAACTTTCTGAAGAACCCACGTCAGTATCAGGAACTAGGCGCCAAGATTCCTAAGGTAACCGTTGCCAAGGATACTATACATGATACCCAGCCAGTCTTAGGCTTTTGATGTGTGTAGTGTTAACTCTGTTCCTGTTGGTGTTGTGTTCTCCAGGGGGCAGTGCTCTCAGGACCTCCAGGCACAGGGAAGACCTTGCTGGCCAAGGCAACAGCAGGAGAGGCTAATGTCCCCTTCATTACCGTCAATGGCTCCGAGTTCCAAGAGATGTTTGTTGGTGTAGGCCCAGCCAGGGTTAGTACTGGGAGGGGAAGGGGACATCCTGAGTTTGTTTTTTCCCCTGCACAACTAAATATTTATGTTAAACTTCTTCCTTAATCTCCATGGGAACCAAGTAACTGTCTGGCTTGGTATGTCTGTAAAATTTGACCAGACTTGCAGCACCAAGTGTATTCATCCAGGTGTGCATCTCTGTCCTTTTCCAGGTTAGGGACATGTTTGCCCTGGCGCGTAAGAACGCCCCCTGCATACTGTTCATCGATGAGATTGATGCAGTGGGCAGGAAGAGAGGCAGAGACAACTTTGGAGGCCAAAGTGAGCAGGAGAACACCCTCAACCAGCTGCTCGTGGAGTTGGATGGTAGGGCCCCTCACATTGAATCCGTGCCCCTGGATCAGGCCCCCCTCCCCCACAGTATTGGGTGGCAGGCAGCCATGAGTTGCATAAATCCTGCTGGTTCCTGTCTCCATGTTGAGTGTGTTTGTGTCTGCAGGATTCAACACCAGCACCAACGTGGTGGTCCTAGCTGGAACCAACCGGCCTGACATTCTGGACCCAGCGCTTATGAGACCAGGACGGTTTGACAGACAGATTTACATAGGTACACATGTACATAGAATCCTAAGTGTACAGAATCTCATGCAGTTTAGGATTTAAGAGGCGTTATGATTAAAAGGTATCAGATTTATTTGGCCAGCGGACAGCTTTGTTGTGGTGGTGTTGTAATATCTTATGTCACTGCAAAGGCCTTGTGCAAAGCTTTGTGTTTGCTTATGTAACCAGGGGTATAATCAGAGTTTTGGAACATGCCACTCCCTTCCCCCTCTCTTATGTTAATAAACATTGCTCTTCCTCCTTCATCCTCCCCCCGCCCTACTCTTTCCCACTCTCAGGTCCTCCAGACATTAAGGGACGGGCATCCATATTCAAGGTGCACCTTCGACCCCTTAAGCTGGACTCCTTGATAGACCTGGAGGCTCTGGCCAGAAAACTAGCTGCTCTGACACCAGGCTTCACAGGCAAGCGGGGACCTTGTGGTTGTGTATGCATCTTCTGCAATAGTCTAACTAGGACTTCCATGTTCTGGGCAGTATTACATGACAGTGTGTATGCATGTGTTTGTGTCTTAGGGGCTGACATTGCCAATGTGTGTAACGAAGCAGCGTTAATAGCAGCCCGCTACCTCCACCAGTCTATCAGCACCGTGCACTTTGAGCAGGCTATCGAGAGAGTCATTGGAGGTAACCATAGTAGGGCAGGCTGCACCCTATAATAGTGTCATGCAACCATCCAGTCCGTCCAATAAATCAAATGCATATGAGAGTCAGGTTGCTGATGCCCCCCATCCCCCCCAGGCCTGGAGAAGAGGACCCAGGTCCTGCAGCCTGCTGAAAAGACTACGGTGGCGTACCATGAGGCAGGCCACGCTGTGGTGGGCTGGCTCCTGGAGCATGCAGACCCTCTGCTCAAGGTGAAGGCTCCTTACTTTTTCATTCCCAATGTTCCCATAGTAATCCTGAGCAAGAATTTCAGTCTGACACCTTTGTATGCCCGTGTGTGTGTGTGTGTGTGTCAGGTGTCTATCATCCCCAGAGGAAAGGGGTTGGGCTATGCTCAGTACCTCCCCAGGGAGCAGTATCTTTTCACCAAGGAGCAGCTGTTTGACAGGATGTGCATGATGTTAGGAGGCCGCGTGGCAGAGCAGGTCTTTTTTGGCCGCATCACCACCGGTGCCCAGGATGACCTCAGGAAGGTCACCCAGTCCGCCTACGCACAGGTACCCTACCTAAACCCTGCCTCACTCTCTGCACATTTTCTTCCCGTTTGAATATTACTAATACTAATTATTCTCACCCCCCCCTCCCTCTCTCCGTCTCTGTCAGGTGGTCCAGTTCGGGATGAGTGAAGCGATCGGTCAGGTATCGTTTGAGAGCAGTCAGCAGGGTGCCATGGTAACAGAGAAGCCATACAGCGAGCCCACCGCACAGCTGATTGACCAGGAGGTGCGCTCGCTCATCAACGCCGCCTTCCAGCGCACACATGATCTCGTCACAACCAGAAGAGAGATGGTTGACAAGGTGGGTGAAGAGGGGCTGGGAGGTGTTACCAGTTCTAACTTTGGTCCGACTCCTCGTGGTGTTCCAGTCCTTAACCTAGGTGTGTGTTTCAGGTGGGGAGGCGCCTGTTGGAGAAGGAGATCCTGACGAAGGCCGACATGTTGGAGCTGCTGGGGCCGCGGCCTTTTGAGGAGAAATCCACGTATGAGGAGTTTGTGGAGGGCACAGGGGCCCTGGATGAGGACATCTCCCTGCCTCTGGGCCTGAAGGACTGGAACAAGGGCCATGAGAGCACTGACACCTCCAAGGGGCAGCAGAAACAGGCTCTCTACCTGTAGACTCATTCCTGATCCCAGTAGGGCCCATGAACAGTAGGTCTGGCATGACCGATATTGAGATGTGAGGTTTTTTTTAATGTGAAGTTTTTTTATATATATCTTGAGTGGGCTTGCTGAAACAAAAGCTCCCAGATAGTGCTTTTGGGACAACAGAGTCATGAAGTCTCCATGTCTATGAGGATTGTTTCACCACCGTGTCTCCGCCTGACCCTGCCTGGACCAGCCCCTGCATACAGACAGCTGTTCTGTCTGACAGGCTCTGAATACAATCTTGAATACAAGATTTGTCCTTCATGCAGATTTAGGACAGGGGCAGAAACACTGTAACCTTCTGCTTGTCAATTGCTTCAAGGTTGTAATGTACACAGAAAAGGTTGCACTATTGAGATATTTTGTAGGGGTACTTAGAAATTATATACCATTCAGTTTGACTTTGGTTTTTTAGAATATTTCAATATTAACCACAGCACAGTATGAAAGTCTATTCCTTTACCATTCCACATCTGTACCTCTTATCCTGTTCTTTACCTCTGGACTGTTACTTACAGAAGCTACACTAAATGTGATTTACTCAGGGCTTAAGCCAAATTCAATACCTCTTCTTACCCTACCTTTACAGAGGCTGTATGAACTCATCAGAGCACTGGCGTGTGCTAAGATACCACATAAGGTGTGTTTGTGTAACTATGCCAAGACTGCTGATCTCCCACACAGCCACAAAGACAAAATCCGGTCATTTTAAGGACATGGAGATATACAAGTCACCATGGTGGTGTGGATTAAGCTTGAAGGTGCCCCTGCACACTTGGGGGGAGACCCTGTAGAAGGACAGGGGCTCTGCAGTTTTCCAACAACTTTAAAGATGGGAGATCAGCAGGTTGTGAAAACACAGTTGTTGTTGTTGGAGGTTTTAAAACCAGACATGTTTCACACACCATCATCACTCCAGCTGTGTTCATGTTGGATTGTTGTGTTTAGGTTCAGTATACACAGAAACATAAATGTACAAGGAGTGACAGAAAACAGCAGGTATTTGTGAAATATCTCTGTGAAAGTGGTATGTTCCAGTGTAACCCCTGCCTTTCTTACTGCTGATTGGTGCTCAGAGCTAGCATGACTGTTCTCTCTTTTTGATGTAGAAGAGACTGCTCAGATATGGTAGGGGAGTTTTCATAGAAAACAAAATTTGTCAATAAAACATGACCTTTTGTCCCAATTTTCTTTCCTGTTTATTCTATTTTAGCACCACACCCCCAGAATCAGATAACAGATCCTCTAGTTCTAGAGCTGTGGTCTTCAACCCTGTTCCTGAGGTTGTTTTTTATCTGACACTAATTTAGCACACCTGGTTCTAATAATGTATGAATTCATAACTATCCAGTTGGTCGGCTGGAGTCTTCTGTTGTAGGGCCTGTGGCCTGTGTCTGTGGCCTGTGTCTGGGGCCTGTGTCTGTGGCCTGTGTCAGGGGCCTGTGTCTGGGGCCTGTGTCTGTGTCTGGGGCCTGTGTCTGTGTCTGGGGCCTGTGTCTGTGGCCTGTGTCAGGGGCCTGTGTCTGTGTCTGGGGCCTGTGTCTGTGGCCTGTGTCTGGGGCCTGTGTCTGTGGCCTGTGTCTGTGTCTGGGGCCTGTGTCTTGGGCCTGTGTCTGTGGCCTGTGTCTGTGTCTGGGGCCTGTGTCTGGGGCCTGTGTCTGTGTCTGTGGCCTGTGTCTGTGGCCTGTGTCAGGGGCCTGTGTCTGTGGCCTGTGTCTGTGGCCTGTGTCTGGGGCCTGTGTCTGTGTCTGTGGCCTGTGTCTGTGTCTGGGGCCTGTGTCTGGGGCCTGTGTTTGGGGCCTGTGTCTGTGGCCTGTGTCTGTGGCCTGTGTCCGGGGCCTGTGTCTGTGTCCGGGGCCTGTGTCTGTGGCCTGTGTCTGTGTCTGGGGCCTGTGTCTGGGGCCTGTGTTTGGGGCCTGTGTCTGTGGCCTGTGTCTGTGGCCTGTGTCCGGGGCCTGTGTCTGTGTCCGGGGCCTGTGTCTGTGTCTGTGGCCTGTCTCTGGATTCAAGTGCTGTGCCCCCAAGCTGGTATGTGGAATGCCGGCCTCAGCAACTCTACACATCAATGTGTTCATAGAGGTTGTATCCCCAGCTGTAAATTGCAAGTACATTTGTTTATTGGCGTAGATTATTACCTACATAATTATCTTATGAATGTGTGAACATTTGGATATTTGTCGGTGTGTTTGCCTCATGTGTACTCTGAACTTTCACTACATGTGAAATACAATATGTTTTGACTCTTTATTTTCATCCAGCACCTTAGTTCCAGGTCAAAATGAGATCCACAGTGTGAGATGAAATAATAAGAGAATATACTTTCCACACACTCAGGATGAATGACAGTAATATAGAGAATTTGGGAAAAGTAAAGCGATGGACAGAGGTGGAGAATAATCCCTCAGGTATTACAGGAAGTCGTTCCTGGCAGCAGGTGGCGTTATCATTCAGTGTCTGTCAGTCTGCCAACTCTGAGATTGACACCTTATTTGCTGTAACTCAGCAGTGAACCCTGATCAAACACCATGGTCTTTTGTAGGAGATACTGATGCACATATTCAGCTCACCCTGCACATGAAAAGAAAAAATACCCTGATATTCACTCAAAATAAAAATGCCTAGTAATCCTAACTGTGTGAAGTGGCCCCTTGCGAAGAAAACATGCTAAATATATGTTTGCATGTATGCAACAGCAACCCCCTCATGATCAGTTCTAACGTCCACAGCATCCCCAGCACCATGGCTGTCCACATCAAGGAGGGGCAGCTGCAGTCTCTGCCTGTGGGGGGTGGATGGTTCTGGTCTCTGACAGCTTGGTGTTTATGGTTCTGCTCTCTTTGCCTGCTCTGTGCGGATGGCTGAACTTCTTCCTCTGGGGCCCTGGCCTGGCCCTCAGGACTGCTTCGGCCTCTCCAGCTTCATGAAGGGCTCTGTGGTGTCTGAGTCGCTGTGGTGCTTCCTCTCGCGGTGTGGCTCTACCTTGCTGCAGCGTGTCCACGAGGGTGAGCGCATGTAGCCTGCTCTGGGCAGGGAGGGCTGGGTGGGGCCTAAGGGCAGGAGGGAAGGGTTACATTAAAGGTATATAGTACACACAATACATGGATGCATATGAAATAATTCACCCATAAATAGTACTTGCATGCAAGAGTAAGGACACTTTCAGTCCATTCTAGAACCCTCCAGTCCAGTGTAAAACACTTGATCTTCATCTCTATTTACTGTAAAGTAATGCCATCAGAGTGATGTGTGTGTGAGATAATGCTAAAAATGGTGACAATGAGTTGGCAGTTCTTTCCATCTCTCCTCCATCTCACACTTTTTTTCTGCTTCTGTCTCTCGCTCTGCCATGTACCCCTCTAAATCTCACGCTTCCCTCAGTCTGCACCCCCTCACTCTCATGCTAATAATATCAACAGGAGGGGGACCGCATCAGCCTGAGCAGAGTGGAAGTCACACAGTACCAAGATCACTACTGTCCACAACTGTCCTGCCTTATAAAGCACTCTACTGAACACCTCACAAGAGTTATTCTAAGAGAGAGTTTAACAGCCCTGCATCTAGCTGAGGGATTATATAATGAAATGACCAGCATTTAGACTGAACTCCCTGACTTATCCTCACTCATCCTCACCCCTGAGGAGTGAGGAAGAAGGAGGTGGTGCGATGGAGTCAGGAGTGTGATTGGACAGAGGGTGTTGGCTGCTGTCATCCTGCTCCACCGGGCTGTCATGAATAAAACATCTTCCTGCCTCCCAAGGCTTGAGGAGGGTGTGTCTGTGGGCCTGAAGATGCAAATGCTTCAGAACAGAAATAATGATACGTAGAATAATGATAAGAATAAAATGAGGCAAATATTAGAGGAACAACCCTAAATTATACATATGAAACATCTTCATGTCGGCCTGCCTGCCTGCCTGCCTGCCTGCCTGCCAGTCTAGGTCTAGGTCCCATTGCATCTAATTAATCTTCTTTGTGTCTTAAAGAAGTGTGTCTTCTGCTGTCTTTCTATGAAACAAACAGAAGTTAACTGGAAATGTTTATTACCCCTAGCTACACAGATTATGTAATCATTTTCTAATATTAAATCATTAATATTTCTTAATTATCTAGATTTTTCACTGACATTGTGACAGTAAAATAGTACACACACACATGCAAACATAGACACATAAACTAAAGCTTTAGCTTCTGATATAATATGCTTAAATGGTACAAATGGCAGCATAGTTATTATGTAGGAGACTCTTGGGTCTCCCAGTTAAGGACAATAACAATGATGGCTATAGTCTGCCCACTTAGAGAGAACGACAAGGCTGACTACAGCCTATTCAGGTCGGGAGAATAACAAGGCCTGCTACAGTGTGCAATGCTGTCCTACTATTTCCAGGTCAGTCAGTCTGGATAAATCAGAATCTGTTCTAGATAACATTCCACCACACAGACTACATAAAACCCCCCAAATCACCTGCTGGAGACTCATTGTGGTTCTCCTCATCAGAGTCAGCAAACACCTCAGCCAGCTCCTGGTCAGACATGTCTGTGAGCTCCGTCAGGTCCAGCAGGTCAAAGTGCACCTCCAGGGACGACACGCTGCTCAGCGGCTCTGCAAGGTCAGAGTTAGGACACGTTGAGAGCTTTGTCTCCATGGTGTTTCCATGGTGTCTCCATGGTGTCTCCATGCTTGGTTTGCTAATTAGTTGAGTGTATTTCTGTTCACGCTGAGAATTCTGCAGACCAACAACAGTGTTTAGATGTGATACACATCGGGATTGCAGTCAAGGAGGCAGTATGTGTTGTTTAGGAGTAAAGAAGTAGTAGGAGGAGGAATGGAGGTGGGAGGGGGGAAAGACGAAAGAAGGAGGAGAGGATGAGTAGGGGAGAAAAGCAGGAGGAGGAAGGAGGAGAGGAGGAGGAGAAGAGGAAGTGAGAGATCAGGGGTGAACAGTTCTGCTTGAGGTTTTGCCCCAAAGCTGGAAGCTGTTTTCCTTCATTATTCTGTCTACCTGCAAGAAAAGGGGGGAGGGGGGTAAAGGAGCTGTGTCACTAACATGGCTACCCTCATTCCATTCCCCTTTGTATTTATCTTAGAGCCTTCTTGTTTTTTCTTTCCTCTTCTCTCACATGTCGCTCTCCCATCCCCATCTTTCTCCTTGAATAATTGATCAGCCACACAGTTTGCCTCCTAGCAGGGGTCATGGGTGAGACAGAGAGAGAGAGAGAGAGAGAGAGAGAGAGAGAGAGAGAGAGAGAGAGAGAGAGAGAGAGAGAGAGAGGGAGGGAGAGAGAGAGAGAGAGAGAGAGAGAGAGAGAGAGAGAGAGAGAGAGAGAGAGAGAGAGAGAGAGAGAGAGAGAAAACCTCCCTGCCTCCCTCTCAGGTCTGTTGGAGGGAATAGAGAGCAGACAGGCCGGCTGTGGACCAAAGATTTTAGGGAATGGAGCACCTGCAGGGATACTGTGGGCTACTGTCTGACTTACTGTGTGCACATTTGAAAGGAAATTATGACAGTAGAACCTGACTTATTTGTTGTCTGGTGGCCTTTCTTCTCTCTGTTCACACCAGAGAGCAGCAGAATCCTTTTGTACAGGACCTCCACAACAGCGGCCATGTTGGATCTCCACTCTACAGACTCAACATGCATTACACCCACCCCATGTCTGGATAATTGGGAAACCTCATTTATCTGGTAGTAAGAACCAGGCTCCATACTCACGTCGTCTCTCTGTGACATGCAGTAGGCTAGCGCCATGAGCTGACAGGCTGGCCTCTTCCTCACCGGCTGTCAGAGAGAACAGCTCCTTGGACAGCAGCTGTCCTGAGTTCGAGGGCTTCAGCAGTTTCTGGATGTCTTTATTGGGCTCTGTGGTCAGACACAAGAAAGAAAAAGGCCTGAGAGACTAAAATGACAACTCTGATCACTTCATCATGTTCCTCCTCCACACTTGCTTCAAGTTTATTTTACTGTCAAGCACATTTGCATTGTTTTGAATAGTGACTATAAATGTTCTTGATGCTATTTTAAGATGTATGGCTTATCCTCTGCCCAGCTGTCCTGTGCTGTTCTTTGTTCCCAGTAAAGACAGCTTGTATTCTAGTAACAGAGGCTTCACTGTTTCACAGCGACTCACAAGACTGCTGCACAGTAATGACTTCAGAAAAAATCTTTCAGCAGTGACAGGCAGGCAGAGAGACAGGTAGACAGAGAGACAGGCAGGCAAAGATACAAACAGACACAGGCAAAAATAGACAGGCAGGCAGGGGCAGAGAGACAGTGACGCCTCTGTGTTTGTGTGTTTGGCCAGACGAAAATCCAATCTAGTTATCTCAGAAACATCTGTTCTGGACAAAACATTTTTCTGAAAGAAATTGCACTTTGGGAGATGCAGCGTTGTTTCATCCGCACGTCAGCTGACACCCCAGGACAGATTATTTGACACACACACATATACACACACACACATATACACACACACATATACACACACACATATACACGCACACATTAACACACTAACACATGCACATATTTGGAGACATATACATATACATACACACAGATAGTTTTCTCTCTAGCTATCAAATAAGTCACATGGGCAATGTGTCACCTCAGTGACTACAGCAACAAAAGCCCCCCCCTTCCCCCCTCCATGTGTCACAGGAATGGATGGTGTGTGTGTGTGTGTGTGTCTGTGTCTTTGTGTCACATGGAGGGTGTGGTGTAACAAAGAAAGAAGCAGACTAAACATGATGGATTATGATGGCATTGTGGATGCCTGCCTTGCCGTTGGTTATTGATTTCTTACTGCATAGTAAACAAGGCTCCTGTTTCTGCTCTAATGAGGACCTGCTCGCTGTTCCATCATCACTCACTTCCACTGGCTGCAGCTCTATGATGGAATCAAACACTGCTACTATTCAAACGTCACACATCTGCCAAAACACCAACTAATCTTGCGCAGTCACACACAACTACTGTGGAACTGTACCAGAGCAAGGGCAGGAGCTGGGACCTTAACCCAGCATAGTGTCCTAACCACACCTTGATACAGTCCAGATCAGTGTCCTAACCACACCTTGATACAGTCCAGATCAGTGTCCTGACCACACCTTGATACAGTCCAGATCAGTGTCCTAACCACACCTTGATACAGTCCAGATCAGTGTCCTGACCACACCTTGATACAGTCCAGATCAGTGTCCTAACCACACCTTGATACAGTCCAGATCAGTGTCCTAACCACACCTTGATACAGTCCAGATCAGTGTCCTGACCACACCTTGATACAGTCCAGATCAGTGTCCTAACCACACCTTGATACAGTCCAGATCAGTGTCCTGGTTCTGTGTGACAGACAAGCTGGACACTGTTTCACGCTCCTCCTCAGTGTGTTGACTGAGCAGAAGGGTCTGTTTGTGAGTGTGCATGTGTGAACACTCACAATTGCATTCACTTGTCTACAATTCTAAACCTGCAACTGGTTCATCCTACATGTGATGCCTTTTCAACAGTCTCTCTATTGCTACACTCTACAGACCGTACTTCTATAGACAATGGTACCAGTAGAACAGAGATAGTACTGCTACAAACCATGGTACCAATTGAACAAAGACAGTACTGTTAAACTATGGTCCCAGTAGAACAGACACAGTACACTATGGTATCAGAAGTGTTACTATGGTTACTTACCTGGGCTCCCAGCCCCTCCTTGAGCTTCCATGCAGTCGAGCTGAAAGTCCTGTGTTGTCTACTACCACCGCATGGGAAAAAGATACACAGAGGGAAGGAGAGAGAGAGAGTGTTCTCTATCTCAGCAGGATGACCCTGCTCATCCTCATTTGTATCGTCCTCCACCACTCCTCTCTTCCTCCCTGCCAGGTGCTGTCCTCCTCCTGCTCAGTGCTCAGCGCTCAGACACATCACACCGCCACACGCATGCAGCCGAGGAAACTAAGGCATTCTGCTGCCGCTTGCACAGGGAGGAGGGAGGCAGGGGATGGAGGCGCTGAGAGGAGGGAGGGAGGGAGGCAGGGGAGGGAGGGGCTGGGTGGTAGGCGGGTAGGAGGGAGGGGGCGAGGGGAGGGAGGGGGCGAGAGGAGGGAGGGAGAGGAACAGAGGCTGATCACACCACAGATTGCAGAGCCACTTTGTTCTCTAAGCACTGCATTGTGAATAGAGAATACAGAGAGATCTAGAGAGAGATGCGGGGAGAAAGAGAGGGAAAGAGGCAGAAAGAGAGGCAGACAGAAATGGAGAGGGCAGATAGAGAAAGGGGAGGCACAGCAATATATCCAGAGGGAAAAAGTGACAGATGGAGAGAAAGAAGGATAGAGGCAGAGAGAAAGGGAGAGGGGACGATAGACACAGAGAGAAAGGTGGGGAGAAAATGGAATGAGGGAGAGAGCAAGCACAGTGAGCTGGCAGTCTGCCCAGACTGAGGACATTGGGGGGCTGGATGGAGAGGGGGCTGGGTACACAGTAGAGGAATCAGTAGGTGTGTGTCAGGGGAATTTCTTATGAATTGAAAAACAGCCCTAAGCATCCTGTTTAAATAGCTCAGTGCAGAGTAACTGGGAATAAACACAATAGGCCAGAACAGTCTCGTAAATTAAACAATTTAAGTGTTAACGTTTTGGGTAAAAGCAAGCTCATGCTCCATGGGATGTGGAGGTTGGATAGCAGCAGCATAGTGGCTAGCCCTGCTTTAGTTGCAATGCTTCTTTGCTTCCTCATTGTAGGTAGACACCGCCATCTTGTGGACATGTTGCTATACTACTTTTCAGTGCAGATTTATCTCTAGTCTCCTGACCATTTCATAAGGTGTTAATAATATATCAATTAAATGCATATGTATCTGAAAGGACAACAACAGCCCAGATTACAGTTGTAGGGTTTATTGTTTGCTCAGAGGAAATGATACAACCGTAAAACAGGATGTTTACTGATGCAATGAGCGTAAAACCAGAACATGTTGACTGAAAGCCCATTTTAAATCAACATGAGTAGAGAGAACATACTGTAGACATCTACACATTCTCTCACTTACAATCAGAATGACACAAACAGATGAGGAACTTGGAGATCCAAACTACATTTGATACTAGTACAGTATGTAGAAGCTCTAAAGCAGGGCAGGAAGTAGGGAGTAACAATGCCTACACAGGCAGAACCCAACTTAGACGTCAGCTGAATAATATTTATCTAGACCACAAAGATTTGAACCTGTACCCGACCTGTCACTGACGCACCAGAAGACTGAAGCTGCGTCACTCTTTGTGCTTGTAGAATCTCTATTGCTACTGGCCTCTTTACATCCTAAATGGGCTGAAATTAATCTGAAATGCAACCCATCTTTAACATAAATAACAACCCTGCCCCCCCCCCCCCCCATCTACCAAAACACACACACCTATCCCTCCCCAACACGCACACACACACACACTGGTGGAACCATATTTCATGCAGCTGGTTTGAAAAGGAAGCATTTGTCTAGGACATTTATTAAACAGATCATTAATAAACGTCATATATAATAAATAAGCCAAAACATACACCCGCGCACTGCCTGACACAGTGGTCTGGTCAGGGGGGGGTGTAACCGTTAAACAACGGGGGGGGGGGGGGGGGGTTTAATTGAAGCCATGATCAAACCACATCAACAGTCATACAGAATGAGGGATGGTGAATGTGTGTGGAGGAGAGGGGGAATGCAGAAAGCTCCACTATTGTTGTTGTTCTGATTGTATTCATGTCCAGTGCCACAGTGCCCCTTGTTCTCCCAGCATGCCCCTCTCTCTACTTGGTGACGGCGTGGATTCCCTGTGCCAGGTATCCCACGTTGCCCGAGGTGACGCCCGCCATGGAGATGCGGCCGTCCTTGGTCATGTACACGGAGAACTCCTTGGTAAGGCGCTCCACCTGCAAAAACCACTTATGGTCACCATGGAGACTGCCTGTTCAAACTCACACACTGATGTCTACTGTATATCATTTATATATATATGTATGTGTGTGTGTGTGTGTGTGTGTGTGTACCTGCTCGGGTTTCAGTCCTGTGAAGCAGAACATGCCAATCTGGTCGACGACGTGCTGCCAGTTGCAGGTGGAGCCTTCCTTCTGCAGGTTAGCCACCAACTGCTCCCTCATCTTGATGATGCGGTTAGCCATGCCATGGACCTCCCCCAACCTGCGGACGAAGAAGCACCTCAGCCTGCTGTCTCTGTGTGTGTGTATGTGTTAATGTGTGTGTGTAAGTGCTTACCAGATGGTGTAGAGCTCTGGTGTGGTGAGGATGGTGTTAGCGATCCTGGCTCCATTCATGGGTGGGTTGGAGTAGATGGGCCGGATCAGAATCTTCAGCTGTGACTCCACCCTCTTGGCCTCTTCGGCATCGGCACACACCACTGTGAACCCTCCCACACGCTCACCTGACACCCAAACAAACACACACACGTGAGACAACCTTCTTTGAATCGATCATTTACCACCATTAGCAGATCCTCATGTTAGGTTTAGTCAGCTGGCTGACCGTAAAGGCCCATGTTCTTGGCGAAGGACTGGGACAGGATGATGTTGTGGCCCTGCTCGATGAAATAGCGCACAGCCCAGGCGTCACGGTCGATGTCCCCGCTGGCGAAGCCCTGGTAGGCCATGTCAAAGAACACCAGCAGGTTCCTTTTCTGAGAGGGTGGAGAGGAGGAAGGAGGATGGAGATAGGAGGAGGGTTAATGGAGAGAGAAGAGGGGGAGAAAGCAAAAGGGGAGTTAGTAGCACCAGATGTGCATTCTGCTACTCGGACAGCATCAGCACAGTCAGTCACCACGGTAATTAGAGCCCTTACCTTGACCAGGTCAGAGATCTCCTTCCACTGCTCAGGGCGGGGGTCCACGCCAGTGGGGTTGTGGGCGCAGGCGTGCAGCATGATCACACTCTTCTCTGGGATTTTCTGATCAGGAAGGAGAGAGCACTGTTACACCCCAGGAAGTCGCCAGTTCCAGGCACACAAATCATCCGTGCTACCGGCATAGTCTCTGATTCCCCCCCCCCCCCCCCCCGTCTCTTACAGAGATGTCGTCCAGAGCTCCTTTGAAGTCGAAGCCGCAGGTTGCGGGGTCGTAGTAGCGGTAGGCCTTCAGCTGCATGCCAGCATCTCTGAAGATGGGGGTGTGGTTTCCCCAGGAGGGCTTGGGCAAGTACACATCACGCGCCTCCGTGTGGAAGCGGGACTGGAAACACAGAGACAGGAGAAAATCGGATCAAAGCACACCTTTGTGACTCAAACTAATTACTTCCTGTTTTCTTTGGCGGGTCCTTACCAGAAAGTTTGCTCCAATACGCAGAGAGCCAGTTCCTGAGATAGTCTGGACAGTGATGTTCTGGAGAAGAGAGGAGATGATACTGAGAAGACAGAAACCTGCTACGGAATTCATGTCTCCCCCCTTCAAGTGTCCCCCCCTTCACGTATCCCCCCCCTGAAGTCTCACCCCCTCACTCTCACTCAGTCACACTTACCCTGCCACTCTTCAGGACCTCACTGTCGGCCCCAAGGGCCAGCTGGGCACAGGACTTGGTGAACTCTGCCAGCCCCCCGATGCCCAGGTACTCTTTATCCAACTGCTTTGCAGCAATCAAAGCCTCCGCCTATGGGGGGGGGGGGTGGGTGGATAAAGAGCAAGAGGGAGGAAGAGAGAGAGACATTGCATCACATGCTATCCCCATTTAACACATGTATGGGGAAATGCCCAGATGTTTCAGTGCTGTGCAGGACAGCTCAGGATGACAGTGCAAAAATGTACCAATCACAAACCAGAGAATGGAACTCCCCCAAATGTCTGTGGAGACAAGACTAAACTAAGGTTTTCTCCCTTTACTGTGCTCTGATACAATGTAACTATACAGAGATGTTGATGCTGGAGGGTTTGGCTCCTTTCTGAGCTCAGGACCTTTCTGTTAAAGCTACTCACAATGACTTGAAGGAGGGTTGAATAAAACATGAACGTTATTGAAACTAAATGCATGTTTGTACCTTGCGGACACAGCTGAGCACGAACGGCTTGCCCTGGTCATCTCGGTAGGCCCCCACTCCCAGGTTCATCTTCTTGGGGTTGGAGTCCCTCTTGAAGGCCTCAGACACCCCCAGGATGGGATCAGGGGGGCCCATCTGCACTCCCCCCCACCATGAGCTGCAGCCACAGCACAACAGAGCACAGGTTAGCTACTGATGAGGTAGGAGGACTGACCACACCACTAGAGGGCACCAGCCCTGAGAGGACCCACAGTGGTGGGGACCATGCACTATGGAAAATCAATGACTATGGACCCTAATCCTTAAGGCAAACACAAACGCTTTCTCGCATGTTGGTGTCATCAGAGGTAAGGGATCCAAGGTGGCTGACCCAGGGGCTGAGGGGGGGCAGACAGAGCAAGTCAGAATAACAAACATCCAACTGAAACTGTGACTAGGGCCATGGTAAGGACAGCAGCTAACAGGCGGAGAGACGGTGTGCAAATCAAAGTACATTACTTCTCTCTGGCTCTGGTCTTTTTCTGTTGTCAACTTAACCCAGGTCATTAGTGTTCGGTGGAGCCCAGTTCAGCCCTGATTAACCACTATCGCACCTCTCACTGTAATGCCACAGCTTAACTGCTCATGTGAGCATAATTCACTCCACAGTCCACATACATGCACACACACGTAAAGAAATGCACACATGCACGTGTGCACACACCCCAATTAATTACCAAAATAAATGAGGATCTCTGAAGAATTTCTACTCACTCATTTCTACTCACCACTAAATTTAAGTTATTTTTAAGTTCTAAAAGTCCAGGTTTAAATTCTAAAATGTTACTGCTAAACTGTATGCTGTTCTTTAAATAAGGCCAATAATACTCTACATAATGAGGACTGGAATTCTACTCGCAACAATCCTTTCAAGGGTTAGTTTAGAAAGTGTCTTCTGGGTGAAAACCCTGATGAATAAGAGCAGAGGTTCAGTTATAGGGCTAAAATCCTCATCTGGTGCCAGCAGAGTGAACACACAAACTTACACCATTCTTTGTCCAAGGGTCATGCAAAGCTTTTAAGCTAGCAGTCCTGCTTTTCCATCCTGAGGCCAACTGAGACAAGTGCCCCAGGACAGGATTGTGCATATGTACACGCACGCACGCACGCACGCACGCACGCACGCACGTTGTGTTGGGAGCTATAGTGTCTCTGATTAAAGGCCAGAGTTAAACAGTGTCAAGAAGATCCTCTCAGGTTACTTCTACTCCCCAACACTGAAGCAGGCAGCTAAAGTTAGATCTGGAAGCTTTGTAAAGGGTAGTCACCACTGCAGCAGTCAGTCAACTGATACCTTATTAGCCCTTCATCAACCCCAACCCTAATACTAGCTCCCTTGACTACCCTAATTTACCTCTACCCCCACAGCCTTGCCTTATGCAGATCAGCTACGGGAGGGTTAGGGTTAGTCTGGATCATAGCAAGGATATGGGATGGGATATTCACAAAGGAACACAGATTATGTTATACAGTCTAGATATCGGTAACAGATAAATATGCTGTTGGGATAATGTGGGACCTTTGAGCGTGTTGCGGCCAGGCACCAGGATGACGGCCTAGCCTCAGGGCGCAGGCCGTGGCATCATCCTGGATCTGGCTGAACTCTATGCCTATTCTTAAAAATAAATGTAACTTTAAGAAAATATTTTGATGAATTCCTATACCCATTTGAACAGTAGGCCTACATACAGAGGATATTTACAGCGAGTCTAATGCGAGATTACCAACCAAGATCAGACCGTTTTCGCCACCCCCTCTAACTGGATCTGACCGTTGAGGTTATGAGACAGGATTTTACAAATAAATAAGTGGCCTTAGAATACTGCGGGTAGTTAGCGTCGACTATGGAGAACACAATATTAAAACAGAACTGTGCAATTGAGAAAATCCAAAACACAGTCTATATTGTACTACACACAAGTAGCCGAGACAGCGGGGTTTGCCCTCCAAGTAGAAAGCGAAAGGGCAGCGGCTACCGTCATCAAGTCTGATGGGGACAGGGTACGTTTAACCAATCAGCGATCAGAGGCGCAAAAGAGATAGCCAATAATCAAGCTGGAATCCACTCAACTACGGAATGTCGTTGAGATCACACAAGCCAAATGCTTGTGGTCCTGGAGACTTAAATACATACTCAACCATCATGAGGCCGGCTCAGAAAGTGCTTAGATTTAACAGTGCTTTAATAAAGACTTGCATCTCATTCTTAGGTCACTGAACTGACAAGACTGTTTACTTTAAATTTTACGTTTACTTTACTGTTTACTGTTGCTTGCTTTTTCTACAGGTACACTTGCACTTAGAGAAGCATGTTGTTTAATTGTAACTTGCTTAACCACATGCTCTAAGGGTTCTTCCCTTTGGCACTTATTTTTTGGTTGTTCACATTGTGTGCTTCTTGTTTTGGCTACCCGCAATGCTTTGGGGCTATCTTGTTGTTTTTATCAGTGACCTATGCACTTTGTAAAGCTCTCTCTTGGAAGTCGCTTTGGATAAAAGCGTCTGCTAAATGAATACATGTAAATGTAAGACAGCTGTAGAAAGTTTTAGGATGAGAGTAATCATTCCATAAGAATATGGTTAGCCTCATTAACTTTTACTGTTTGTTAAGCACGTATCATAGCTGCCTAGCGTTTTTTTGTTTGCATCCAGGCATATATATATACCTTAAAAGATGTATGATTAGTGCGAGTCGTGACAAACTGATTCGAGGACTAGCATGGACTAGGATGCATGATTAGGGTGTCACATGGTACTGCTGCCAAATAAGAAGCTCAAATTCAATTCAGAACAGAATCCCACAAACTCATACTGCAGCTAAAATGTATCACAATTTACATCAAGAACCGACTTTCATTTGACCCCTGGGTAGACAACGATGTGGTTGGACTACCTGTAAGCTAACTGGCTAAGGTTAGTTGCAATAACTAACGACAGGTTCAGCTAGTGGCTAGCAGGCTAGCTGACTTGCT